>NC_044034.1:350612164-351253414 GCF_901765095.1 Microcaecilia unicolor
AGCGAAGCGGCAAATGGAGGAAAAGATAGCTAATACGGTAACATTGGGGGAATAAGGCCTTTTTCAGATATGTAAGTGACAAGAGGAAGTGCCATAATAGCATTGTGAGGCTCAAAGCTGAGGGAGAGAAATATGTGGAAGATGATAAGGATAAAGCTGACCTGCTTAACGATTATTTTAGCTCTGTGTTCACGAATGAAAAATGGGGGGGGGGGGGGGGGGGTAGGGCTGCAGAAAACAAAGGCTAAAGGGGATGGATGTATGGTAGACCAAGACCCGTTTACGGAGGACTGTGTTCGTGAGGGGCTTGCCAAACTAAAAGTACACAGAGCGATGGGGCCTGATGGGATACACCCGAGGGTGCTTAAGGAACTCAGAGAAGTTCTGTCGGCTCCGCTGACGGACCTCTTCAATGCTTCCTTAGAAACTGGAGTGGTCCCGGTGGACCGGAGAAGGGCGGATGTGGTTCCTTTGCACAACAGTGGAAGTAAGGAGGAGGTTGGGAATTACAGACCTCTCAGACCGACCTCGGTGGTGAGTAAGCTAATGGAAACGCTTCTAAAGAGGAGGATTGTGACATTTCTTGAACTACATGGAATGCGGGACCCGAGGCAGCAGGGCTTCACTAGTGGCAGGTCGTGTCAGACGAATCTGACTGTCTTCTTCGACTGGGTGACCAAACAGTTGGATGTGGGAGGGGCACTTGATGTGGTATACTTGGATTTCAGCAAAGCCTTTGACACGGTTCCGCACAGGCGACTGATAAATAAATTGAGTGCCCTCGGTGTGGGACCTAGAGTAACTGAGTGGATAAGAAATTGGTTGACTGGTAGGAGACAGAGGGTGGTGGTAAATGGGAGCTTGCTCCGAGGGAAAGGATGTCGTCAGTGGAGTACCGCAGGGATCGGTCCTAGGGCCGGCTCTTTTTAACGTCTTTGTGAGCGATATTACGGAAGGGCTGTCTGGTAAGGTTTGTCTCTTTGTGGATGATACTAAACTCTGCAACAGAGTGGACACCCTGGAGGGTGTGAATGACATGAGAAAGGACCTAGCGAAGCTGGAGGAATGGACCCATATTTGGCAACTAAGGTTTAATCCCAAAAAATGCAGGGTCATGCAGTTGGATCGCAAAAATCTGAGGGAACAGTACAGTATAGGGGGTGAAGTGCTTCAGTGTGTGAAGGAAGAGCGGGACTTGGGGGTGATTGTGTTTGACAACCTTAAAGCTTTCAAACAGGTAGAAAAAGCGATGGCCAAAGCCAGAAGGATGCTTGGGTGCATAAAGAGAGGCATGACCAGCAGGAAAAAGGAGGTGATAGTGCCGTTGTATAAGTCTCTGGTGAGGCCTCATTTGGAGTTCTGGAGACCGCACCTACGGAAAGATATAAACAGGATGGAGTCGGTCTTGAATGCAAAAATTATAGGGACAGGCTTATGAACCTCAACATGTATACGCTGGAAGAGAGGAGGGAGAGAGGAGACACGATAGAAACGTTTAAATATCTCAAGGGCATTTATGCACAGGAAGAAAGCCTTTTTCAAATGAAGGAGAGCTCTGGAATGAGGGGGCATACGACAAAGTTAAGAGGGAATAGGCTTAGGAGTAACCTAAGGAAGTATTATTTCACAGAAAGAGTGGTGGAGGCGTGGAATGGCCTCCCGGTGGAGGTGGTGGAGTCGAGGACTGTTCCAGAATTTAAAAAGGCATGGGATAAGCATGTGGGATCTCTTAGAAACAGGAAGAATTAGGGGTTACAGAGGATAGGCAGACTAGCTGGGTCATGTGGCCTTTATCTGCCGTCATGTTTCTATGTTTCTATAAAGAAATGCAGTGACGCTGCTATAAATGTTAGACAAACCCTCAATCATATCAGTTCTAATTCCTGGAATTCCATTCAGTCAATGCATTCTTTATGAAACACAAGGCACAGTTCTACAGCAGAAGGCAGTATGTGACTGCTACACCCATACATCCTACCAAAGAAGCAATGAAATGTGGCAGCTGACCTATTTAAGATAGGAATATCACATATTTTGCACATTTCCTTTAAACATTTTTTTTTTACCAATTTCTTTTGAAATTGCTCTAAATGAAGCATGTATGCAATTGAACAGCTCTGTCTACTCATCCAGCCATGTGGCAAGCAGTAGATCTAAAAAGGTTATACATTTTCGTATTCATGTCTGATGCTGCCTGTAGTGTGCATTTTGAGTGCATTTAGGCTGATATTCAAAGGCAGCAATTTGGTTAGCAGGAGTTGTTGATTAGGAGGCCCTTTTACAAAGGTGCACTGGAGGAGTGGCCTAGTGGTTAGGGTGGTGGACTCTGGTCCTGCGGAACTGAGGAACTGAGTTCGATTCCCACTTCAGGCACAGGCAGCTCCTTGTGACTCTGGGCAAGTCACTCAAGTCACTTAACCCTCCATTGCCCCATGTAAGCCGCATTGAGCCTGCCATGAGTGGGAAAGCGCAGGGTACAAATGTAACAAAAATAAAATAGATACTATTGGAGATTCTACATGGAATGTTGCTACTATTGGAGATTCTACATGGAATGTTTCTATTCCACTAGCAACATTCCATGTAGAAGGCTGCGCAGGCTTCTGTTTCTGTGAGTCTGACATCCTGCACGTACGTGCAGGACGTCAGACTCACAGAAGCAGAAGCCTGCGCGGCCACATTGGTGATCTGCAAGGGCCGACTTCTACATGGAATGTTGCTAGTGGAATAGCACCATTCCATGTAGAATCTCAAATAGTAGCAACAGTGGAGGAGTGGCCTAGTGGTTAGGGTGGTGGACTTTGGTCCTGAGGAACTGAGTTCGATTCTGGCACAGGCAGCTCCTTGTGACTCTGGGTAAGTCACTTAACCCTCCATTGCCTGCCGCATTGAGCCTGCCAGGAGTGGGAAAGCGCGGGGTACAAATGTAACAAAAAAAAACAACAACAAAAAAAAAGATGGCCTGCGGCAATGTTGACACGTGTTTGGGGCCCTCGCGGAATCATTTTTCAGTGCACCTGTAATTTTTCCTGTTTCCGCAAGGGCGGGGCCAGAGCTGAGAGAGAGAAGGGAAAACTGAACTAAGCACCGAGCCGAGCCTGCATGCTTTTTACCGCTGCTGCCGCCCTGACCCCGACGAGGTAAGATAGATGACTTTTAAAATTTGGAGGGAGGGCGACTGGAACTCGAAGGGAGGGACGATGACCCTGGAACTGGGAGGGTGGGAGGACCCTGGAACTGGGAGGGAGGGAAGGGGGACCCTGGAACTCAGAGGGAGGGGGGACCCTGGGACTCGGAGGGACTGGAACTGGGAGGGAGGGGGGCCTGGAACTCGGAGGGAGGTGGAGGGGGGAAGAGGGGGGATGGGGACAGGGGAGGGGGAGAGGGAGGGGGAGGGGGATGAGGGGGAGGGGGGAATGCACCACCGGTATAAAAAAAAAAAAATTCAATACCCCCAATCATTTTGAAAAGTTGGCTCCCATGGGTGTGTTTAGGGTGGAACTAGGGATGATCCAAATTTAGGACATCCAACAGTGATAATCTGAATGGGAAGAAACGTCCAAATCATAAAAAAAGGGTGTCCTAAATCAGATATGTTCCCATGGGCATAGTTTGGGGGGGGAAAGGGAGACAGTGCCCCCCAAACGAGCTGCCACCCCATCCTCCAATCCCCGAGCCGCCGGCAGCCTCGGCGAGAAAGCAGTACACACGCTGCTTTAGACCTGCCCCCGGAAGCCTTTCTTTCTCCTTCAACTTCCTGTTCCCGTGCAGGCAGGAAGCTGTAGGAGAGAGAAGGGCCTCTGGGGCAGGTGAAAAGTAGCATGCGTGCTGCTTTCACTGGGGCTGCTGGCAGCTCGGGGGATTGGAAGACAGGGGAGGGTGATACCGGATGCCACTGGAAGACTCCAGTGCTGTGGCAGTGGCGGCAGCAGGGGTGAGAGGTGGCGGGGGGAGCGGCGGTGGGGGGGGTGCGAGAGAGAGACATGCCCTACCCTTTGCCCCCCCCCCCCCCCCCCCCAAATTAAACTGTCAAACTACGCCCATGCATGTTTCAATCACGTCCAGCGGGGCGGCCCAACCATTACACCACCTGAGGCAGGGACCTCAGGCAGCACTCATCAGGAGCGGCACCTCGGAGGGGCAGCATCTCCCCCTACACCGGAGTCTGTAACGCCTCTTCGGTACTATGTAAGCCACATTGAACCTATAAATAGATGGGAAAATGTGGGATATAAATATAACAAATAAATAAAGTCATATCTATTTAGAGCAGTTAGGTCTGAAATATATGCAAAATCCCGTTTTGAAAAATACTCAGAATAGGAAGCAGTTAAAACCCCAAAATCAAGTGCTATTTCTTTATACAATGAAAGATGATCACGATAAAGGATCCTAGGCTAAAAACAGGTCTGAGTATTCCCCAACTGGTAGGGTTTAGTGGATTGTTGCCATTCTGGCTCATGCAGGGGGCACTTTTGAAACTGTCCACATTACTTGTGGACATTGCATCAGTTTTCAAAGAACAAGTGCACACGAATGTTTACTTAGAAATTTTATTTACTTTATTTTGCTCCATCAAATAATAGTGTGAACTTGATTAAAAAAAAAATAAAAAAAAAATAAAAAAATATATATATATATATATATAAAAGTAATTAGAAAGACAACTACAATTCAAAAATAACTAACACTAGCTGTAAACCGCAAAACATTTGCCATTTAGGACAAGATTCTATATATATTATGCCTATATTTACGGATCCAGCTTCTCCTATATAAGCACGCAACTGTGGAACGCATTACTGAAAGCCATAAAGACTACGCAGGATCACCTCAATTTCCGGAAATCACTAAAGACCGATCTGTTCAAAAAGGCATACACTACTGATCCAACTTAAGTAACTGAACTCAGCAACACAACGAAGCCATAACCTGCAATGAGCAATATATCACTCTCCTTCTCTTGATTCTCCAATGTTCTGTAACAACATCACTCTGTATTTGTTTCATCAGCGGAGGTGGCTAACACCTCACGGTACTATGGAAGCCACAATGAGCCTGCAAAGAGGTGGGACAATGTGGGGTACAAATGCAACAAATAAATAAATAAAAATTTGGCGCCGAAATGAAATTCGCCTAAGTGCGTTCTAGAAAGTATGTCTTCATTTAGGCATATTTCCGTGCAGTTTATATAATACGCTGAGCGCTGGTACGCGCGACTAAATTTGGTAGTGAACAGTTAGGCCAAATAAAACCTGGTGTACATGTCGATGCGTAAATTAGGCGCAGACCGGGTGGATTCTATAACTTTGCACATAGTTTTTAGTAATGCCCATTCCACGCCCCATGGCCACGCCCCCTTTTCAACTATGCGACTTAAAATTTACCCGCAGCATGTTATAGAATACGCCTAGACAGTTCTGTGCATACATTCTAATTAATGCCAATTAGTGTCGATAATTGCTTGCTAATTGGCAAATGTCAGCATTGATTGGCTTGTTAACCAATTAGGTTATACCAGTGGCATAGCTATGGGGGTCCACAGGGGCCTGGGCCCCTCAAATTGGCTCTGGGGCCCCCGGTTGGGCTGGCAGGGGTCCCCGACCCCAACCAACTGAAGCGTTTATCTGTTCCACGCTGGTCTCGCACTTGCCTCCTCTCCTGTTTCCAGCCGTGCAGTGCACGGCGTGCTGAAAACAGGAGAGGAAGCAACTGCGAGACCAGCAGCATGAGACAGATAAACGCTTCAGTTGTTGGGGGTTGGGCACCCCTGCCAGCCAAACCAGGGGCCCCAGAGCCAATTTGGGGGACCCCCACCAGCAAAGGTACCTGGTGGTGGCGGCGGAAGTGGAGGGGAGTTGGAAGTGGAAGCAGTGGATGCAAGCAGCGGCGGCGTGGGGGGGTCGGCAGCGGTGGGGGAACGTCGGTGGCTGGGGGAGGTGGACTAAAATGTCCCCACCACCACCACTTTGGGCTCTGGCCCCTCCTCCCGCCCCTGGGTTATACACATTATTATGGAATACGCTTCTTTTTCCGCATGGAAATCTTGATGCAATGTAGACTCTGGGGTTAATGTACATCCATGTCCTCTGTATTCTCTTTGCCTCTTGCTGTCCTTGGGCCCCAGCAGAGTTCTGGCATCATGTCCTCGGAAATGCACCCAGTTCTGTCAGTGTATGCCTGGTTCCTGCATTCTGCTCCTTTTTGCCGCATTTTGCATCTTGCTCTGTCATTGTGGGGCCCTTTTACAAAGTCATGTAGACGCCTACATGCATGCAACGTACATCAAACTGGCACTACTGCCCAGCTACCGCATGCCCGGGCGGTAATTCCATTTTTGGCGCGCACCCAAAACGTGCGGTAGAAAATATTTTCTATTTTCTACCAAGTGACACTTACCCAGCAGTAATCAGCAGTTGACACGTGTTGGACACCTACCATTCAGTTAGCCTGTGAGACCTTACCGCTAAGTCAATGGGTGGTGGTAAGGTCACCAATCCACACAATCACTACAGTCCACCTTTATCCTGCCTAATACCTTCCTTCTTTCTTCCCTTACCTAATCTTTGATCATTACTAATTGTATCTGACATCATGGAATGACTATGTCATAACCAAACTCTGTAAGCCACATTGAGCCTGCAAATAGGTGGGAAAATGTGGGATACAAATGCAATAAATAAATAAATAAAATGGACGGGCAGCGGTATTTTGCTGCACGTCCATTTTCTGGCACATTAAACAAATTCCTTTTTTCCAGGCGCGCTGAGGAAATGGACCAGCATGCACCCAAAGCATGCGCCTACGCCAACGCAGACCACTTTTGGGCATGCCTTAGTAAAAAGGCCCCTGTATACTTTGGTGTGCACCTTGTTCCTGTCTTACGCACCTTCTTATGGCACCGTTTTTGGCACTGATATTGGGAAAGGATACCTCTTCAGTCAAGCTAAGTACTTGTGGGATTTTATTTTGACACTAGTAAAAAAGGCCTGTTTTAGAAAGCAATGAAACGGGTGCTAGCAAGGTTTTGAGCGATCAGCGCGATCGCCGATATGCGAGCCCTGCTCCCTGCCCCCATGTGCTGCAGCGCGTACGCCTACCTGCACCATGATGGGCAGTCGCCGCGAGTCCTTGGCGATGCTGTGCCCGCATTTCTTACACAAACCTCGGCCGCTCTTGGCGTCCTCGGCCCGGTAGAGCTTTCTCGCCTGCCTGACAGTCCTCCATGGTAACGGCTGCAGGAGACAGCGGAGCAGGAGAGGCGGACGCAGACCGTTGCCCCTCGCTGGCACAGAGCCGCCTTCACCGCTGCAGGCCGCCGAGCAACGGGTTGGCGAGGCGATGCCATTCGTTCAGTGTCAGTGCTCCGCCTGCGACGTCATCACGTTGTGACGCGAGGGCGGGGCAGACACTAAACCAGATATCTATGCCACCTCAAGTTTCCGACTGAGGCTTCATTAGAACGTTGGAGGTGCCTTTTATATATAGAGAGATAAGTCATGAACTACCAATGGTGTGTGTTGCAACTTTCGGGATTTGATGTGGCTATTTTTGTTTTTTTGATGACTAAAACAGACTTGTGTAGGTTTGGGCTATTTTTCTCTAGTTGTTCAGTTAGCAGCTTTTTTCTCCGTTTCTAGAGTTTTTCAGTTGCTCTCTTTTTTTTCTGGAGATCATTTAATGGGGCCAATGAATGATAATATCTGGGAACCCCTTTGGGGATAGACCGACACGTTTGGTCAGACCATTGCTCTTTGAGTTTTGAGACCTGAGAGATTTTTCATAGCTCCCCACAGTCTGGGTTAGCCATCTTGTTAGCAGACTGCATGTTTCATGCTCTTTTGAGGATATTTTGAGAGTTTGCTACCCCTTATGTATTTTTGCTGTGTGGGAGCTGCCATATGTGCTCATTCTTCTGAGTCTGCGCCTTCAATAGCTCAAAGTTATCTTTTGGTAGTCACGGGAAGCATAGTGTAGAGAGAGAACCAGTGCCAGAAGGCTATTATACAGCCAGGAAAACAACACATGTGTACATAAACAATATAATAACAAGTTCAACATAACCCAATACCACAAACACGAATAACTCAAACAATGTAAATATTCAAATAATAACTGACACCACAACACATCCCATCATCATAAGAAAGATTAACTAATCAGTACAAAATCCCAATCAACACTTGTTGTACCAAAACCCTAAAATCCCTTCATAAAGAGTATCTATCAGCATAGGGCAGTCAAAGTCTAAACTAAAAATAAAAAATGCAAAAATAGAAATCCAAGTTTCCAAGCCTATCACAAGGTCTTAAGATCACTCAAAAGATGAATGCTTTGGACAATTTTGATCCGTAGTCTGGGAGCTGCACATGATAATATCTGGTTGTGTGTAGCTCAGCAGTATACATTCTTCATTGAGGGAATCTCTTAAGATTTTAATACTCTGAGGGGCCCTTTTACTAAGCCACGTAGGCACCTACGCGCGCCCAACACGCGTCAATTTTGAGTTACCGCCCGGCTACCGCGTGGCCCTTGCGGTAATTTCATTTTCGACATGCATCCGCTACGCGTGCCGGAAAATATTTTTATTTTCTGACGCGAGGGCGGTATTTGGACGTTAATTGGCATTTTATACGCATAGACCATTACTGCCCGATTACCGTGTGACACTTTACCGCACGTCCATTTTCAGCAAAATTTTTAAAAGGCATTTTTTACACAGGTGCGCTAAAAAATGATTCTGCGTGTGGCCACAACATGCGACAGCGCTACCGCAGGCCATTTTTCAGCGCGCCTTTGTAAAAGGGCCTCTGAGATTGTAATACATAAACCTTCAATTTTTGAATTAAGTGAACTGATCCCGTGCTCTTACAAATTCAAGTACTGAAGATAAGACCGTGAGCTGAATTCTCTTAGCAACCAGTAACCAATGAAGGTCCTGTAAAAATTGGCAAAATATTCTGTTGAAACTTACAGCCCACTAACGACCATGTGGCTTCGTTTTGTACAATTTGGAGTTGTTTTAAATGTTATTCTTCAAAATGCCTTGATATAAGCTTTAACAGTGTCTAGAATTCACAAGATCATTTAGGCAAGGCCTGCTTCTTTGAAAAAAGGCATATTTTTCTCTGTTAAATCTGATGAATGAATGTTGACTCCATCTCTAGTTCCGCTCTTGGACATGGCATCCTATCTTTCGCTATGATAGATATTTCTTTAATAATCACACACCTAGTCATATGAACCCAAAGAGTCTCAGATTTCATTTCATTTATACAATTTATATTCTGTCTATATAAAGCATTGCCCTAGACCAAGGATGGGCAACCTCGATCCTAAAGGGCTGCAACCCGGTCCGGCTTTCAGGATTTTCACAATGAATATGCATGACTGGACTGCGGCCCTCAAGGACCAAGGTTGCCCACACCTGTTGTAGATGGATCACAAAAAACATACGTATTAGACATGTTAAAAGGGCAATTCTATACACTAGATATGCATATATGTTACATATATGTATGCCAGAGTGCCTCCTATTTGCTATTCTGCAAATACTCACTTTACTTACATAGTGGACAGGGACGGCCCAAGGCAATCTCCCACCCGAGGCAGGGATGAGATGCTGCCCCTCCCCGGTCCCCGTGCCCAGTCTAGCATCTCCTCCCTTCTCCACATTTACTCTATATGTTTCCCAAAAGGCGGTAGCGACAGCAGCAGCAGTTCCCATAGGCTGTCCTGCCGCCGGCACCGGCCTCTTCAATATTGCATCCCGCCTCTGAAGAAACAGGAAGCTGCGTCAAGAGGCGGGCCGCAGTGGGAGAAGAAGCAGCCTATGGAAATCACTGCCACTGCCGCCTTTTGGAAAAGAAACAAATAAGGTAAAGGGTTGAGGAGAGAGGGGAGAATGCCGCTCCTGGAGCGTGCCAGCTGAGGCCCCCGTCTCAGGTGGCCTAAGGGTAGTACCGCCACTGACAGTGAATATTTACAATGGGGGATGCACACAGGGTGAGCATGAGCGGGATATAGGCATGGCTTCCATTTAGCACGTATAAATTATGGAATACTATAATTATGCATATTAGGCACCTGCACCTGTCCCAGCTCTACGGCAGATGTAAATGCAGGCACCTAAATGTTAGGCGCCCCAATACCAGGTTACGCTAGAATCTGGATATCTGGAATACCTGGAACCTTGGGGCACTAAATGGAGGTGCCCAGTTAGAGAATTGCCCCCAAAGTATCCAAAAGTCAGAAAAAAGAAAAGCTGATATAGAGTTTATTTTAGAAGCAATCTTTAATGATGAGGTGGTTATGCATTGTCCCACTCTGGAATTCGTTGCCAGAGAATGTGGTAAAGGTGGTTAGCTTAGCGGAGTTTTAAAAACTTTTGGACGGCTTCCTAAAGGAAAAGTCCATAGACCGTTAGTAAATGGACTTGGGGAAAATCCACTATTTCTGGGATAAGCAGTATAAAATTTTTTGTACATTTTTGGGATCTTGCTTGGGTATCTGTGACCTGGATTGGCCACTGTTGGAAACAGGATGCTGGGCTCGATGGACCTTTGGTCTTTCCCAGTATGGCAATACGTATGTACTTATATAGGTGTCTAGAAGCAATCTTTAATGACAAGGTGGTTATATATTGTCCCATCAAATAGGTATCTAGAAGCAATCTTTAATGATGAGGTGGTTATGTATTGTCCCACCACATATGTGTCTTAGTCATCACCCAACATGTTTCGGCAGCTGGACTGTCTGCATTGGGGGCACATTCACTATCTGTAATAGGAAGAAGTGTCACACCTTGAAACTAGATTTTCAATGCAAAAGATTGCTTCCACTGGGCTTCTTGAGACCTGGATTAGGCAGAAGAATGACCGGACTCTGCTCCAGGTCCATTTCTTCTCCCCTGCAGGCTTCTGAGAAGGGCGAGGCTTGAGGAGAGCATGCCTCCTGCACTGTAAAGAAGTGGCAGAACTGAAAGAACATAAGAATAGCCATATTGAGTCAGACCAATGGTCCATCTAGCCCAGTAACCTGCTTCCAACAGTGGCTAATCCAGGTCATAAGTACTTGGCAGAAACCCAATTATTAGCAACATTCCATGCTATCAATCCCGGGTCAAGCAGTGGCTTCCCCCATGTCCGTCTCAATAACAGACTATGGACTTTTCCTCCAGGAACTTGTCCAAACCTTTTTTAAAATCCAGATACGCTAACCGCTGTTACCACATCCTCCGGCAGCAAATTCCAGAGCTTAACTATTCTTTGAGTGAAAAAATGTTTCCTCCTATTTGTTTTAAAAGTATTTCCATGTAATTTCATTGAGCGTCCCCTGCCCTGGTCGTTGTACTTTTCAAAAGAGTGAACAATTCATTCACTTTTACCCGTTCTACACCACTCAAGATTTTGTAGACCTCAATCATATCCCCCCTCAGCTGCCTCTTTTCCAAGCCAAAGAGCCTTAACCTCTTTAGCCTTTCCTCATATGGGAGGAGTTCCATCCCCTTTATCATTATTTGAACCTTTTCTAATTCCGCTATATCTTTTTTGAGATACGGTGACCAGAATTGAATGCAGTACTCAAGAGAGACTGTGTAGCACAGCTTAGTAAAAGGGGCCCTGTATTAGCAAATATTTTTACTCTTCATCCCAATCTCCCTTCTGTGATAAAAGTCACTTTACAATCCTTCCAAGCCTTTAGTAAAATATTACCTAAACAATCTAATGTACTATATAATTCTGTTATTTGGAACAACCCAAATATCACTATTAGCAATTCCCCTATATTGGCCAGTATGGCAAACTCATAATATTTGGGTTTTAGATCAATTACGTTCTAATAATTTATGCAAGACTTTTGCTCAACTTAAACAAGAATTCAATTTACTGGATACTCAATATTTCTACCACTTTTAACCCTGTCACTCTGTCCAGTCTTTGATTAAGAGCAGTTCATCTTTTTTCTAATATATGTCTGTTAAATAATTTCATTAACAAAATTCTTCACTGCTTCCACCATGCCTCAATATTGTATAAGACTTTTCAACTTTCCAAAAGAAATTATAGTTGTGGGACACAGAACGACTGGGAAAGAGACTTACATAACCATCTCACGGAGGATTTATGGCAAACATTTTAGCCCTAGAGCCTCAATCCCTCTATTTCCTCCAGCACACTTTGGACCCCCAGTGGTCAATCAAAATCAAACTTCTGCTGGTCATGAAATTGAGAGATTAGCACGCTTACACATATGGTATTCCAACGTTGAAACCTTCACCTTTTTTGGACTGATATATGGAACAAAATACTAGACGTTTTTTCATTTAAAAGTTAATATCTCTATTGAATATATTCTCTGGAAATCATGAATTACCCCTGACTTCATAGAGGACAATGACAGATTTTTTATTTGACTTCTTGATCACCACTGCTCTTAAGCATATTACATAAGTACATAAGTAATGCCACACTGGGTAAAGACCAAGGGTCCATCGAGCCCAGCATCCTGTCCACGACAGCGGCCAATCCAGGCCAAGGGCACCTGGCAAGCTTCCCAAACGTACAAACATTCTATACATGTTATTCCCGGAATTGTGGATTTTTCCCAAGTCCATTTAGTAGCGGTTTATGGACTTGTCCTTTAGGAAACCGTCTAACCCCTTTTAAAACTCTGCCAAGCTAACCGCCTTCACCACGTTCTCCGGCAACGAATTCCAGAGTTTAATTATGCGTTGGGTGAAGAAAATTTTCCCCGATTTGTTTTAAATGTACTACACTGTAGTTTCATCGCATGCTCCCTAGTCCTAGTATTTTTGGAAAACGTGAACAGATGCTTCACATCCACCTGTTCCATTCCACTCATTATTTTATATACCTCTATCATGTCTCCCCTCAGCCTTCTCTTTTCCAAGCTGAAAAGCCCTAGCCTCCTTAGTCTTTCTTCATAAGGAAGACAATTCACAACGTTCATACCACATGTGGTGGAACTGGGTTATCCTATATAAAAAGTATGAAACATCCCTAGAATTTCTCCATCCTAAGAAATGTAGATTACAAAAATGGAAAATGCTGGAATATTATCTTTCCACCTGATTTTTCTTCTTTTTGTTTGTTTATGTACACATTATGTGGAACAGCTACTGAATTCACTCTTTAAGGGGTCCTTTTACTAAAATGGCTTGCGGTAGTGTAGGCGTGGGTTTTGGGCACGCGCCAATCAATTTTTCAGCGCACCTGTAAAAAAAGCCCCTTTTTAAAATTTTTTGCCAAAACTGGACGTGCGGCAAAATCAAAATTGCCGCACGTCCATTTTGGGTCCGAGACCTTACCGCCCGCCAATGACCTAGCAGTAAAGTCTCACGTGGTAACTGGGCGGTAAGGACCTATGCGCACCAAATGCCACTTGGCGTGCGTAGCTGACGCGCACCAGAAAATAAAAAAATATTTTTTCGGGCGTGCATAGTGGACGCGCGCCAAAAATGAAACTGCCGCAAAGGCGTGCAGTAACTCCATTTTGGCACGCGTTGGGCGTGCGCAGACGCTTATGTGGCTTAGTAAAAGCCAGGGCCCCTTAATTTCTAGCCATACCTTTAATTTCTATCTTCTTGCTCATGCTATATCTCATGTTCTTTAATGTTAACTGTGTTTTACTGGTGGTATTTGATTAATGGGCTATCTTATGTCTGATTCATTACAATGTTGTTATTTCTAAAACCTTAATAAAATATTCCCCCACCACCACCCCAAAAAAAAAAAGCTAGACAGGCAACAATGCTCTTAGTTTTACTTTTATTTAATAGGGAAAAAGCACCTGCAGAACAAGACGGTGCACACGGGCACTTTCTCCTGGAGCAATTTTCAAAAGGCAAAATGCAACACACCTTCTTTTGAGAATTAGTACAGTCCGTGGGCAAAAATACCTGCGGACTTTGCAGATTTGCATGCAGACATCTATGAAAACGGTCCCACACATACAGTAGATGCGTACTTGCAGAATGCAGACTTCAAAGGAAGGCATTAACTGCTATTTTCTCTCTCTCTCTCTTTTCGGTATGATAAAGCACAAGTTCAGCCGCAGAAACCACAGAAAAACTGAATCTGAGTCGTGCGCACACAGAATTTTTTTTTTTTTTTTTTTTTATAGAAGTGTCTTTCTCACATGTAATATCAGACTTTCGGACTCAGAGTTAGGAATTTCCTAGCAGAAATCCCAGGGCAAATCAGAAGCGCTGCAAAGCCTGACTTAAATCTGCAAGGGTAGCAGGAGAGCCATCGGGGACGGTCCCTCTGCCCGCGGGGGATTTTGGGGTCAGGCTGCTGGTGGTGGGAGGATCAGGAGGGGAGGGGACTGAGAGGTGGGGGGGGGGGGGGGAGTGTGAGCGGCTGGTGTTGTGAATGGAGAGAGCGGCATGTGCAGAAAGAAGAGCCTGCTAAAGGCTGGCATTTCTAGCGGGGTATGTATTATGTGCACTTTTGAAAATTGCCTCAAGGCAACAGATAAGGGGCCAGGGAGGGCAGCCCAGTGATCAGATGGAGGAAGGGTGAGGTCATTTGGATCACATGTAAGGTTTTATGTTGAAACCTGCCCTTTCCTTATTTATTTATTTTTTTCTTTCTTTCATTCCTTCCTTCCAGCCTCAGAGCTGACAACGAATTCCAGCTGCCGACAGAGAACGAAAGCCGGATCTGACTGCGGCACTGTCAGAAGCATGACTCTGGGGGGGAAAAGCAAGGACTGCAAGGTAGGGGAGGCATTTTGGCTCAGGCCTTTTTCCCTAATAGCGGAAGGCGAGTTGTATTCATGACTGGTACAGTAGGAATATTTGCCTTTTGCCAGAAGGAATGATCTGTGGATGGAGACTGAGGGCTGCTCTCTGTCCCCGGCCCAAGTTCCCATTTTCAGAACGTCCTCAGGCGCCTTTGATGCTCCCCAGGGCTGGTCCCGGCAGCACCTTTGGCTGAGGTTTCAATTTTCCTCGGTCCAATTTAAGGCGCCTATTTCATGCCATCTCGTTTCAGGAGCGGTGTGATTCTGGACCTGGTTTTACTACACTGCACTCCTTGCTTAGAGTAGGCAAATCAGAGCTGTCTGCGGCGCGGCGAAAACCAGGGCTGGATCAGCTCGCCCTGAACAAATGGAATCCGTTATGAAAGCGAGTCTTAATGCTTCTGGTGGTTAACTTGCTGCTTTCATTTAACGGTAGCTGGCAAGGCCTGAGTAAAAACAAAACGGGGGGGGGGGGGGGGGGGGGGAGAGAGCTCCCTTCTTGCCATTTTTCAGCTGGACAAGAGAGCCTGGAAGTGGTACAAAGTGTGTGGTCTTCCCGATTCTGACTAATGCATTTATGTTCTGTGAACTGAGAATGCCTGACAGGCTGCCAGCACTGACTGAGAGCTGAGGAATGTGCTGCCTTTTCTCTCCCTCCACCTCCTCCTCTCCTTAAAAGAAGCCCAACTTTAGGAAGGCAGCTTGTTCAAGCATTGGGGGGGGGGGGGCTCTCTGAATGGTGTAAATATTGTGTTCCCTGCTGGGACCCCCTTAGCCTCTAAACAGTTAAGGAGAGACAGAGAGGAACAATTGGGGGGGGGGGGAGGAAAGGAAGGGGTGGGAACGATGGGGCCCCTTTCCCCCCTTTTTCTTCTGAAGCAATGACAGCTGCTTCAGTCCTGGCTCACATGATAAAGCGCTATGGAGACAGTCAATTAAGCCAGATAGCAAGGGTGGTCAGCTGATTATTTTTTTCCCCAAGCTGGTTAGTCAGGTGATCAGCTGATGTTGAGTAATCTGCCCACTGTGATGTACAGAACACAGGTAGGAGGGAAGGCATGGCATTTTTGGGGTTTAGCTCAAGCCTTTTTTCAGCTGTAGCTCAAGTGGGCCGACGCTCGCTCAGAACTGCCACGGTAAGCCAGCGGCGCAGAAACTATACCGCAAACGAACCTTTTCCGGAGATGGGAAGGCGGTAGGACATGAAATGAGATTGAAGGGGGGCAGACTCAAGAAAAATGTCAGGAAGTATGGGTGGATGCTTGGAATGCCCTCCCACGGGAGGTGGTGGAGATGAAAACGGTAACGGAATTCAAACATGCCTGGGATAAACATAAAGGAATCCTGTTCGGAAGGAAGGGATCCTCAGGAGCTTAGCGGATTGGATGGCAGAGGCGGGGCTGGTGGTTGGGAGGCGGGGCTAGTGCTGGGCAGACTTCTACGGTCTGTGCCCTGAAAAAGACAGATACAAATCAAGGTAAGGTATACACAAAAAGTAGCACGTATGAGTTTATCTTGTTGGGCAGACTGGATGGACCGTGCAGGTCTTTTTCTGCCGTCATCTACTATGTTACTAGGTAACCAAGCTCGCCAGTGCTCAAAGGAAATGGTATTCAAATGACATGCACGCTGTAAAAGCGAAACCAAGGAGGGGTGATGTGCTTGGTGCATGTGCAGAAGAGTTTTGCTGTAAGGTCGTCAGCTCCTGTGTGCATGCAAACCCCCAAAATGATGCACACATTGGCATGTTTTCTGTGCCTTTAAATATAAGCATTTCATTTTTTTTTGTTTTACTTGGAAGGCTTATATTTAAACGCAAGAAACAGGTGCCAATGTGAGCTTTCACTTTGGGGTTCGCTCTGACTTTGCACACATTTGTCTCTCACTACCAGTGCTTAGGGGCTCGCACAGGTTTCCTTCTGCTTCCAAATTATATATAAACCAGCGGATTTTAACGAAAGAATCATGAGAAATCCTCTCTTCAAACACCCTAACACCTGCTCAGAGCTGTCGTTAGTTTTCAGCGGTAAGGGTGGCTTTGTTTTGTGTGCTGTTCTCTAAAAGCCAGTGGTTCCCAAACCCGGTCCCGGAGGCACCCCAGCCAGTCAGGGTTTTCAGGATACCTACAAGGAATATTCATGAGCTAGATTTGCATGTAGTGCAGGCAATGCATGCAAATCTCTCTCATGAATATTCCTTGTGGGTATCCTGAAAACCCGACTGACTGGGGTGCCTCCGGGACCAGGTTTGGGAACCACTGCTCTAAGCATTGGGAGGGAATAGGAAATGGCCTCATTAACCTCCATTTGACTACATTAGCGTGCTATTTGTGCTAATCTTTGGCGTGCATGATGTCTCCCACCTAGAGCCTCTGAGCATTTTGCGCTCAAAGCTGGCCAGAGGCGTAGCCAGACCTCGCAATTGGAGGGGGCCTGAGCCCGAGGTGGGGAGCACATTTTAGTCTGCTGCCCCCCCCACTGCCTCATCGTTCCTCCCGCCGCCCTATCAAACCCCCCGTTGCCCTGCCACACCCCACTGCAGCAAATACCTTGGCTTGCGGGCGTCCCAAAGGAGCGTGCAGGACTTCAGGAGGAACAGAGAGCAGGGAATGCAACGGCACTCTAGACCGGTGCTGGACAAGGCTTCAGATGCGGGCCAGAGGCGTAGCCAGACCTCGCAATTGGAGGGGGGTTCCAAACCCCCACCAGCTGAAGCCTGCTCCAGCGCCGGTCTACCTGCCCTGCTCTCTGTTCCTCCTGACGTCGGACTTCAGGAGGAACAGAGAGCAGGGAAGGGAACGCGACAGCGCTCCTGACCGGCGCTGGACAAGGCTTCAGATGGCGGGGTTGGGGACCCCCGCCAGCTAAACCAGGGGCCCAGACAAAATCTGGAGGGGCCCAGGCCCCAGTGGCAGCTACGCCACTGATGCAAGCTCTAGTCCAGTGCTAATCGCCTCTAGCGCCTGCATTTGGTTCTGAGCATCAGGTGAATTACGGTCAGGTGCAGTGGATATTTTCCTGTAGAGGGTTAGGTGACTTGTCCAAAATCTCAAAGGGCAGTGGTGGGATTTGAACCCTGACTTTCCTACTTTTTAGCCTGCTGCTCTAAGTATTAGGCTATTTCTTTCTATTTCTTTATTCCACCCCCCCCCCCTCCCAAAGCACATGGTCAACAATTGCACTGGCTTCCTATCAAAGAACGCATCTCTTTCAAAATCTGCACCTTAGTCCATAAGATCATCTATGGAGTAGTCCCAGATTACATGATTGACCTAATCAATCTCCAAATCAGAAATAGTACCAGTTCATCATGGTCTTACCTGAATCTCCATTACCCAAATTGCAAAGGACTAAAATACAAGACAACCCATGCGTCCAACTTCTCTTACATAGGCACGCGACTGTGGAACGCATTGCCACAAGTGGTGAAAACAACTTATGATTACCTAAAATTCAGAAAGTCATTAAAGACTCACCTATTCGGAAGGGCATATCCGAATGACCCAACTTAAATGACTCAACCCTGCAACACTTCACTATTAAAGATCGTATTGGACATTAATGAACTCTTTTACCTCAACCCAACTTGATTGAATCTTATCTTCCCTATCCCAATACAACATTTTGTACCTATCCTGCAGGGGCATAGCCAGACTTCCGTGGGAGGGGGGTCCAAAGCCCGAGAGGAGGGGGCACATTATAGCCTTCCCTCCGGCGCCACCCCCCCCCCCCCCCCCGCCGCCATTGCCGCCCCCCATGTCTTTTCCGACCCCCCTCCCGCCGTGATCCCTCCCCCGCCGCCACCTACCTTCACTTTTGCTGGCGGGGGACCCCACTCCCCGCCAGCCGACGTCCTCTCCGTCCTGCTCCTGCTCTTGTTGCATGCATTGCTGACGTCGTGCAGGACGTCAGACTCAGAGAACAGAGTTCTGTTCTCTGAGTCTGACGTCGCACGTACAACGTGCAGGACGTCAGAAATGCATGCAGCAGCAGGAGCAGGATGGAGAGGATGTCAGCTGGCGGGGAGTGGGGTCCCCCGCCAGCAAAAGTGAAGGTAGGCGGGGGCGGGTTCGCCGGGAGGGGGGTCCAGGCTGGAATCTACGGGGGCCCAGGCCCCCTCAGGCCCCACGTAGCTACGCCACTGCTATCCTGTACCGGATTTGGCGAATGCCTTCACGGTATTATGTAAGCCACATTGAGCCTGCAAATACGTGGGAAAATGTGGGATACAAATGTAACAAATAATAATAATAAGTTTGAGGTCCTTTGTGGTGGGGCTTTTACATTGTTCCTTTAAAAAAGGAAATCAAATGAGTCTGTTTATACCACAGATAATGCTGCAACTCTGTTTAGCGCTCTGAAAGGGGGGGGGCCAGAAACATCTTTCATTATTAGTGTCAGCTTTGAAGTGATTTTGGGAAAGGCTACATACTCCGTAGAAGCTGCCACAGCTTTCTAGGTACGAAATGAGTGGTACAAGGTGTTACCTGGTCACCCAGCTGTGTAAAGGAAGTGAAAATGCTGGGGAATTCCCTTACAGACATGACAGTTCAAGATTGAGTCATATGTTGAAAAAAAAAAAAATTAAGAAAACTAGTTGCAAAAAAAAAAAAAAAAGTCTCACCTCTCATTCTGCAGATTTCTAAAGTCCCGGGGCTTTAAATGAACCCTGATGGAAAATTCGTAGAGGGTGGGCTTCATCAGATTGAGAGGCTGCTGGAACTTCTCAGCAAGGGACAGACACCATGTTAAAATAATGTGTACGTGGGCCTGATTTAACAAGCTTTTCCCCCAACAAAACAGAATGGAGGGAGAACATAGTAACGTAGTAGATGACAGCAGAAAAAGACCTGCATGGTCCATCCAGTCTGCCCAACAAGATAAACTCATATGTGCTACTTTTTGTGTATACCCTACTTTGATTTGTACCTGTGCTCTTCAGGGCACAGACCGTATAAGTCTGCCCAGCATTTTCCCCGCCTCCCAACCACCAGCCCCGCCTTCCACCACCGGCTCTGGTACAGACCATATAAGTCTGCCCAGCACTATCCCCGCCTCCCAACCACCAGCCCCTCCTCCAACCACCGGCTGTGGTACAGACCGTATAAGTCTGCCCAGCACTATCCCCGCCTCCCACCACCGGCTCTGGCACAGACCGTATAAGTCTGCCCAGCACTATCCCCGCCTCCCAACCACCAGCCCCGCCTCCCACCACCGGCTCTGGCACAGACCGTATAAGTCTGCCCAGCACTATCCCCGCCTCCCGCCACCGGCTCTGCCACCCAATCTCGGCTAAGCACCTTAGGAGCCATTCCTTCTGAACAGGATTCCTTTTTGCTCATCCCACGCGTGTTTGAATTCCGTTACCGTTTTCATTTCCACCACCTCCCGCGGGAGGGCATTCCAAGCATCCACTACTCTCTCCGTGAATAGAGGGAGAAGTCTTAATAAATACAAATAGGTGGGGAAATGTGGGATATAAATGTAACAAATAAATAAGTTCCATGTGAGGTATAGAGGGTGGGGGAGGGGTGAGTAGACCCCCCCCCCCCCAAAGGCTTTAAAAAGCAGGGATCATTATTTAGGTGGGCAAGTGTCATTTCTATTCTTCCACATGCTTTTCCTATCAAGTAGGAGACCTGTGACTCTAGGCTTTGCTCTCCTCCAGGATGAAAGAGCTTTTGAACTGTGACTAAACAACCACAGTCGTTTAGTCACAGGGGAGGTTGAGGTCACAGTTAAAATGTAAAAATAAAGAAATAAGTGCTGCTTGGACTCCTTGAGCTTTTCTGACCAAAAGAGTTTGGGACTGAGATACTTCCCCAAGGGAATTGTTATACCACACACAAATCAGTGCGTTAGTCTGTCACTTTCCCCCGTTTCTCTTTGGTCTTCCACAATTCTTCCTAACTGACATTATTCTGATGCCCTTACATGTATTTTTTTTTTTTTTGTTACATTTGTACCCTGCGCTTTCCCGCTCAATGCGGCTTACATGGGGCAATGGAGGGTTAAGTGACTTGCCCAGAGTCACAAGGAGCTGCCTGTGCCTGAAGTGGGAATCGAACTCAGTTCCCCAGGACCAAAGTCCACCACCCTAACCACTAGGCCACTCCTCCACTAGCAACATTCCATGTAGAAGTCGGCCCTTGCAGATCACCAATGTGGCCGCACAGGCTTCTGCTTCTGTGAGTCTGACATCCTGCACGTATGTGCAGGACGTCAGACTCACAGAAACAGAAGCCTACGCACCCTTCTACTTCGGAATGTTACTAGTGGAATAGCAACATTCCATGTAGAATCTCCGATAGTATCTATTTTATTTTATTTTTGTTACATTTGTACCCCGTGCTTTCCCACTCATGGCAGGCTCAATGCGGCTTACATGGGGCAATGGAGGGTTAAGTGACTTCTCCAGAGTCACAAGGAGCTGCCTGTGCCTGAAGTGGGAATCGTACTCAGTTCTTCACGACCAAAGTCCGCCACCCTAACCACTAGGCCACTCCTCCACTGTTGCTACTATTTGAGATTCTACATGGAATGTTGCTATTCCACTAGCAACATTCCATGTAGAAGTCGGCTCTTGCAGATCACCAATGTGGCCGCGCAGGCTTCTGCTTCTGTGAGTCTGACGTCCTGCATGTATGTGCAGGACGTCAGACTCACAGAAACAGAAGCCTGCGCAGCCTTCTACATGGAATGTTGCTAGTGGAATAGCAACATTCCATGTAGAATCTCCAATAGTAGCAACAGAATCTCAATAGTAGCAACATTCCTTCTAGGATCTCCAATAGTAGCAACATTCCATGTAGAATCTCCAATAGTATCTATTTTATTTTTGTTACATTTGTACCCTGCGCTTTCCCACTCATTGCAGGCTCAATGCAGCTTACATGGGGCAATGGAGGGTTAAGTGACTTGCCCAGAGTCACAAGGAGCTACCTGTGCCTGAAGTGGGAATCCAACTCAGTTCCTCAGTTCCCCAGGACCAAAGCCCACCACCCTAACCACTAGGCCACTCCTCCACTCCGTGTAAGGATAACGGTCACCCTAGAGAAACCTTCGGTTTTGCACCCAAATCAATTAACTTTAAGCCCTCCACCCTCAGGTTTTGATAATCACGATCATCCCCCCAGAAATCCTAAAAAAATGCAAGTTAAAGTTTGAACTGTTGGTTCTTTGAATTTGTCCGGCTCTCGAGACCTACTGTTTTACTTTTACTTCAACTGCTGTTTTCTACCTCCAAGAAGCCACTGCCCTAGGCAAATGCTTACTCTTGTCTAAAGGCTGGGCCAGCCCTGTTAAGGTCAGAAGGATAAAAGTATCTTCTGTAATAGAGAATGACATGGGAGCAAAGCAGTGGCGTAGCCACAGGTGGGCCTGGGTGGGTCAGGGCCCACCCAATTAAGGCTCAGGCCCACCCAACAGTAGCACACATTTAGCGGTAGCTGGTGGGAATCCCAAGCTCCGCCAGCTGAAGACTATTCTCTGGCACCTGCGCATGCTCAGTGTTCAGCGCACGCCAGCTGCAGACTACTAAGGTGGAAAGAAGCGTTTTCCCCACCGGCTGAGATTTTTTTTGGTGGTGGGTAAAGGGGAGAACACTTGATGCCCACCTACTTCTTGCCTAGGCCCACCCAAAATCTGTTGTCTGGCTACGCCCCTGGAACAAAGTTTGTCCCCGCCCCGTCCCCACAAGTTCTGTCTCCGTCCCCACCCTGTCCCCGCAGGCCCTGTCTCCGTCCCTGCAGGTTCTGTGTCCGTCCCCGCTCTGTCCCCATGGGTTCTGTCCTCATCTGCAGAAGCCTCGAACAATTATGGTTTTATAGTTAAATCTTTTTATTAAAGTATGAAAAGGAACAATAATGCTGTGCAACTATTGTGTATAAATTACAAATAGAAAACAATAATAATAACGAGCAGCTATAATAACCCTCCTCACCACCACCCTCTACCCTTCCAACCCCAACAATAACTGATTTCTACTACCCCAAGGAATCCTAATTCACCCTGTTAAAATGTCCAGGGGTACAAAATACAACCCGTTCTGTATGCCCTAGAGGGGAGAAATATGCCCTATGAAGCACTGTTATGATTTTTTAATCTGTGGATGAATACGAAGTCATCAACAATAAGTACATAAGTATTGCCATACTGGGAAAGACCAAAGGTCCATCGAGCCCAGGATCCTGTTTCCAATCCAGGTCACAAATACCCGGCAAAATCCCCAAAATGTACAAAACATTTTATACTGCTTATCCCAGAAATAGTGGATTTTCCCAAGTCCATTTACTAACGGTCTATGGACTTTTTCTTTAGGAAGCCGTCCAAACCTTTTTTAAACTCCGCTAAGCTAACCGCCCCTACCACGTTCTCTGGCAATGAATTCCAGAGCCCAATTACACGTTGAGTGAAGAAAAAGTTTCTCCGATTCGTTTTAAATTTACTACATTGTAGCTTCATCGCATGCCCCCCTAGTCCCTAGAAAGCGTAAACAGACGCTTCACATCTACCCGTTCCACTCCACTCATTATTTTATAGACCTCTATCATATCTCCCCTCAGCCGCCTTTTCTCCAAGCTTAAGAGCCCCAGCCGCTTTAGCCTTTCCTCATAGGGGTCGTCCCATCCCCTTTATCATTTTCGTTGCCCTTCTCTGCACCTTTTCTAATTCCACTATATCTTTTTTGAGATGCAGCGACCAGAATTGAACACAGGATTCAGTCTAGCTCTCCTGTCTTTCACAGTCCTTCCTGCAATAGAAGATGTGCTGGTAGCAGGATGTACAGGAGCCCCCATTCAAATTTTGCTAGCTGTGGCCAGCATGTTTGCTTGTTTTTCCAAAAAATATTATTGTCTGCATTAAACAAACATAAATAACAGTCCAGTTCATTAACAGGCTTCAAAGTTTGTCACCCGTCCTCATGGGCTCTGTCCCCATCCCCCCTGTCCCTGACCTGTCCCCGCAAGCTCTGTCCCTGTCCCCATCCCCGCGGTTACTGCGGGTCCCCGTGTCATTCTCTATTCTGTATGTGTAACATTTTGCATTAGGAGCTTACATAAGTGCATAAGCTTGATTTTATAATTGGATGGCTATGTGAGAAGTCCAGAAAGGCGTCTATTTTAAGCCTGTTTTAAGAGGTGCCTACTTGCTTTTAGAAAAATAGAAGTCCCAGATGTGTGTAAATACTGTTGCACACATTTACACCTGTTTCTAAGTGTAGTCACGCATTTTGTAAAATGAGTATGTACATCACAACTCTGTCTCTGGTCCACCCCATCGACACTGAAGATTTGTGGAAGTACGAACACACTTTGTATGTTTAATTTTTACACGTAGTTTTATAAAAGCCCTTTTGTATATATAAGACAGGCTTTACACGTGGAAAAGCTTTTTTAAATTACCTTCTAGAAGTATTGAGCCCAACGGTAATGTAATTTGATTAACAGAGGAGGCAGAACTAAGCAATGTTAATTCACTTTTTGAAACAGGGCAACAAGGCTCAGAGAATGTTGGGAATTATTTAGAAACTAGTAAAAAAGGCCCGTTTCTGACACAAATGAAACAGGCGCTAGCAAGGTTTTCCTCGGAGTGTGTATATTTGAGAGAGTGTATGTGAGAGTGACTGTGTGTGAGAGAGTGAATGTGCGAGTGTGTGTGTGAGAGAGAGAGTGAGTCTGGGTGCGAGTGTATCTCTGAGAGAGAGTGTGTGTGTGTGAGAATGAGAGTGTGTGCAAGTGTGTATGAGAGAGAGAGTGTGTTTCACTCAGATACAGTGTGTGCGAGAGAGAGTGTGTGAGACACAGACTCTCTGTGAGACTGAGTGTATGAGACCAAGAGAGTGTGTGAGTGACTGTGTGACATAGAGAATGAATGTGATACAGTGTGAGACATAGAGTGTGTGAGAGACAGTGTGTGAGAGTGAGAGAGAGAAAGACATTGACTGTGAGAGAGAGAGAGAGTGTGTGTGTGTGACAGAGATACCTCCCCCTACCCTCTCTGGTGTCAGGCCCCCCTCCCTCCCTCTGTCTGGTGTCAGGCCCCCCCCCCCCCCTCTCTCTGGTGTCTGAATGTTACTGTGCAGGACGCTGAGCTCTGGTTGTGCTTCAAGGAACTGACCAATCCTATTTAATAGAATGCACCTCCAACATTCTGAAGCCGAGAAACCTCGTGTGGTTGGTCACTTCTGCTTGTGACGAACCCGGAAGTACGTGATGTCAATTCAGGAGATGGATACAGAGAGCAGGAATGCCTCAGCCATGCAGTCAGCTTCAGAATGTTGGAGGTGCATTTTGTTATATAGGATAATTTACACAATAAACAGAAACATTACCCTGGCTCCCTGCAAATCCCTGGTGGGTGCCATTCTGGACATCGTAAACCCAGAAGAGGTAGACGGAAGGGTGACAAAGATGGTGTGGAGTATAAAACAACTTCACGAGTCACACTAGGGAAAGAGGGGATGAAACTGGAGGGACAATAGAGGTCTCTAAATAAATCAGGTCCACGTGATGGAGGTGGATTGCTTAAGCAATAAAGCATGTAATTAAATTGAATAAATAACAGGTGAAGAGTCAGGGAACGACCTATATTCACTGTGTACTAAAGGGTTTTTCTCAGTTTGTGTCTACGAGAGAGCTGCCTGGTGCATCCGGCACCTACGTCTCATAATGGGAACTTTTGGGTTGTGACTGCCCTTAGATTGGTGTTCATTAATGCATAGAGGGGGAGGGGGGAGTGGAGGAAGAGCGCACATCATCTTCCTCTACGTATGCCCTCCAGGGATGATTCCAGTACGCTTCCCCTTCCTTCTTCCTCTCTTCCAGGCCTAACTCCTGGAAGAGAGTGCATATATAACTCAGAGCTTGTTGATTTGTGCTCTAGGCAGTGTTGCCTTCCTCCTCTCCAACTCTTCCTCAGCTGAGTCCATGACATAAATCAAACTAACCAGGAGAGAAAGCGTAAAGAGTGGAAGTGCCCACAATGATATTTCAAAGAAGGTCATGAGCGTAAGCAAGTGGGGAAGATCCAAAGAGAGGTTGAAAGAAGGCCAATTCCTACCACCAAATCCTACCAGACAGTGCTGATGTTGCTCTTGTGTCATCAGATGTTGGTTCCAGTTCATAGAGGGGCAGGGCTTACTGGGAGGTGTAGTACCAAACAGCCCGAAGGCAGCAAGAGGAATCCACAACAAGACAGCATCAACCAACAGAGCAGGAAAGCAGTAGGGACGGAAGAAGAGTATGACTATAGATGCACAACTTGCTTCCTGTAAGCGCCTTCTGCTTTCCCCTGTCCAAGACGTGATGCTTCAGCTTTGCCCTAATCCAATCTGGCAGCTCTTATGTTGTCAGGGTTTTGCTACTCTGCCAACCCTGATCCATGTTTTCCGAGGATACAGACATTGGCTGGAAACCTCGACAGATGAACCTTGTACGCCATCAGTATTTCTGTGATTTGCAGTAGTCCCTTCTCAACAAGCAGCCACAGACAGCCTTTTTCATTTCCGTTATGATGCTCAAATAGTGGCATGGTGGACATTAAAAAGTGCTTCCACCACTTTCAGCCATGGTAGCCCCATCTGCTACTCCTGAACTGGTCTATTCGACTTTTTCTGCCCCAGATTCAATACCGTTCACCTTTGCTGGCCTACAGTAGGTGCAGAGGGGGATATAGATTCAGCTATATCCCCTTCCTCTATTTCCTTTTCTCTAGTTTCTGTTGCATTGCTGCAGACCCTACTCCTACTGTAACGATCAGGGGCTTTTCTGACTAAGTACTTTCCACAGAAGTAGTCAATTCCAGGCAGATTAATCATAAAACCGAGAAAGTTTCTAGCCTAGGAGCAGACAATAGAGTTGACAAGTTACACCACTGAGATCAGGTTGGACGCCTTGCATCTTCTTGTCTTGTGAGAATGCTCTCAGCTGGGACTCTTACCTTTCTGCCTCGCCTCTCCCTATGCTTGGAATAAACTTCCTGAGCCCATACGCCAAGCCCCCTCCCTGCCCATCTTCAAATCCTTGCTCAAAGCCCACCTCTTCAATGTCGCCTTCGGCACCTAACCATTATACCTCTATTCAGGAAATCTAGACTGCCCCCAATTTGATTGACTGCTCATTTTGTCCATTAGATTGTAAGCTTCTTTGAGCGTAACCCTAGTAGTGCTTTAGAAATGTTAAGTAGTAGTAGTTACCTCTCGTCTAGGTCTGGCAGCACCTGCCCCCATATGTATGAAGATCATATTATGAAATGAGGGCAGCTGTCAGCCAAACTCTGAGCAATGACATGATCCGCTGACATCTGTGGAGGTGATATTCAAAGTACCTTCTGTGGGTAAAAGAACATTTTACTCAGGGAAATCAGGGCTTTAAATATTGCCCAACTTGTCCGTGGGTAAAAGTATGTGTACACTGCAGAGACGGTTCCAAGGACGGGAAAGGATTAGGAGGTTGAACAACATGTGTAGTTCTGATTCGTCAAAACTCTGTGTATTTTTTTGTTCCCAAAATTTCATGTAGAGAAAGTGGGAGCCCCTTTTTCCTTGGGCAGTCATCAAAGCAAAGCTACTCACGTAGACCTACTTTGATTAATTGATATAAAAGCTCCCGAGGGATCTCTCTTATAAGCACAAGGACCTAACTGACCAAAAGAAACCATTCAGACAAGACCTGCCCTAAGCTAGTGTTGCCAGCTCTAATAACACCCATGAGTGGCAGAATGGGGCGGGCCACTGAGGCCATGGTCCGATCAATATTTTGCCAAACTCAGCATTAGCAAATAGAGAGCTTGGAGATTAGAAACATAGAAACATGATGGCAGATAAGAGCCAAATGGCCCATCCACAGCATCTCCTTTCCCTAAGAGATCCCACGTGCCTGTCCCACGCTTTCTTAAATTCAGACACAGTCCTCGTCTCCACCACCTCCACCGGGAGGCGATTCCACTCTTCCACCACCCTTTCTGTGAGAAAGTATTTCCTCAAATTACTCCTGAGCCTAGAACCTCTTAACTTCATCCTGTGTCCTCTCATTCCAGAGTTTTCCCTCATTTCGAAAGAGGCTGATCTGTAAAATAATGCCACACTCACAGGTATTTAAACATCTCTGTCATATCCTCTCTCTCTCTCTCCCTTAATTATTTATATATTTATATTCCATTCTATCTTGCTAATTCTAGGCAGAGCACAATATAACATACATAATAATTAAAATCATTAACATAAAACAAATTAACAAAAGACAGAACAAATTCTACAGCACAATATTATCATCAGCATCCCTCAAACCATATACCTAGAAATCAAATGTTGATTTTACTCTAAATTAGCACGGCAAGACTTTCTGAGATGGGGGCTAGAGACTGTTCTTGGGCTTTTCCAACCTAAAAGGGGTTCCACTGCCCACTGCCACCTAAAGGCAGTAGTGAGATTTATTTATTTTGTTGCATTTGTATCCCACATTTTCCCACCTATTTGCAGGCTCAATGGGGCTTACATAGTACCGTAGAGGCGATCGCCAGTACTGGTATGAAACAAATACAGGGTGAGGTTATGGTAGAGTAGAGATGTGCAGTGGTGGAAGACAGGGCCGCCGAGAGACTGGGCTGGGCCCGGGGCAAGACCGCCCCCGGAGCCCCACCACCACCCCCAAGGTCGTTGCCGCCGCGCTGCAGTCCCTACCCGCCCCCTCCATCCACCACCGGGCCGGACCCCCTGCATTGAAATCATCACAACGCCTCACCTGTCGCCTCCGTGACTGAAAGCGCAGCAGCGGCAGATCAGATTCGCCTCCCTTCGGGCCTTCCCTCCCTGTGTCCCGCCCTTGTCTGATGTAACTTCCGCGAGGGCGGGACACAGGGAGGGAAGGCACGGCCCGAAGGGAGGCGAATCGGACCTGCCGCTGCTGCGCTTTCAGTCATGGAGGTGACAGGTGAGGCGCTGTGATGATTTCAATGCGGGGGGCCCCGGTCTACTGGCGGACGGTCGACGGAGCCGAGGGTAGGTGAGAGCGTGGGACTGCGGCGCCAGGCTCCACTTGGAGGCTGGGCCGGGGAATTTTGTCCCCCCTGCCCCCCCCCTCTCGGTGGCCCTGGTGGAAGATACTTTCTACCAGCTGGTGTCTCTTGAGGAGTCAGGGACCAGAGTCATACCATTCAGTCTGCCACTCTGTAATCCAGGTTACATGCTCAGGACATTTCTGAGTGTCCCCAGAAAGCTCATGTTGATCATTGGTACCAACTGTGGGGTGCAACAACAAGGTCTTAAAACATGTCCTATGCTTCTGACTGCAGGCAAGCAAGATGGGGGCCTGCCCAGGGTGCCAAGCTGAGTTGGTCACTGCTACCCCTTGTGAAGTTAGTAGCAAAAGGAGCAATGCTACCTCTGTAAACCCACCTACCTTGTGCTGTCCAGATTCTAGCCTCCAAAAAACCTTGCCTCTCCAATAGCTGCAGCGAGATACACTGTTATATATAAACTAGTAAAAAAGGCCCGTTTCTGAGAGGAATGAAACGGGCGCTAGCAAGGTTTTCATGGAAGTGTGTATGTTTGACAGTGAGTGTGTGAGAGACAGAGTGAATTTGCGACTGTGTGTGTGTGAGCGAGTGAGACTGTCAGTGTGAGAGTGTGTGTTCGAGACAGAGAGTGTGCCACAGGGGTCCCCCCCTGCATGTGTTGGCATCCTTCCCGCTCCCCCCGTGTTTCCTTTTCGCATATCCATCTCGTCCCCCTCCCCCCCCCCCGGCCTGCAGGATCGTGGGCCCTGTGGCGGCGTTTTTCTGTATCGTAGTGTGTGTTTGAGAGAGTGTGTGTGAGAGAGAGTGAATGTGTGAGTGTGACAGAGTGAGAGTGTGTGTGGCGTGTTTGTGGGAGAATGTGAGTGTGTGTGTGTGAGAGGGAATCCCAGCTTCAGGGTGTTGGCCCCGTCTCCCTTGGGCTTTCAGGATGGTGGTCCCTCCGTCTGCCGGCGTTTTTCCCCCTTCCCTCGTCGCAGGTTGAGGTTCGAGTGCCCCCCCCCCCTTCCAGTGCCTTTCAGGGTCGTGGCGCTCCCTCCGACTGAAGCTGTCTCCCTTCCTGGCACGTTCAGGCAGGCAGGCTGGCTCCCTGCGTGTGTGCAAGGTTCAGGCTGCCTGCCTGCGTCGCTCCCTCCGTGTCTCCGAGTTTGTGCGGCCCCGGGGCGATGGGAGTCCTGCGAAGTTGGGAAATGGCTGCCGAGGGGCAAGGGTAGTGAGATTGCGTGTCGCCGATGCTTACGTCCCCGCCTGCCTCTCTCCGACGTTGTGCGGGCAATATTAGTCCTCCGGAGGTGGGAAATATCCACCGAGGGTCAGGGAGATGGCGTTTGGCCGATTGTCATAGCGCCGCCCTCGACGTCATGACGTTATGACGCGAGGGCAGGCCAGACACTCAGGGCAAACCGGATATCTCTGGCGCCTCAATTTCTGGCTTGAGGCTTCAGAACGTTGGAGGTGCCTTTTATTATATAGAGATAGTACCAGCTGTGTACGGTTTTATACAAGAATATGCATGTCGGAAAAGAGCTCTTTCCCCCAGTTGAAAGGGTCTGATTCACTCGACACAGGATGAGAAAAAAACCAAAACATGGGGACACTTCTATACAAGGCACTAAAAGTTAGTCACCCAAAATCTAGGCATTACGCTAGTATTCTATAACGGCAAATTTCTGCGCCTGATTGGTTAGAGAATGCTAGCACAAGTCAGCAATTAATCACTGCCACTTCCGCTTGCTCTGTGTGTGTCTACATGTAGCAGTTAGGTGCCTAACTGACAGTATTCAATAACCATGTGCTTAAATAGTCTGAATGCCTGTGACCCACCCATGCGAATGTCCCTGTCGCATTTATGCACTAGAACATAAGCGCCAAATTCTATAATGGCGCTTAAGTGCACTTATGCACCTAACTGCTGTTTCACCCTATTTTAGCACCTAATTGGCATTTAACTTTTGGTGCACTCTAGAGACTTAGAAAAGATTCAAATGATAAAGGGGGTGGAACTCCTTTCATATGAGGAAAGGATAAAGAGGTTAGGGCTTTTCAGCTTGGAAAAGAGACGGATGAGGGGGGTCTACAAAATCCTGAATGGTGTCGAACAAATAGAAGTGAATTACAATTTCAAAAAGTACAAAGACCAGGGAACACTCAATGAAGTTACATGGAAATACTTTTAAAACAAATAGGAGGAAATTTTTTTTTTCACTCAGCAAATAGTTAAGCTCTGGAACTCGTTGCTGGAAGATGTGGTATCCGGGTTTTAAAAAGGTTTGGACAAGTTCCTGGAGGAAAAGCCTGTGGAGGGGCATAATTGAACGAAAACGTCTGTCTCCATGGGCGTTTATCTCCGAGAACGGGTCCGTGAAGGGGCGGACCGAACTGTATTTTCGAAAAAAATAGACGTCCATGTTTTATTCGACAATTTGTGAGCTGGGCGTTTTTGTTTTTCAGTGATAATGGAAAATGAAAGCGCCCGGCTCAAAAACGAATAAATCCAAGGCATTTGTTCGTGGGAGGGGCCAGGAGTCGTAGTGCACTGGTCCCCCTCACATGCCAGGACACCAACCGGGCACCCTAGGGGGCAGTTTTACAAAAAAAAAAAAAAAGGTAAACAAGCTCCCAGGTGCGTAGCACCCTTCCCTTGTGTGTTGAGCCCCCCAAATCCCCCTCAAAACCCACTGCCCACAAGTCTACACCATTACTATAGCCCTAAGGGGTGAAGGGGGGCACCTAAATGTGGGTACAGTGGGTTTGGGGGGGTTGGACGACTAATAAGCATTAAGCAGCACAATTGTAACAGGTGGGGGGGGGGATGGGCCTGGGTCCACCTGTCTGAAGTCCAGTGCACCCCCTAACAACTGCTCCAGGGACCTGCATACTGCTGCCAGGGAGGTGGGTATGACATTTGAGGGTGAAAATAAACAGTTGTGAAACATCATTTTTTGTGGTGGGAGGGGGTTAGTGACCACTGGGGGAGTCAGGGGAGGTCATCCCCGATTCCCTCTGGTGGTAATCTGGTCATTTAGGGTACTTTTTGGGGCCTTATTCGTGAAAAAACAGGGTCCAGGAAAAGTGCCCTAAATTCTAGCTACAAACTCATACTTTTTTTCCATTATCGGCGAAACGCGTCCATCTCTCCTCGGCCGATAACCACGCCCCAGTTCCACCTTCGCCACGCCTCCGACACGCCCCCGTCAACTTTGTACGCTTCCGCGATGGAGTGCAGTTGAAAACGTCCAAAATCGGCTTTCCATTATACCGATTTATTCGTTTTTGTGAGATAAACGTCTATCTCCCGATTTGGGTCGAAATCTAGGCGTTTTTCTCTTTCAATTATAAGGTGGATAGTCTGCTATTGAGATAGACAAGGGGAAGCCACTGCTGTCCCTGGGATTGGTAGCCTGGAATCCTGCTACTATTTGGGATTCTTTATATATTAGAAAAGGGGAAGCAAGGAAGAGTGGCAGTACGTACCCAAATATTGCAATTGACGTAATTGACAAAACAGAGCGCTGAAATAGAAAGAGGCATCACAACAGGCTATGGGATCTCTTATAGCCCCAGATAGTTCAGATCCAAGCTCCTTTTTAATTCATCAATCGTGTGCCTCAAAGCTAACGGTGCTTTTTGAATAACTTACAGCGCCGTTACCGCTGTTTGCAGTTTTGAGATAAGTTGCCTCTTTCTTTTGTCATTTTACAATTTTTTCAGTTGTTCTGTTATTTTGAATGAAATAAAATTGTGCAACATTGAATTGGGAGCTGTTAGCTTTGAGCCACATGATTCATGAATTAAAAAGGAACTTGGATCTGAACTATCTAGGGCTATAAGAGATCCCATAGCCTGTTGTAATCTTATCTGATGCCTCTTTGTATTTTGGTGCTCTTTTTAGTGAATTACATCAGTTGTAATATTTGTGTGTGTGTGTGTTGCCACTTGCTTCCTCTTTTTTATATATATATAATAAATTCGTTAGGAAGTGGTTTTTCTGTTTCCCCCTATTCCTTCATACACTATTTAGGATTCTGCTAGATACTTGTGACCTGGCTTGACCACTGTTGGAAACAGAATACGGGGCTACATGGACCGTTGGTCTGACCCAGTATGGCTATTCATATGTTCTAACCAGGGGCATATCTACAGGGGGCCATGGGGGCCTGGGCCCCCGCAAATTATGTCTGGGCCCTTGGTTTGGCTGGCGGGGGGGTCCCCAACCCCCGCCAGCCGAAGCCTTCTTCAGCGCCGTCTCCAGCGCAGCCGTGTTCCTGCCCTGCTGTTCTTGTTCCTCCTGTCCTGCGCATGCTGATGCTCCTTTACGTGAAACTGAGAAGGCGCGTCAGCGTGCACAGGACAGGAGGAGCAAGAAGAGCAGGGCAGGAACGCGGCTGTGCCGGAGATGGCGCTGAAGAAGGCTTCGGCTGGCGGGGGTTGGGGACTCCCGCCAGCAAAGGTATTTGCGAGGTGACGGGGTGCGAGGAGGCGAGGGGGTGCGAGAAGGCGTGAGGCGGTAGCGGCGGGGGGGGAGGTAAGGCGAAGCGAAGCAAGGCGTGTTGGTGGGGGGGGGGGTGGCAGTGGGGCGGCACTCAAAATGTGCCCCCAACCTCGGACTCTGGTCCCCTCCCACCGTAAGGTCTGGCTACGCCCCTGGTTCTAAGTAAGGGGTTAATGAATTTGGGTCCTATGACATCAGGGATATTATGGGACTTGCTTAAGTTCACACTAGCAAGTTGAGAATAAGGGAATTAGGCCACAACAGGGATCCAGCTATAGAACTAACATGGTGGTAGGAAATATTGTGATATATATATGAAGGTAGACGTGCAAGACATAATTGATAAGCTCTTGGCATAGCTCATCCGCAACAGCTATTGGTACGGTTACCATATGGCTCCAGAAAAAGGAGGACAGACTGAGCCAGTCTGGGTTTTACTTCCATTGCTTTCAAAATGGAAAATCATAAGAGATCTACAACCTATACTCCAGGAGGATGAATTACTGAAAGAGATATTCCCATCCCCACCAGTACTGGCCTTCCGACAGCCACCCAACTTAAAACACAAGCTAATCAGAAGTAAACTTCCATCACAGACTGAAAAGGAACAGAAGGGCACACGTCCCTGTAATTTATCCAGTTGCAAACTATGCCAAAATATTTCACAGGACCCCACAGTCATCCACAAAGGAAAGATATTCAACATAAAGGGATCTTTCACTTGCTCATCTTCCAATGTGGTATATATCATTCAGTGTAAAAAATGTAACGAAGGATGCTATATTGGAGAAACAGGCCAGATGCTTAAGACAAGATTCAATTTACATAGACATCACATGAACAATACAGCCAGTAGGGCTCCCACCCCGGTGGGACAGCACTTCACAGAACCAGGACACTGTACCAGTGATTTCACAGTGAGAATACTGAAAGGTAACTTTAAAACCATACAAGAACGTAAGACCTTTGAAGTCAGAATGATTGAATATGTTAACACCCAACAGAAAGGACTTAACAAGGATCTGGGGTTCCTAACCCATTATAAACCATAAAGCTGTATGTCTCTGTTGATCACCCCACCCCTCACCTATCCACACCCATCCCGTTAGAATATCAATGATATGCTTTGATGTCCCCATGCATACCTCCGACCCACCCCCATCCTCCCACCCTGTCAGACTGTCATAGTAATGCTTGAATGTTTTCACTTATATACACTGTCAGCTAGCACATTTGCTTATTTCCGATCTGACGAAGAAGGGCAACCTTCAAAAGCTAATCAAGAAATGTATTAAGTTATGTCCAATAAAAAAAGGTATCATTTTCTTTTCCATGTTTTATTTTGTTTGATTTCTATTGATAACCTTAAGAGTGGACTAACACGGCTACCACACTCCTCTACTTAAAATGGAAGCAAAACCCGGACTACATCAATGTGCCCTCCTTTTTCTGGAGTCATATGGCAACCCTAGTTATTGGGCCTGGACCAGTGTCTGAACTGTTTTATTTCTAACTTGAAACATGGCAGAGTAAAAGGTCCTCTTCCACATTCAAGCAGAATCCCTGCTGATTTTGCTAAGCTGGTTCTCCTGGATCTAAAAGGGAGCTGAGCTTCTCAGGATGCCCTCTAGTGGAAGATCTGCATTATTGCATTGTTTGGATCCACTGGTTACTGGCTTAAAGCACCATTTGGGCTCTGGGGAACTAATGCTCACGTAAGGTAATAGCAGGGTTATATGATATCATGCAACCTTCAGAATTAAAAATACTTCAAATACAGTAAATTGAGTATACTTTTAGGGTTAGAATATACTGGAAACTTTATTTCTCCCCCCCCCCCCCCCCCCCCCCCCCCCCCCCGCAAGTTCCCTTCAGTCTCTAAGCATTGGTCCTGTGTCAGGGGCATGATAACCAGCTAAACTTCTCTCCTAGGGTAGGCGGGAACCTGACATTAAAAAAAAAACTGGAATGATTTATGGTTTACTTCACGAAGTTCTTGTGTTCAACTTGTTTGAAATGCAACTTCAGTAGTTAAAGGCAGTGCGTTTCTTCTAGCAGAACTCAAATGCTAGGACACCCTTCAGGAGTGGGATGATCACTAAGGGACCCACCCCATAATAGCCAGACCCCCTGCAACCAGTCACAGAATCTATGAAGAACGACTAAGGAGGCTAGGGCTTTTCAGCTTGGAGAAGAGACGGCTGAGGGGAGACATGATAGAGGTATATAAAATATTGAGTGGAGTGGAATACTAGGACTAGGGGGCATGCAAAGAAACTACAGTGTAGTAAATTTAAAACGAATCAGAGAAAAAGTTTTCTTCACCCAACGCATAATTAAACTCTGGAATTCGTTGCCGGAGAACGTGGTGAAGGCGGTTAGCTTAGCAGAGTTTAAAAAGGGGTTGGACAGTTTCCTAAAGGACAAGTCCATAAACCACTACTAAATGGACTTGGGAAAAATCCACAATTCCGGGAATAATGTATAGAATGTTTGTACGTTTGGGAAGCTCGCCAGGTGCCCTTGGCCTGGATTGGCCGCTGTCGTGGACAGGATGCTGGGCTCGATGGACCCTTGGTCTTTTCCCAGTGTGGCATTACTTATGTACTTATGTCCTCTACTTGGCTCACTTTTATTACATAGAGCAGTGATTTAACCTATTGTGATGTCATAGTGGCTCATTCCACCAATAAGAGCCAACCTCATTAGTGATGTCACAATGGCTTGATTGTATAGAATGTTTGTACGTTTGGGAAGCTTGCCAGGTGCTCTTGGCCTGGATTGGCCGCTGTCGTGGACAGGATGCTGGGCTCGATGGACCTTTGGTCTTTTCCCAGTGTGGCATTACTTATGTACTTATGTACTTATGTACTTATGACTGAATTGGTGTGTAGAGCCTGAGCTTTTTCATTAAAACGTGGAGTCCATGGGTCAATTTTAGCAGACAATGGAAAAGGTGCCGGTACTCAGTACTGCCAAGTACCCCCTCAAAAAAAGTCCTGGTTAAAGGTGTTAGTTGGACTTAATTTCCACCTCTAAAAACTGAAGATGGAAAAGCTTAAGAACTTTACTGCTAGTTTTATCTCAACTTTGGATTTAAAACATGCATTACTAAAGTGTGTGTGTTTTGTCATCCTGCACAGCAGGTTTCTGCCAAGTGTAGATTCAAGAAAGTGACAGTAACAAACGGCCAGTGCACGGTCCTTTCAAGGGCTCCCATTGTATGAACACTCTACCTACAGAAAATCAGGGAAGAAATTCTTAATAGAATATTGTTCTGGGGTCAGCCCATGCAGATCCCTGGTTGATCCCCAAGTTAGGCCTTCTGTGCCCCAAGTTAGCTGGGCAGATGTGAAGCATCTGTTCACGCTTTCCAAAAATACTAGGACTAGGGGGCATACGATGAAGCTACAATGTAGTAAATTTAAAACGAATCGGAGACATTTTTTCTTCACTCAACGTGTAATTAAACTCTGGAATTCGTTGCCAGAGAATGTGGCAAAGGCGGTTAGCTTAGCAGAGTTTAAAAAAGGTTTGGACGGCTTCCAAAAGGAAAAGTCCATAGACCGTTATTAAATGGCCTAGGGGAAAATCCACTATTTCTGGGATAAGCAGTATAAAATGTTTTGTAACATTTTTGGGATCTTGCCAGGTATTTGTGACCTGGATTGGCCACTGTTGGAAACAGGATGCTGGGCTCGATGGACCTTTGGTCTTTCCCAGTATGGCAGTACTTATGTACTTATGCTGTAATGCCGTGTTCACAGCCCCCAAGATATAAACCTAGTGCAGTGCAGCCTAACCGTGTCTTGGAGGTATACCTAACCTGTTGGGTGTTAAGGAGAAGTACTGGTGTGAGTGAGCTAGTAAGCGCCATCTTTGAAGTCTGGCGCCAGCTTTAAATATGCCTACTTGATTGCTCTTTGCACTTAGTCCCCTGAGGAAGTTTATTTATAAGTGAAACGGAGAGCCCCGTTGGCGAAAGCATGATGAGCTAAGTGCTTTAATATTTAATTCTATATCTCCAAATAGAACACGATAAAGATATATTGCAAGAAGATTGTAAAAAGATTCAGTGCACGATATATAATAGAAAGTGAAAAAAAAATCATAAAATATTGATAAGAAGATACTTTGCAAGGAGGTATTTTTAAACCAATGATATGACTGGGGTCCAAAATACGCTGGCATAAAGATTTTATAGCTTGCTGCCCTGCTGGGACATTTGAGGTCTTTCTTCCTCCTTTTGTAATTTTATGGCTGAGAGATACAACAACATTAATATATAGAATATAAGATGTGCATATATGTAAATTTATTTCAGGCATATTCGTTTTGGCAATCTTGAAAACCAACCTGGCTAGGCGTGCCTTCAGGCCAGCATTAGGGAAACTCTGAGCTTAGTACTGGAATGGGGGCCATGGAATTGGGGTTATACTGCAGAAAGTGCTATAGAAATGATAAGTAGTAGTAGTACTATATATGTTGTGAGGATCTGGAGCAGGGGCGTAGCCAGACTTCGGCGGGAAGGGGGTCCAGAGCCGAGATGAGGGAGCACATTTTAGCCCCCCCCCCGCACTGCCACCGACCCCCCCCCCCCCCCCCCCCCCGCCGCCATTGCCGACACCCCCCGCTGCCGCCAGCACAACCACCAACAACTTTGATCTTCCCTGCCGACGACCCTCTCGACCCCCCTACCCACCCGCCGTCACCTACCTTTGCTGGTGGGGGACCCCAACCCCCGCCAGCCGAGGTCCTCTTCTTCCTTCGTTCTGTTTCTGAGTCTGACGTTCTGCACGTCGTACGTGCAGGACGTCATACTCAGAAACAAAACGAAGGAAGAAGACTTCGGCTGGCGGGGGTTGGGGTCCCCAGCCAGCAAAGATAGCAGACGGCGACGGCGGGTTGACGGCGGGAGGGGGGTTGAGAGGGTCGTCGGCAGGGGTCCAGGGCCAAATCTATGGGGGCCCAGGCTCTCGTGGCCCCATAGTAGCTATGCCCCTGATCTGCAGCATTCACTAGGTGGACTAGACATCTGCCTAGGGCACCACATATATTTTTTTTTGGGGGGGGGGGGCATAACACTGGCACAGCTGGTAAGATAACTGCAAAGCAGCAAGCTGCTGCCAATGCGATGACAGGCCATTGAGTACCTGCTCATGTGCACACTCACGACATGTTGCACTCACATAGGGTTACCATATTTGCTCCCTCCAAAAAGAGGGCACATGCCCTGCCCCGCCACACCCCCGCCCCGCCCCTTTCACATACCGCCCCACCCACCTGTCACACCCCCCTAAGGGTGTCCTATTCTCCCCTCCCCTTACCTTACTGTACTGCCCTGGTGGTCTAGTGACCTCTTCAGGGCAGGAAAGAGCCCCCTGTTTCCTGCCTGGAGTGCTGCCCTGCATACTGTTGCTTGCAATGCTGACAGTCCCAGCACCGATTCAAAATGGCCGCCGAGAGTTGAAGCAGCCTCACAAGACTCTCAGCGGCCATTTTGAATCGGCGCCGGGACCGTCAGGAAGCAACAGTATGCAGGGCAGTGCTCCGGGCTCTTTCCTGTCCCGAAGAGGTGACTAGACCACCAGGACAGTATAGTAAGGTAACGGGAGGGGACTAGGATAGGACACCACTAGGCCCCGCCCGCCCGCCAGCCTGCCTGTTTGTTCGGAAATCCGGTCAAAGGGGCAGGCTGGCAAAACCCTCAAAAAGAGGACATGTCACGGTAAAATTGGATATACGGTAACTCTACACTCACACCCTCACCCACACCATGCGGCATTCATGGGATCTATCACACCATGAGTGCACAAAGATCTGCCACTATCCTGTTTTATTGATGGTGGCAACAGGAGCAACAGTGACGAGGAGAAGGTACAAGGGGAAGCTGATTCCTGGACTGTGGGGGGTGGAAGGGGGTGAGGTGGAAGCTGGAAGGAACAGGAGAAAACTTCTAGGTAAAAAAAAAAAAACCTGTGTAATGTCATCTCTATACTGTTATGTTGTATCTTCTGGAAATAGTTCTGTTTTTCAAATTACTTTGTTTACATTCCTGCTAAGAAGACACATTACACCTCTTTTGTTATTTCCACTTCCCAGGATTCTCAGTACCACTGTTTCTGCACCTTGGAGACAATAAATCAGCCGTGGGATATTTAGAGGGGCAAAATCGAAGGGGACGCCAAAGTTTTGCTGAGGACGTCCTTGCAAAACGTCCCGGTGGAGGGGCGGGGAAACCTGTATTATTGAAACAAGATGGACGTCCATCTTTCGTTTCGATAATATGGGCAGGGACGGCCAAATCTTGACATTTAGGTCGTCCTTAGAGATGGTCGTCCTTAGACTTGATCGTTTCTGATTTTCACCGGTAATGGAAACTAAGGATGCCCATCTCAGAAACGACCAAACACAAGCCCTTTGGTCATGGGAGGAGCCAGCATTCATCGTACACTGGTCCCGCTCACATGCCAGGACACCAACCGGACACCCTAGGGAGCACTGTAGTGGACTTCATAAATTGCTCCCAGGTACATAGCTCCCTTACCTTCTGTGCTGAGCTCCCCAAAACCCACTATCCACCACTACCATAGCCCTTGCGGGTGAAGGGGGCACCTAGATGTGGGTACAGTGGGTTTATGGTGGGTTTTGGAGGGCTCACATTTACCACCATAAGTGTAACAGGTTGGGGGGGGGGGGATAGGCCTGGGTCCACCTGCCTGAAGTGCACAGCACCCACTAAAACTGCTCCATGGACCTGCATACTGCTGTGATGGACCTGAGTATGACATTTGAGACTGGCACAGAGGCTAGCACAAAAGATTTTTAAAGAGTATTTTTGAGGATGGGAGGGGGTTGTTGATCACTGGGGGAGTAAGGGGAGGTCATCCCTGATTCTCTACGGTGGTCATCTGGTCAGTTCAGGAACCTTTTTTTGGCTTGGTTGTAAGGGAAATGGGACTGGAACTTGATATACCGCCTTTCTGAGGGTTTTGCAACTACATTCAAAGCGGTTTACATATATTCAGGTACTTACTTTGTACCAGGGGCAATGGAGGGTTAAGTGACTTGCCCAGAGTCACAAGGAGCTGCAGTGGGAATTGAACTCAATTCCCCAGGATCAAAGTCCACTGCACTAACCACTAGGCTACACTCCGTAAGAAAAACAGGACCAGGTAAAGTCGTCCAAATGCTTGTCAGGGACGCCCTTTTTTTTCCATTATGGGTCAAGGACGCCCATGTGTTAGGCACGCCCACGTCCCACCTTCGCTATGCCTCTGACACGCCCCGTGAACTTTGGTTGTCCCCGCGACGGAAAACAGTTAGGGACGCCCAAAATCGGCTTTTGATTATGCCGATTTGGGTGACCCTGGGAGAAGGATGCCCATCTTCCGATTTGTGTCGAAAGATGGGTGTCCTTCTCTTTTGAAAATGAGCCTGTTGGTGTTGCAGTCCTGCAGGGTTCTCACAATAACTCCATATCCTATATAAAATAGGGTGGGACAGTCCTGCTTTTACCCCGGTGCAAGCCTGCTTTCCTGAGGGAACTGAGGAGTGCAAATCCATGCACATAGTGGGATAAGACCTGTCCCTTAAAATACAGGACTATGATAACACAGTGGCAGAGGAGAGCACCTTAGCTGCCTGCAGTGTGGATTTGCACAGAGATGTCAAGCATGAACCACCACAGAGTGAGATAAGAGTGAAATTGAAGGCCAATGAGTGAGGTTTTTCAGACAGTGTGTCCAGGATATAAATCCATAAAGATATAAGTGTTGTATTGCTTTGCAAATTACTACTACTACTACTATTTAGCATTTCTATAGCGCTACAAGGCGTATGCAGCGCTGCACAAACATAGAAGAAAGACAGTCCCTGCTCAAAGAGCTTACAATCTAATAGACAAAAAATAAAGTAATCAAATCAATTAATGTGAACAGGAAGGAAGAGAGGAGGGTAGGTGGAGGCGAGTGGTTACGAGTCAAAAGCAATGTTAAAGAGGTGGGCTTTCAGATTAGATTTAAAGGTGGCCAAGGATGGGACAAGACGTAGGGGCTCAGGAAGTTTATTCCAGGCGTAGGGTGCAGCGAGACAGAAGGTGCGAAGTCTGGAGTTGGCGGTAGTGGAGAAGGGAACAGATAAGAAGGATTTATCCATGGAGCGGAGTGCACGGGAAAAAAGTAGCATAAAATGATATTTGATTTTCTTTGGAGCCTCTGAAAAGATACAGACAGAGGAGGAGGAGGCAGTAGAGGTCAATTTTCTGGGCTAAAAATTGCCCTCCAATCAGTGGCTAAAAGTATGAGCACAGGTTTCAGATCACGCTGTATTTACAGCTGCAGGGAACAGGGATGGGGCAGAGGGAAGCAGTACACAAGAAGCTGGGCTGTGATTTCTTCCTACTGGTTGGGCCTTAGGTTTTTCTCCTCTTAGGCCGCTTCTCTAGAAAGCAGTGATGAGGATCAATGCACTGTCACTGAGGGCTCTGAATGAGAGAAGGGCTCAAGGAGTGTGAGAGTGAGAGAGCCTTACGATGAGAGTGACACACTCCTAATGAGTGAGAGAAGGGCTCAAAGAGTGTAAGTGAGAGAGATTTCAAATGAGAGTGATGTACTCAGTGGTGTAGATACAGTGGTGGGCCATGGGGGCCCAGCCCCGCCCCTCTCCAACCTCAGGCCCCCCTAACCTGGTGGCCAGTGAAGTGCCTGGGTTTGGGGCATGACTGGCTGCCCTCCCACTCCCTGCTTCAGCCGTCATGCCATCTCCTGTTCTCAATCTAACTGCCTTGGTCAGCTCTCTCCTACTCCCTTTCGGCTCCCTGCAGCGCTGCCTTCTTCAATTTTCCAGGCCACCGGCAGCGTCAATGAGGTAAGCACACTGCCTTCGACGGCCCGGTAGTTTTCCCTCTGCTGCAATTTCCTGTCCCGCGTAGGCGAGATGCTGCAACAGAGGGAGAGCTTCCGAAGCCGCCAAAAGCAGTATGCTTACCTCACTCACACTACCGGCTGCCCGGAAAATTGAAGAAGGCAGCGGCTACCGGCTGCCCGGAAAATTGAAGAAGGCAGCGGTGCTGGGAGCTGGAACTAAGGGAGGAGTAGGAGAGCGCTGATTGAGACGACTGAAGCCCAGGAGGTTAGTCTCCCTTTCCTTTTCTTCTATGCACCCGTCATCCCCGTTACCCAAACAAAGCAAGCAAATCTATGAGCATCTCTACCCACGTTGTCATTCTTTAATGTTGGTGGCATTTTTATTTGATCTTGCTTATATTTTTCAACATGCCAGATTGTGCAGCGTACGGGTGTACACAGAGGAAATATTGGTTTCATCGGTTAGAGTAGTAATTAGTTCTAAATCGTAATCATTGTGTCATTTGGAGGGGCTGGTTATAGGGACTCACTCTATTCTGATGTTTTCACCTAGTAAATGGCCACCAAAACAGACATTTTGAGTATCAGGTGCTTAACAATCAGACTTATTATTTATAAGTACAGTTTTAAAAAAAATCATTAATTAGGTTGAGCTCTGGGAGCATTTAACATCTTTTTTTTCCTGTGCCTACATCAGCAGAAAAAGATGGCATGTGGGAACTTGCTCCTTTTGTTTTGTGGATTGCAGTGGTATATTATAAAAATGCACTTGCCTTTATATTACTACTATTTCACAGAGAAGGTATTGAATGATGAGGGAAGGGCTTCCTTCATGCACACGTTCTGTCAAGTCAGTCTAAATGTGCCAACATTGACCAGTTCAGCACACTATTAGCCGCCAAGTTCATACAAAGTTAATTATGTTCAATGGAAAATAAATCCGTTGGTTCAGGCTGCTTGCTATGTGAAATTTTCATCACTGTTTCATTATTGCTACCAAGTATTACATATTAAGGGCATTTGCTTTAAACTTTGTTTTAATTCATTTATCCAGTCCTCACATGCACATGGTTTTACTTGTTTTGGACTGCTTTGGGTCCTACTGATCTGTACATCTTCTGTCTAGGATTTTGGAAGATGGAAATGAGAAACTAAAATTAAGTTTTGGATATACTCTGTAGAAACTGTTGTTTAGTTTTGCAATGTGTGTATAAATGCCTGTTCTGGTGTGTGCGTTTCTATAAATATGGCTATGATTTCTGAACATGCGGCGGCATCATTAAAGGGCAGGCTTTTAAATGCCCAGTTGGGTATATATGCTAATCTCAACTTTGTTAAATATTTCAGACTTATCCATCTACTTGCTCCCATGATATAATTGAATTCTATTATTCTGTTTCACTGTATTTTCAAATGTAAGCCACATAAAGACTAACTCAAAATAAACTGTTCCTTAGCTGGGCTCTAGTATTAGCATATTAAAAATGCGATCATACTGGTTAAGTTCCACTAATAAGTTAAACGATTAAACTGGCTTTCTTGAAAGGATTTGGGTGCATGACTAGGAACAGAAATATGTACTTATTTACTCAATATCACAGTTCCTCATGTGAGGGAGAAGAGGGTGGAAGGAAAACTGTCGGGAACTGCAGGGAGAGAAAGCAGTAGAATCAGAGGAAGGGACAAGAAGATTTATTTTATTAATACAGCTTAATGGGTCATTTTATATTTGTTATCAAGCAAAGTGGAGGGATATATACCACTGCAGTAATTATTTTGCAGGATACTGTGATGTATGTTGAGAGGTTGACCAGACTCTACTACTACTTAACATTTCTAGAGCGCTACTAGGGTTACGCAGCGCTGTACAAATTAACAAATCAGGATGGTCCCTGCTCAGAAGAGCTTACAATCTAAAGGCCGAAATGTCAAGTTGGGGTAGTTACGGATTCCTGGGAAGAGGTGTAGTGATTAGGTGCCGAAGGCGACATTGAAGAGGTGGGTTTTGAGCAATGATTTGAAGATGGGTAGGGAGGGGGCCTGACGTATGGGCTCGGGGAGTTTGTTCCAAGCATGGGGTGAGGCGAGGCAGAAGGGGCGAAGCCTAGAGTTGGCAGTGGTGGAGAAGGGTACTGAAAGGAGGGATTTGTCTTGAGAGCGGAGGTTACGGGTAGGGACATAAGGGGAGATGAGGGTGGAGAGGTAAGGAGGGGCTGCAGATCGAGTGCATTTGTAGGTGAGTAGGAGAAGCTTGAACTGTATGCGGTATCTGATTGGAAGCCAGTGAAGTGACTTGAGGAGAGGGGTGATATGAGTATATCGGTTAAGGCGGAAGATAAGACGTGCGGCAGAGTTCTGAATGGACTGAAGGGGGGATAGATGGCTAAGTGGGAGGCCGGTGAAGAGTAGGTTGCAGTAGTCAAGGCGAAAGGTAATGAGAGAGTGGATGAGAATTCGGGTGGTGTGCTCGGAGAGGAAGGGGCGAATTTTGCTAATGTTATAGAGGAAGAAGCGACAGGTCTTGGCTATCTGCTGGATATGAGCAGAGAAGGAGAGGGAGGAGTCGAAGATAACACCGAGGTTGCGGGCAGATGAGACGGGGACGATGAGGGTGTTATCAACTGAGATAGAGAGTGAAGGGAGAGGAGAAGTGGGTTTGGGTGGGAAAACAATAAGTTCAGTCTTGGCCATGTTTAGTTTCAAGTGGCGGTTGGACATCCAGGCAGCAAGTTTACTATAATGGTAAAGCTTAAGTTATGGGATAAAGCAACTTCATTTAAACATGTCAGTGTTTCCAAGATTTCCGTAAGTGTGCATGTAGTTTATGTTGACGCAGGATAGACTGTTTACTTAGAAATCCATTACCAAGTGCTCTCTAAGGCATTATTTAGGAGTTTACCAAGCACTACTCACACCTTTATACCTAGTGACCCCCATGTCATCTCTGGACCCCCCCCCCCCCCCCAAAAAAAAAAATGTCAGGTCTGGTTACGCCTCTGGACGTAATTCTAATGAGTAAAACTTGGCATCTCTGGTTTATGCAGAAAAATTGACCAATAAACCAGTTTCTCAACTTCGCTGTTACGGTAAATGGATCAACCCATAAAAGAACCATACAACTGTTGGTCATTGAGCAGAAGAACTGTGAAAATATACTTCAGCACCTTTCTTATGGGCCAACACTCAAAATAACCTAATGCCGGCGCTAGAGGCGATTAGCACCAGGCTAGTGCCAGCGTTAATGTGTGCAGAATGTTCAGAAGGCTCTAGCGCAGGAAACAATGGGGCTCATTTTCAAAAGGAAAAAAAACGTCCAAAAAGTGGCATAAATCTGCATTTGTACATATTTCTCATAAAAATGTCTAAATCGGTATTTTTTTAACCAATTTGTAGACGTTTTTTATATGAAGTCCGACATGAAGTGTGTTCATTTCACAAGGGGATGTTGTTAAGGGCGGGATCTGGGCGTTCCTAACACTTGGATGTTTTTCAGCCGTAATGGCACAAAACAAAACCGCACAGGACTAAAGCTAAGACTTTTTGAGCTAGACCTGTTTTTATAACAAACTAGTAAAAATGGCCCGTTTCTGGCGGCGATGAAACGGGCGCTAGCGGGCAGGGGACTCCCTTCCCCTCCCCTTACGCGTGTCTCCATGGTGGTCTAGAGGTACCTGTTCGGTGGGGGCAGGAAAGAAAGAGCCCCCTCTTTCCTGCCCGTAGCGGTGGTGGTAGCATCCTTGCTACATCGTGTGGGAGTCTGGCTCTCGCCGAGAGTTGAAGTCTCGCGATGCAGCTTGAACTCTCGGCGGCCATTTTGAAACGCCGAGAGCCGGACTCCCACACGATGTAGCAAGGATGCTACCACCACCGCTACGGGCAGGAAAGAGGGGGCTCTTTCTTTCCTGCCCCCATCGAACAGGTACCTCTAGACCACCAGGGAGAGATGCGTAAGGGAAGGGGAGGGGAGGTGACAGGGGGGGAGGGACGTTGCTGAGGGTGAGTGTGGTACCGTGGGCGGGGCGGTAACTTCTAAGGGGCGTGGCTATGTGGGGAAAGGGGCCGGGTTGATGTGGACGTCCTGGGCGGCTGGGATTCTTTGGAAGGGGAAGAGTACTACTGCTACCCGTGCGTTAATTAGCCTTGTTTTCGTGTTGCGCCCTCAACGTCATCACGTGTGACGCGAGGGCGGGGCATGAAGATGTTGTGTGGCTTCACCACCATGAAACCACGAACCAGTGTGTGAGTGACTTCAGTGGCGTCAGTGTCCTCAGAACGTTGAGGCTGCGTTTTATTATAGTAGATATGGCACTTCCAAAACAAAAAGAATTAAAGTGTACCTCTGCTTCCAGTCCTGTTCTTATTTTGGGTGTCCCTATTCTGGAGGAGCACCCGGAACACACACATACACACACACACACACACACACACAACAATTCAGTGTCCCTATCCCCTTTATGGTCAATCATACAGACACTGTTGTTACTTTTCTGCTATTAATTAAACACAAAGTAACACCCCTGTAAATCACAGGAAGACTCAGTCCTATCTCCAGCAACTCACATTTAGCTCACATTCCTCACTCACCATTAACTCCCAAATAATTTCTTACCCCCCCCCCCCCCTCTCCAAGTACTAAATGTCCCCTTGCAGTCACAGTGACCCAGACACCCTGTTTCACACAACCTCTCTCTTTCACTGCTTCAGCTCCCCTGCCAAACTGTCAGCAGCAGGGTTGCCAGATTTAAATAATTTTTCCGACCCAAACCAGCCTCTAAACCCGCCCAAAACCCGCACACCCCGCCCCCACCAACCCCGCCCCCGCCATCATCAGCTCCACCCCGACGTCAACAGCTCCACCCCCGACGTCATTAACCACGCCCCCCGGGGGGCGAAAAACCGCAGCCGGCGAGGAAAAAAACCCCGCCCAACGGAAAAGAAAGACGCTCAAAAAACCGCAACTCGCAGCGGGTCGCGGAAAGCCGCCCAATTGAGCGGGAAAACCGCCCATCTGGCATCTTTGGTCAGCAGTGCCTTTGTCCAGGTAGCGGAACCTCGGCTTGCGATTCCGAGACCCCTCAGCCAATCAAATGCCCCCCCTCAGGATTCCAATTTTTTTCTGCTGACCAACGGAATCTTGGTCAGCACAACTGAATCTCCATTTTAACTTTCCTTTTCCCATAGAAAATAATGGTAAAACTAAATAATTAAAAAAAAAACCCATTCAAATTTAACTCAAATTACACCAAATTTTCCCCAACAATTAAACCCCTCACTCCCTAAATGACCATTGGAGAGAATCAGGGATGACCTCCCTTTACTCCCCTCAGTGGTCACTGACCCCCTCCCACCCCCCAAAAGTATGATTAAAAACATTACTAGCGCCTATGCCAGCCTCAGATGTAATACTCAGGTCCCTGGAGCAGACAGGTGGACCCAGGCCCACACCTTCCACTACCTGTTACACTTGTGGCAGAAACTGTGAGCCCTCCAAAACTCACCAGAAGCCCACTGTACCCACACATAGGTGCCCCCTTTACTCATAAGGGCTATTGTAGTGGTGTACAGTTGGGAGTAGTGGGTTTTGGGGGGGGGGGGCTCAGCAGACAATATAAAGGAGCATCAGTGAGATGTGTACCTGGAAGCATTTCTTTGAAGTCCACTGCAGTGCCCCCTAGGGGGCCCCATTGCTCTCCTGGGATGTCTAGGTGGCCAATCTACTAAGAATGCTGACTCCTCCTACATTCCAATGGCTTAATTGTATGCGTTTTTCACTTGGACGTGTTTTTTTCAAAAACAGACCAAAAAGATAAACGCACAGAGCACAAAAACATCTGTTTTGAAATTTTAGACCACCCATTTAGGCCACCTAAAACCAGTCCTAAAAACCTGCAACTTACTTAGGCGCAGATCATGTGTATTCTATAACCGTGCACGTAAGTTTTTTTGAAACTCCCATTCTACGCCCCTGACCAAACCCCCTTTTCAGCTGTGCACATTAGAATTTATGTACACCAAATTATAGAATATGCCTAGAACATCGAGCGAGCTAATTTTCAAGGCACTTAAAGCCCCTTTTATCGCGGCAGGTAAAAGGTAGGTCTTTCTTTTTTTTAAAGAAATGGCCATGCGGCAAGTGAAGCCAGTTAATGAGCCGTTAATAATTGGCCACTAACAGTCAATTATTGACGTTAATTCTGCTAATTTGGATTGGCATACTGATCGGGCTGCGTACAATTCTGAAGCAATCGGCGCTCAAATCCTCTCGCGCATGACACAAACGGGGGCATGGCATGGGTAAGTCAGGGCATTCCAGTGAATTGAGTGCAGTGTTAAATTTGGGGGATGCACGCTCAAGTTACACGCCAGGATTTACACCAGATCAGCTGACTAAGTCCTCACGCCCAACCCTGGGTGCGAGAATCCCAGCTAAGCCTTATTCTGTACAAAGTGCACATCCCTGAGTGCCCTTTATAGAATAGCGCTGAGCCAGTGGACACGAGTGGGCAGGGGCCCACTCAGTTTCACTTCAGGCCCACCCAGTGGCAATGCACATCATTGATGTAGCTGGCAGGGATCTCCAGGCTCTGCCAGCTGAAGATTCCTTCCTGCCTGGAGTTCCCCAAGCAGTCTTAGCCCCGCAGCAGTGAGCAGCGTGTTTCCAGCCGCTGATGCAGGCACTGCCCTTCCCCCCCACCTCTTGCGCATGCTCAGTTCAATTGGCATCATCGGGCATGCACGCATGGGGATGCTGGTTGAACTGAGCATGCATGGACTGGATACAGGCTGGTGACTGGCATGGGGATGAGACTTCTCAGGCCTCAGGGGACGCCAGAAGATTCTTCAGCTGGTGACTAGCATGAGGATGAGACTTCTCAGGCCTCAGGGTGAGGCCCCGAGTCAGATCCCCGCTAGCCAAGGTATTTATCTTTACGTGGTGGGGGGGGGAGGGTGGACAGAGAGGAAATGCGTGGGTGATGCCCACCCAGTCCACCTCCAGGCCCACCCAAAAATGAGGTCTGGCTATGCTACTGCGCTGAGCGCTCAATTTTCCCAGCGACATTTCCTCGCAAACGGCAGCCCATTTTCTAGTACAGTGTACCTATGGGACTGCAAGCTGCACTTGGCATGTAAATACTGCCTACATTATTAATGAGCAAAGCGTCGTTAGGTCATTCTATAAAAGCTTGATTAGGACTTGGTTGCAACTGTGAAATTTCAGCTCTCTTCAAAATAAACAAATCAGACCTCCCTCCCCCCTCCTGCCCACCCCCCTTTCCCAGCGATCCACATCCCACAGTGTTATCACATTAGAAAATTAAAACCAAACTGAAAAACCAGCTTGGTTTTTTTTTTAGCTGACAGATGGGATCTGGTACTGCTTTAGTTTTGCCTTTTACATCAGTTACTCCTGGTGCTGTAACTGGCTTCCAGAAGCACATTCCCAGTATACAGACAAAAAGATCTGGGGTAGAGGAGCCCTGGACAGCCAGATTGTCAGTGATTGATGTTCTATGCTGTCTATTATTTGGGGTGTGGGGATGAGGGAAAGAGCCAGATCCTGGAGAAAACTCGCAGCTTCCCCTTTCTGAAACGTTGCTCCCCTCCCTGGGTCACATGAGAAGCAGGGATGAGAGTACTTGAGCACTGAACAGCTAAGTGGTTAAAGGTGGGAGCAGGGAGGAGGTTGATGGAAGGCTGTGTGGTTTGGGAGGGGGCGCAGGAAACTCCACTGGTGTGAGAGGAGAATGGAATGTGGAGGCCAGGGTTTTGGAGCTTGCAGGATGAGGGCGGCTGCTGTGGGAAGCCCTGACTCCATCAGCCCGCCCACTCACAGGATGCGAGGGGGGAAATATGACTAAGAGGGCCCAGTTCACAGCAATGCTGCTGGTGGGCTGCCCAGAGGCTCCTGGGGACCACTGTGGCCGTGGAGCCTGACTTTTCAGCGCCTGCTGGCATGGCTTTGTGGGGAAGGGTGGTCTGCAGGATGCTTGGGCGTGGGGAGGACTGTGAGGAGGAGAGCCTGGGCTGCTCTGGAACAGCAGTGGGTGGGTGGGTGCTGCTGGCTGCATTTCATTTGGTTTTCCTCTGACACCTTTTCAAGACATGTTCACGATGCTGTTTTGTGTGTGTGTGTGTGTGTGGGGGGGGGGGGGTGCTGTACTCTGGCATTCTCAGTCTCTAAACCTGCACTCTGTCACCATAAGAGCTGACTAAAAATCTAGATGCAAGCACGGCTGTACAAAGATGCTGTCTCTCAAGAAGGAACACTTTAAATATGCGATTGACTCTGTCCCTTTTAGCACGCAGATGCTCAGCAGAATTGGGGAAAAGCAACTTTGAAAAGACTGGTGGTATTCAGAGCTAAAATGAAATGATCAGTAACTCCAGTTCCAAATGAGCTGGCTGTGTGTCTGTTGCTGTATGAATGCCCGAGTTTTCTTGTTATACAGGCTGCTAAGGTAGATGTATTAGCCTGGCCAGCGGCTGCTCCAGACAGTTATTTTGAAATATTTATCAACAAACCAACATTATTATTATTAGCATTTGTATAGCGCTACCAGACGCACGCAACGCTGAACACCTGACATAAAGAGACACAGTCCCTGCTCAAAAGAGCTTACAATCTAAATAATGCATACAGACAGTTACGGGTGAGGGAAGGAAAGGTGAGAAGGAAGGAAGGGACAAGGGGGAGGGCAATTGAGTAACATAGTAGATGACGGCAGAAAAAGACCTGCACGGTCCATCCAGTCTGCCCAACAAGATAACTCATATGTGCTAATTTTGTGTACACCCTACTTTGATTTGTACCTGTCCTTTTCAGGGCACAGACCGTATAAGTCTGCCCAACATTATCCCCGCCTCCCAATCACCAGTCCCGCCTCCCACCACCAGCTCTGGCACAGACCGTATAAGTCTGCCCAGCACTATCCCCGCCTCCCAACCACCAGTCCCACCTCCCACCACCAGCTCTGGCACAGACCGTATAAGTCTGCCCAGTAGTGGCTAGGAGCTAAAAGCAATAGTGAAAAGGTGGGTTTTCAGCATAGTCTCAGATGGTGCTAAGCAGTGGCCCCTTTCTGGGGTTTGTGTGGCATATTTCTTTCATTATTTTAGTATTCACTTTATGCCTTTCCAGTGGTAGTCCAAAATGAGTTAAGTTCAGGTACAGAAGGAATTTCCCTGTTCCCAGAGGGCCTTCCAGTCTAAGGGGACCATATGGAAAGGGTCGCGATAGAGCTGTGCATACTTATTTGTTGCATTTGTATCCCACATTTTCCCACCTCTTTGCAGGCTCAATGTGGCTTACATTATGCCGTAATGGCGGTAGCCATTTCCGGAATGAGAAGTACATATTATTATTATTGCAATTAAAGTACAGAAAATATGAAGTTCATTAGAAGTAAATGGATAAACAGTTCATTTCAGGAATTTGAAATCAAGGGTAATGTATAACGTTCGGTAAAGAAAAAGAAATTAAAGTAACCGAATAGAAGAGTTCAATGTTCACTTGTTCTGGTTGAGTTTTGATGTCGGGTCATTTATGAAGGATCCTTTTGATAAGTCTTTATGAACAATTTAGTCTTCAGTAATTTCCGGAAGGGTGCCAGAACGTGCGTTGTTTTTATGGCATTCGGTCAGTGGCGTTCCTAGGGCAGCTGACACCCGGGGCAGATCGCCGATGCGCCCCCCCCCCCAGCGAAACGACCCCCCCCGGGTGCATTTTTACCTGCTGGGGGGGTGCCGTGCGCCTGTCGGCGTCGCTCGTTCCATGCTCCCTCTGCCCCGGAACAGGAAGTAACCTGTTCCGGGGCAGAGGGAGCACGGAATGAGCGGTGCTGACAGGCGCGTGGCACCCCCCCAGCGGCGTGCACCCGGGGCAGACCGCACCCACCGCCCCCCCCTAGGAACGCCACTGCATTCGGTAGTGCATTCCATAGTTGTGTGCAGATGTAGGAGAAGCTAGGTGCATCTATTGACTTATATTTGTCTAAGTGTGCGGCATCTACCACAAGCTTAATACCGAGGCATGCAAAAAGCAAATTGCATGCAAATTTTATGCACGTAAAACCTGCAGCAAATGTGTGTGGAGGGGAGCAGTATGCCAGATGCAAGCGTAACAAGGTTTCACGGTAAGCGCGTCTCCTCGTGTGCATATCAAAACCACAAACAAAAGTATCGACGACACATTGGCACTTGTATTTCTGCACCTAAATATGAGCCTCACACAAATTGCACTTGTCATTTCTCGAGAGGCTTATATTTAGGTGCAGAAGAACAGACAGTGATGTGTGATTCCTCTTTTGGTTTTGTTCGAGCATGCGCACGTTTTGTTACATACAATCTGGAGTGGAGGAGTGGCCTAGTGGTTAGAGCACTGGTCTTGCAATCCAGAGGTGGCCAGTTCAAATCCCACTGCTGCTCCTTGTGATCTTGGGCAAGTCACTTAACCCTTCATTGCCTCAGGTACAAACTTAGATTGTCAGCCCTCCTGGGACAGAGAAATATCCGGAGTAACTGAATGTAACTCACTTTGAGCTACTACTGAAAAAGGTGTGAGCAAAATCTAAATAAATATATGAAATGCTGCTACTATTTGAGATTCTACATGGAATGTTGAGATTCTGTTGCTACTATTTGAGATTCTACATGGAACGTTAATGTTGCTATTCCTCTAGCAACATTCCATGTAGAAGCCTGCCCTTGCAGATCAGCCGCGCGGGCTTCTGTTTCTGTGAGTCTGACGTCCTGCACGTACGTGCATATATAAGCATGCAACTATGGAATGCACTACCGAAAGCCATAAAAACAACCTACAACCAGCTTAGCTTCCGGAAATCACTAAAGACCATCCTGTTCGAAAAGGCATACCCTACTGACCCAACTTAAGTGCCTGAACCCAGCAACACAACGAAACCAAAGCCCCTAATGAACACTGTGTAACTCTTCTTCTCTACGATTATCCTAATGTGTCTGTAACACATGAACTTCTTTGATAATAACATCACTTTGTATTTGTTTCATCATCGAAGGCGACTGATGCCTCACGGTACTATGTAAGCCACATTGAGCCTGCAAATAGGTTGGAAAATGTGGGGTGCAAATGTAATAAATAGAATTCCAGTCCAGTATCTATCCCTCTGTCTTCCCTGCCCCCTGCAAGTGAGGGGGAGAGGAGGGAGAGACACCGGACTGGGATTCGGGATTTTAGCACCCTTAATTACAGTAGGAGGGGAATGACTTTGGAGAGAGGAGAAGCTACCAGATCTCGGGTGAGGGGAGCACCAATCCCAAAATTTTCTCAGTGTGCCACAGTCCCTCTACTCACACCACGTCATCACATGGACTCTTTGGCTTCATTCCTCTTCACCTTTAGGATATGGAACTCTCTGCACGTTCACTCACCTTAGTTTCCTTGGGGTCCTCCCGTATGAACCCCCCTCCCTAGCTCCTGTTACTGGTACAGTGTGCTCCTTGGGATTAGGCTGAGGCTTGGAGCCTAAACTCTTTTTTTTCCTCCTTTGTCTTCTCTGAGGGAAACAAGCCCCGCTCCTATCCTTTCCCCTCTTCTCCTCTTTGGCCTGTACTGAAGAAGGCCAAGGCTCTACATGGGCCTCTGGGCAGGATGCCGCTTCCTACATACATATGAGGAAAGACTAAAGAGGTTAGGGCTCTTCAGATTGTGATCAGAGAGACCACGGTACCTTTCCTATGTCCTCTGCTCTCTGTGTGACCTCAGATGAGCTACCTGATATGTTGTGCCAAAACATAGGCTCTTCAGTAGAAGTCGAAATCCCACCACGAGAATTCCAGAAATGTCAAGACTTGCTCATGAGGAGTGTGTCACACTCATTTGACGCCTGTGTTTTGGCACAATGTAATCAGGTAGCTCATCTGCCATTTGGATGCCGAGTCTCCCAGTCTCGTAATTTTTCACAGTCCTCTTGCGATTTAACAACTTTGAATAACTTTGTGTTGTCAGCAAATTTAATTATCTCACTAGTTACTTCCATCTCTAGGTCATTTATAATGTCAAAAAGCAGTGGTCCCAGTACAGACCCCTGGGGAACCCCACTATCTACCCTTTGTATTGAGAATACTGACCATTTGACCCTACTCTCCTTTTTTCTATATTTTAACTAGTTCTTAATCCACAATAGGACATTACCTCCTATCCCATGACTTTCTAATTTCCTCAGGAGCCTTTCATGAGGACTTTATCAAATGTCGTTTGAAAATCCAAATACACAATATCAACCAACTCACCTTTATCCGTATATTTATTCACCCCTTCAAATAAATGTAGTCGATTGGTGAGGCAACATTTCCCTTCACTAAATCCATGCTGTACTTCTCCTAGTGTCGGCCTAGCTCTTATATTACATTGTAATCAGCACTGATCCAATTGTGGCTTATATCAGAATAGAAATGTTATTGCAATTGTCCATTCAATTGTAATCATTAATCCATGCTTATGTATATGCTCTGTAATTTTGTTCTTTATAATAATCTCTACCATTTTGCCCAGCACCGACATCAGGCTCACCGGCCTATAATTTCCCAGATCACCTTTGGAACTCTTTTTAAAAATTGCCATTACATTGGCCACCTTCCCATCTTCCAGTACCACGCTTGATTTTAAAGATAAATTACATATTACTATCAAGAGCTCTGCAAGTTCATTTTTCAATTCTGTCAGTACTCTGGGATGTATACCATCTGGTCCATGCGATTTGCTACTTTTCAGTTTATCAAATTGCCCCATTACATCTTCCAGGTTTACAGAGATTTGTTTCATTTTCTCTGACTCATCAGCATTGAATGCCATTTCTGGCATTGGTATCTCTCCCACCGAAGCAAAAAACATTTTAGTCTCTCCACTATGGCCTTGTCTTCCCCGAGTGCCCCTTTTACCCCTTGGTCATCATTCTTTTATCAGCTTCATGTTTCTAATATACCTAAAAATGTTTTTACTGTATGTTTTTGCCTCCAACACAATCTTCTTTTCAAAGTCTCTCTTTGCCTTCCTTATCAGCAATTTGCATTTGACTTGCCATTCTTTATACTATTTCCTGTTATTTTCAATTGGATCCTTCTTCCATTAACTTCACCTCACTTTTTAATCATTCCATCTGTCATGTGGCCTTCCTTCCTCCCCTTTTTAATACAGTGCGTGGAATATATCTGATCTGGGCTTCCAGGATGGTATTTTTGAAGAGCACTTCCTGTCCATACAGGTTACGGGACCTGATGGTCATTTGTTTGTCCCAGTATGGCTATTCTTACCGTCCCTCCTCACACTGCTGGGAGAATGTGCCAGAGCAGTTAAAGAATTAGCCCTTTACATACCTTTGAGACCTCTAAGGTCCTCTCAAGGATCATCACTATCTGTCCCCTCATCAAAAGAAATTGTACGATGTGATATCCATCATGAGTAGCCCCCCACACTCTGGAATTTACTCCCAGAGGGGCTAAGTCTAACTCAGTGCTACCTCTACTTCAGGAAGCAGGTGAGAGCCTGGCTCATCTCCCGAGCCTTTAATATGTAGGCTGACTGACCATATACTCATTCTGCACCTGGGCTAGCTTGCTACACACACTGTAACTTAGATCTGTTCTTTATATCTTGTTTAACTGTATAAAGAACTTGCCTTGACTTTAGACATCCATCTGTTTATCCCAACTGACTCTGTACCATGCACCTTATCCCCATCTATATATCTGCGCCTGATCCCTCAGCTATATGGTAACCTCTATTGTAGATAAAGCATTAGCATCACATCTGCTATTTGAATGTTCTAATGTGTGATTAGATGTTTCATTAGTATTACGCTGAGATTGCATTATATCTCTGTTATTTTGAATTTCAATTCTGCTAAATGTGTATATTTTTGATACTTTTCATGGTAGTCCTATTATTAGGTTTTAATTTGCTGCTCTCAAGTTTACCTCATTTATTGTATTTTATATTTGGTCATTTTTACTGTTGTTATGCTGTTAACAACATTTTTATGTGAAACTGTACCTGATGTGCACTGCCTTGAGTGAATCTCTTCATAAAGGTGTTTTTTTTAAATTTTATTTTACATTTTGTTCACACCTTTTCAGTAGTAGCTCAAGGTGAGTTACATTCAGGTACACTGGATATTTCTCTGTCCCAGGAGGGCTCACAATCTAAGTTTGTACCTGAGGCAATGGAGGGTTAAGTGATTTGCCCAAGATCACAAGGAGCAGCAGCAGTGGGATTTGAAGCGGCCACCTCTGGATTGCAAGACCAGTGCTCCAACCACTAGGCCACTCCTCCACTATAGCAACATTCCATGTAGAATCTCAAATAGTAGCAACATTCCATGTAGAATCTCAGATAATATCAACATTCCATATAGAATCTCAAATAGTAGCAACATTCCATGTAAAATCTCAGATAGTAGCAACAGAATCTCAAATAATTTATTTGGATTTTGCTCACACCTTTTTGGTAGTAGCTCAAGGTGAGTTACATTCAGGTACTCTGGATATTTCTCTGTCCCAGGAGGGCTCACAATCTAAGTTTGTACCTGAGGCAATGGAGGGTTAAGTAATCTTGCCCAAGATCACAAGGAGCAGCAGTGGGATTGAACCAGGCACCTCTGGATGTTGAGACCAGTGCTCTAACCACTAGGTCACTCCTCCACTGCACTTAATTATTTATTTATTGAGATTTATTATCACTTGCTATTTCACTCCTGTTCAGCAGCCAGGGCCGCCGAGAGGGGGGGGGGGCAGAAAATGTAAATACAGAACCATATCTTTAATCAGAGGAGGAAAAATCCCTGGTACATAGTCACCTGGGTGACTAAAATTCAATTCCTGGAATTAAGAACCAGGCCATGGGGAAGAAACCGTGAAGACAGGGACTTCAGCCAGGCTGCATTAAGAAGATCAGTGGGCACCGGGCAAGATTGGCGCAACTGGAAAGAAAACGTGATGATACAGCCTGGCTGGCAGGGGAGGAGGATTTGTCACCATATGTTTGGATAGATACTCGATAACTGGTTTGTTTGGAGCTTTATCAAAAATTTCCCAGGGTTTTTTTTTTTTAAATGCCAGTGATGTGAGAACACCCTAAGTAATCCTACCATAACTTTCTTCCGTTACACGGAAGTGGAGGACAGGGTTCTGAGGCTCCCCCCTCCCCCCCCCGGAGGATGTCTTTATATTCTATCAAACAATGGGGATATTTAAATGCTGCCTGCTATTTTGACTTTTTGAAGAGGAGGAGATTCTGCCAGCTGGGAACGAAGGCAACAGGCTTGTGGAGGTGAGAATGAGAAAGACGAGGGGGGGGGGAGGAGGAGCTGGAAGAAGAAACTAAAGGCCTTCCCTTCCTCCCCCTCCCCAACAAAAAATAGTCTATGAAAATAGAGCAAAGGAAAAAAAAGCAAAAACTATAAAAGAAAAAAAATGATATTTTCACTGGATCCTTCATGAGTTTGACCTGGCACTTGATATTTCTAAATATTTTTCTACCCCTGTTTGTAATATTATTCTTATTAATATTAGCAGTCTTTCTTGGTGACAAACTTCTTCCTGACCATAACCCCTGTGGACGGTATTCACCACATCAACCACAGTGTCGGATGCCAGCTTGGTCTAGAGAGGGACATGTTTTATGAGCAGTCTCGTTATTCCAGACGCTGCAAGTTTTAATACACCATCACCACCACCATTGCACCTCCAATTAGGATGGCCAGTTGCCTCGTTTTTGACAGGACAGTCCAGTTTTAGGGTTCTTGTTCTGGGTCCAGTTCCAACTTATAATGGGACTCTGTAATGTCTAGTCAAACATGGCTTATATGGTCAGGCCAATAGCATATGCATGAGGAGCTTTCAATGCCTGGTGGTGGGGGTGCCTTTTTCTTGCACCCCCTTTCTGGCTGTACCAGCATGCCATGCTACCATTGCCATTTGGGACATGGGTCTCCTCCTCCATCCAGGCACCCTGCCCAATCTCCAGCCACAGCACTGCGCCACCAGTGCATCACCATCACCTGATTACAAGGAGAGGAAGGGGAGGAGTTACTCCTTGAGTACTACACGTCCATCGTTGTTCACACCCTTCCGGGCAGCTTTCGCTCCGTTTCCAGTTAGTACTTTCTACTTCAGTGAGTGCCTGTGTCTCACCCTATTATCTCCTCCTTCTATGCCCATGCTTTTATTTTATTTTTTTTTTATTAGGATTTATTTACCGCCTTTTTGAAGGAATTCACTTAAGGCGGTGTACAGTAAGAATAGATCAAACATGAGCAATAGGCAATTACAGCAGTAAAAATATTCAAGTAAAAATACAAAATATGGCATGGTATACTACTTGCAATGACAACACAATACGTAATAGAACATTATAATTGGTAGTGAAGGGTAAGGCAGAGTTGTAACGTATAGATGGGTAAGAAAGTAGGAAGAATTAGAAAGTAAGGTGACTGATTTGAAGAAAGTTGCACGTGAGGTCAGAGAGATGGTTAAATATTATCTCAGTTAGGCTAGGAGTGGATAAACATGTCCCGCTGCAGTATGTACAGCCCGAGTCAATCCTTGTGTGGGTGAGTGAGACTAACAAATTAGTTACTTCTTCCATTAAAGGCTTGGTTGAAGAGCCAAGCTTTCACCTGCTTCCTGAAGTAGAGATAGTCTTGTGTTAAGCGGAGCCTTTCAGGCAATGCATTCCAGAGTGTGGGGGCTACTCCGGAGAAGGCTCACTTGCGGGTATCACATTGTGTAATGTCTTTTGGAGAGGGTGTAGTTAGTGAAAGTCCTTGGGAGGACCTTAGTGTCCTTGGCGGTGTGTGGAGGATCATCCGATTCTTCAGATACTTGGGCCATTTCCTTTCAGGGCCTTGAAGATCAGACATAGAGTTTTAAATTTAGCCCTCTATTGTACGGGTAGCCAATGAAGTTTTTGCAAAAAAGGTGTGATGTGGTCATGTCGCTTGCAACCTTCTATGAGTCTTGCTGCTGCATTCTGAATCAATTGGAGCTGGTGCAGGCCCTTTGTAGTCAGATCATTGTATAGTGCATTGTTACCATGGCATGCACGACTGCGATAAGATTTACTTTCTCGATATAAGGAGAGTGGCAGCGTAGCTGTCGCAAATAGTAGAAGCAGCTCTTGAAGGTTGCTTGGATTTGGGGGATCAGAGTAAGTGTTGAATCTAACTGTATTCCAAGGTTCCTGACTTGTGATTTGAGGGGGAGTTCATACTTCCCAAAAGGGATTTTGATGTCAGGTATGTATCCACTTGTCTTGGTGACCCAGAGAAGCTCGGTTTTACTTGGGTTCAGGCAAAGTTTGTTATGTTTAGCCCATTCTTGAATTGATGTTAAACAAGTAATCAGTTTATTCAAGGCTGTAGGTAAGTCAGGTTCAATGGGTATGAGTAGCTGCACATCATCCGCATGCTTGCCTTAGAACTAAGTGGCACCAATAACTACTACTTATCATTTCTATAGCACTACTAGATGTACACAGCGCTATACACTTGAACATGAAGAGACAGTCCCAGCTCAACTGAGCTTACAATCTAATTAGGACAGACAAACAGGACAAATAAGAGATAAGGGAATATTAACGTGAGGATGAAAAAATAAGTGTAAGTGCTTGTCTGTCCTAATTAGATTGTAAGCTCTGTCGAGCAGGGACTGTCTCTTCATGTTCAAGTGTACAGTGCTGCGTACATCTAGTAGCGCTTTAGAAATGATAAGTAGTAGTACTGAACAATTGAGTAAGGGTTAGAAGTTAAAAGCAGCATCAAAAAGGTGGGCTTTTAGCCTAGATTTAAAGACGGCCAAAGATGGAGCTTGATGTACCGGCTTAGGAAGTCTTTTCCAGGCATATGGTCTAAATCCACATTTTTGGTCCTCTTTTCTGTCTTCAGGAAATGATCTGTTAGACGCTTTCGTGGTCTCTAAAAAAGATGAAGGGGTGAGGGCATCCCTTTTGTTTGGTATAGGTCTATTTCTGAGTCACCCCGTGGTCTCCTCCTCTGATGAATCGCTAAATGTATTGGTGAATCCTACTCGCCTCATCCGTCTGTATCTCCTTGAGGGTCTATTAGTATCCATCCATGGGTACACGTAACCCCTGGTATAGTCCATTTCATCTCTTTTATATTTGCTGATTTTTTTGTGCTCAAATTTCTTGTCTGTATTTCTCTATGATATTATTATGTTGAAGAAACTGTGTTTCAAATGTGGGAGGGAACAGGGGTGGGGAGGAGGAGAGACAATAACACAGAGGAAATGAGTGAAATGTTGAACATATAGGGATGGAAAGAGGGGAGACATGCTACACATGAAGGGAAGAGGGGAGACAGGCTACACATGAAGGGAAGGGAAGAGGGGAGACAGGCTACACATGAAGGGAAGAGGGGAGACAGGTTACACATGAAGGGAAGAGGGGAGACAGGCTACACATGAAGGGAAGGGAAGAGGGGAGACAGGCTACACATGAAGGGAAGAGGGGAGACAGGTTACACATGAAGGGAAGAGGGGAGACAGGCTACACATGAAGGGAAGAGGGGAGACATGCTGTACTTAAAGGGAAGGGAAGAGGGGAGACAGGCTACACATGAAGGGAAGGGAAGAGGGGAGACATGCTGTACTTAAAGGGAAGGGAAGAGGGGAGACAGGCTACACATGAAGGGAAGGGGGAGACATACTTCACATAAAGGGAAGGGAAGAGGGGAGACATACTTCACATGAAAGGAAGGGAAGAGGGGAAACATACTTCACAAAAAGGGAAGGGAAGAGGTGAGATGCTACACATGAATGGAAGGGAAGAGGGGCAATAAGATAGATTTGAGAAGGAGGCAGAGAAATTGCAAAAACCTGAACGTGAAAGATCTTTGCCAAACAGACATACGGCAGGAAGTGAGAAAAGAAATTGCAAATGGAAAGGAGGCCCTGGAAACAGAGTTAAGAGCACAGACAAAGGAAAGCAAGACCAAAGATTGGGAACAAGATGATTGGACTAATAAAATACATAGTAACATAGTAAATGACGGCAGAAAAAGACCTGCATGGTCCATCCAGTCTGCCCAACAAGATAAACTCATATGTGTATACCTTACCTTGATTTGTACCTGTCCTCTTCAGGGCACAGACCGTATAAGTCTGCCCAGCACTATCCCCGCCTCCCGCCACCGGCTGGCTCTGCCACCCAATCTCGGCTAGGCTCCTTAGGATCCATTCCTTCTGAACAGGATTCCTTTATGTTTATCCCACGCGTGTTTGAATTCTGTTACCGTTTTCATTTTCACCACCTCCCGCGGGAGGGCATTCCAAGCATCCACTACTCTCTCCGTGATTTTATTTTGATTAAATTATGTTCTGCTTTCAGTTTTTGTCTGCACGTTTTTTGCGGTTCCGTATTTTGTGTCAGGTGAGAGTCATATTCTGCATCTGCAACTGAGGTGAAGGATTCTGCTGGCATGTGGTTTCCCAGTAGCAGGTATAATGGTGCTGTAATGTATTTCAGGAGCATAATTGAATGAAGGAACTACTTCTGAAGGTTACAGGTACGGACGGGTGGGGATGGAGGAGATTACTTGTGGGGTTGGAATGGATCTTAACGGGGATGGGTAGGCTCCAGTGGTATGCCGTGACCATTCTTGTGCCTTGTAAGTGTGCCACGAGATGAGAAAAGTTGAAAATCACTGAGCTAAGTGGTTAAAGGAGGGAGCGGGGAGGAAGATTATTGAAGGCTGTGTGGTTTGGAAAGCCCCTAGACCTGTTGCACGGACTCCCTGACCATGCGACTATCTCCCGTCTGGAGGCAGAGCTGAGGAGAGATGCATCGAAAGTTCACCTCAGGCAGTAGACAAGCAGGTTTCATATCCCTTCAGGTAAAAAAAAAAACTTTCTGATAATAGATTTGCAATTTATATTACAAAGAAAATAATTTGATTGACCCCAAAAGCTTAGAAAAACAGAAACAACGAGCAAAGTTCACTGTGGTGAGAGGAATCATCAGAACTCCCAGGCTGGAGAAGGGTGGGGGGGGGGGGGGAGCTAACTGGGAGGGTAAATGAGTGAATATGAACTGGCTAGGGAGGGTAAATGAATGATAGAGACTGGCTGGGGACTGGGAAGGACAGCAAGTGATGGCAACCGGCTAGGGGAGAGTGAATGTGTGATGGGGACTGGGAGTGAGAAAGAGAGAGTGAGTGGGAACTGGCTGGGGACTGGGAGGGACAGTGAGTGATAGAAACTGGCTAGGGAGGATGAATGAGTGATAAAGACTTGATGGGGAGGTGGGGGAAGAGTGTCTGCTGGGAACCAGTAGGGGGAAGGAGGGAAAGAGAATGGGGACTCACTGGAACTGGGAAGGAAGAAAGAAAGCTGGGGACTGGCAGGGACAGTGAATGCTGGGAACTGATTCCTAATTGTATGTGTTTAGTTGATTTTCTGTGTTCTTTTCTAACCTGTTCTAGGCTTTAGGACAGGCTAAATATCAAAATAAATAAATTGTACAGGGTGAGTGAGTGCTGGGAACTAATCGGGGGGGGGGGGGGGGGGGGGGGAAAAAAGAGACACATTCCTGGGCTCAACAGGGACTGTTATCTACAGGGCAAGATTAAAAGCATAGGCAAACTAGGTTTGTGCCTAGGGCATAAATGTTTAGGAGGGGTCCAGATATGTAATTCAATATATCCAAAGGCTGATTTTCACTCAGTTAAGTCAGCTGCAGGCTGAAAGAAGAGCGTGGGGTGAAGAGGGGTTGAGCAGTGTTTAGCAATCTTTTTGTGGCTGTGACACCATGATCATAGCCAAATTAAACTGTGTGACCCTCCCCCCCCCAGAGGTCCAGAATAGTGATGCACCTATGGAGAGCCCACCCAGGTTATGACCTCAAATGTGGATTTTGTGAACCTCATTTGGGGTCCTGACCCACAGTTTGGGAAGCTCTGGGTTAGAGCCGCTGCTGCTTCGTAGGTGTGTCTGTACTGCCCACCACCTCTAGTCAGCAGGAGAAATCCGTGATCAGTGTTTCTAACCTGCTTCTTCCTTCTGTGCTAGTTTTTCCTCAGTATTTAAAACCATTCAGGGACCTCTTTGTGCAAGTTTGGAGTTTTTAAATGTATCAGTATTATGACGGAGGCAGACAAACATGCCTGTTTACGTAGGGTCCACCAAAGGGTTAATCCTGCCCTGGTTCCCTCCCCACAGTTACGATTTGTGGAAACATTTGCAGCCCCATCCACCATATCCCGTGCAAACAGGAGGACAGGTATGCATAGCTCGAACAGGGAACCAAACCCTGTGAATCAGGGAAGAGTGGCTGGGAGAGTGCCAGGGTGAGGGGGCGTGGGAGGGGCAGCACTTCGGATCCTGAGACTCCTCAGGCTACTCAGCAATTGGATTAGGATCAAGTCTTCCTGCATCTGAAGCCAGAAACAACTGGAGATGTTCAAAGGTGCAGTTTAGGGCGGGTGACTTGAAAGGCAGCACGGCTGAAATGGCCTGTCGCTGGCATACGGAGCTGGTTTATTTCAAGAGCATTATACATTTCTCGAACAATAAATGACTTGATACCACATCTTGGGAGACTTATCAGGCATTTGGACCCAGTGCAGCTTCTTGATGTGATGCTCTGTGGCCCACACATCTAGAGGCAGTAAACGTTTTATGCCTATGGGAACAGCAGCCCTAACAACCTGATAGAAGCAGGTCCCAGAACAATTGGATGCCAGTCAGAATGAGAGAATGTTTGCAGGTGAGCTCTCGGTCCCAGCAGCAGGAGTAATTTGCGTTATAATTCGATCCCCTAAGCAAGCTGTTCTCAAACCGGTCCTTGAGAGCGGGACTCCCAAACCTTATCATATTGGGTTTTCAGGCTATCCCTGATGAATATGCATAGTGGAGGAGTGGCCTAGTGGTTAGGGTGGTGGACTTGGGTCCTGGGGAACTGAGGAACTTCAGGCACAGGCAGCTCCTCGTGACTCTGGGCAAGTCACTTAACCCTCCATTGCCCCATGTAAGCCGCATTGAGCCTGCCATGAGTGGGAAAGCGCAGGGTACAAATGGAACAAAAATAAAATAGATACTATTGGAGATTCTACATGGAATGTTGCTATTCCACCAGCAACATTCCATGTAGAAGGCTGCGCAGGCTTCTGTTTCTGTGAGTCTAACGTCAGACTCACAGAAGCAGAAGCCTGCGCGGCCACATTGGTGACCTGCAAGGGCCGACTTCTACATGGAATGTTGCTAGTGGAATAGCAACATTCCATGTAGAATCTCAAATAGTAGCAACAGTGGAGGAGTGGCCTAGTGGTTAGGGTGGTGGACTCTGGTCCTGGGGAACTGAGGAACTTCAGGCACAGGCAGCTCCTCGTGACTCTGGGCAAGTCACTTAACCCTCCATTGCCCCATGTAAGCTGCATTGAGCCTGCCATGAGTGGGAAAGCGCAGGGTACAAATGTAACAAAAATAAAATAGATACTATTGGAGATTCTACATGGAATGTTGCTATTCCACCAGCAACATTCCATGTAGAAGGCTGCGCAGGCTTCTGTTTCTGTGAGTCTGACGTCCTGCATGTACGTGCAGGACGTCAGACTCACAGAAGCAGAAGCCTGCGTGGCCACATTGGTGATCTGCAAGGGCCGACTTCTACATGGAATGTTGCTAGTGGAATAGCAACATTCCATGTAGAATCTCCAATAGTAGCAACAGTGGAGGAGTGGCCTAGTGGTTAGGATGGTGGACTTTGGTCCTGGGGAACTGAGGAACTGAGTTCGATTCTCACCTCAGGCACAGGCAGCTCCTTGTGACTCTGGGCAAGTCACTTAACCCTCCATTGCCCCATGTAAGCCGCATTGAGCCTGCCATGAGTGGGAAAGCGCGGGGTACAAATGTAACAAAAAAACAAAAAAAAGATATTTTCATGCACTGCTTGCAGCATATCCAGTTATATCATACATATTAGGGATAGTGTGAAAACCAGAATGGCTGGGGTGGGAATTGGAGAAGGATGGGAAGAGGGCGAAGATTGCTTTGGGCATCACTACCCATAGCTATAAAGTTACAGGTTCTAAGAGTGAAAGTTCTTGGCCAGTCCAGGTTTTGAATTTAAATCTCAAAGCGGCATGGTGTTTGTAGTCTCTGATTCTACCCCGTTGAAATCAGTGTTGCAGATCCCATAATGCGTCAGACTAGGGTTGTCAGAAATCCAGCACTGGCCTAAAATCACTCCCATGGGTAGCTTGGCATCTCCCGTTGCCTTCAGCTGCTAAAGGGGTAGTTTAGTTACCATCGCTGTTCCTGCTCTAGAGTGAGGAACCGAAGGAGCTCATTCAAAAGCTGGGCCCACCTGATTTGCAACCATTTCCCTTTAACATTTACACCAGGGGTTCTTAACCCAGTCCTTGGGAAACATCCAGGCCAGTCAGATTTTCAGGGCACCTACATTAAATATGCATGAGATAGATGTGCATACAATGGAGGCAGTGCATGTAAATTTATCTCATCCATATTCATTGTGGATATCTTGAAAACCTGACTGGCTTGGTGTGTCCCAAGCAGGGACGTAGCCAGACCGGCGGGAGAGGGGGTCCAGAGCCCGAGGTGAGGGGGCACATTTTAGCCCCCCCCCCCCCCCCAGTGCAGCCGATCCCCCCCCCCCGCCACTTTTGATCTCCCTGGCGCCGCCACCCCTCCCCCGTCACCACCAGATACCTTTGCTGGCGGGGGTCCCCTTCAGCGCCGGTCTCTGAGTCCGGCACGTTCGCTGATCTGGATTCTGTTTCTGTGAGTCTTGACATCCTGCACGAACGTGCAGGACGTCAGGACTCACAGAAGCAGAATCCAGATCAGCGAACGCGCCGGAGATCGGCGCTGAAGAGGACTTCAGCTGGTGGGGGTTGGGGACCCCCGCCAGCAAAGGTACATGACGGTGGTGGCGGGGGAGGGTTGGCGGTGGCGGGAGGCGGGGGGTCAAATGTGGCGGTTGATTTTGGCCAGCCTCAACTGCAGTCCGTTGTGGAGCCGGCCAAACTTCAAGGGGGCGTGTCGGAAGGGTAGCGAAGGCGGGACAGGGGCATGCCGGGGTGTACTTAAGAGATGGGCACCCTCGGCCGATAATGGAAAAAAGAAGGGCGTCCATGGCGAGAATTTGGTCCACATTATTTGGTCCCTTTTTTTTCAGTTCCAAGTCCCAAAAAAGTGCTCAAACTGAACAGATGACCACCGGAGGGAATCGGGAATGACCTCCCCTGACTCCCCCAGTGGTCACTAACCCCCTCCCTCCCTCAAAAAAAACTACTTTAAAAACTTTTTTTGCTAGCCTCTGTGCCAGCCTCAAATGTCATACCCAGCTGCCTGACAGCAGTATGCAGGTCCCTAGAACAGTTTTTAGTGGGTTCAGTGCACTTCAGGCAGGCAGACCCAGGCCCATCCCCCCCCCTACCTGTTACACTTGTGGTGGTAAATGGGAGCCCTCCAACCCCCCCCCCCCCCAAACCCACATGTAAGTGCCCTCCTTTACCCATAAGGGCTATGGTAATGGTGTAGAGTTGTGGGGAGTGGGTTTCGGGGGAGATTTGGGGGGCTCAGCACCCAAGGTAAGGGAGCTATGCACCTGGGAGCTATTTTTTTTTTAAATATTTAGAAGTACCCCCTAGGGTGCCTGGTTGGTGTCCTGGCATGTGAGGGGGACCAGTGCACTACAAATGCTGGCCTCTCCCACGACCAAATGCCTTGGATTTGGCCGGGTTTGAGATGGCCGGCCTCGGTTTCCATTATGGGCAAAAACCGAGGCCGGCCATCTCAAACCCAGCCTTCTCTGATATTTGAGCGGCCCCAACCGTATTATCGAAACGAAAGATGGCTGGCCATCTCGTTTCGAAAATACAGTCGGCACCGCCCCTTTGCGGTGCCGTCTTCGGAGATGGGCGCCCTTAGAGATGGGCATCCACGATCGAAAATGCCCCTTTTAGTGTACTCGACTGTAACTTGTCTTGAGCTAAATCCAAATGAAATAAATAAATATATGTGTGGGAAGTATAGTGGAAGTAGCATGTTTGAATGGTTTTATTCTTATTTATTTCCACTTCTAGGCCTCAGCTTTGCGCTGCACTTGCCGCATCTTCCAATACTATACAAAATGCAACAAAATCAAAAATAGCATTAAAAAAGCACATAATTCCACACTTCAATAAACATATATCAAATGTTAGTATATTCAACAGCAACGACAAAAACAATTTGTGAATAAAACATAGGTATTGGAATTGAAAAAATGACATTTAAGTCAGGACACAGAGCCTTTCCTAAATTTACCTGCAAGAGCGTACACATATTTGCCGACATATGAAGCGGGAGCAGCCATTTTGGAAAAATTCAGATTCGAAAAAATGAAGAGTGTTTCTTCAGGCCATCACAGATGCCCCTCCCTGGACAGCCATCTACTACTACTACTATAAATCATTTCTATAGCACTACCAGTCGTACGCAGCGCTTCACAAATGAACATGAAGAAAAGACAGTCCCTGTTCAAAAGAGCTTACAATCTAAATTAGGACAGACAGGACCAATAAGGATAAGGGTAAGACAGACAGAAGGACACATAGGGAAAGGGACTATTGAAGAGAGGAGGACAAGATAAAGGTTACGAGTAAGTGACAAGTTAGGAGTCAAAAGCAGTCAAAAGCCGGGATTTGAAGGTGGCAAGGGATGGAGCTGGTTGTAACGGCTCAGGAAGTCCATTCCAGGCATAAGGTGCGGCGAGACAAAAGGAACAGAGTCATCATGCCTTTCCTGCAGCCCTGAAAGGGTTACATTCACTTCCATGCTTTCGGCTTAGAGACTGCTATAACTTTGTTTGAAGTCCAAAGAACACAGATATAGTACAGCGTTAAAAAAAAAAAATCTCTTGTGTTCATACCAACTGCCAACTACCCAGCAATCAATTCAAAATTAATGAATGAGAAACAAGGTAGGGCCGGGATCTGATGCAGTAAAAACAGGAGTGTAATGCCTGGCAAAGGCCTGCCTATAAGAAGCAGTTGCGTTATCTTCCTCGGAAGGCGTTTGGGGATTGTTAGGGCTGGGTTTTATCTTTCAAGTTTACTTCAAGTATGTTGCTGTTGCTTTTAGCCATCTTTATTCAGGAGGATTTATTTCACTGGAAACGCTCCTGCCAAAGAGGTACTCGATGAGGTCAATCTACTGACCTGCGAATTAACGTAATGCCGCACAGCTGTCATTAGGGCAAATGCTGCTTTTAAATGGAGCAAAACGTCATTTTAATTATTTATGTATTTATTATGGAGTAGCGATCAAAGGTATTGAAAGTAATAACATAATTAGAAAGATAAATAACTCTGGAGTCAAATTTCAAATGGACTTCTACCCATTCACTGAAGGCAAGAGTCTATGAATTGTTCCACAGTGTGTAGACACCCACAATGGGGGGGGGGGGGGGGGGGGGGGGGGGGGGGGAGAGGACTTTGGGCCAGGATCACAGCATATTTCCACAGCTATGCATGTCGCTTTCAGCAACAGAAATTACTCAGAGAACATGTGGGTATAAAGATTCTTTTTCCTTAATGCACACATACAGAGCAAATAAGAAAAAGTGTTATTACTCAGAAAAAAAAACAACTAACAGACATATGAATAAAAGGAATATAATTTATAAAAATGTATAAAGTGAAGGAGAGACCATATCAAAAAGAAAAAAAACAATACAAAAAAAGAAATTACTGTGTACAATAAATTTGTTACATTTGTACCCCGTGCTTTCCCACTCATGGCAGGCTCAATGCGGCTTACATGGGGCAATGGAGGGTTAAGTGACTTGCCCAGAGTCACAAGGAGCTGCCTGTGCCTGAAGTGGGAATTGAACTCAGTTCCTCAGGACCAAAGTCCACCACCCTAATCACTAGGCCACTCCTCCACTAGCAACATTCTATGTAGAAGTCGGCCCTTGCAGATCATCAATGTGGCCGCGCAGGCTTCTGCTTCTGTGAGTCTGACGTGCAGGACGTCAGACTCACAGAAACAGAAGCCTGCGCAGCCTTCTACATGGAATGTTGCTAGTGGAATAGCAACATTCCATGTAGAATCTCCAATAGTATCTATTTTATTTTTGTTACATTTGTACCCTGCGCTTTCCCACTCATGGCAGGCTCAATGCGGCTTACATGGGGCAATGGAGGGTTAAGTGACTTGCCCAGAGTCACAAGGAGCTGCCTGTGCCTGAAGTGGGAATTGAACTCAGTTCCTCAGGACCAAAGTCCACCACCCTAATCACTAGGCCACTCCTCCACTAGCAACATTCTATGTAGAAGTCGGCCCTTGCAGATCATCAATGTGGCCGCGCAGGCTTCTGCGAGTCTGACGTGCAGGACGTCAGACTCACAGAAACAGAAGCCTGCGCAGCCTTCTACATGGAATGTTGCTAGTGGAATAGCAACATTCCATGTAGAATCTCCAATAGTAGCAACATTCCATGTAGAATCTCCAATAGTATCTATTTTATTTTTGTTACATTTGTACCCTGCGTTTTCCCACTCATGGCAGGCTCAATGCGGCTTACATGGGGCAATGGAGGGTTAATTGACTTGCCCAGAGTCACAAGGAGCTGCCTGTGCCTGAAGTGGGAATTGAACTCAGTTCCTCAGGACCAAAGTCCACCACCCTAACCACTAGGCCACTCCTCCACTCAAAAGCTAATCTCTACCTTATGTTCCAACCTGAGTATTTACCCTGCTCATGGAGATGCACAAATTCTCCCAGCTGCTTAAGAATACATAATCATGCTCCTGAAATTTTACAAAACACTGCCTTGGAAATTTTAAGAAGAAAACTGATAAGTGCATAAGTAATGCCATACTGGGAAAAGACCAAAGGTCCATCGAGCCCAGCATCCTGTCCCCGACAGCGGCCAATCCAGGTCAAGGGCACCTGGCAAGCTTCCCAAACGTACAAACATTTTATACAAGTTATTCCCGAAATTGTGGATTTTTCCCAAGTCCATTTAGTAGCGGTCTATGGACTTGTCCTTTAGGAAACCGTCCAACCCCTTTTTAAACTCTGCCAAGCTAACCGCCTTCACTACGTTCTCCGGCAATGAATTCCAGAGTTTAATTAAGCGTGGGGTGAAGAAAATTTTCTCTATTTGATGCCCCATTCTAAAGTAAAAAGTATCCACAAATTTTGCAACAATACGGGGAATGTGAATATAGTAACATAGTAAATGTCGGCAGATAAAAACCTGCAGGATCCATCCAGTCTGCCCAAAAAAGGTGGCCAGAGTTGAATCTGGCAACTCTGCACGGGTTCTACTTCTTCATGATTAAACACTAGGGGGCCCTTTTACTAAGTCATATAAGCGTCTACGCGCGCCCAATGCGTGAAAATGTGGAGGAGTGGCCTAGTGGTTAGGGTGGTGGACTTTGGTCCTGGGGAACTGAGGAACTGAGTTCGATTCCCGGCACAGGCAGCTCCTTGAGACTCTGGGCAAGTCACTTAACCCTCCATTGCCCGCCGCATTGAGCCTGCCATGAGTGGGAAAGCGCGGGGTACAAATGTAACAAAAAAAAAATGGAGTTACCGCACGGCTACAGCGTGGCTCTTACGGTAATTTCATTTTTGGCGCACGTCCGATATGCGTGACTGAAAAATAATTTTTATTTTCTGCTGCGCGTATTGGACGTGCACCAAGTGGCATTTGGCGCGCGTAGGTCATTACTGCCCGGTTACCGCGTGAGACTTTATCGCTAGGTCAATGGCTCTGGTGGTAAGGTCTCAGACCCAAAATAGACGCGCAATTTTCATTTTGCTGCACATCCATTTTCGGCAAAAATTTTAAAAAGGCCTTTTTTACAAGTGCGCTTTTGAAAAAACTGCATCAGAACAGAGGCTCCCCGATATTTTTCATTATCCAGCGTTTCACATACTGCCCACTTCCTTTTACACAACCTTTTCAAGGTGCATTAATTGATTTGATTTGCTTACTTTAATTGATTAATTAATTAATTGCATTAATTGATTTGATTTGCTTACTTTATTTATTTTTTGTCTATTAGATTGTAAGCTCTTTGAGCAGGGACTGTCTTTCTTCTATGTTTGTGCAGCGCTGCGTATGCCTTGTAGCGCTATAGAAATGCTAAATAGTAGTAGTAGTAGTAGTGCATGTGTTGCATGCGCACCCCCTGACAGACACCCCACCTCAGCCCACGTTTTAAAATCACATCCGCTCCAGTCTTTGCCCAGTCATCGGCACTGATAGGCTACCTGTGGCCTGCACTGGGACTTTCTCTTTGAACCTTCCCGCCCCTTCTGATGCAACTTCCTGTTTTGTGAAGGGCAGGACGGTTCAGAGAAAATGTCCCAGTGCAGGCTGCAGGCAGCCTATGAGTGTCCCTGCCACTGCCCAGGCAAATACTAGAGCGGAGGTGATTTTAAGGCACGGGCGGGAGTGGGGCAGGGGGGTGTGATATGGGGTGCGTACACAACACACACGTTTTGGATATGCCACTGCTGTCAGTGGTTTAGAAACAGACTGTCTGTGCAGCAGAAATACAATACAACCTGAGTCTTCCAACACATTATGCCACTCTCCCCCCCCCCCCCCCCCCCCCCAAGATGTCCTGAGGTTGCCTGGGCAGGGCTTCCCTAGCACTGTGTATAGACAAACTACCAACCAAACACATGGTTCATGATGGACTTTAAAAACACATACATACATTTTAAACCCTAGTTCATAAAATCCCAGCTCTGTGCTCTCTGGAGCCTCTTGTGACACAGGAAAAAGGAAGCTACAATCCGTTTCAATTTATGCCCCTTGGCTTTGCCGTATTTTTGTGGATCTTAAGCCTTCTTGGACATAAGTATACACATGCCCAGTGGTCTCTGCCCTCCTTCCGAAAAAAAAACCCTTCCTTGACTGTTTTGGGTATTGCTTGACACTGGGGCCTCTTGACTGAGAGTGTATTGTGTTCATTCAGGCTCCAGGTAAGCGCAGGGCAAACATTGAACTTCATAGCTTGTACTGCTGCTGCATGCTTGAGGTTTGATTTTTTTTTTTTGGCAAATATTTCAGTGTATGGCCGCAGAATCCATCTGGGTGGCATAAACAAAAACAAAGTTTTTTTTGTTTGTATGCTGACTTTTTTTTTTTTTTTTTAATTCAGGAGCTCCCTTGCATAGCTGAGGGGAGTCGAGGACAATACGCCAGGGCACAATACTGTGGCGGAAGGCCACTGGCCAGCACGTAGTCCCAGTTTCTCAGTTAGATGTATGTGCCCAGTCAGAATGCTGGGTTACAGACTTGTGCCAGTGAGCTAGGAGAGGAATTCACGTGGGCTCCTGCCAGCAGCGTCAGTGCAGTCTAGTTTCAAATGCTAGGCACAGCCTGTCGCCGACATGTTGAACTGGGGGTACATTGGCCTGGGTAGGTTTTATTTATGTATTTTACTCTATGTAGTTCACACATTTCCAATAGTATTTTAAGGCATGTTACATTCAGGTAAGGCTGGTATTTCCCTGTCCCTGAAGGGCTTACAATGTAAGTTGGGGACAACACAAAATCTGAGGCAGAAGTGACCTAACCTTTTTGTCCCTAATTACCAACAAGGTCAAAGCCACTGAGGGGGGGGGGGTCAAAGGGGGGAAAGATTCCTCAGACCTGGCCTCCAAGGAGCGCCCGGTGCCAGCGATTGAGAGATACTGCTCTGCTGGCCATGGGTCCTGCTTCCTTCTGCGCCCCGCCTATGTGGAATCAGGAAGTTACTTCACAGGAGGCGGGATTCGGTAGGAAGAAGGACCTGTGGCCAGCAGAGCAGTTTCTCTCAATCGCTGCGGGGGGGGGGGGGGGGGGGGGATCCTGAGGATTGTTTGCCCTGGACCCAGCTTTGACTCTTGGCAGCCCAGAACAAGGTATCCCGGAGATGCAGAGTCTGCTTATGGAGGCTCATATTTAACTTGATTTATTATATTTGATATTCAGCCTTGATAGAATAAAAATCAAATAGTTAAAAAAAGATTAACCCCTCTACCCCGTTCTCAAATACTTCCTGTAATAAAGGTATCTAGTTTCCTCCCTGAGCTCTTAATCACTGGTGTTTGCACCCCCCAAGGAGTGCAGGAGGAGGTCAAATGGGGTGCAGAAAAGGGTCTTTGTTAATGGTCATTTTATTCAACAATATTATGTACAATTTATATTGCTCTGTAGCTTTAAGTGTGACTTCTTTAGTAGTGTAACAGTGTGCTGCTGTAATTTTACTGACCTTAGTGGTTAGCAGTTAACAGTTGGTGACATATATAGTTGTCAGTAGTCACTGGTGGGCAGTTGGTTTAGGAACGGGGTGCAGGAACCAATAAAGGTTAAGAACCCCTGCTCTGAAAGGACACATTGCAAAGCAATGAGAACATCTTGTGGTTATGGGTCAAACACACCTTAAATAATGTAATAAGCATATCTGGGATAACCAGAAAGTTTATCCAGACATCAAAACTTTATCCAGATACTGTCTACTACTACTACTATTTAGCATTTCTGTAGCGCTACAAGGCATACGCAGCGCTGCACAAACATAGAAGAAAGACAGTCCCTGCTCAAAGAGCTTACAATCTAATAGACAAAAAATAAATAAAGTAAGCAAATCAAATCAATTAATGTGAACGGGAAGGAAGAGAGGAGGGTAGGTGGAGGCGAGTGGTTACGAGTCAAAAGCAATGTGAAAGAGGTGGGCTTTCAGTCTAGATTTAAAGGTGGCCAAGGATGGGGCAAGACGTAGGGGCTCAGAAAGTTTATTCCAGGCGTAGGGTGCAGCGAGACAGAAGGTGAGAAATCTGGAGTTGGCAGTAGTGGAGAAGGGAACAGATAAGAAGGATTTATCCATGGAGCGGAGTGCACGGGAAGGGGTGTAGGGAAGGACGAGTGTGGAGAGATACTGGGGAGCAGCAGAGTGAGTACATTTATAGGTTAGTAGAAGAAGTTTGAACAGGAAGCGAAAACGGATAGGGAGCCAGTGAAGGGTCTTGAGGAGAGGGGTAGTATGAGTAAAGCGACCCTGGCGGAAGACGAGACGGGCAGCAGAGTTTTGAACCGACTGGAGAGGGGAGAGGTGACTAAGTGGGAGGCCAGCAAGAAGCAGATTGCAGTAGTCTAAACGAGAGGTGACAAGGGTATGGATGAGGGTTTTGGTAGAGTGCTCGGAAAGAAAGGGGCGGATTTTACGGATGTTGTAAAGAAAGAAACGACAGGTCTTGGCAATCTGCTGGATATGAGCAGAGAAGGAGAGAGAAGAGTCAAAGATGACTCCAAGGTTTCGAGCTGAGGAGACAGGGAGAATGAGAGAGCCATCAACAGAAATAGAAAACGGGGGGAGCGGGGAGGTGGGTGACATAGCCATATAATATTTGTAGAGCAGACATGGACGTTTAAACCCCTTAGTTTTGCTTCATCTGGAAGCCAATGGTATGTCTTCAAGAGGGGAGTCACGTGATCATATGTTTGCATCCCAGTCAACATCCGGAATTAAATGCAAACACTTTAAATTAATCTACAAATGTCCCTGATATAGGGATTTACAGCAATCAGTTTTATTTAACATTAAAGATTAAAGTAACATCATGTTTGCGACTCCAGATAATGTTTACACAGGCTGCACGTACTGTAGCAGTAACACGAACCTTTCTGACTTCATGGTCACCTTTCTTTAAATTAGTCCTTATTTTGTAACTCCTGTTACTCTTTCTTATATGTCTATATGTTCCATCTTTGCTTACACCCAAATGTTTATTATGTGTTGTGTTGACAATTTAAGCAGTATTTTTACTGCTGTAATTGTCTATTACCTATGTTCGACTTGTTCTTGCTGTACACTGCCTCGGGTGAATTTCTCCAAAAAGGCAGTAAATGAATCAAAATAAATAAATGCAGAGTGACAAAAATAACCTATGGAACTTTGTTGGTCTAAGTGTTTTGAAAATACGCCTCGTGGTAACCTATGGAACTTTGTTAATCTAAGTGCTTTGAAAATACGCCTCATAGTAACCTATGGAACTTTGTTAGTCGAAGTGTTTTGAAAATACGCCTCGTAGTAACCTATGGAACTTTGTTAATCTAAGTGTTTTGAATATACGCCTCATAGTAACCTAACATAGTAGATGACGGCAGAAAAAGACCTATGGAACTTTGTTAATCTAAGTGTTTTGAAAATACGCCTCATAGTAACCTATGGAACTTTGTTAGTCTAAGTGTTTTGAAAATACGCCTCATAGTAACCTAACATAGTAGATGACGGCAGAAAAAGACCTATGGAACTTTGTTAATCTAAGTGTTTTGAAAATACGCCTCATAGTAACCTATGGAACTTTGTTAGTCTAAGTGTTTTGAAAATACACCTCGTGGTAACCTATGGAACTTTGTTAATCTAAGTGCTTTGAAATTACGCCTCATAGTAACCTATGGAACTTTGTTAGTCGAAGTGTTTTGAAAATACGCCTCGTAGTAACCTATGGAACTTTGTTAATCTAAGTGTTTTGAAAATACGCCTCATAGAGGCTTATTTTCAAAGCACTTAGCCTCCCAAAGTTCCATAGAAACCTATGGAACTTAGCCTCCCAAAGTGCTTTGAAAATATGCCTCAATGTAACCTAACATAGTAGATGACGGCAGAAAAAGACCTATGGAACTTTGTTAATCTAAGTGCTTTGAAAATACGCCTCATAGTAACCTATGGAACTTTGTTAGTCGAAGTGTTTTGAAAATACGCCTCGTAGTAACCTATGGAACTTTGTTAATCTAAGTGTTTTGAATATACGCCTCATAGTAACCTAACATAGTAGATGACGGCAGAAAAAGACCTATGGAACTTTGTTAATCTAAGTGTTTTGAAAATACGCCTCATAGTAACCTATGGAACTTTGTTAGTCTAAGTGTTTTGAAAATACGCCTCATAGTAACCTATGGAACTTTGTTAGTCTAAGTGTTTTGAAAATACACCTCGTGGTAACCTATGGAACTTTGTTAATCTAAGTGCTTTGAAATTACGCCTCATAGTAACCTATGGAACTTTGTTAGTCGAAGTGTTTTGAAAATACGCCTCGTAGTAACCTATGGAACTTTGTTAATCTAAGTGTTTTGAAAATACGCCTCATAGAGGCTTATTTTCAAAGCACTTAGCCTCCCAAAGTTCCATAGAAACCTATGGAACTTAGCCTCCCAAAGTGCTTTGAAAATATGCCTCAATGTAACCTAACATAGTAGATGACGGCAGAAAAAGACCTATGGAACTTTGTTAATCTAAGTGCTTTGAAAATACGCCTCATAGTAACCTATGGAAATTTGTAAGTCTAAGTACTTTGAAATGACCCCCAAAGTAACCTAAGATGATAAAAACAGGATTTTATCACCTTATACTGTATACCCCATCTTGGTCTCCTTGATCCCTTGGGAAAAATCAATTAATGGTCCCTGGTTACAAAGACATTGTCCACGAGCATACTAGGGATTCAATATTTTCAGTGTAAGAGCCCTATTTATGGAATTCATTGCCTCCTACTGATATCCTTGCCACAGTTTAAAGCTCTCTAGTTGATCAACTATCAATACCCGCATCCTGTTAGCACAGGAACGACGTTTAATTTAGCCCTAGATCTAAAATCTGTAGAGCCCTGTCTGGGTTTAACTTCAGAGTGGCCTAGTGGTTAGGGTGGTGGACTTTGGTCCTCGGGAACTGAGGAACTTCAGGCACAGGCAGCTCCTTGTGACTCTGGGCAAGTCACTTAACCCTCCATTGCCCCATGTAAGCCGCATTGAGCCTGCCATGAACGGGAAAGCGCGGGGTACAAATGTAGCAAAAATAAAATAGATACTATTGGAGATTCTACATGGAATGTTGCTACTATTGGAGATTCTACATGGAATGTTGCTATTCCACTAGCAACATTCCATGTAGAAGGCTGCGCAGGCTTCTGTTTCTGTGAGTCTGACGTCCTGCACATACGTGCAGGACGTCAGACTCACAGAAGCAGAAGCCTGCGCGGCCACATTGGTGACCTGCAAGGGCCGACTTCTACATGGAATGTTGCTAGTGGAATAGCAACATTCCATGTAGAATCTCAAATAGTAGCAACAGTGGAGGAGTGGCCTAGTGGTTAGGGTGGTGGACTTTGGTCCTGGGGAACTGAGGAACTGAGTTTGATTCCCACTTCAGGCACAGGCAGCTCCTTGTGACTCTGGGCAAGTCACTTAACCCTCCTTGCCCCATGTAAGCTGCATTGAGCCTGCCATGAATGGGAAAGCGCGGGGTACAAATGTAACAAAATAAAAATCATCAGTCTAAAAACCCTTCATTTTTATATATCATTTTAATACTTTTATTGCTGTTCGATTTCCAGAACATGACAATTCTTAATGGTCACAGTGTAACTTAAATCAGAGGGTACTAAATAGTCTCGATATAGCTTCCACTTTGAGCAAGAATGCACTGATATACAGTGGTGGAAATAAGTATTTGATCCCTTGCTGATTTTGTAAGTTTGCCCACTGACAAAGACATGAGCAGCCCATAATTGAAGGGTAGGTTATTGGTAACAGTGAGAGATAGCACATCACAAATTAAATCCGGAAAATCACATTGTGGAAAGTATATGAATTTATTTGCATTCTGCAGAGGGAAATAAGTATTTGATCCCCCACCAACCAGTAAGAGATCTGGCCCCTACAGACCAGGTAGATGCTCCAAATCAACTCGTTACCTGCATGACAGACAGCTGTCGGCAATGGTCACCTGTATGAAAGACACCTGTCCACAGACTCAGTGAATCAGTCAGACTCTAACCTCTACAAAATGGCCAAGAGCAAGGAGCTGTCTAAGGATGTCAGGGACAAGATCATACACCTGCACAAGGCTGGAATTGGCTACAAAACCATCAGTAAGACGCTGGGCGAGAAGGAGACAACTGTTGGTGCCATAGTAAGAAAATGGAAGAAGTACAAAATGACTGTCAATCGACAAAGATCTGGGGCTCCACGCAAAATCTCACCTCGTGGGGTATCCTTGATCATGAGGAAGGTTAGAAATCAGCCTACAACTACAAGGGGGGAACTTGTCAATGATCTCAAGGCAGCTGGGACCACTGTCACCACGAAAACCATTGGTAACACATTACGACATAACGGATTGCAATCCTGCAGTGCCCGCAAGGTCCCCCTGCTCCGGAAGGCACATGTGACGGCCCGTCTGAAGTTTGCCAGTGAACACCTGGATGATGCCGAGAGTGATTGGGAGAAGGTGCTGTGGTCAGATGAGACAAAAATTGAGCTCTTTGGCATGAACTCAACTCGCCGTGTTTGGAGGAAGAGAAATGCTGCCTATGACCCAAAGAACACCGTCCCCACTGTCAAGCATGGAGGTGGAAATGTTATGTTTTGGGGGTGTTTCTCTGCTAAGGGCACAGGACTACTTCACCGCATCAATGGGAGAATGGATGGGGCCATGTACCGTACAATTCTGAGTGACAACCTCCTTCCCTCCGCCAGGGCCTTAAAAATGGGTCATGGCTGGGTCTTCCAGCACGACAATGACCCAAAACATACAGCCAAGGCAACAAAGGAGTGGCTCAGGAAGAAGCACATTAGGGTCATGGAGTGGCCTAGCCAGTCACCAGACCTTAATCCCATTGAAAACTTATGGAGGGAGCTGAAGCTGCGAGTTGCCAAGCGACAGCCCAGAACTCTTAATGATTTAGAGATGATCTGCAAAGAGGAGTGGACCAAAATTCCTCCTGACATGTGTGCAAACCTCATCATCAACTACAGAAGACGTCTGACCGCTGTGCTTGCCAACAAGGGTTTTGCCACCAAGTATTAGGTCTTGTTTGCCAGAGGGATTAAATACTTATTTCCCTCTGCAGAATGCAAATAAATTCATATACTTTCCACAATGTGATTTTCCGGATTTAATTTGTGATGTGCTATCTCTCACTGTTACCAATAACCTACCCTTCAATTATGGGCTGCTCATGTCTTTGTCAGTGGGCAAACTTACAAAATCAGCAAGGGATCAAATACTTATTTCCACCACTGTATAATTAAAGCATTTATCTTGATAACTTTCCCAAGGGGACGTGTTTCACCCACTACTAGGGCTTCTTCAAGGGTTGTCGTCTTAAAAATGGCAATTTCCAGTCTCTCAACAATATTTCCAGTCCATCAAGTATGGCATGAAATCAATACACTCCACAGTGCCAGGACTCATTATCGTGCAGGTAATCCAAAAACCTGGAACAACAAATGTCAATTAGAACTTCTTCTACATTTAATTAAAAAAAATGTTAACAACTCCTACTCACTTTTCTTTGAATGGAGCCGAAGTTCACAGCAGGTATTGTTGAGAGATTGGAAGCTTTCAAACTTTAATCACTAAGGCTGCTCCTCCTTTGTTTTCTGCTTGCTAAATTGGGCAGGCAACTACGAAGCATATCTTGGCCAACACTTTGCCATATCAACAATAATTCTGTAAAGTGACCGTAATGCAGCCTCTACAGTGGCGTAGCCAGACTTCGCGGTTGGAGGAGGCCAGAGCCCGAGATGGGGGGGGGGGGACACATTTTAGTCTGCCGCTTCCGCCCCCGCCGCACCCCAGAGCAGCAAATACCTTGGCTGGTGGGGGTCCCCAACCCCTACCAACTGAAGCCTTCTCCAGCGCCGGTCTCCGGCGCCGCTGAGTTCCCTGCCCTGCTCTGTCTTCCTCCTGATGTCCTGCACGCTCCTATAAGTGAAACTGAACGTGCTCAATTTCACAGAAAGGAGCGTGCAGGACGTCCGGAGGAAGAGGGAGCAGGGCAGGGAACGCGGCGGCGCCCCAGACCGGCGCTGGACAAGGCTTCAGCTGGCAGGGGTTGGGGACCCCTGCCAGCAAAACCAGGGGCCCAGATGAAATATAGAGGGGCCCAGCCCCCCGTGGCGCCACCTAGCTACACCACTGGCTTGTACAATAAAGATACAAATGGTTCTCTTCCCGTTTCTGCTGAAAATCTCTACATTGAGTCTAGCACAAATCCCAACTTGTGTGTCTAGTTCTTGCCCCTTTTCCTCTGATCTTGCTCTGGGTTGAAGAATCTACTCTCCTGAGTATCTCAGGGGCCCTTTTACCAAGCTGCATTAATAGGGGCCTTGTGCTAGCGGAATCACTTTTTTTGCCAAGCGCCCAAGGCCCCTTTTACCGCAGAAGGTGCGAAAAAAAAAAACCAAATGGCCGTGAGGTAAGCTCATACTTGCCGTGTGGCCATTTTGGGGGAAGCACTCCTGTGCTAACCCGGCAGTAAAAATACAGAAATAAATTTCTGTAGCGCTGGAAATTGCGCACGGTAGGAGCAGAATTACCACCAGCCCCTCTTTGCCACATAAAGTTAGGCTGGGCTTTTTTTCTAGAGCCTAACTTTATCTGGTCGATATGGAAAACAATTTAACTGGTCCGAAACGGCCACTGACCTGTTAAATCTCTTGTTTGGGGCAATCCGCTAGTTTTCGCTAGAAAATTAGTGGTTAGCACCTAAATGAAAACGAGCAATTTTGGGGGTGTTCCAGAGGCAGAGTTAGCCCTTGGCCGGTGAACCGGCTGGGGTAACCGCATAAAACACAATCCTTTATGCAGCAACCCATAACTGGTTAAGTTCTGAATATCGACTTAGCCAGCCACGTAAACTGGATATTCAAAGCCAAAGCTCATATATGGTCCGGCATTGAGGGGCGTCTTTTAGAAAGGTGCGCTAGCGTTCTTAGCACGCACTAATGATTAGTGTACGTTAAATGCTAGAGACGCCCAACAGGAATATAGCGCATGCTTATTTTTAGTGTGCTCTAAAAACACTAGAGCACCTTTGTAAAAGGACCCCAAGTATCTGGAAATAACGCTGGTGCTGGTCAATAAAATGCTGACCATCACAAGCTGACCATCACAGAAACAGATCAGCAAACACACCGGAGACCAGCGCTGAAGAAGGCTTTGGCTTAGGTACCAAAGGTACCTAGCGACGGGGGAAGAGCGGCAGCGGGGGGGGGGGGGGGGGGGGGGGGGGGCTAAACTGTGCCTCCCGCCTCGGTCTGGCTACAATCCCCCTGGTGCAATCACTTATGCCAGGTCAATGGCTGGTCCACTAATCAGTGCGGCAACTGATAGTTTTCTATAACTTGTGCGTGTCATTTGGCGACACGCCCATGCTCCAGATACCAACCAAATAGGAGACAAGAAACACTTCGCATTGGCCTTCCGGATTACCTATCATGCTTCACCATCCCTTACTCATCTGCTCGCACCCTTCATTCTCTCAGTGATCATCGCCTTGTCCTTCCCGGCCCCAAGACTGCCTACTATGTATCCACTAGGCACAGTGCTTTCTTCGTTCTATTGCCTCATCCGTGGAACAATCTCCTGCTTCCCTTTTGTAGTGAATCTCCCTTTAAAACCTTCAGGGCCAACCCGAAGGCCTGGCTTTTTAGTTCTGAGGTGTCTGCTTTTTGACAAAAGCTGCTCTTACAGTGCACTTACTCTGGAACACTAGATTATAACCATAGGCGCCCCGTATAAGAGGCTTGGGGAGGCTAAGCCTCCCCAGCCCAATCGTGGACTTCCGTTTGTGATGCAGCCCGCCCCGCGCATTTTGACCTTTTATTTCCGTGGCAGCGACGTCAATGAAGAAAAAGACTACAGGCTCGCCGCCAGCTTCTCCCTTCTCTCTGCACACAGTGTCCCGCCTTCTGCGGTGATGCATTTCCTGTTTCCGCGAGGGCGGGACACTGTGTGCAGAGAGAAGGGAGAAGCTGGCGGCGAGCCTGTAGTGTCTTTTTCTTCATTGACGTCGCTGCCACGGAGCGTATGGAGGTAAGCTCCGCCCCCTTTAGCCTCCCCAAACAGTTGGGCTACCGACCGTCTATGATTATAACCTGTCGGGGCAGACAGGCAAATACAGTGGTTCCCATGCTGTCCGCAGACTGGCAAACCACAGGTTGTCATGGTAAACCCAGGAAAGGATCGGAATGGGACATGCACTTCCAGAAATTTCCTTATTATTATAGTGCTGTTTGTTATTGCTTCCAGAACTTCAGAAGAAAAAAATGTAACACAACCAAAAAGAAAATGTTTCCTTCATCTGTAAGGTTGCCAGATGTCCCCCAATTTCAGGGATTGTCTCCAGTTTCAGACCTGTGCCTGTGGCATCCCCCTGTCTCCACTTTCAGCCCTGAAGAAGTGTTGTGTAGAATGTCTCTGCCTGCCCCAGGGAACACTGCAACTCTCCTATGCTTCTCCCAGTACCTCCCCTCCCCCCCCCCCCACCCCAGTCTTCACCTTAGCAAGAGGAACAGCGAATAGTAGCTCATCAGTTTCCTGTGCTCTTATGGGGCCAGAAAGCAAGACTGACCCTGCAGGGGCACAGGAACAGGTCTCAGTGGCGTAGCCAAGGGTGGGCCCAGGCCCAGCCAGTTTGGGCTTAGGTCCACCCAGTAGCAGCATACCTGTGATGTGGCTGGCAAGGAACCCCAAGCCCCACCAGCCAAAAACTCCCAACCACTGTCCCTCCTGCATACCTTGTAAATAGCAGATCTTCACCTGCAGTGAGCAGCGACTGATACATACTGCTCGCACCGGCCCCACAGCCTTCCCTCTGATGTATTCCCGCTTATGCGGAAACAGGAAGTTGCATCAGAGGGCCGGCTGTGGGGCCAACATGAGCAGTGTGTATTAGTTGCTGCTCACTGCCGGTGAAAATCTGCTATTTAAGAGGTATGCAGGGGAGGGGGGGGGGATGTTTGAGAGACCATATGGCATTCAGGCGAGAGATGGAGAGACCAAATCACTTGTGGGACAAGGTGGAGTTGCACCCATCTTGGACCCAAGTCCACCCAAAATTGAGTGTCTGGTTATGCCCCTGACTGGTCTGCCTCCTGGTCTGTCGTGAGTCCTACAGCCAAATTTGCCAATTCCGCAGAGTTGGGCAGGTTTCAGGCGACTGCCATGGTTTTCTTTGAAAGCCACGAGTTGCGGGATATTGGGCGGCTTTCTGCCGCAGCGGCCGCAGGTTGGCTGTTTTTTCCCGCAGATCAATAGAAGCCCCTCGGAGACGGGCTGCAGGCTTCTTTTAAATGCCTGAGTGCGCCTGCTTGGCGGCGGGAAGCCTTTCAAAGTCTCACACAGAGCCACTCTCTACCGCTTCAGTCTGCCATGTGCGTTCAGTAAATTCTTTTCTTCGTGGGGGGGGGGGGGGGGTCCGTTTATGATTGTGGTTACTTTATTAATATTTATATACAATATAATATGATTTATTTATAATATAATATTATATATATATATATCAACCTCATTAATATTCATATCAACCTTATTAATATTCATATTTGCCTTATTAATATTTAAATTAATATTGGGGTGGTTTTAGGCCGGAAAATTTTTTGCCATTTGGCAACACTGTCTACAGCCCCTTTGTGCCTCTAGCTTGACTGCAATTATTATTATTATTTGTTACATTTGTATCCCACATTTTCCCACCTTTTGCAGGCTCAATGTGGCTTACATATAACCGTTAACGGTGTTAGCCAATTACGGTTTGAACAAATACATAGTATGAATGAATGCAAAGTGATATTGTGGTATAATGAGGTATATGTATGGTAGGAAACAGTTGGGGGGAACTTAGAGAGGGAAAGGGGGAAGAAGAGTCAGGTAATGTCCGTTTAGTCTTTGGTTATGTTGTGTCGCAAGTGACCGGTATTTTTATGTTGGGTCAGTGGGGTATGCTCTTCTGAACAGGTCTGTCTTTAGTGCTTTCTGAAAATTTAGGTGGTCGAGCGTAGTTTTTACTGCTTTTGGCAATGCGTTCCATAGTTGTGCGCTTAGGTAGGAAAAACTGGTTGCATAGGTGGATTTATATTTGAGTCCTTTGCTGCTTGGGTAGTGGAGGTTTAGATATGATCGTGCAGATTTTGTGGTGTTTCTGGTTGGCAGGTCGATGAGGTCTGTCATATATCCCGGTGCCTCGCCGTAAATAATTTTGTGAACAGTCCTGCAGATTTTGAAAGTGATGCGCTCTTTGATTGGTAGCCAGTGCAATTTTTCTCTGAGTGGTTTGGCGCTGTCAAAACATGTTTTTCCAAATATAAGCCTGGCTGCTGTATTTTGGGCGATCTGAAGTTTCTTTATGATTTGATTCTTGCATCCCGCATAGATTCCATTACAGTAATCTGCGTGGCTTAATACCATGGACTGTACCAGGTTACAAAATATTTCCCTTGGGAAGAATGGTTTTACGCACTTGAGTTTCCACATTGAGAAAAACATTTTCTTTATGGTGGATTTCGCTTGGGTCTCTAGTGATAGGTTACGGTCGATTGTTACTCCGAGAATTTTCAGGCTGTCTGAGACAGAGAGGGTGTATCCTGGGGTGTTAATGTTTGTGGGTTTGTATGTATTGTATTGGGATGAGATGATGAGACTGTGTGTTTTTTCTGTATTGAGTTTTAGTTGGAATGCATTTGCCCATGAGTTCATGATGTTTAAGCTTAGTTTGATTTCGTTGGTGATTTCCGCCAGATCATGTTTGTATGGGATGTATGATGTAACGTCATCAGCGTAGATAAATGGGTTGAGGCCTTAGGTGGACAGGGTCTTGGCTAGTGGAGTCATCATGAGGTTGAAGAGGATCGGTGATAGTGGTGATCCTTGTGGTACTCCGCAGCCTGGTTTCCACGTTGACGATATGTTTGTTTTTGATTTCACTTGATATGTTCTTGTAGTTAGAAAGCCCTTAATCCAATTCAGAGTGCCACCACTGATTCCAAAGTATTCTAGGATTCTTAGCAGTATGTTATGGTTAACCGTGTCGAATGCACTTGACATGTCATATTGGAGGAGGAGAATGCTCTTGCCTATTGCTATTTCCTGCTTGAATTTGGTTAGGAGAGTACTATTTCGGTGCTGTGTAGGGGTCGAAATTCTGATTGTGACTTATGTAGTATCGTGAATTTGTTTTTGTAGTCATTGAGTTGTTTGGTCACCAGTCCTTCCATGAGTTTGACTACTAATGGGATAGAAGCTACTGGGCGGTAGTTGGTAATATTATTTGTTTTTTTCTTGGTGTCTTTTGGTATTGGGGTGAGCAGGATGTTGCCTTTTTCTTGAGGGTATATACCGTGTTGTAGCATGAAGATTAAGTGGGATGTGAGATCTGTTATGAAGCGTTGGGGGGCAGATCGTATTAGGTAGCTGGGGCAGGTGTCCAGTTGACAGTGGCTGTTTGAGTATTGTTTAATCGCCTGGGTAACTGTGTCGGCGGTGAGTAGAGCGAAATTGGACCATATTCGGTCAGCAGGGTATTCACCAGGGATTGGGTCTAGACCATTAATGCCTAGTGGTTAGGGTGGTGGACTTTGGTCCTGGGGAACTGAGGAACTGAGTTCGATTCCCACTTCAGGCACAGGCAGCTCCTTGTGACTCTGGGTAAGTCACTTAACCCTCCATTGTCCCATGTAAGCCGCATTGAGCCTGCCATGAGTGGGAAAGCGCAGGGTACAAATGTAACAAAAATAAAATAGATACTATTGGAGATTCTACATGGAATGTTGCTACTATTGGAGATAAAATAGATACTTAACCCTCCATTGCCCGCTGCATTGAGCCTGCCATGAGTAGGAAAGCACGGGGTACAAATGTAACAAAAAAAAAATGAAGTTTTCTGTGTCCATGTTGTTCTGAGGTAGGGTTTTGCCTAGGTTTATGATTTTTTTCATTGAAATATTTAGCAAGGCTGTCTGCGGATGGGATGCAGCACAGGGCTCAGGCATGTGGCCGTGATTCACTTCTTGGAGGCCTAGCATCCATGTTAACGTGTATTACACAGAACAGCAATAGTTGTGCGTTTGATGTTTCTAACACGGGCAATAGTTCATTTCCCTACTACCTGCTTTCCCACCTCTTATCAGCATGCTTCCTACTGAGAGGACGAGGCTGGCTGCAGGGGCAGCAAGCATTGCCCCTTTAGACCCCCACAGCTCTTACTATGCAACCATTCAGGAGAGCTTGGGAAGAGAGGAAGGGTGGAAGAGAAAGTTAGGGTATGAAGACAGAAAGAAGTTTATAGAATGAGGGGCACTGCGTCTATATTTAGGTAATAAATAGAAACAAAACAAATCATCAAACATGTAAACGGCGAGTGACCGTACTCACTCGCAAATGCGCAGTAGAGACTTCCCTCTCTGTCCCGCCCCCGCGTCAATACGTGATGACGGGGGCGGGACAGAGAGGGAAACTGCGCTCCCCCCCCCACCTCGAGTCGTCGCCGCCGCCACCCCTCCACCCGAGGTCGCCGCCACTGGTGCCCCCCCACCCGGAGTCGCCACTGCCGCCACCCCTCCACCCGCCCCGTCTCATCGCTATTCAACTTACATCTCCGCAGCAGGCAGATCAGCTGAGCTGCCGTTGGCCTTCCTTCCCTGCCTGTGTCCCGCCCTCGCCGACGTTACGTCACACGAGGGCGGGACACAGGCAGAGATCGAAGGCCAGTGGCAGCTCAGCTGATCTGCCTGCTGCGGAGATGTAAGTTGAATAGCGATGAGATGGGGCGGCGAACTCGGAGGGGGGGGGGGAGCGGACAGCGGCAACCCACCAGCCCGTTTTAACGGGCTCAACGGCTAGTAGATAAGAAAATATGATGATACCTTATTTTTTTTTGGATTAATAGTACATTTTTATTAGCTTTCAAAGGTAACCCTTCTTCAGATCAGAAATGAGCAATTGATGACATATGCTTTATTATTGAATTCCTTATATAATTATGATTCTTTGCTTATTGACATATGTGGATTTGTGTATTTTGTTTCATATTTTGTAATGATTTCTTTTTAGCTTGTTAGCCACATTGAACTCAAAACTGTATGGGGAAAATGTGGGGTATAAATGTCATAAATAAATATATCAGAATATATAAGTGAAACACAAAAGCATTCCAATGACAAACTCACAGGAAGGGGGTGGGGTAGGTTAGGTGAGAAACAGGGAGAGCTGGGTGGGTGATAAGAGAGTGACAAAAAGTGTAATTTCATGGTTTGTTATGTGATAGAAAACCCAAATCTTTGTTAAGTCCTGTCTGGTGGGTGTCAAAATATTTCATCATTTTGACTCCAAAGGTCTTATGTTCCTGGATTGTCTTAAAATTTCCTTTTAGTATTCTCACCATAAAATCATTGATGCAGTGTTCTGGTTTTGTAAAGTGCTGTCCCACAGAGGTGACATTCTGGTTGGCGTTATCATGTTTAATTTGATGTCTATGTAAATTGATTCTTGTCTTTAGCATTTAGCTTGTCTCAGCACCCTTCTTCACACCTTTTGCATTGTCTGTATGTAGGTTATCAATAGAAATCAAACAAAATAAAACATGGAAAAGAAAATAAGATGATACCTTTCTTTTTGGACATAACTTAATACATTTCTTGATTAGCTTTCGAAGGTTGCCCTTCTTCGTCAGATCGGAAATAAGCAAATGTGCTAGCTGACAGTGTATATAAGTGAAAACCTTCAAGCATTACTATGACAGTAAAATAGATACCATTGGAGATTCTACATGGAATGTTGCTACTATTGGAGATTCTACATGGAATGTTGCTATTCCACTAGCAACATTCCATGTAGAAGGCTGCGCAGGCTTCTGTTTCTGTGAGTCTGACGTCCTGCACGTACGTGCAGGACGTCAGACTCACAGAAGCAGAAGCCTGCGCGGCCACATTGGTGATCCGCAAGGGCCGACTTCTACCTGGAATGTTGCTAGTGGAATAGCAACATTCCATGTAGAATCTATAGAAATCAAACAAAATAAAACATGGAAAAGAAAATAAGATGATACCTTTTTTATTGGACATAACTTAATACATTTCTTGATTAGCTTTCGAAGGTCGCCCTTCTTCCTCAGATCGGAAATAAGCAAATGTGCTAGCTGACAGTGTATATAAGTGAAAACATTCAAGCATTACTATGACAGTCTGACAGGGTGGGAGGATGGGGGTGGGTCGGAGGTATGCATGGGGACATCAAAGCATATCATTGGTATTCTAACAGGGTGGGTGTGGATAGGTGAGGGGAGGGTGTCAGCTAGCACATTTGCTTATTTCCGATCTGACGAAGAAGGGCAACCTTCGAAAGCTAATCAAGAAATGTATTAAGTTATGTCCAATAAAAAAGGTATCATCTTATTTTCTTTTCCATATTTTATTTTGTTTGATTTCTATTGATAACCTTAAGAGTGGACTAACACGGCTACCACACTCCTCTACTCTGTATGTAGGAAATGAGGTTTAATGTTTAAAAGTATGATGTTCAGTTACACAGTTTAAGAGAGGTGTCAGGCAATGGTTGGGGCTCCCTCTCCCTTTTGGCCCCAGGGACTGAGAACTCTGCTTGTGTTACGTTCCCAACACCAGCCAACTCAAGAACCAGAAACTTGGTGGCCCTTTTACAAAAGGCACGCCGACAAATGGCCTGCGGTAGTGTAAACGTGTGTTTTTGGGCGCGCGCAGAATCATTTTTCAGCGCACCTGTAAAAAAAATGCCTTTTTTAAACATTTTTGACGAAAATGAACGTGCGGCAAAATGAAAATTGCCGCATGTCCATTTTGGGTCGAGACCTTACCACCAGCCACCGACCTAGCGGTAAAGTCTCACATGGTAACCGGGCGGTGATGACCTACGCGTGCCAAACGCCATTTGGCGCGCGTCCGAGACGTGCGGCGGAACATAAAAATTATTTTTCAATGCGCGTACCGGACGCACGCCGGAAACGAAATTACCGCAAGAGCCATGCGGTAGCCGTGCGATAACTCCATTTTGGCACGCGTTGGATGCGTGTAGACGCTTACGCGGCTTAGTGAAAGGGCCCCTTGGTTTAGAAAGCTAGGCCTTTATATGGCAGTTTTACCACTGAGGCCCCAGTCTGCCCTGATCGTCTCACTCTTTATGTGACTGGTGATAAAGTGCTAAAGCATCTTTTGTTGACAGAGTAATGTTTAGGTTTATGATGGAAAGGCAGCAGGAAGGAAACAGGGTATGCACAAATGTTGTTTTTAGTGAAATTCTGCCCTTTTTTGTTTTAATGATTCAAATCCGCCTGACTAAAAAATGAATCCAGGGAAAGACAGGGACTGTAATTGCTTCCTAGTGTATGGTACAGTTATTTGATAATTGCACTGATTCATGCTGTTATATTCTTTCCTCTTTTGCCCACAGTAAAACAAACTTTCATTTAATTCACATCCCCTTGAAAGTGAAAGAACACCACCCCCCCCCCCCCCACTCCACTCCACACACCCCACACAGAATTACTCAGATGCGGGGACTATGATTCAGCTGCTGGCTGCATCCTTCTCCTCCTCCGCCCTCCCCTGTTCTGCCACCTCCTCCCCCGCCCTTGTCCTCTTCCATGTACACTCATCATCTGTCATTCCAATAAGAAAACGGTGTGTGGGGGGAAAGTAATAAATAAGCGATTCAGAGTGTGGCTTATATCTCCATGAATCACGGTGCTTACCTATAACCAGTGAAATAGATGCTGTGTCTCTGAGCGACAAATTAACCCAGAAGCAGTAAGTACAGTGTTCTCCCCGTCTGGAGATGATTACCATAATAAAACAAGACTGACTTCGACCAATATGGGACACTTCCGCCTGGCTGTGTGGTTCCTCTAAGCCAGAGATTTTTCAATCTTTTTTCGTCTTGCAGCACACTTATACGGCACTAAAATTGTCGAGGTGCACCCCCTCACAAAGAGCCCAGCATTTTTTACCTTCCCTCCTCCCCCCACCCTCACAAAAATAGTCCAGCATTTACCTTCTCTTCCCTCCACTCCCACAAAAATAGGCCAGCATCTCTCCCTCCTGTCCCCTTCTGCAGCTAGCAATCAGGGATCTCCCCTTGTCTCTCTTGACTCTCACCCCCCCCCCCCCCCCCCCCCCGTGTACCTTTTAAACATTTTCTTGTGTCTAGCCTGCAGGCCGTATGAATCACTGCTCTCTGTCACAGACCGCTAGAGACAAGAAAACTTACTCCATTCTGGCACAAATTAAGCTGGCCCAACTCTCGCGGCACACCTGGGGATCAAGTGTGGTACACCAATGTGCCGTGGCACACTGGTTGAAACATGCGGCTCTAACCAGCTCCAGCAATGCACAAACCTATGCTCTCTCCCTCTCTCTTTCTCTCTATCTGCCACCCGAGGCAGAAAGTTGAGAGGGGACCTCAAAGCTCAACCTCGTTCAGCTTGAAGAAGGCTTAACGGCCCCCTACGACATTAGGGTCCCAGGGCAGTTGCCCCATGTGCACATCCTTCAGCGTTAAGTAGGCTTAACGGCCCCCTACAACATTAGGGTCCCAGGTCAGTTGCCCCGTGTGCACCTCCTTCAGCTTTAAGTAGGCTTAACGGCCCCCTACGACAATAGGGTCCCAAGGCAGTTGCCCCATGTGCACATCCTTCAGCGTTAAGTAGGCTTAACGGCCCCCTACGACATTAGGGTCCCAGGGCAGTTGCCCCGTGTGCACCTCCTTCAGCTTTAAGTAGGCTTAACGGCCCCCTACGACATTAGGGTCCCAGGGTAGTTGCCCCATGTGCAGCCCCTTAACTCCAGCCCTTTCTATATTGTTCGTCTTCTGCACCAACTCTAAAACAAGAATGTTTTACTTATAGTTTCAGAGCCTAGTATGAAATGTGGACATTACACGGGAGTCTGTGTACCTCATAGCTGCCGAGTTACCCAGTTCCACTAGGGACATTTTAGGCCACTCCTTGTTTTCAGCTTAGATCTCCAGTGCAGTGTGGTATTTGTGGTCTCTGGTTCTGCCCCATTGAAATCAGTGCTGCCAATCCAATAATGCATTGGGATGGGGTTGACAGAAACCCAGGACTGGCCTGAAATATCCTTAATGGAACTGGGTAAATGAGCAGCTGTATTATCACTTGCAGTGTTTGTGTTTTGAATGTGAACCTTTGAAAAACTGTCCCTGTTGGACTGGATACGCTGGTACAGTAGGTGTGGGTGAAGGATTATCCCATATTGTCTTGTATAAAGCTCTCTGGATGTTTCTGTTTCCTATTTTTCTTTCCTGAATGCAGTATACCGAATATTAGGGTGTTTTTGCCTGTGCTACTCCATTATGAGCAATGCGTATTAATGTTTAGGCCTCTCATGGAATGTAATTCATGTCAGATGTGATATTACCACCAGTGAGAAGAATTTAGGATGAGAAAAGCTTTAAAAAAAAAAAAACCCCTACTGTTAGTCCAGGACAATATTTTCAAGGGAAACATAAATCCTCTTTTAATTTAGGGATCTTCCCTGTGAGTGTAAGGAGATTCGCTGCAGCGTAGAAGTCCTCAACTAACTGCAGTGTTTGGGGTGGAAACAGCTATAGCTGTGAAGTCAGGCCGAGGGGATCCAACTCCTTGCATCCTTTTTACTAGGGTTACCATATTTTGTCCCCCCAAAAGGAGGACACATGCCCCCCCCTTTCACATCCGCTTCGCCCCTTTAACACCCTCACCCCGCCCCTTTCACGCCCTTGCTCCGCCCCCTGTCACACACCCCGTCACTCCCCCTCCCCTGTTAGTCCAGGACAATATTTTCATGGGAAACATGTAGACACGCGTTTTGGGCGCACGCAGAATTATTTTTCAGTGCACCTGTAAAAAAAAAATGCCTTTTTAAAAATTTTTGCCAAAAATGGACGTGCAGCAAAATGAAAATTGCCGCGTGTCCATTTTGGGTCTGAGACCTTACCGCCAGCCATTGACCTAGCGGTAAGGAAGGTCTCACGCGGTAACCGGGCTGTAATGGTCTACACGAGTAAAATTGCCGATTACCGCCTGATTACTGCCCGCGTTCCAGAAAATAAAAATATTTTCCAGTGCCTGTAATGGACGCGCATCAAAAATTAAATTATGCAGTAGTCGAGCGTTAACTCAAAATTGACGCGTGTTAGACTCGCGTAGGCGCCTAAGCGGCTTAGTAAAGGGGCCCCTAAATTTGTATTCACATTTAAAAGTTTTTTATGGATTGGTGAAATGAATCGCATCAGGGTTTAAATATAACGTGCAATGATTGAAACGTGAAATGGATATTTAATAATAACATAGTAGATGACGACAGAAAAAGACCTGCACGGTCCATCCAGTCTGCCCAACAAGATAAACTCATATGTGTATACCTTACCTTGATTTGTACCTGCCTTTTTCAGGGCACTGACCGTACAAGTCTGTCCAGCAGTATTTCCCGCCTCCCATCTCCGGCTCTGGCAGACTGTATAAGTCTGCCCTCCACTATCCTCGCCTCCCAACTACCAACCTCTCTTCCCCCACCTGTTCCGCCACCCAATTTTGGCTAAGCTTCTGAGGATCCATTCCTACTGCACAGGATTCCTTTATGCACATCCCACGCATGTTTGAATTCCGTTACCGGAATAAGACCTCCGGGTCTGTGATTGTCCGGTGAAAATAATTCAAAAAATTTTCTTATTTTGGTCTATTAAGGTTTCTATTTTGTTATGTTCTGTGGATTTACACTGATTGTGATACTTGTATTGTTATTGGAATATTTTTACTGCTGCCATTGTCTGTTGCTTAAGCTTGAGTTATACTTTCTGTACGCTGCCTTGAGTGAATTCCTTCAAAAAGGCGGTAAATAAATCCTAATAAAGAAATAAATTTTGGAGCAGGAGTAACTATGTGCATGATCCTGGGGCTGGTTCTGGCTGCCTGTTTTACAAAGGTGTCTTTATACAATAGGCAAAAACAAACTGTGGATATGTTTGATTCTTCCAATTTAACAATTAAAGTGGAGGAACAGATCTCAGAATTCTCCGACAAAGCAACTCACTGTCCAAACATTGAAAAGGACAAACAGGTTGCAGCCAAAATAGACCAACATCAATTATTGGCCAAAACCTCCACCCACCACACTATAGATTACAAACATAGCGAAAAATAACTACGGTGAAAGCAGGGGAAATAACAGTACTTATCTCTGCAAGTGATGCCAACGAGGACCCCTTTCACCAATGGCTTCAACGGGGGATATGCATAAATTCTAAGATGCAGTTTGGGAAAGGGGGTGTGGCCATGAGTGCGGAATGGGCGGGTCATGTACATTTCTAAATACTATGCATGCCGTTATAGAATACACCCGGCCATATCTATATATATAAAACTCACCCTCAACGTTCTGAAGACAGTGACGTCAGTGAAGCCAAGCCCTGACTTCCTTCAAAAAAGGTTCGAAGGTTCGTGGTGGTGAAGCCACCAAAATCGCTCCGGGCCCCGCCCTCGAGGGCGGAGCAATGGCAGAACAACGAAGGGGTTGGCAGGGAGGGAGACAGGGAGACGGGGGGTGAGAAATCGCTACGGGTCCCGCCCTCGAGGGCGGAGCAATGGCAGAACAACGAAGGGGTTGGCAGGGAGGGAGGCGGGGGGTGGGAAATCGCTAGGGGCCCCGCCCTCGCGTCAAACGTCATGACGTTGAGGGCGGAGCAATGCCACAACAACGAAGGGGCTGGCAGGGGGGGGTGTTGCCGACGAAAACCTTGCTAACGCCTGTTTCATTTGCTCAGAAACGGGCCTCTTTTACTAGTTCTATATATGGTGCCTAAAAAATCCACACGGAACTCAATTTCGCCTAAGCGTGTTCTATAAGATTTACGCGTAGTATATAGAATAAGCTTAGTTGATATCATCATGCCTAAATCTGTGCACGTCCATTTGCACCAACGTAAACCTGGCGTAAATCCCGGCATGCAGATTTAGGTGGACTGAGTCGAATTCTATAACTACACCCGTAAATTTTGGAATGCCCACAAAACGCCCATAAACACGCCCCTTTTGAACTCCAGCATTTATTTTGAACTGCGCACTTCACCATTTAGGTGCAGTACATTTAAGAATGCGCTTACCGAGTTTTGCGCGTAACTTGCAATTATTGTCAATTAGTGCTCATTATTGCTTAAATGCTGTTAAAAAGGACCTCCGGTTGGGTTATGGAGTAGCGAGGACGTAGGGGAGAACTGCTCCGGAGTAACTGAATTATCTGCACTCTGGAAAAACACTTTCCCTCCGATGTGGTGAGAGTTAATGAATCTTGAGACATTGAGAAGCCCTAGTTAGGGCAGGGATTGAAATCAGCAAAGTGAATGGCTTCAAAATCTGCCCGGAAAGACCCTAAGGAGAAAGCCCAGACGAATGAGGCAAAGGTGGCGGACAGGGGCACACCGTCCTCTCCCACCCCTAGCTCCCTTTGGGCAATGGAGATAACCGAGGAGGTAAAACTAGCGGTTGAGCAGGCGGTGGGGAAAAAGCTGCAACTTATCCTATATAATAATTTGCACCTCCAACGTTTCATGTCTGGCTGCCTGGGTTCGTAACATCTCCTGGCTGCCTGGGTTCATAACATCCCCTGACATCAGCCAGCCTCCAGTGTTCCATTCCCCCTCACTGTCCCGCCCTCGCGTCAAGATGTAATGACGTCAGAGGCCGGAACAGTGAGAGGGAAGGGAATGCTGGAGGCGAGCTGACATCAGGAGGGATGTTACGAACGGAATGGAAGCCAGCACCAGGCAGCCAGCCAGCCAGAGAACATTCAGGTACAAATCGAGAGGAGGAGAGAATCGCAGGACATCGAGGGGAACGAGGGAGGAAGGGGAGGGGAGGGCAGGGCAGAGGAGAATTGATGGACATGGATGGGATGGGAGGACAGTAGAGGAGAGAATCGCGGGACACGGATGGGAGGGCAGGGAAGAGGAGGATCGTTGGGCATGGAGGGGAGGGAAGAATTGATGGACATGGAGGGGAGATTTTTTTATGCAACTCTATACACCACAAACCGAGTCAACGCTGCCTAGTAAGTATCGACTTGCCTAAGGTGTCTAACTTGGAGTTGGGATTGTTGAACGAGCCTATTGTTATAGAGGAGGTGGAATGGGTGCTCAAACAAAGCCATTTGGGTAAGGCCCCTGGGCCAGTTGGACTGCGGAATGAGTTTTATAAGCTTTTGCAATCTGAGTTCAGTCCCATATTGACAGAGGTGTTTAATGCAGCTATCCAACAGGGGCACTTGCCATTTCATCTTAATTCGGCCCAGATTAGTGTTCTACCGAAACCGGGTAGGCCAATGAATCGCCCAGATTCATATCGCCCCATCTCCTCGTTGAATGCGGAGGCTAAGTTCTTAGCCAAGATATTAGCTAACAGGCTGGCGAGATTTCTTCTGTCCTTGCTAGTGGAACCACAGGTGGGATCCACTTGTGGCAGAATGATCGCGAAGAATATGAGACGAATACTGGCAGCATTGGAGATGGTCCATCTAGAGAAGGCTCCTGACCTGTTGATACTCATAACGGATCCTCATCGGTCGTTGCCGCATCTTATGGAAAGTCTAACGGAGCATGGGGATTTCTCTGGGTTTCAGCTAAATCTCACGAAATCAGAGGCGTTGGCAAGCACTGCGGGGCTGCGAAACGAATGGAGTGATAGTTTTTCATTGCGTTGGGCTCACGGTTCATTTCGCTACCTGGGTATTCAATTGCCGATGAATCCGGCCCAACTGTATGATCTTAACGTCTCAAAGTTGCTTAGAGATACATGTCCATTTTCGGCCAAGACCTTTTTTCCAGGCATGCTGAAAAATGTGGACCTGCACTCATCCAAAACATGCGCCTACACCAGCACTGGCCATTTTTCGGCGCGCCTTAGTAAACGGGCCCCTAATTGAGGGACTGTCAGGAATATTTGGGTTCCCTTCCTGAATTTAGCTCATCTAACTTACTATGGAGAGTTTGAAGCTTTTCTTACTTTACTCTTCCTTCTATTAAGGGTATAAAAATATTTTCTATTTATGATACATTTTTACTGTACAGTCAACTAAGGGCTTTGTTTGTTTGTGTATTTATTTATTTATGACATTTGTATACCACATTAACTCAAATAGGATTCAAGTTCAATGTGGCTCACAATATCACAAAAGTAGAACTGACAAGGTGTTCTGATTACATAGAATCTGTAAGATTTGGAAACTTGTATTTTCCTGTTTTACTCAGTTTTCTAACTATTTACTGTTTAGAAAAAAATCTGAAAATGTTGCTCTTTAAGAGGTTTCTTGATTCATTTTAATGTATACCTAATACTCAGACAGAGTTTAAGAAGTTAGTATTTGTAGGGGGTTGTAATACCACTTATCAAATTTGTTGTTATGCAAATTCCCAAGGGTTTACCTTGGTTTCCATTATTGTAAACCGCTTAGAACCATTTGGTATAGAGCGGTGTATAAGTCTGATATAATATAACTGACTTCTGAGATCTGGTCTGCGGGTGTTGGTTTTTTTTTTTTTTTTTTTTTTTGAGACCCTCTGCCTCTTCGGCCCCCTCATCCCTGTCTCTGGATCCAACTTTTCTTTTCTAAAAAAAATCTTGAGAATCACTCCCACTTGATGAACGATTGCTAGAAGAATCATCAGACGCAATAGGTCTGAGGATCAGCCCTATCATTTGTATTATCATCTTTGTTATAGAGTGGAGGAGTAGCCTAGTGGTTAGTACAGTGGACTTTGATCCTGGGGAACTGAGTTCAATTCCCACTGCAGCTCCTTGTGACTCTGGGCAAGTCACTTAACCCTTCATTGCCCCTGGTTCAAAATAAGTACCTGAATATATGTAAACCGCTTTGAATGTAGTTGCAAAAACCTCAGAAAGGTGGTATATCAAGTCCCATTTCCCTTTCCCTATTTGAGATGCTACATGGAATGTTGCTACTATTGGAGATTCTAGATGGAATGTTGCTACTATTGAGATTCTGTTGCTACTATTTGAGATTCTACATGGAATGTTAATGTTGCTATTCCACTAGCAACATTCCATGTAGAAGCCTGCCCTTGCAGATCAGCAACACGGCCGCGCAGGCTTCTGTTTCTGTGAGTCTGACGTCCTGCACGTATGTGCAGGACGCCAGACTCACAGAAACAGAAGCCTGCGCAGCCGCATTGCTGATCTGCAAGGGCAGGCTTCTACATGGAATGTTGCTAGTGGAGGAGTAACCTAGTGGTTAGTGCAGTGGACTTTGATCCTGGGGAACTGAGTTCAATTCCCACTATGGCTCCTTGTGACTCTGGGCAAGTCACTTAACCCTCCATTGCCCCGGGTACAAATAAGTACCTGTATATACTATGTAAATCACTTTGAATGTAGTTGCAAAAACCACAGAAAGGGACTATATCAAGTCCCATTTCCATAATCTGAGATTCTACATGGAGTGTTGCTAGTGGAGGAGTATAGTGGACTTTAACTGGGCTCGATTCCCACTGTAGCTCCTAGGCAAGTCACTTAACCCATTGCCCCATGTACAAATAAGTACTGTGTAAACTGCTTTGAATGTAGTTGCAAAACCCATAGAAAAGTAGTATAACAAGTCCCATTTCCCTTTCCCTATTGGAATGTTGCTACTATTTGAGATTCTGTTGCTACTATTTGAGATTCTACAAGGAATGTTGCTATTATTTCAGATTCTTTTGAGATTCTACATGGAATGTTGCTACTATTTGACAGTCTAGATGATCTGCTGATCTGCAAGGGCAGGCTTCTACATGGAATGTTGCTAGTGGAATAGAAACATTCCATGTAGAATCTCAAATAGTAGCAACAGAATCTCAATAGTAGCAACATTCCATGTAGAATCTCAAATAGTAGCAACAGAATCTCAATAGTAGCAACATTCCATCTAGAATCTCCAATAGTAGCAACATTCCATGTAGAATCTACAAATAGTTTCAACATTCCATGTAGAATCTCAAATAGTAGCAACATTCCATCTAGAATCTCAAATAAGGGAATGGGACTTGATATACCGCTTTTCTGTGGTTTTTGCAACTACATTCAAAGCAGTTTACATAGTACATACAGGTACTTACTTGTACCTGGAGCAATGGAGGGTTAAGTGACTTGACCAGAGTCACAAGGAGCTACAGTGGGAACCGAACCCAGTTCCCCAGCATCAAAGTCTGCTGCACTAGCCACTAGGCTACGTTCATAAAAATAGTGCAGATCCTTTGTAAAGTATGGTATTCATGTTCCTGCACCTTATTACAATGTGTGTGTGTGTGTGCGTGTGGCAAAAGCACACACACACACACATGTATAGAAGGCGTAATATAAATCCATACATGGTTGTCTGCATGTATATAATGAACATATCCCCAGTAATTTACAGTAGAATGAATATTGTACTTTTTTAAAAAGATGTACATTTCTACAGTTTCCCCAGGAGCCAAACTGTGTAAACTACAGCTGGAAACCTGGTGGAGGGACGTGTCATTGTTTTACAGCTAATCTTCACAGCATGGGCAGCTCTCCCATATTGAACACTCTGTTCCAGCTCTCAAGTGGGAAGCCCGTGATTTATTTGGTAGAATGTGGAGGGAAAGGATGGATTTCCCCTCCCTGGCCACCTGCTCCTCTCTCCTCCCTTCCCCTTGAAAATCTAAACAAGTGCCTTTGCCTCCCCCTCCCTTCCTGCCTTCCGTGGATATAGGACTTCAGGAATGCCACTTGCCGCCCCTCTCCACCTTCCCGGCCCCTCCTAAACACTTAGCTACTCGTCCCCTGCTCCCTGTCATCTGTGCTGCATCTCTAGTGCTGCCAAGTTGTCCCCACCTCGCCAAGCCCTCTGAAATGTCTCAGGAGCGGAGGGGAGAGAGAGGGAGAGACATTTCAGATACAGAGCTTGGAAGTGTGAGTTCAGTAGCTTGAACGGCAGCAGAGGCTGCCAGTTCTTTGAAGCTCTGAGAACAAACTGAGCTGTGGAGTAAAAAGCAGAGGCAACTCAGTGGATTTGTCTGTCCAGGAGAGTAGAGAGATTGAGGGCCCTGAGCTGCTAAAATGATGAAATTGGAAATACATTGGGCCTGATATTCAGACCGCGGGAGGTATCTGGTTTATTTTTTAGCTGGTGTGAACTACTGATGTGGACATATTTGGACACCAAACTTAGCCAGTCAGACACTGAATATCAGTGCTGACTGGCTATTTCACGCAACATAGGGTTACCATATGTCTGGATTTACCCGGACATGTCCTCTTTTTGAGGACATATCCGGGCAACCGGGCGGGTTTTGCCAATCTGCCCGTTTGTCCGGATTTCTGGACAAACGGGCAGGCTGGTGGGCGGGCCTGCCTGCCAGCCTGCCCATTTGTCCAGAAATCCAGACAAACGGGCAGATTGCTAGCCTCCCTCCCCTTACCTTACTACTGCCCTGGTGGTCTAGTGACCTCTTCAGGGCAGGAAAGAGCCCCCTCTTTCCTGCCCGGAGCGCTGCCCTGCATGCATCCTTCCTGTTGGTGATCTCGGCACTGATTCAAAATGGCCACCGAGAGTTGAAGTCTCGCGAGGTCACTTCAACTCTCGGCGGCCATTTTGAATCACCGCCTAGATCACGAACAGGAAGGATGCATGCAGGGCAGTGCTCCGGGCAGGAAAGAGGGGGCTCTTTCCTGCCCCGAAGAGGTCACTAGACCACCAGGGCAGTAGTAAGGAAAGGGGAGGGGGGTGACGGGGTGTGTGACGGGGGGAGGAGAAAATGTGACAAGGGGCGGAGTGAGGGCGTGAAAGGGGGCGTGGTGGGTGTGAAAGGTGCGGGGTGTGTGGTGGGGGCAGGGCATGTGTCCTCCTTTTTGGGGGACAAAATATGGTAACCCTAACGCAACATAGCCAGTTATCTGACTAGATGCTAAGCGCTAATAATCAGCCAAATCTCATGCTGAATATTAGCGCTCAGCCAGCTATGTGAGATTTAACTGGCCAGGCCAGGAGCAGGATCAAAGTCCGCTGCACTAACCACTAAGCTACTCCTCACTCCATCACTACTCTAGGTCAGTGAAATAGCCAGATTAGTTATGTTGGGTGGGCCTTCGAAACCAACCCCCCTCTTTATCCTGCATCTCTCTCCTCTGCCCCCAGATCCAGATTTGTCCATGCCTGAGACCTGGCAACTCCTCTTCCCCGGTGTACCTCAGCACAGTGGTGTAGCCAAGGGTGGGTGGGCCCAGGCCCATCCACTTTGGGTTCAGGCCCACCCAATAGCAGCACATCTATAATGTGGCTGGCAGGGATTCCCAAGCCCCACCAGCCGAAAACTCCCAACTGTCCCTCCTGCATACCTTTTAAATAGCAGATCTTTGCCTGCAGCAAGCAGCGACTGATACATACTGTTCGCACCGGCCCCGCAGCCTTCCCTCTGATGTATTCCCGCCTATGCGGAAACAGGAAGTTGCATCAGAGGAAAGGCTGTGGGGCCAGCATGAGCAGTGTGTATTAGTTGCTGCTCGCTATTGGTGAAAATCTGCTTCCCGTAACTCCCCCGGTGGTCACTAACTCCCTCCCATCCCCCCAAAATGTGATTAAGATGTTATACTCAGGTCCATTAGAACAGCATGCAGGTCCCTGGAGTAGTCTAGTGTTGGGTGCAGTGCACTGCAGACAGGTGAACCCAGGTTCCTACCTGTTACACTTGTGAAGGAAACTGTGAGCCCTCCAAAACTCACCAGAAACCCACTGTACCCATATATAGGTGCCCCCTTCACCCATAAGGGCTGTGGTAGTGGTGTACAGTTGGGGGTAGTGGGTTTTGGGTGGGTTTTGTGGGGCTCAGCAGACAAGATAAGGGAGCACTGGTGAGATGTGTACCTGGGTGCATTTTATGAAGTCCACCGCAGTGCCCCCTAGGGTGCCCTATGGCTTTCCTGGGATGTCTGGGCAGTGGCGTAGCCACAGGTGGGCTTGGGTGGGCCAGGACCCACCCATTTATGGCTCAGGCCCACCCAACAGTAGCACATGTTTAGTGGTAACTGGTGGGAATCCCAAGCTCCGCCAGCTGAAGATTACGCTACTCTCCATGACACTGGCACCTGTGCATGCTCAGTTTTCAGTGCATGCCTGCTGCCAAGGTGGAAAGAAGCATTTTCCCACCAGCTCAGATCATTTTCTTTGGGAGTGGGGGGTAGAACACTTGGTGCCCACCCAATTCTTGCCTAGGCCCACCCAAAGTCTGTTGTCTGGCTACGCCCCTGTGTCTGGGGGGGGGGGGGGGCAGTCTACTAAAAATGCTGGCTCCTCCTACATTCCAATGGCTTGATTTTGTGCGTTTTGCACTTGGACATTTTTTGTTTGAAAATGGACCAAAAAACAAAACATCCAAATCACAAAACCTTGTTCAAAACAGTATTTTCAAAAACATAAGATAGACATTTTTCTTTTTTTTGAAAATGACCTTCTTTCCTGTTCAGATTTTGGACGTTTTTTTTGCAAAACATCCAAAGTCGGACTTAGATATCATATTGAAAATGCCCCTCCACGTGTCTGTGATGAGATAAATAGGGAGAGAGTTGCCGGGTCGCAGACGGTCCGGGAAAGGAAGAGAGGAAGCAAGGTGAATCAGGTGGCCACCATGGAAATATGTTGGTGAGCAGGGCCCACCCAGGCCCACCCATAGCTATGCCACTGCTCTAGGTGTAGAGCAGTGCTGTTGTGAAGGGAGGGTGGCAAAACAAGGGATTGCCTGGGGAAATAAGTGTGTGTGTGTGTGGGGGGGGGGGGGGGTCATCAAAAGACAACTACAGCAGTGCACAGAAAGGAGGCAAGAGGGGCATACCATATACCTCATTGCCTCGTTCCTTATACTCCAGTAGGATCTGAGTGCGCACTTCCTGAGCTGGTTAATAGTTGTTTAGCCCACCCCAGTATAGGGGTGGTCATGAACCAAGAGCCAGCTGATGAGAAGTGACTGGGAGAGACAGGGAAGGAGCCATTTTCTCAGTGATGGTTCTAGAGCAGGAGGTCTCAACCCAGTCCTCAGGATACACCCAGCCAGTCAGGCTTTCAGGCAGTGGCGTAGCCAAGGGTGGGCCCGGGTGGGCCCAGGCCTACCCAGTAGCAGCACACCTATGATGTGCCTGGCAGGGATCCCCAAGCCCCACCAGCCAAGAACTCCCAACAAGTGCCCCAACTGCATACCTTGTAAATAGCAGATCTTCACCTGCAGCAAGCAGCGACTGATACGTACTGTTCGCACCAACCCCACAGCCTTCCCTATGATGTATTCCCGCCTAAACAGGAAGTTGCGTCAGAAGAAAGGCTGTGGGACCAACATGAGCTGTGTGTATTAGTTGCTGCCGGTGAAAATCTGCTACTTAAAAGGTATGCGGGGGAGGGGGAATGTTTGAGAGACCATATGGCATGCAGGCGAGAGAGGGAGAGACAAAATCACTTATGGGACAGGGTGGAGTTCTTCTGCCCACCCATCTTAGGCCCAGGCCCACCCAAAATTGGGTGTCTGGCTACGCCCCTACTTTCAGGACACCAATGCATAAGAATGAGACATTGCATACAATGGAGACAATGCATTCAAATTTCCCTTAGGCATATTCATTGTGGATATCCTGAAAACTAGACTAGCTTGAGAATCCCTGTTCTAGAAGAACAGGCCTAAAATATTTATATGTGAGAAAAAAATGTCTCTCCTCTGGAAAGCCATGATGTGTTTTGTTAATGCTGCGTGCAAATGGCATTTTATTCAATATATTTTCAATTGAACTTGAGTTAAGCATTTTTCAGTGTGTTTTCCTCTGGCCATAATTCTCAGCACCTGCTTTTACAGTGGCTGTCTGCTGGTATGGAAGAAACTGGGATGTTTGACCATGGAAATACAAGACCTGGAGAGATGGATCTTAAAAATACTTGTTTATTGATCTCCAGGTCTTGTATTTCCGTGGTCAAACATCCCACTTTCTCCCATACCTGTGTTCTCCTGTGGGGCGTTCGAGTTCTCCGCTGAACAGCGGATTTTTTTGAACAGTGGCTGTCTGCAACATTAAGGTGCTATGTTGTAGACAGCCACTGTAAATTCAGAAGTCTCTACTGTATGGTCATTGGTGGCCACTGTGTCACTTCACTCGTGTTTTTGAACACTATGTGAAGTTCTGAAAATGGAACAATAAGACAGTGGCGTACCAGGGGGGGGGGGGCGGTCCACCCCGGGTGCACACCGCTGGGGGGGGTGTCGCGCGCCTGTTGGCCCAGTCCGCTCGTTCCCTCCCTGCTGCTCCCTCTGCGCGGAACAGGTTACTTCCTGTTCCAGGGCAGAGGGAGCAGCAGCCAGGGAACAAGCGGACTCGGAGCCAACAGGCGCGCGGCACCCCTCCCCCCCAAGCAGGTAAAAATGCACCCGGGGGGAGGGCGTAATTTTGCCAGGGGGGAGCGCGCTGCACCCGGGGGGGGGGGGGGGGCGCATCGGCGATCCGCCCCGGGTGTCAGGCAGCCTAGGAACGCCACTGCGATAAGATGCAAAATGTTTGAGCCTAAAGTTTATTCCAAAAAGTAGGCACATCAAAGAAAAAAAGCACAATTTTGAGTATGCTTGTTTTGGTCTTGGCCCAGGCAAGACCATTCTATGGTCATTTACTGATCAGAGGATACAGCGGGACTGTGGGTATGGTAAGGGACGCTAAGTAGAGAGGTAGGCCAAGATTAAATCCCTTAAAGGCCAGAAGAAGAATCCTGTACTGATCTCTGGAAGATATAGGGAGCTAGCGATGATCTTTGAGGAGGGGTGTTAATTGAATTTCTTGGCCTGGCATATGAGATGTGGCCATATAGGTGCTAGCAGAGTGCCTAAGTGCTATTTTGGACAGAGAAGGGTGACGAAAATAATAAAGGGATGGGATGACTTCCCTATGAAGAAAGGCTAAAGCATCTAGGGCTCTTCAGCTTGGAGAAGAGACGGCTGAGGGGAGATATGATAAAGGACTATAAAATACTGAGTGGAGTGGAACAGGTAGAAGTGAATTGCTTGTTTACTCTTTCCAAAAATACTAGGACTAATGGGCATGCAATGAAGCTGTTAAGTAGTAAATTTAAAACAAATTGGAGAAAATATTTCTCCTCTCAACATGTAATTAAACTCTGAAATTTGTTGCTAGAGAATGTGGTAAAAGCAGTTAGCTTAGCAGGGTTTTAAAAAGGTTTGGATAACTTCCGAAAAGAAAAGTCCATAAGCCATTATTAAGATGGGGAAAATCCACTGCTTATTTCTAGGATAAGCAGCATAAAATATTGTTGGTTTTTTTTTTTTTTTTGGGGGGGGGTGGATTTTACCAGGTACTTGTAACCTGGATTGGCTACCGTTGGAAACAGGATACTGGGCTTGATGGACCTTCAGTCTGTCCCAGGATGGCAACGCTAATGGTCTTATTTTCTTAACTTACATAGCTCTATGTCTGCCTTAAGTGCAGGCATCTATATGTTGGACACGTCAATACTGGGTTATGCTTGCATTCTACAATGGAACCGAGGTGCCTAGATTCTCTTATAGAACAGGCTCCTAACACGAGGCCTTGGGGTGCCTAAAAGCAGATGCCCAGAATTACCCCCATAACGTTGTTTCAATAAAATATATTTTATAGAAAGACTAGACTTTGCAAGCTGTCAACTGCGTACAATTGTAAGTTTTCCTTATTCAGAAATGGCAAATGACTCATTAAGCAATAGTGACTAATCCCAGAGGAATGGACTAGAAAGGGAAATTAATACCTTCAGTGCAGTACGACGGAGGCTTATGAAATGCTCTGTAACATTCGAATTTAAAGTGGAACTACAGCACTGAGGGGAGTGATGTTCTTCCTCTGACTATATAGCGCTTCACCGCATGGATGCCAGCTCTGTGGCTGTTGTGGGTGTTTGTGCAGCTCCGATACCGAGCAGACTCCTTTAACTGTGTGAGCTGAGTTTAGCCGCAGCCTCAATCATTTTGAAACATTGGTACCTAGGCTGCATTGTAGCACTGGGAGTCTCCAAATGAGCTCTGTAATTTTTACAAAATGGAAAGTGTTAAAAGAAGAAATTTCGCATCAGGCTTCTTTGAGGGGTCGATTGGGGGACCGGGTCCGAGGTTTTTTTGAAGGGATGAAAACTGCTAGACATTCGGTCTCTGATTTGTTTGGGGCACTGGTTAAGTGTAGGCCTCGGAGAACATATGAGGGTCTTAAGCATAAGTGGGAACAGGATCTGGGGTCCTCATTGACTTCATGGAATGTGGAGACTACTTTAAAAGGCATTCGCCTATTAGTAACGGATGAACGGTTGAGAGAATGCGGGTATAGAATAGTTCTTCGGGGTTACATGTCTAAAGCGCAGTTGGCTCATGTGTTAGAGATGGTTGATGCTGCTTGTTCTAAGTGTGGGGGGGGGGGGTCATAGTTCCTTCTACCACGCGTTGTGGCAGTGTCCAGGGGTGCGAGCAGTTTGGCAGCGGGTCCGGGGGTTTCTGATCAAACTTGGGAATAAAATTGAGGGCACGGAGGGACAGTTTTTGCTAGACCATCCACGGGCTTTTGCCTCTTTGAGTACTCCTGCAACTCTGCTATGCAGAAAGCTGAGTTTGGTAGCTCGAAAGTGTATAATGCAATATTGGACCTCTTCGGAAGCGCCCGCTTACTGGCATTGGCGTAATCAGGTGCACCTTTTAGCATCTTGGGAGGCTAGAGATTCCAAGATGTCGCCTAAACGTAGAAAACAATTTCTTCAGATCTGGATGCCTTATCTTCAGATTCTAAGTCCAAGGGGTCGGAGTTTACTTATTAATGCTTGTTGATTTTGGTTGTGGAGTGGGGGGGGGGGGGGGTCCACCTCCTCTCTGCTTCGTAATAAGCTGCTTTCCAAAGAGTACAGAGGTCACCACATAATCTGTAGCCTGCTAAACAGTTCTGGATTATTGGTACTGTTGTACTTCCTTGAATTTATACGGAGTTTTTGGAAATTGAGTGGTACAGGGGTGGGATGGAGGGGATGGGAAGGGGAGGGGAGAGATGGGGGGGGTATGGGTAGTTTATAAGCTGTATGGTTCATGCATAGTATCTTATTGTTTGTAAGTTGGCATTATTGTGTATGCTTACTTTGAGTTATCAATAAAATTACTTTAAACCAAAAAAAAAAAAAAAAAACAATCAATAAAAGAAGAAATTTCCTCCTGTGGCTGATACAGGCACCCAACTCTGGAATGAACTCCCCAAAGCCCTGAAACTCACGAACGTCTGAAAAAAACACGAACGACCTACCTTTTCAGGAAGTCCTTCCCCTCAGCGTCAGCCTAATTTTAGAGAACACCACCCGAAATACCCACAAAATGGACAACGACATCGCTGACCTCAGTCTCACCATTTCAGCCCATTCTGCCCCATATTTACTGTAAACACAGACTACGCATTTGATAATCGCTTCACTTGTACTAAATGCTTAATCTGAAATCTGTAACCGTCTATCTTGTCCTGCAGCAAAGAGAGGGACCAAAGTACAAACAAAAGTCCAAAGACCAAAACAAAAAGTACCAGGAGCCTTCAAAAAAAGGGGGAATAAAACCTTTAATCATGTGTTTTGCGGAACAAGTCTTTGAATGGACCCGACACGGTCCGTGTTTCGGCGCTCAGCGCCTGCGTCAGGGGTCACGAAGTGTAGTAGAGTACGTACGGCTGTATTATAAAGTTCAGTACGTTTGATGAAAGCAGTATACTGCGCCGCCGTGCTATCCCTTCGCGTAAGATCAAACAGAGAGATACTCTCATAGACAAACTCCTTTAGTCACAAAATCAGTCAAGTTTACTCTCATAGACAAACTCCTTTAGTCACGAAATCAGTCAAGTAAACTTGACTGATTTTGTGACTAAAGGAGTTTGTCTATGAGAGTATCTCTCTGTTTGATCTTACGCGAAGGGACAGCACGGCGGCGCAGTATATTGCTTTCATCAAACGTACTGAACCGTCTATCTTGTAACATGTAAGCCACATTGAACCTTCTAATGGGTGGGAAAATGTGGGATACAAATGCAATAAATAGAAAAAAAAAGAGTCAGAGGGATCTAGAGCTAGTGGGATCTAGAGTTAACCCAAACTACTACTACTTATCATTTCTATAGCGCTACAAGACGTACGCAGCGCTGTACACTTGAACATGAAGAGACAGTCCCTGCTCGACAGAGCTTACAATCTAATCAGGACAGACAAACAGGACAAATAAGGGATAAGGACAAAGAGTAGCAAGATTCCGGAATCCCAAAGAGTAGCAAGATTCCGGAATCCAGAAGACTACTACTACTACTACTTATCATTTCTATAGTGCTACTAGAAGTACGCATCACTGTACACTTGAACATGAAGAGACAGTCCCTGCTCGACAGAGCTTACAATCTAATCAGGACAGACAAACAGGACAAATAAGGGATAAGGACAAAGAGTAGCAAGATTCCGGAATCCAGAAGACTACTACTACTACTTATCATTTCTATAGCGCTACTAGAAGTACGCAGCACTGTACACTTGAACATGAAGAGACAGTCCCTGCTCGACAGAGCTTACAATCTAATCAGGACAGACAAACAGGACAAATAAGGGATAAGGACAAAGAGTAGCAAGATTCCGGAATCCCAAAGAGTAGCAAGATTCCGGAATCCAGAAGACTACTACTACTACTACTTATCATTTCTATAGCGCTACTAGAAGTACGCATCGCTGTACACTTGAACATGAAGAGACAGTCCCTGCTCGACTGAGCTTACTATCTAATTAGGACAGACAAACAGGACAAATAAGAGACAAGGGAATTACTAAGGTGGGAATGATAAAGTATGGGTACTGAACAAGCCTAAATGCCTCCTGAAAACTCTTCCTTTTTAACTGGTATAAAGCATAACCTAAGTGACTCTAAGTCCACCGGGAAGCAATTGCCACACATTAAACCACCGATCCTCGCACCACTGAATCCAACAGTGGCACGTCACAAAAAACTGCAGATGAAGAAGATTGTGCATAAGCTCAGGGCAATGACTGCAGGGAACCTACGGCTTTTGCAAGTTTATAAACGACACCGCCTTAAAATGGTTGAATAAGCCTGTACAAGATTTCAAATGACACCGCATCAAAACGGTTAAATAGCTAAATAGATTCTGCAGGCCAAACGTATGCCAGAACTTAAACATACTTAGGGTAGATACAGACTGCCCTCTATTTAGCGCTATTTAACTGGTCAGATTTAGGCGCAGTAAATAGAATACGCTTAGTTGATATCCCAGCGCCTAAAATTACGCGTCTCCATTTACCCCGATGAAAACATGACGTAAATCCCATCACGTAGATTTAAGTACAGAGGGCCATATTCTATAACAATGTGTGTAAATTTCAGAACACCCACAAAGTGCACATTTCTCCACCCATAACCATGTCCCTTTTTGTCTGAACGCGTTAGAAGTTAGGCTCACTGCATTACAGAATACGCTTAGCGAGTTGCGTGTGTAAATTCTAATTATTGCCAATTAGTGCTCATTATTATTTGTTAAGTGCTCTTATCAACACCGATTGCCTTGTTAAGCCAATTAAGTTACACGCATTGTTACAGAATACACTTAGCGAGTTGTGCGTGTAAATTCTAATTATTGCCAATTAGTGCTCATTATTGCTTGTTAAGTGCTGTTATCAATGCTGATTAGCTTGCTAAGCCAATTAAGTTACACGCATTGTTACAGAATACACTTAGCGAGTTGTGCGTGTAAATTCTAATTATTGCCAATTAGTGCTCATTATTGCTTGTTAAGTGCTGTTATCAATGCTGATTAGCTTGCTAAGCCAATTAAGTTATGCACATTGTTATAGAATACTCCTGGATTTTGGCGCAGATCTCTAGGCACGTTATATAGAATCCGGGGGCAAGTGGCTGTTCTATAATGGTGCCCCACCTACTCCAGCTCAAAGAATGGTGAAAGCCGGGCGCCTACATGTGCCAAATGCACACATAAACTACCCATGCATATTCTGGGCACGTCCCTGACCCGCCCATATCTCTACCAGGTCAATGCTCCCTTTGAAGACGCGCACCCTAGAATTTACATACCCAGGTTACAGAATAGCAAGTATGTGGTGCCAGTTAATGCCAATTATAACTAATACTTTGCTGTTAAATTAACAGCGAATCATTATATTAATTTGCACATACAACTACCCTTATTTTATAACAGTACACGCAACTTTGTGCGCTAAGGGGGGGATTTTGTTTTGTTTCATTTGTACCCCGCACTTTCCCACTCGTGGCAGGCTCAATGCAGCTTACATATTATATACAGGTACTTGTTTGTACCTGGGGTAATGGAGGGTTAAGTGACTTGCCCAGAGTCACAAGGAGCTGCCTCTGCCTAAAGTGGGAATCGAACTCAGTTCCCCAGGACCAGAGTCCACCACCCTAACCACTAGGCCACTCCTCCACTCCATTTTATATATAGCTCCTAAAAATCCAGCCGGAAAACATTTCCCCCCTAAGCGTATTCTTAGGCACAGTATATAGAATACGCTTAGTTGATATCCCAGCACCTAAAATTACGTGCGTCTATTTACACCAACGAAAAACACGGCATAAATCCCGGTATGTAGATTTAGGCACAAAAGACTATATTCTATAACTATACATGTAAATTTTGGAATGCCCATTTCCTCACCCATAACCATGGCCCTTTTTGCTGCATGCATTAGAACTTAGGCGCACTGCGTTACAGAATACGCTTAGCGAGTTGTGTGCATAAATTCTAGTTATTGCCAATTAGTGCTCATTATCACTTGTTAAGTGCTGTTAACAATGCTGATTGGCTTGTTAAGCCAAATAAGTTAACATGCGTTGTTACAGAATACGCTTGGATTTCGGCACGGATCTCTAGGCGCGCTATATAGAATCCAGGGGTATGGCTTAGATTCTGTAAATGGTGCCAAAAAAATGCTGAGTGCTTCTATAAGCCACAGCTAAAGTTAGGCGCGGTTTATAGAATAGCACGTAAATCCCAGGGGTTGCACTTAAATATAAGCATGTCCATTTGCACCAACGAAAACGTAGTACAAATGTCCTTGCCAAATTTAGGCATGGAACCCCCTTATTCTGTAATTGTACACATAACCAAAAATCACACCCACACCTGAACCACCCATGACCCTCCCATTTCCACACCCCCTTTTTCGGGACACGCATAAAATTTCACTGCGGATCATGTACCTCAATGTACATGCATGCATCTTAATTGATTCCAATTGGCGCCAATAATAGCTTGTTAAAAATCCAATTATTGGTGCTCACTGGCTAATTATTCAATTAAAATACACACCCAATTTGTGTATGCATCTCAAAGCGCCCTTTAGAATTAGGGGATAAGCATCAATTTGCGCATTCTTTTTTATACAATCCAGGCGAGAGGCCATGGTTCCAGCCCTAACTTCAGTAAGCATCCTTAAAACAGTGATAGCAAGCAGAGAGGTGGACCTGGGCAGACCAAACAAGCCAATTAGTCTTTATCTGCTGTCATTTCACTGTTACTATTCAACATGTTTTCATTTGAGAATGACTTTTACATTTTGATTCTAATTTGCTCCTCATCTGGCCCCTCATATAAAATGTTTGAGGGCTCTTGTTTCACGTGGCGTCAAGTGTTTTTGAAACACTGGATTTGATTAGGGGTGCAGTCGCTAACAAGAGCGTGCTTTCCAGGTTAGTTTCTGATTAGATTGAGTTAATTGTCCCATGTTGGAGTAAAAATGTTTATAGCTTCATAGTAAAGTTGTTTTCTTTACATGATTAAATATTTCACACTCTGGGCTCACAGATGGAGGATGAACAGTGGTATTTAAGACCTCTGGTAGGATTCGATCAATGAAGTTAACATGAGAAAAACTTTGGTGGCCCATAAACAGCGGCGATTCTGTTTGAAGTCTGAGCCTGGGCTGTGTTGCAATGCATGCTCTTCGCTCAAACAGGTGCAGATTTGCGGGCTCATCCTGTAACGAGGTGCCAAGGCCACTGGTGTAGGATCGTTGCCCTGACTCAGGGTATTGACCTGTTCCTCTCGCCTCTTCCACCCACGCACTCCCCTTTGTGCTGCTGAGATTCTCCCAACCCCCACCCCCTTGCACTTAGTGATAAAAGTGGGAATGAAGTCTGGGTACAGGCTCAGAGGTAGCACCACACAAGTCTGCCCTTTGGAGCCATGTGGAAAAACGTTAAAGGGGCAGGAGAGCTATGAGCAGGAACTGCAGGATCCTGAGAGGAAATGCTTGTTGTTTGCTGTCATTTCATCTTCTTTCTTCCAGAGCAGTTTAGAGCAAATGAGAACCTCTTTACTCCATTCAAGTCTGCTGTGTTACTCACACATAAAAATACTAAGATGATATTTTTGATATATTTTTTGTAGGGGAGGTCCTTGATACAGCCGTGAGGCGAAACATGCATGTCGGACATATCTGAGCCCCCAGTCCGAATGTATTTAAGATAAGTGCTTTAAGCTGATGAAGATTTTGGTGCCGTTTAGAATTGCCATAAAATTAAGTTTTGGCAATTTTGCACTACTGCGGCAAGAATTTAAAAGTTTTGAAGATTCATTGAAAACTTGTAATGTGTGAAGAAAGGAGGTTGGAAGAATAAGATCTGGGATGGTTGAAATTGAAGGGTGAAATATTAATTTTCCCAGTAAGTGATTGATTTCGAATATTGCCATGATTTGGTAAGATACTTGCTGTGTTGCCATGGTCCCTACTTGATCTCTGGTCATTCCCTTCCTCATTCATTCATACCACCGCCACCCTCCCTGTCTATCCTAGGCGTCTCTCCTCCTAATCACACTTTATTGCAGGGACTTCTTGAGCTCAGGTGCAGCCATTTACAATTTACTAACTGGGTGGATGCCGTGAGCAGTGGAGATTTTCACGCAGAAGCTATGGATCTTGGAAAACAAACCAGCAGATCAGTATAATATCCAAAAAGACTTTATTGAGGATACCATGTATGAAACAAATGCCCGACACAGGCCGTGTTTCACCCAACAATAGGTATCAAATTATATTGTCTATCTGGCGTCATTCAGGATATTCTATTTTATGCTGCTCATGCTGGTTTTTTAGGACGAAGGTTCCTTTATATATATATTTTTTTTATTTGTACCCCGCACGTTTTCCCACTCATGGCAGGCTCAATGCGGCAGGCAATGGAGGGTTAAGTGACTTGCCCAAAGTCACAAGGAGCTGCCTGGGCCGGGAATTGAACTCAGTTCCTCAGGTCCCCAGGACCAAAGTCCTCCACCCTAACCACTAGGCCACTCCTCCACAAATGCAATAAATAATAATATCCTTGTTTTGACATATAATTTGATACCGATCTTAATTAAGAAAGATACAGACTAGCCCCTGACGCAGCCCTATTGTTGGGCGAAACACGGCCTGTGTCGGGCATTTGTTTCATACACGGTATCCTCAATAAAGTCTTTTTGGATATTATACTGATCTGCTGGTTTGTTTTCCACGTTGGATTTTGCAGATCGTTTGCCTTGTTGCTTTCTGAAGCTATGGATCTTGCATACCAGTGGGATTCACACTGGCTGAACAGGGCTAGACCTACTGCAGAAATAGCAATCACAGGTCTTGAGATGGAATCTCACAGTGATTGCCCAAAAGCAACTGTTAGTAGCCGTACTCTGGGCTTGTCTGCGCAGTGGGTTCTCTGGGAGCTGCAGTCATTGGCCTCAGAGAACTGTGACAGCATGACAAGGTCATTACTATTATTATTTATTGCATTTGTACCCCACATTATCCCACCTATTTGCAGGCTCAATGTGGCTTACAGCGTGTTGCTATGACATAGTCATGGCAGGATCTTGGATACAATCAGTGATAAGCAGAGATTAAAAGAGGAATGAGAGAAGAAGGTGGTAGATAGGGTAGTGTTGGAGGTGTATTTTGGTATTGGGGAGGGTTGGTGTGGTGATTTTATGTCGTTAAGGGTTCTCTTTGTAGGCTTTGTTCAAGAGATGTGTCTTCAAGGATATGCGAAAGTTACTTAGATCATCAATGGTTTTCAGGGCTGTGGGTAGTGCGTTCCATATCTGTGTACTCCTAGACGAAAAGGACGTGGCGTATGCCTGCTTGTATTTAAGTCCTTTACAGCTGGGGAAGTGCAAGTTGAGGAATTTACGGGCTGATCTTTTGGCGTTTCTGAGAGGTAGGTCCACTAGGTTTAGCATGTATAGTGGAGCATCTGCGTGGATAATTTTATGTAAAGAGTTGGGATAATAATGGGACCCCCCCCCCCCACCCATGCACATCAGATGTATGTAGCTTTGGAAGTAATATTATAGCATGATGTGTATGTCCAATTAGCAAAAAAATATGCCAATTTTGTGCCTATTTAGTGACCCCTCCCCCCCCCCCCCCCCCCCCCCCACCCATCTATCTTTTTTTTTTCTGACAGTCAAACGATCAGATGATGATCTCAGTAGCAAATAAAAAGTTTTTAGGTACTGGATAAGCATCCAGATTTTCATAGGCCCAAATAACATTTTTTTTAATTATTCTTTTTTCAAAACATTTCAATTAACCATAGCATATAAGAGCACTTAGCTTCTAAATCTTGAATGTTTGTCTTCAGGCAACTTTCCTCAACATGATCATGTTTCCCAAACCTGCATCGGGATGGTGGTCCCTATAAATAAACATAAAATCAATGTGCTACCCTTTACAATATTCTACATTAACGTCAGGCACAAAAAAATTGATATTCAACAATTCATTTCAACGCCATACCCTTAATCTGTTCACAGATGTTCGTTCACATCTTCAAACTGTCTTCCTTCATTCCAAAATGGCGGTTGTGTTCGCCCAACTGTTTAAACCTAAATCAGCTGATCTTCATCCACCAATCACATCAAATGAGTGTCGTCTATTCAATCTCTTCATTAAGGCCCCAGCACTGTTCTTTGCAATTCAAGTATCTTTCAGTTCACCTCCCTCCCACCCTCTCTCAGTAATCTCAAGAATCCTCTGGCGGATATCAGTGACTAAATTGTTTGTTCAGTTGTCAGTGTGAAACTAATGGAGCAGACTCCTGCCCTGTTCTAATCCGTGATTTGTGATCAGACATACAGCAAAAGGAGAATCACAAGTAGTTGAACATAAGAACATAAATGTTGCCATACTGGGACAGACCAAAGGTCCATCAAGCCTTGTAACCTGTTTCCAACAGTAGCCAATCCAGGTCACAAGTACCCGGCAAGATCTCAGAACAGTAAAATAGATTTTATGCTGCTTATCCTAGAAATAAGCAGTGGATTTTCCCTACGTCCAACATTTTTTTAAATCCCGCTAAGCTAACTGCTTTTACCACATTTTCTGGCAATAAATTCCAGAGTTTAATTACATGTTGAGAGAAGAAATAGTTTCTCCGATTTGTTTTAAATTTAATACTTAACAGCTTCATTGCATGCCCACTAGTCCTAGTATTTTTGGAAAGAGTAAACAAGTGATTCACGTTTACACTTTCCACTCCACTCATTATTTTATAGACCTCTATCATATCTCCCCTCAGCTGTCTTTTCTTCAAACTGAAGATCCCTAGCTGCTTTAGCCTTTCCTCATAGGGAGGTCATCCCATCCCCTACATCATTTTCATTGCCCTTCTCTGTACCTTTTCTAATTCCGCTATATATTTTTTGAGATGTGGTGACCAGAATTGCACACAGTATTCGAAGTGCGGTCGCACCATGGAGCGATGTAAAGGCATTATAACATTCTCATTTTTGTTTTCCATTCCTTTCCTAATAGTTCCTTACATTCTGGGCGCTGTTTACTAAGGTGTGCTAGCATTTTTAGTGCATGCAAAGTATGTAAACAGCCATAGGAATATTATGGGCATCTACACGGTTAGCACACGCTAATGCTTAGTACGTGCTAAAAACACTAACGTGCCTCTAGCTCAGCTTAGTAAACAGCAGGGCCGCCGAGAGACTAGGCCGGGCCCGGGGCAAGGTCGCCTCGCCTCCACCCCCACCACCCCCCCTGCTGCTGTTGCCCCTGTCACTCCCCCCACTGGTGCCACCCCCCGCTGCTGCAGTCCGCGGTCTCACCTGCCTGCCTCCACGGCTCCGGGCCCCATGCATTCAATGCGGCACTCGCAGATCACCTCTCTTCTGGCCTTCCCTCCCTGTGTCCGGCCCTCGTCTGATGTAACTTCTGGTTTCCGCGAGGGCGTGACACAGGGAGGGAAGGCCCAAAGGGAGGCGATCTGTGACTGCCACTTTGAATGCAGGGGGCCCGGAGCCGAGGAGGCAGGCAGGTGAGACCGGGGTCTGCAGCGCCAGCGGCCTGACCCTGGCGCTGGGCCCCCTTTGGAGGCCCGGGCCCGTGGAATTTTGTCCCCCCTGCTCTCCCCCTCTCGACGGCCCTGGTAATCAGGGCCCTTTATTTGCTTTCTAGTTATATATCAAGTAGCATGAGTCACACCCGTATTGGGGTCCATCCACTCGTCCCCTCCAAAATAAAATATTACCCAATAAAATATTGCTACTTTGATACCACCCTTTGATACTGATGACACCCAGCTATATCTCTCCACACCAGACATCACCGCGGAGACCCAGGCCAAGGTATCGGCCTGCTTATCCGACATTGCTGCATGGATGTCCAACCACCACCTGAAACTGAACATGTCCAAGACTGAGCTTATCGTCTTTCCACCAAAACCCACTTCTCCTCTTCCTCCACTCTCTATCTCAGTTGATGGCACCCTCATCCTCCCCGTTTCATCTGCCCGCAACCTCGGAGTCATCTTCGACTCCTCCCTCTCCTTCTCTGCGCATATCCAGCAGATAGCCAAGACCTGTCGCTTCTTTCTCTTTAACAATAGCAAAATTCGCCCTTTCCTCTCTGACCACACCACCTGTACTCTCATCCACGCTCTCATTACCTCTCGCCTTGACTACTGCAACCTACTCCTTACTGGCCTCCCACTTGGCCATCTATCCCCCCTTCAATCTGTTCAGAACTCTGCTGCACGTCTTATATTCCGCCTGAACCGATATACTCATATCACCCCTCTTCTCAGGTCACTTCACTGGCTTCCAATCAGATACCGCATACAGTTCAAGCTTCTCCTTCTTACCTACAAATGCACTCAGTCCGCAGCCCCTCATTACCTCTCTACCCTCATTTCCCCTTACGCTCCCGCCCGTAACCTCCGCTCACAGGACAAATCCCTCCTCTCAGTACCCTTCTCCACCACCGCCAACTCCAGGCTCCGCTCATTCTGCCTCGCCTCACCCTATGCTTGGAATCAACTTCCTGAGCCCTTACGCCAAGCCCCCTCCCTACCCATCTTCAAATCCTTGCTCAAAGCCCACCTCTTCAATGTTGCTTTCGGCACCTAACCTTTAGACCTTTCAGGAAATCTACACTGCCCCTATTTGACTGACTGTACATTTGTCCTTTAGATTGTAAGCTCCTTTGAGCAGGGATTGTCCTTCTCTGTTAAATTGTACAGCGCTGCGTAACCCTAGTAGCGCTGTAGAAATGTCAAGTAGTAGTAGTAGTACATGCAGTATTTTATAAAGGCGACAAAGTTGCCTTTGTGCCTTATTTAAAAAAAGGCTCCCAGGTCCAGCCCCAATAGCACACAAGTACCCATGCACTTTTTCAGTCTCAGTTTTTCCAGCGCACATATTTGGGTGCCATGTGCTGAATCTAGTCCTATCCGACACATGCACATGTGGATTTTACAAAATACATCTATACACTGCAACGCCTCCTCCACTCTACCCAAACTCTGCCCCAGGAATGCCTGAGCGCAAATCGCATAACAGCAGGCACACACTTTCTGTGCGTGCACTTTTTACATGCAGTTGTATAAAAACCCTTTACATGCAGAAATAGATGTATAATATCACCCTCATAATGGACAGTTCTGTAATTGGGTGCCTGTATTTACATACCACTGGCATGTGTAATGTTCACTGTTTTCCAATTGAACAGCGAATCAAGTTTCAAATATTGCTATTGGTTTTTAAAGTTTTAACCAATTGTGTTTCAGTTACAGTTTCTTTCAATCTTAAACTTTATTGACCATTGACATCGTTACGGTCAGCACACAAACACTTGTTGGATGTTCCTTCCTTTCAGATAGTCAGATTGGAAGAGTATAGATCATCAATTTTTTTATTTTTTTTTATTTTTGTTACATTTGTACCCCGCGCTTTCCCACTCATAGCAGGTTCAATGCGGCTTACATGTTATATACAGGTACTTATTTGTACCAGGGGCAATGGAGGGTTAAGTGACTTGCCCAGAGTCACAAGGAGCTGCCTGGGCCTGCAGTGGGAATCGAACCCCGTTCCCCAGGACCAAAGTCCACCACACTAACCACTAGGCGACTCCTCCACTAGCAACATTCCATGTAGAAGCCTGCCCTTGCAGCCGCGCAGGCTTCTGTTTCCGTGAGTCTGATGTCCTGCAGGACGTACGTGCAGGACGTCAGACTCACAGAAACAGAAGCCTGCGCGGCTGATCTGCAAGGGCAGGCTTCTACATGGAATGTTGCTTTGGAATAGCAACATTAACATTCCATGTAGAATCTCAAATAGTAGCAACATAGTAGCAACATTCCATCTAGAACCTCCAATAGTAGCAACATTCCATGTAGAATCTGAAATAGGGAAAGGGAAATGGGACTTGATATGCTGCCTTTCTGTGGGGTTTACATAGTATATACAGGTACTTATTTGTATCTGGGGCAATGGAGGGTTAAGTGACTTGCCCAGAGTCGCAAGGAGCTGCCCGTGCCTGCAGTGAGAATCGAACCCAGTTCCCCAGGACCAAAGTCCACCACACTAACCACTAGGTGACTCCTCCTAGACTAGTGGTTCCCAAACCTGGTCCTGGAGGCATGGTTCAGGCCCACCCATCAGTAGCGCACGTTTAGTGGTAGCTGGTGGAGATCCCAAGCTCTATCAGCTGAAGACTTCCCCCTGATGGTAAGCCAAGATGGAAAGAAGCGTTTTCTCGCCAGCTGAGATATTTTTTTTGGTGCTGGTGAGGGGAGAGCATGTGGTGCCCACCCACTTCTTGCCTAGGCCCACCCAAAATCTGTTGTCTGGCTACGCCCCTGGGCTAATTCCTAAGAAGGTTATCATCCCAAAATTACAGACTTAAATTCCTGCTACAAATTTTGTAGGAAAAACATTTCTTTGGAGCACTCTATTTACCATATAAACTATTGTGCAAGATCATAACCGCATTGCAGTACAACAAAAAGGAATTCAAAGAGTATCTCACCCCCCCCCCCCCCCCCCCCACAGGACTATCTTACTAGTCAGGGAAGGAGCGATGTCCCAGTCATGGCAGCCATTTGAGAGCAGAGCCGGACTGCGTAAGATTAATGGGATTGTTCCTGCCCCAACTACACCCCTAGACCACCAGAGATTGTAAGATAGGCCCAGGGGGGGTTGCCTTCAGTGGTGGGGGGGGGGGGGCCTGAGGGGAAGGGTAACTCCTGATCAGGGGGGAGAGGAGGAGGAAGGGAGACAAATGGGACAATGTACAATTTTTCAGCTTCCACTTGAAAACACATGATCATGTTCATTCAAAACTGGAAACATGGCCGAAAATTGAATTAACCTTTCAGCCAAAACAGAAACCAGGTCAAAAAAAGGATTTTTTGGCCTGGTTTCAGCGCCATAACTGAAACTGAAATTTGGTCTGCCTCTAGTCAGGGATGTGCCCATCATTTAGGCTGTAACCCCCCAGATTCTATATATGTTGGACATCTAAGTTTGGGCATGTGCAACTTAATTAATTAATGAGCCCTTAACTAGTAATAATTGGGTTCTAACAACCAGTTATGGCAGTTAATTGGCATCAATTGGGAGTTGCACGTGTATCTGGCTGCATGCTATTCTATAAGACTCGGCGCCTAACTTTCATAGCGTGCATCTGAAAAGGGGGCATGGTCAGGGATGTTCCAAAATGTTATGTACGCAATTACTGAATACCGCCTCAGCGCGTCTAACTTGGGTGCCAGCATTTACAACAGGTTTCAGCAGGCATAAGTCTGGTGCCCAAAGAGTAGTGCAGCATCCACGCTTAGGTGAGATTCTATAAAGTTCACATACCCCTTACAGAATTTCGCTTAGTGCCAATCTTTTCCTGTGCCTATTTTTGAGCACCATTTACTGAATCTTGCCCTAAGTGATAGAACACTGTCAGTTACGTGTGTAGCTGCCAGTATTTTACTTGATATTTTTATATCTTAATTTATAACATCACTCTGTACTCATCATTCCGTTAATGGCGATCGCCATTGCGACATAATGTAAGCCACATTGAGCCTGCAAATAGGTGGGAAAATGTGGGATACAAATGCAGCAAATAAATACATAAAATATAACGTAAATGGCAGAGATAATTCAATAACACAAATAACTTTAACACCCAGCATTAAAAGTCTTCCAAATAGTTCCTTATTATCGAGCAGACTTAGTCAAATTCACTCGCTCAAGACCTCAGCAGCAACTCGCCTGCCTAATAGGCTAATTCATTATGTTGGGAGACGTTGGTAGTGGACCGAACCCTGATGCAGCGATATAGCGAAACATAGTGGTCCCACAATTGAAACATTCCATGCTGAGCACATTATATTTTAAAATAATTGAACATTTGTTTTTTTAAAGTGTATATATGAAGTTGGCAATGGAGTAGAAAGTGATTGTTAATTAAAGACGATTACGGACCGATGAAGAGGCAGGCGAATCAAAAGCGTGTTAGCTCTTGTGAAATGGGTCGCCACTGAGGTCTAGAGCGAGTGAATTTGACTAAGCCTTTTGATAATAAGGAATTATTTGGAAGACTTTTTGGTGCTGGGTATTACAGTTATTGGAGTATTTGGGCATGAGAATTTATTCCAGCCATTCACGTGGCATAAGCGTTCACACCTACAGTTAGACCCAAAAAGTGGACTTACGGTAGTATCGCTTACAAGATTCTTCCTCTCATTTTTAAAAAAATTACTTCTTCACAACCTGTTTACCTCACATGCTGCCTTACTCCCTACTCTCAAATGCAAACACTTTTCATCTGTGCAACTCAATCTCCTCACCATTCCAATTCACGGAGAAATTTTTCACGAACACAGTAGATAATCCATGTTCTCGTTTCAGGGTCCCAAATGATGGAATTCTTTACCATCTCATCTCAGACAGATCACTTCTCTGCAGGGCTTTTTTTGAGGGGGTACTTGGGGGTACTGAGTACCGGCACCTTTTTCATTGTCTGCTAAAATTGACCCATGGACCCCCAAGTTTTAATGAAAGAGCTCAAGCTCTACACACCAATTCTGCCTTGTCATAGATTCTGTGACTGGTTGCAGGGGGTCTGGCTATTATGGGGTGGGTCCCTCAGTGATCACCCCACTCCTGAAGGGTGGCCTGGCATTTGAGTACCGGCACCTTTTTCGCTAGAAAATATGCACTGCTTCTCTGCCACTTTTTAAAACTGAGCTTAAAACGTTTCTTTTTCAAGATGCTTTTTCCTAAACTTTTCCGGATGAAGCTACGCATACTTAGAGGCATATTTTCAAAGCACTTTGGGAGGCTAAGTGCTTTGAAAATATGCCTCTTGGTAAACCGTATTCCCTCCCTTTTTGTTTTTTTTCCCTCTTCTCCACTTTCCTGTTATTGCATTGTACTTCCGCCTTATTCCTTTTGTATCATGTTTCTTTTTGTTAGTCATTCCCACCCCCCCTTTCTTTTTTAGATTGTACCCCGCCCAGATAGTTGTTCTGTTGGGCGGAATAGAAAATTTTCAATAAATTTGAAACTTGTATTCTATAACGGTAATTGTGCAAAATATTAACATAGCACAGATCCTTAGCACTATTTACTGAATTGAGCCCACGGCGCTTGCCATGTGGCATCAGGGTGCTTAAAGGAGGTGCTCACTCATAGAACTGGCCCCATAATGGACAGTCCCTGCTCCATAGTGCTTACAACTTACACAAGACAAACAACAGAAAACAAACAGAGGCCTTGAAACTACTTTACTTAAGATCATATTACTCCTTTATCTGGTTCTTTTTAGTCTTTTGAACATATTATTATTATTCCCAGGTGTAGCTTTATCATAGAAGACAAAATATTAGTTTTTCTACGATGTAAGATCAGTGTTTTTCATCTACCTATTTGGTGTGGTTTTATCCAGACTGTCTCTAGAAACGTCAAAGTTGTTTCTTCAGAAGAAATCTTCCGATTGTGAACAGTTTTCATTGTATTTACTCTCACAGTACAACATGGAAAACAGCCTTTTGGAACATCAGGTGCTATAAATAAGGGGTCCTTTTTGTAAGCTGGGGTAAAAAGTGGTCTTATTAAGCCCTTATTCGGGTCACTCCTACACACTAACAGGCAGATGATCAAAAGCAAACGCCGGGGCTAGAGGCTGTTAGCGCCGGCGTTTGCTACCGCCCTCTTAGCGCAAGTAGCTTGCAAATGCATGCTAATCAGCGCTTAACGCATTCATCCCCAATGATCAGCGACCAGCGCGCCAAAGATTGAGTCGCTGGTTGCGACAAACCCTACGCCAGCTCCGAGCTGGCGTTAGGGTTTGCAGATCATTGGGGAGGAATGGTGAGCCCTGTCCAGCAGGCCCCCATTCCCCCCTACAGCAAACCTGCCAGCGAGGCCAGTTGAGGACGTCCAAAATTTGGACGTTTCTGTGACGGGGCAGTTGACATCCAAATTTTGGACGTTTCTGCAATGGGTAGTTAAGGACGTCCAAAATTGGATGTTTCTACGAGAAAGACTTCTTTCTCACAGAAACATCCAATTTTGGATGTCCTTAACTACCCCGTCACAGAAACATCCAAATTTTGGGCGTCCTCAACTGCCCCGTCGCTATACCTCCTATACCCCCTTGAAATTTGGCCGTCCCTGCAACAGGGCAGTTGAGGATGTCCATCTTCTGATTTAAGGATGGGCGTCCTTCTCTTTTCATTGGTCTCCAGCCCAGACCAGTCAACCAAGTGCGGGAGGATTGTGCTGAGCGCATGCTCAGGCACAATTCTGCCGCACTTCTACCCCGTAATCAAAGATAATTGCGCTGCTTAAATTTGCATGCATTATCTCTGATCATAGGTCTAATAGCACCCCGCGCTGTTCCAGCGCTATTTTAGAGCGCTGTTTGGAACAGCGTGGGCCTTTTGATCATCTGCCTGTAAGACCATTGTTACCGCAGCAGTAAAAGAGCTATTTTGTATCTTTTTGTATTAACGGCCATGCGCTAATGTTCCCATTAGCACCCGGCCATTAAAAAAAATTCCCATGCTTACCGCCACCCATTTTGTGGGCAGTAAGAGATCACAGAGTATCCTTGCGCTAACCAGTTTGCACGTCGTAATGTACCTGCACTAACTGATTAGTGCTGGAATGCCCTCTCTCTGCCCCCTCCACAAAACGTAAAAATATTCTTTAGCACACGGTTAACGCATGTAGATTTAGCAGTTACCGCAGGACGCCTGAGTGTGTCCTGCAGTGTGCCATTTTAAACTGTATTAGGTGCGTGTTAGCAGCTAACACAGCTTAGTAAAATGGCCCCTAAGTTATTAACATGCAAACAGATTTTAAACAAAAAGAAAACCTTAAAAGACATTTTGCAGCAGCTTCCAGAGAATCACAAATAAGCAGGAGTTTTTTTTTGAGGGGGTACTGAGTACCGGCACCTTTTCCATTGTCTGCTAAAATTGACCCATGGACCCCAAGTTTTAATGAAAGAGCTCAGGCTCTATACACCAATTCTGCCCAGGGTTGCCAGGTGGAAAAATTTTTTCCCACCCAAACGAGCCCAAATCCAGCCCAAAGTCAAACCCCGCCCCTGACACCCCCACCCCCGCGTCATCAACCCCGCCCCCGCCAGCCTCCCACGTCACCGGCCCCGCCCAGAATGTCAATAACCCCGCCCAAAATGTCACTAACCCCGCCCCCTGCGGCCAAAAAAAACCGCTTAAAAAACCGCCCAAAAGACCCCAAACAAGCCCAAAAAACTGCAACCCGCTGCGGGCAAAAATTTCCCGCGGCGGGTCGCGGAAAACCGCCCAATTGGGCGGTAAAACCGCCCACCTGGCAACACTGATTCTGCCTTGTCATAGATTCTGTGACTGGTTGTGGGGGGCCTGGCTATTGTGGGGTGGGTCCCTCCGTGATCGCCCCCACCCCTGAAGGGTGGCCTGTCATTTGAGTACCGGCAGCTTTTTTTGCTAGTAAAAACACACTGTAAATAAGTTACATAAAACAAAATCCTGGGGTGCCAGTTTATGTTCTCATTATGGGGACTATTTACTAAGCTGTTAGTGTGTGTTAATTGCTATGCTATCAACGAGTGGGATGGACTACTGAACGGGCAGTTAACCTGGAGGTAGTTACTGTGCATTGACTGTTAGCAAGGCAGATAACGCTGTGCAGTATACACCTAAAACTTAATAGATAACAGCTAACAGCAATTAAGGCCCCTATTTCCTGTACACTGGTTGAATGGGAAACTATTAGAGCACGCCCTGCGATTAAATTATTCCACAGACATAGTAATATGTTAATTTAGAACAAACCTTTTACTCTGTTCATAACTATATCTTTTGCAATATAATGTAAGCCACATTGAGCCTGCAAATAGGTGGGAAAATGTGGGGTACAAATGTAGCAAATAAAGAAATTAATTAATTAATATAGGGCTCCTTTTACAAAGCGGCGGTAAGCCCAATGCGAGCTTACAGCTTGCTGAAAGGGAAGTACCCCCCCCCCCGGGTTACCGCAGCAGCCCGGCAGTACTTCCCACCCCCAGCGCACCGTCATATCTGGCGCAACAAAAATATATTTATTTTTGCAGCTCCAGTGTGTTCCTGACGGTAATCGGGCAGTGCCACGGGTTAGCCTGGGAACGCTTACTGCCACCCATTGGCTCCCCCCTGTTTTACTTGCCGCATGGCCATTTTCTGCAGAAAAGCAAGACCTACCTCTTACCCACTACAGTAAAAGGGGGGCCTCGGCACGCGTCATAAATACACACCAACACCAGAGCGTGCCCCCTTTTGCCGCAGCTTGGTAAAAGGGGCCCATCGAGAGTTTTGGAGTTACAGCATGTTACACTTGGTAATTAACATATGTTGGAGGCGTAGCCTAGTAGTTAGTGCAGTGGCCGTATTACAAAGGCTCGGTAGGCTCTACGCTTGTGCAGCACATGCCAAAAAGACTACAGCCAGGACAGCATGCCCCTTGGTGGTAATTTTGGATCCTGCGTGCGCCCATACTGCCAGGACAAATTAATTTTTTATTTCCTACCATACACGGCATTTCCGGCAGTTGACGCATGCCACCGGTCACCACGTGTGTAGCGTGTGAGCCCTTACCGCTATTACTACTACTACTTAACATTTCTAGAGCGCTACTAGGGTTACGCAGCGCTGTACAATTTAACAAAGAGAGACAGTCCCTGCTCAAAGAGCTTACAATCTAATAGACAAGTGAACGCTATTGTTGGGCAGACTGGATGGACCGTGCAGGTCTTTTTCTGCCGTCATCTACTATGTTATCAGTGGGTGGCATTAAGGGCTCAGGTCGCAAATAGATGCGCGCTGGTTTCAATTTTACTGCAGGCCCTTTTCCTGGCCCATTGAAAAAAAAAGCCCTTTTTCCCAGACAGGGTAAAAACTGGCCCGGCGCGTGCCAAAAACACAGCCCACACTACCGCAGGCTACGTTTTGCTGCAGCTTAGTAAAAGGATCCCTTAACACTCCATTGCTCGATGTACAAAATAAGTACCTGTAGGTAACCACAGAAAGGCATTATATCAAGTCCTGCCCCTTTCCCCCTAACTAAATAGGGCCTTATGTGTGGTTTGCCCCTTTTTAATAAGGGTACATTGGTCTTGGCACTGAGGGCAGTTAAACTAAATATTTTTACTTCCTGTGAATCATTTTTGTGCTTTATAATCCCCTCTGTGTATGTTTTATTTCATAGCCTCAAATTGCAATTGTTCTGACTGCCTTGGGGGCTGAGCTGAAGTGCTCCCCCCTTTCTTCCCCCTCCCCTGTGTCCCTCTGAGAAAAACCTGCTTGGCATGTCCTATGGAGTTTTCTCCCTGGCAGGGCCCCGCCTCTGAAACTTTCTCCTCTGCCCAACCCTGGCAACCTCCAGGGCAAAGTTAAGGACACACCTTTTCCCATGGGAGTAATTACGACTGTTTGCTGTATATTGTCTTTTTTTCACAATTTAGTACATTTGATCAGTTTTAAGTGTTTGTCTAATGTTGAGGCATCGGGTGTTTATTATTGCAGTGATTGTACAGCTGGGATTTTTTTGAAAATCATTTATAGAGGCTTAACTAGTAAAAAAAGGTGAAAAGGTATAGTTTAAATAAATAGAAAATGTCTCCTCCTTGACAAAAATTAGAAATATATATATTTGAAGCAAACTGTTTGCTCCTTCACCTGATGTAGATGCTGAACCTGTAAGGACAGTATTTTAGGAGAAGACTAATGGTTCCAGCAGTGAGCTGAGACCAGGGGAACCTAGTTCAAATCCAAGTACTGCTCTAAACCGTTCATCGCCTCAGGTACAAAGTCGTTACACTCCCTGGGCGTAGGAAAATGCCTACAGTAACTGGCCTTGAACTAACTTTGAAAAGCACGAGCTCAACGCAACAACGATGCGTTCGAAAAAAAAAAAAAAACCCCGTGCATGGGTGGGCACGACTTAAACTGTGGGTGGGGTGGCAAGTGAGGTGTGTGCGCGAGGTGGCAGCGCCGCCCGCGTGCGTGGGAGGGAGGGCGCAGGAAGTTTCCTCGCTTTAAAGCCCCGGCCCTGCCCCGGCCTCTGGGCGTTCCCAGCTTCTCTCTCCCTCTCCCCCTCCTCCTATTAATTTCTGCCTGTGTGTGAATGAGTGTCCTTTGTGTAACCCCGGCTAATTCAAGAAGTCGCTGCGTCACGTGACGCGTCTCGCGATTGGTCAGCGCGTCTCTATAAGAAGTGGCCGCGCGGGAGCCGCTTTAGTACCGCGGCGCGAGGCGGGTTTCTTTCTGCTCGTCCCGCTGTTCCTCGCGCGCTCTCTCCTCCTCCGTCCTGGCGGCGGGTGATTCAGCAGCGTGTGACGACGAGAAGGGCGCCGCCAGTTCGGTGCCTCCTCCCCTTCCCCGTTTAAAACCAGCCCTCTTCCCTGGCTTCATTCATGCATGCACGCCGCAGCCCGCGCTGTCGCAGCCACCTTCTCTCTGGAGCCCCAAGGTTGCTTGGCTGCTTTACGTCCTTTGAGTGAAAGGGGTGAATGGGATTTTTTTTTTTTTGGTGGTGGGGGGAGGGGACAGTGGAGCGTGGCTGCTGGCGGCGCTTTTCCCCCGGACCTGCTGAGTGCCAGATGTCAGTCGGAGGGAGCTCATCCTATCTCCTGCCTGCTGGAAGAAGTGCAACATTTGCTCCCCGATCGCCTGCCACCAGCGCAGAAATGTAAGCAGCAAGATGGATGTATGTGCATGTGGGTGGGCTGCATCGATTGCAGACTATATTGATCTTGCGTCTGCACCATCAGATCTCTTTTTTCTGTGCAGTCCAGAAGGGGAAATGGGAGGTGCGGGGAGATGATGGTTTAGGAGCTTGCGTATTTGAGGGGTCGGGGGTTCTTACGGCGGAAAGCGCCTCCGGTGTGATGGCTGGAGCTGGCTGGCTCCTTACGAGGCAGTTGCATCCGTGTCTACCTGGTGCCATCGGACATGTGGCCTGCTTTTCCGCCACTTTGGGCACTGGCCAGGGTCGTTCTGATGCCTCAGTTGATTGACACGTGGTCATTGCACTGGCTAAGTTTTTTTTTTTTTAAATATTCTTTCCTTGAAGCGAAAGGGTGGTTGTGGTTTCCCCTCCCCAATACGCTCACGTTGCAATTAACTTAAAAAAAGTGGCATTTTATATCTTTCCAAGCTGACGCAGTAATGTGTTTTTTTTTTGTAATCTGTGAAAGTATGGTTCTTGATTGTCTTATGGAGTGGTGATACATGGCAGTAGAGACTAATTTTGTGAACTGATCGCTTATAAGATAGTACAGTGGCTTTAAAAATTGCCAGGATGCTGTAGTGTGAACCAGGAGCCTTCCAGGATGTCTGCACTGTTGCAGATTTTGGTATTATCCACGAAAGAGGCAAGGCTTTTTCTGTTCTTGCTCCCATATTTTTAATTTCTGCAATGTTCGTTTTTGTAACTTACCTCGTAACGTCTTTAGACCTGGAAATAAAACCATAAATGTTACTATATAGGGCCTTTCATAGCCGTTTGGTAGCTGACGTACTTCTGATTGTAACTTAAGACGCTTTTTCTGATCTTTTAATATGGCATATTATTATAAACAGCTCTGGCCTGCCGGAAGGAGAGTGGGCTTGCAGTAAGCGGTGAATCACATTTCAGTTTTTATAGCTGTAGAATTTCATGTAGTTACTGATGTGGGGGTTTTTTCTTTTCTAACACAAATGATTAGGTGGAATCTTTTTTAGATCACGAAAGGTTTTTCATCAAGACATATTTGATATGACATATGGATTAGCCTCCCAAGCTGCAGTGGTGTCTGTCTAGAAATTTAGAATTTCCAGAAAAAATATTCAAAGCAGCTAGTTACTGTAATGGAGAATTAAACGGTGGTATTGTGCTTTTTGAGCCTCAGTCCAGGGAGACTTTTTAGCATTGAGGTACTGCAGGGTTTGAAGCTGTGGGTTTTTTTTTTATGGGGAAGGTAGGGCTCACTAACAACCGTCGGAAGCTCTTTACTTCTAGATAAGTGGGCTCTCAAGGCTGTGGAGCAGCTGTATTTATTGCAGAAATGGACAGGAAGTGTTTAATAAGAGGCACAATAAAAGCCTAGAAGATAAGAGTACCTGTAAAGGGCAGTGCCAGAGGAGGGACCGAGTTGTTGCTTCACCACACCTTTGACTCAAAAAAAAAAAAAAAAACTTGCAACACCTGAATGAAATACTATATACCAGCTTGAAGTAGGTAATGTGTGTGTGTGTGTGTGGTGGTTTTTTTTTTTTATTATTATTGCATTTGCTACACCCCCTTCCCAGAAAAATAAATTTGTACTGAAGCTTTAATTTAAAAAAAATGAGACAACGGTAACATTGGACCTGTAACCATTTTGGGACTCCTACATTTTTCTAGAGTCACATGCTTGTTCTGTCTCAGGATATCTCTCCGCTTTTCTATTGACTTTAGAACAGTTTGTAGGCAAAAGAAAAATCTGTGTTTAAGCTACGTTAGAAAGTGGCCCATTTTGGGGAAGGTGTTAATATGGTCATATATATTGTATATCAAATATGGAGTTCTTATAGTGTTGGAAACCCAAGCAAGACCCCGGTAGAAAAAAAAAAAACCTGTTGTTCCAGACATTTCTTTTTATTTTACAACTTTTTTTTTCTGCAGTTTCTTGTGCATTTAGACGACCTTTGAATTTAAGGTTAGGACCGTGTTGCTGAGCTAATCAAATTTCTGCTTAGGCTAAATTCGTGCAGATTCCATTCAAAGCAGATAGCAGAACTGTCTGTGCGTTTATTTTGTTAATATGTGAGACTTGTATTACCCTAGGTGTGCACATAGGGCAACAGTGAACAGAACTCGTCTCCCATGGTGGGTTGGACACTTTTTTACCTTGAGATCATGCAGGGGGTTTAATATGCCAGTTATGAAAACTGGAATACGGAGGGGCTAGAAACTAACATCACTTCCTGAAAAGATGTGATAGCTTAACATTACAATATTCACAATATTGTTTCTATGGTAATACTGCAGCTCAATGTTCTGATCTTTCTTGATATGTTTTTTTAAACGCAGCCCTTCAGACTCTGTGGTTTTAATGTGACTGGTATGTCCTAATATCATAGCATTTCCTACCCCCATCCCCAGACACTCTACAACTGGAAAGAAGGGTTTATTTGGTTGGTTTGAGCACAGGAAGAGGCCAGAACCCTAAATAGTTGGTGACACCTGTAGTCATTTTGCTTCTACCTTAACTAGGCGTGGTATTTTTATTTTTTTTGAGCTGGTAGTCATTTTCACATCCAGCTAGACTTCCCCAAATGTGGTAAGGGGAATTCCGTTGTTCTTTATGTTCAAGACATAAAGAAACTGCATTGGTCCTGAAGGAGGCTGGGCTCGGTAAAGATTCTGTCATTTGACTATTTAAAATGCAAAGAATCAGACTGCAATACCTTTGACCAAATATGCAAAATATTTTTACGTTGGCCTAGGGAAGTGGAGTGGCCTAGTGGTTAGAGTGGTGGACTTTGGTCCTGGGGAACTGGGTTCGATTCCCACTGCAGGCACAGGCAGCTCCTTGTGACTCTGGGCAAGTCACTTAACCCTCCATTGCCCCAGGTACAAATTACCTAAGCCGCATTGAGCCTGCCATGAGTGGGAAAGCGCGGGGTACAAAAAAAAGGAATTATATTCAACAAAGAATATAGCTTGATCCTTTTGCTTCCTCCTGTCTGTGTGGCATTGGTAGGGAGGGACAGTACTCCTTTTGACCTCGTCTGCTGAGCCCCTAAACTACTTCAATCCTATTGGAAACTCTCTGCAATATTTCTCAAAAGCTGGATTTAAAATGCTAGTGTTGAGGGGTGGGGGGGGGGGGGGGTGCAACCAGGGCAGTTGTCCTGAGCGTCTAGGTCAGGAGGGACCCAGACTTGTATAAAGCGGGAGGTACAGCCTGCCAAGAGGGTTTTGGGTCCCTCTCCCAGCCATGTCCAATTCCGTATCTCTGCAGATGCAATCTCCAGAGGTTTTGAGGATAAAGTGATGTAGTCACTTTAAAGCTACACGTGAAACGGTGAAAGAGAGAAATTCTCTTAAAACGTAGCTGTGGTTGAATTTCTTTGCTGTGGGTAGCTCTGCTTCTGGAACAAAATAGATGTAAGCAGTGGTTCACATGGAGAGGTTTTGCCCTGCCTTAATTCTTGGACTGGTATCCTTGTAGAGGAGGGGATGTTCCTGTAATGCCAGTATCCACCCTTCTGATCAGTTTTTTTTTTTTTTTTTAAGATATTTGGTTCTTGTGTGTGTGCAGCTGATGTGCCCTGAGACTAAAGATGGGGCTTCCCCGAGATGAAATGGCTACTCCTTGATTAAAATATTTAATATACTGTAGTCTTGTACAAGCAGAAAGCTGCACCTGTAACTTCTGTACCAGAAATGCATTGTAACTGAAGATATCCCATTTTTTGCTTGATTTGACATCTGCTTATTGGAAGGGGTAAATCATTCACTTTAAACTGTCACATTTCTGTCTGGGGTTGGCAGGAAATGCCAATCAAAACGGCTTAGTCTGGAGACCTACTCATCAGTGACCGCATAACACATCTGTTAAATTCTCAGCTACATGCCATGATAGAAAATGTTTGCTGTTAAAAGTTAACAGCAGACTAGACCAGTGAGATTGATTCTCTTTTGTAGTAGAGATCTGCTGCTTTTATTTTGCAAAAAAACTGTTTCACACTTTAATTTTTTTTTTTGTTCTTTAGAGAATCCTATTAAGTACAGATAATAGAATCCTTCACTTCAGACCACATATTCAATAGGCTGCTGTCTATGTAGAAACTTGTTCGTGACTGATCATGGTGGTACAGTTTTTTTTATAAGGGGGGGAAGGGGATGGGATATACTGTACCTTTGGGTGGTTACAGTTAGTGGGTTTGTTTATTATATACATGCACTTTGTACCTGGGGCAATGGAGGGTTAATTGATTTGCTCAGAATCGCAAGGAAAACAAAAGGCTTGTATTTTGTGTATGAAATGGGATACACAAGAACTACTAAAAACTGCCTTTAGTCATAGCAAGTAAATACCGCTGTGTACAGTTCCTGTAAATGATTTTTAACTTCTGAGGCGATAGTGATCACACATTCAATAGAAATCCCTGTTTAAAAGGGCAACTCCCCTTAGTCACCAGAAGTAAAAAAAAAAATGCAACTCCTTAAGCAAAGTGGTCTTTGATTTTAGAGGATTTTTCATATGGATTGCAGGAAATTATAGCCATAGACTTGGGTCCACTCTTTCTTGAAACATAATCTGAAATGTAGAATTGTCAAAATATATTATGACAATCTGGGTAATGTAATAATATCAACACTTTTTGGATACGAGCTAACGGTGGTTAGTTTTGTAACTTAGACACAAGGCATTATATAAAAGTTATTTTGGTAACGTTTAAGCAACCCTATTGTCTTGCCAGAAAATAAAATTATATTTTTGAGATGACACATTTAGCATGTGATCAGAATTTGCTGCCAAATGTCCCTGGATTGAAATGATTCATAAATTGCAATTATATTTGTACTTCAGTAGTTTAACAAGTGACTTGACTTTTTCCAGTTTCTCACTGGGTTTACTAAGGAGTCGTTTTTGTCCGGAAACTTCCATTTAATTTAGTTCATATCTTTTGGGGAACTGGGTTGGAGCATTTTGTCTTGGTCATAGGGTTGAAAGGTTTACCTTTACTGACTGAAGATACATTTTAACTTTCTAAATCTTGTATATATAATATAAGTTCCTTCTGGAAGAATCATGGTCCAGTGTATGATACCAGAGGAGCACATACATTTTTTGTTTGGGGTGGGGGGTGTTGGGTGCCAATCAAAGCTGCATGGTCATTGTAAAACCAGAGCTGAAATGGGTGGGCCAGGACTTGCATACATATTCAAGGGTCTGGCACAAACTGATCAAACTGTGGAAGTGATGTACATTTAAGGTGCAAATTTTCAAAGCACCTAGACTTAATACTAAGTATATTTTGAAAGCACTTACAAAATTACGGGGAGGGGCATTTTCAATATGACATCTAAGTCCAACTTTGAACATCGTCCTCAAAACACCCAATTCAAGTGAGGAATATAGCTATTTTCAAAACAACTCTTGTCCTCTGTGCGTTTTTCTTTTTGGTCCATTAAAAAAAAAAACACAAGTGAAAAAACACAAAATCAAGTCATTGGGATGTAGGAGGAGTCAGCATTCTTGGTAGACTGGCCACACAGACATCCCAGGGTGTCTGTAGTGGATGTCCAATAAATGCTCTCAGGAACACATCTTGTCTGCTGAGCCCCCGCTGCCCCCCCTCCCCCGGAACCCACTACCTCCAACTGTACACCACTACCATAGCCCTTATAGGTGATGTGGGTACAGTGGGGTTCTGGTAGGATTGCAGTTTCCACCACACGTATAACAGGTAGGGGGAGGTATGGGCCTGGGTCCACCTGCACCCACTATTAGACTACTCTAGGTGCCTGCATGCTTCTCTAATGGACCTGACTGTAACATCTGAGGATGGCATAGAGGCTGGTAAGTAATATTTTTATTCATATTTTTGAGGGGTGGGAAGGTCATCCCCGATTACCTTCAGTGGTCATCTGGTTGTTTAGGGCACCTTTGTGTGCTGTTTTAGTTCTGGACTGTTTGGTTTTATTCCATTATGGCTGGAAAACATTCAGGTGTTAGGAATGCCCAGATCCACCCTTAATACACTCCCCTTAGATTTGAACACACTTCTAACTGACTTCATAGAAAGTCTAAAATTTGGTTTCAAAAAATGCCACTTTTTTGACGTTTTCCTCTTTTGAAAATGAGCGCCATAGTAACCTATGGAACTTTGTAAGTCTAAATGCTTTGAAAATGAGCCTCTAGCTCTTTCCTAGAATTAGGCTTACATCCTGTACCAGTGCTGCCACGTTTTGTCTCCCTTGACACCCACCGAGTGGTAGAGTTGCTCTACTGGTTGGTGTTTCATAAGTAGCATAATTTCTTTTTGTTTGAACACACTTTTTTCTCATGTTTTAAAAAAGAAAAGTTGGAGAATTTTTTGAATTGGAGGGAAAGGGAAATGGGACTTGATATACCGCCTTTCTGTGATTTTTTTGCAACTACATTCAAAAGCGGTTTACATAGTATATACAGGTACTTATTTTGTACCTGGGGCAATGGAGGGTTAAGTGACTTGTCCGGAGTCGCAAGGAGCTGCAGTGGGCATAAAACCCAGTTCAAAATATGCCATCGGTCCATTGTTCTGTTGTACTAGCTGTATTTTTGCTAGGTCAGTATTGGTTTGCTGTGGGGGTAAAAGTTTCTCATTTGAAAGACTACCTCGTTTCCCCGAAAGTAAGACATCCCCTGAAAATAAGACCTAGTAGAGGTTTTCCTGAATTGGTAGATATAAGGCCTCCCCCGAAAGTAAGACCTAGTAGAGGTTTTCCTGAATTGGTAGATATAAGGCCTCCCCCGAATGTAAGACCTAGCAAATTTTGTTTGAAAGCAGGGCCGCCGAGAGCCGGACAAGGCCGCCGCCCCCACCCACCCTCTGTCGCTCCCGGAACTAACCTTAAATGCCTCCTTTCACCTTCGCAGCAAGCAGCAGCAGGGCAGACCTCTCCTTCCTTCCATGCCCTGCCTTCGCGGACGTTACGTCAGGCGAGGGTGGGACATGGAAGGAAGGAGTGGCTTGCCCTGTTGCTGCTTGCTGCAAAGGTGAAAGGAGGCATTTAAGGTTAGTTCCGGGAGCAATGGAGGGCGAGCGGGCCAACCCCGATCCAACCCAGATGTTTCCCCCAAAAAATGACAGCCCCTGAAAATAAGACCTAGCGTATTTTGGGGGGCAAAAGTTAATATAAGACAGTGTCTTATTTTCGGGGAAACACTGTAGTTAACTTTTTTCCTCTGTTCCCCCTAAACGTCTGGGAAGAGGAAATTGCCACCTTTTTTACTTTCATCAGCTTTTTTTCCCCTTTCTTTTATTTTGTCCCAGATAGCTGTGGAGAATAGACATGTGCTTTGGTATTTTTATGCAGAGATTAGAATTCGTTTCCCTCATCAGTTAAACCCATCCAAAGAAATTGGGCTTTCTAGTGCATGTACTTGTTGCTACATTCATGGAAGTCTGGTGTAGAAAATGACGCGGGGATGGGGACTAACTTTGTCCCTGTCATTTTCTACTTTGAAGCCTGTTAATGAACTGGACTGTTTGAGTGATGCAGATCATATTTTGATTTTTTTTTTTTTTTTTTTTTGGGGGGGGGGGGGGGGGGAAACACGCAAACGTGCTGGCCACAACTAGCAAAATTGGCTGCTGCCAGCATATCTTAAACATATCTTCTATTGCTGGAAGGACTGTGGAAGACAGGAGAGCTAGACTGAATCCTGAGATTGTTGATGACTTCTTATTCATCCACAGATTAAAAAATCGTAACACGCATATTTCTCCCCTCTAGGGCATACAGGACGGGTTGTAATTTGTACCCCTGGACATTTTAACAGGGTGGATTAGGATTCCTTGGGGTGGTAGAAGGCTGCTACTATTGGGGTTGGAAGGGTAGAGGGTGGTGAGGAAGGTTTTTTTAGCTGCTTGCTGTTTTCTATTTGTAACTTATACACAACAGTTGCCCAGCATATTTGTTTTTATACGTCAATAAAATTTTAAATATAAAATCATAATGGTTTGATTTTTCTCATGGGGGTGGGGACGGGGCCTGCAGGAACGGGACAGGGACAAACTCTGTCCCCGTTGTCATTCTGCAGTCTGGTGTTCTCTGGTGGTGGTTACCTGCAATACTGATGTGAAATGAAACTGGATTTAGCTTGCAATTTTTCGTTAGCTTAAGACAATTTACATTCAGGTATAATAGGTGTTTCTCTCTGTCTCCCTGGAGGGCTTACAGTCTCTACCTGAAGCGGAGGATTAAGTAATCTGCTCAGAATTTCAAGGAGCAGCAGTGGGATTTGAATCCTGGTTTCTATGGTTCTTATACCCCTGCTCTAACAATTGGGCTACTCCTGTAGTCCAATAATTAGCAAGTTATACTGGGGGATTTTAGTTTAGTTTTTTTTTTTTTTTTTTTGGGGGGGGGGGGTTTGTTACATTTGTACCCTGCGCTTTCCCACTCATGGCAGGCTCAATGCAGCTTACATGGGGCAATGGAGGGTTAAGTGACTTGCCCAGAGTCACAAGGAGCTGCCTGTGCCTGAAGTGGGAATCGAACTCAGTTCCTCAGTTCCCCAGGACCAAAGTCCACCACCCTAACCACTAGGCCGCCACTCCACTTCTCTCTCCGAAGATCATAGTAACATAGTAGATGATGGCAGAAAAAGACCTGCACAGTCCATCCAGTCTGCCCAAGAAATGTGCCACTTTTGTGTATACCTTACCTTGATTTGTACCTGTCTTTTTCAGGGCACAGACTGTACAAGTCTGCCCAGCACTATCCCCGCCTCCCACCATTGGCTCTGGCACAGACCGTATAAGTCTGCCCGTATTAGATTGGATTGTGTGTGGTATGTTTTGGGGGCTTTTTGTTTTGTTTTGTTTTTTTAGCCTTTTGTCTTCTGACAACATCTGCACATTATGGACTTACTGTGATATCGTTTTGCAGCTCCCAGGTTTCAAGTTTTTGTTCTGCCATCTGCAGTACACTGTACTGAACAATTCGGCATTCCTGGATGGGTATTTTCAATTTTATATCTAAAATAGATTTATGGGAAGCAGTTGTAAAGGTAAGTGTGAAACACATGGAGAGAAGGCTTAAAGGAAAGGAGCAAATGAAAATGGGTCTAAAAATTTTCAGGGCTTCCCCTCCATGTTTATATAAGGAGCAAGTTGCAGCAGGTGATAGGATCTGATGGTGCACACCTTGTCCACTAGGTTACTCCTATGGTGTTACCTTAATGTGTGGGTGTGGCCAACTTTACATGGACATGATCTTGAGCAAAGATCTTTCCTAATATAAGATACTCATAGAATCTTTATTACCTCGTTGAATACTTACACTTGCAGTAAGATTGGTGCTTGGTTAAGGCTGTTGACATAGCTAGGTCCAAGTGTTTGAATAGGTTCCTAAAGGGACAGGTGCTATAGTAAGCCAGATAGAAGTAACAGGGAATGCATGTCCTAGTTGGGATTTGCTAGGTACTTCAAGGGTAGCCAGTGTCAGACTTGATGGGTCATTGGTCTTGACCCAGCATGGCACTTGAGCTGTGATCTGATGTTGGAGGAGAGGGCCATCTTCATCTGCCTATATTCTGTACTTATCTCTATACCACGTACACTACTTGGCCTTTGATCTTGTGTTGATGTTACAGAGAACTTTATTTGCTTTCTCTAGCCTTAAATCCCCCTTTTGTACCTCACATTCATCAGAAGGCCTGGTTTGTGAAATTTTCTGGCATTACTCTGAAATCTCCTATTTTCCAGGCTCATATCCTGAAACTTCTTTTTAGAACTCATTTGGTCTGAAGCTTGCCTCCTCTTTTTGAACTAATATGGATTTAACTGTTTTCAGATCTCTCCCCATTCCATTGTGTTTTTTTTTTTTTTTTTTTTTAAAGATTGTGTTTCCTTAATCTTTCATAGAAGAAATTCTACTTGGTAGCTGTGCTCAGAATTGCCTTTAGTCTAGATTATTCAGATGTATCCTCCAGGGATGGACACAACATTCTCAATGAGATGACAAATGTTATGAAAACATTAGCAAATTTATGTAATTGAGAGAAACAGATTACACTTTGAACCGTTTTTTTCTGGACATTTGAAATGATTGGGGAAACTTTCCCTTTTGGGAGAAAAATGTGAGGTTATACATACTGTTTATTTTTGTGTAGTCATTGTTTTCAACATACAACCTTCTACAACTCAGTACGAGATTTATTTTCTAATATAAAGACATAGCTAGTATCTTATGAAACTTTAATTGTTACAAATTTAGTGGAGACTGACCTGCAAACTGCTGCAGTTGTGAGTATTGGGTCTGATGAAGTAAGGGATGGAAAAGGAAAACTTACAAGTGCTGCTTTTTGTAGTCTTCTATTTACTGAAATACTTTTCTTCTCTAGATTATGTGGGAGAAACCGTTTTTTTTTTTTTTTTTTTGGGGGGGGGGGGGGGGGGTTGTCAATAGTTGGAACTTATATCCTTTTTTCCTTGTTGCAACATAGGTTTGATATGTTAGATATGAGATCTTCCTACCTATTATGTGATGCCACACTTTTTTTTTTTTAATAAAAAAAAAAAAAAAAAGTTTTGTCATCTGCGTACTCAGTGCCCGAAATAAAATTAGGCAAGTGGTTGGTGTTTGTGTTCTACTCCTGGAGGAATTCTACACTGTTTGTAGTGTTGGCACAGAATTTGTCCATCCTAAGGGCCCCTCCTTCCATATCAAGCTCCAGCCTTCCCAATTCCTTCTCATTTCAACTTCAGTGCTCGCTTCCTATGACTCTCAGCAAGACCCCTAATTCTGCCGCCAAAGTCTAATCCATATTTATTTAGATTTTGCTCACATCTTTTTTTAGTAGTAGCTCAAGGTGGGTTACATTCAGGTTCTCTGGATATTTCTCTGTCCCAGGGGGGCTCACAATCTTAAGTTTGTACCCGAGGCAATGGAGGGTTAAGTGACTTACCCAAGATCACAAGGAGCAGCAGCGGGATTTGAACCGGCCACCTCTGGATTTCACGACTGGTGCTCTAACCACTAGGCCACTCCTCCAATCTCTCTCACTCTCACACCTACCTCATATTTCCTCCTGCCAGGTATACATCCCCTCCCCAGCTATCGTATCTATCCTTTATCTTCCCTGTGGCACACTGTTTTCTCTGGCTCCCCTCTGACCTTTCCCATGGTATATTCACAACTAGGCTAAAGCAAATGTTCCCAGAACTGTAAGCTTTGTGCATCTGCCCCTCAGCTGGCAGTTCACTGTGCAACTCTGTGACTGATTCTTTGGTCTCTTGGCTTTCCTTTGGGAAGCTACAGTTGAGTTCAGGTGTGAAATGCTGCATAAGGTCTTTAAGGTATAAACCTCCCCTCTTTGCTCCCCCCCCCCCCCCCCCCCCAATATGCTTCCTGTCTTTCCTGCCTCTTTATTTTTAAAAAAAAAAAAACCTTTTTTTTTCTTGGCGTGGTGCTTCTATTTTCAATAGCCTGTGACTAACTAAACCGGCACATTTCCTCTGTGGTGAGTAAATTACATTACTTTTCTTTAATGGCAGATGAGTTAGTTAAATGCTGTCTTAAGTGTGGGAGCTGCAGAACAGTGCCTGGTCAGTGCACTGTGCTCACCAGGTGGAAAGCATGGCAAAGCAGAACTTGGAGTCTTAGGGGTGAGGAAGATTTTAATACCATGAGTTTGGCAGGTTCAGCCATGGACTGCAATGTGGCGGTGGCCATCTTGGATTTTCCTGCAGTGCCATCCTGGTTTTGCCAATAGTACTTCCGCTTTGGTTTCTTTTTTTCGCCTGAAGTAGATTTGTGCAAAATTCACGTTCCCAGCCCTGTATTCCAGAATTCGTGCTTCTGCTACTTTAAACTTGATTACCGAAAAAATTGGCATGAAAGTGTGGTAAATGTCTCCTCGGCCTGCTCTTCCTGAGTAGGTTTCAGAAACAGATTAGATACCTTTGGAGGTATCTCTTCCTTCTCCACATGGTTCAAAAGGGGTTCTTGCTGTTCAGTACGTTCTGTGTCTCGGTATTTAAGGGACGAGGACCTTCCTATTAGGGAGGAGGATGACCCTACAGCAGAAAATTGTGTTCATTACAAAAGCAGAAGTTCAGTTCTCAATATTTCCTTCCTACATTCCCTATGCCACCATCTATTATGTTGGGGACAAAAAAGCCTCCAGATATTTCCATATTCATGAACCTATGCAGGAATTTACTGCTCAGTGGGAGGTTACTGATGCCAATCTCAAGGTGGCAAGATTGCCTCCATGCACCAGATTTGAGACCTCCTCTAGTTTTCGTAGTTGCATCCTCCTTCCATGGTGCTTGGATCCACTCTCAAGACAGTTCTAGAAACTATGCTTTTGCACCCTCAGGCTGAGAGGTTAGACCCAGGGATTCATTCGGTGGATCATGCACTTGGCTTCACTGCTCTTTAACTGTATTCAGTCATACCAGCTCTCCACATAGGCCATGACACTCTAGCTTTGGCAGCTTCTCTGCCACTGGAGCAAGTCGAGTCACGTCACAAGTTGGCCAAATGGCATGCCTCAGTTTCTTGATCAGGTGATTATTTTTGCTGTGGCTTCCAAGTTCTCTGCCTACAATGTGGCTGTATTTCTTCATGACCGTGTCTCTAACTTGCACTTGCGCATCCAGTGGAACTGGTGGATGCCACATACCGGGGAGGGATCTGTTGGAGGAGGTCACTGCCCTCATCAAGAACTATTGCACTTTCTTCTCCTGGGTACCTTCTGCAATTCCCTCATCTAGAAAGTTCTTCGGTCAGTTGGGAAGGGGTCCCACCTATTGCCACCTCTTCTCGCTAGCCTCAATAGGATCAACCTCTGTCTTTGTTCTCATCTCATCGACTGCATGCACTTCCGCCATGGACTGTTGTCCAATCACAGTAACGGTTTGGATGACTCCAGGGGAGCATAACTATGCCAGTTACTTCCCCGAATGACTTACCAGTTGGATGGAGGCAGCAGTTCAGGATGGGCCAAAAGCTGATATTCACTCCTAGCGAACAACAACAGTTCTCCGCACAGGCAGTTCTTACAGAAGAACTAGTCCTTCTGACGACCCATGTAATATGTCCATGCCACCAGGGTGTGGGCTACAATTCTTTCTTTCATCGTTCTCTCGTGCCAGTGAACACAAGGGGGATGCATTACCATCCTGGCTCTTGGGCTTCTTTACAACTCTCTGAGCAATGACCAGTTCAAGATGGGTTTTCCCTGCGCACCCTACTTGCCATTGTTCAAGGCTGTGATTGGTTCTGCTCTCTGGACTTCAAGGATGTTTATACAGAGGGGGTTTTCAACTGGGGGTATTCGACTTCTGTAATGAGTGCTGCCTTTTGGCCTCATGTTCCTAGAGTCTTCAAGTGTCTCATTATTCACAGCACTGCACCAATGGGGAATCCATGTGTTTACTATTTGGCAGTTTGGGTTTGTGCTGAGCACGCAGGCAACTAACTGAGGTGAACTTTTCGGGTGTTATTCCTATTGGGCTTTGCATCCTGTCTCCTGTTTGGAGATCATTGGAAACCTGCTGAATACTCATTGGCTTTGGCTGTTTCTCCCCGTGCCGGGCATGGATGCTGTGTCACTCTTGACATTCAGTTTTGGTACCATCAGCGGGTTGCACCTCTGTCAGATGTTGCGATGTGTTCACATAAGCCCACCATGTAACTCTCCTCAGGATCTCCTGGTGAACCCTGGCTTAGTGTTGTCGGTTGTACCACAGGGACCCTGAAAGCTGTCATGAGTCCCCACAGCTCATTTGCTCTCGGGTTTAGTAAATGGATCAGTCCCACTTGTAACATAATAACATAGTAAATGATGGCAAAGACCTGTACGGTCCATCCAGTCTGCCCAACAAGATAAAACTCATTTTACATGGTATGTGATACTTATATGTATACCAGAGTTTGATTTTGTATCTGGGTCTTTTTTTTCCTCCAATTCCTCGACTTCAGGCTACTGATGGCTTCATACCACCTACCGTGGGTAGCTCCTTAGCCAGGCTTCCCACTGAACGTGCTTGGTCAGTCTTTGAGGCTGCTCTCCCCCCCCCCCCCCCCCCCTACCTCTTTGGGCAGTCGTGATACTGTTCAACTACTTAGTACTTGTTCCCACAGGCTGCCAGGTCATATGGTGCTACCCTGACGAGCAGGGTACATTGGCTTGCATTCTGTGTCAGAGGACAGTCTAGATGTGGCAAGAGTCTGTTGGGTCCTGTTCTTTGTGACCATTCTTTAGCAGACAAATCAAACAGTCTGGCCACCAGACTGTACAAGATCATGTATCTGCACAAGTGGTCTTTCTACTGTGGAGCATTGTCTTGATCATGTCCTTTCAAATACACCACCCTATCCTGCTACTGTCAATTGCCTTCCTCATTCTCAGAACGGTCTTCTGCATTCATCTCCTCTCCTACTGCTGTGCAGGGAGGACCATGAGGCTAGGATACTGATCACTCTTTATTGGCCCCTGCAAATCTCCTTCCCTTCTTCTGGAGTTCTCCTTCCAAACACAGTATATTCTGACACTTTTTTAACCATGGAATGGGTGTCTTCCCCCCCCCCCCCCCCCCCCCCCCCCCACATCCCATCATCCGGTCTCTGGCTCTCACGGTCAAGATGTTCAGGTCTTTGCATTGGCCTCCTTGCATCTTCCTGATGGTGTCTCCGGTCTTGTTGGTTTTCAGGAAAGCTTCCCCAAAGAGGTGTTCCTCTTACAAATGGAGTAGGTTTGCAGGCTCTAGACCCCCTTTTTTGCCCTGCACAGGTCCTGCATGCATACCTTTTTTTTTCTCCATCTTTGTGAGTTGGTCTGAACCCAACTCATTGGGAGTTCGCCTCTGGTTACTCAGTGCTTCTAATCTTCACGTAGGAGATACACCGATCTCTTGCAGGTATCTTCAGGTTTCTCTATGGCCTGGCCTGGCCTGGCCTTGCCATTGCAAGGTGCAATTCGTCATTGGTTCTTGTTTCCAGTGAGCCTGGTAGCTAGGGATTCCCCACATGTGAGAATATTGGCCTGCTTATCCTGAAAATCATATTGGCTGGGCAATGTCACGGCTTCAGTAAAAATGGGCTCCGTGTTACACAGGCCCTCTATCCCTGACTTTCCCATAGACTGACCCCATAATGCACAGGGGCAACTCCCACTGGGGCTCTGCAATAGTACCAGCAAAACTCCAATCATTCAACTGTGGGTCACGGACATAAATAAAGCAATTCAAAACTTGGAACTTCATTTCTCAAGGGGGGGGGGGGGGTTCCCCCTGGCTGGTGGCTGACCATAAACTGTAGAAGTGCTTTAAGGTGGTCATTCATTTTTTTTTTTTTTTTTTTTTTTTTTTTTTTTTCAGTACCAGGCATCTGCTTAGAAATTTAGTTGGAGGGCTCCAAAATTGGGTGGCTACCGTGTCATGTTTGCTTGAGGTTAATGGGGTCTGTGCTGTGCGACAGTGACAGCATAGGTGGTTCTCCTGGTGGTCGGACTCCAGATGGGTACTCCAAATCTTGAAGCCTTCTAGAAAACGGTGTAATACTTGGGTCTGTCACATTTGATGTAAAACCACATAGCTATGCAAGCTATCTCCCTGCTTAATCTCTATCCTCTTACGATTAAGGATACTATGTTTACCATTTAGATTTCCTCTACTGCCTTCTGGTGAAACAGGTCAAAGCAGTTTTACACAGAAGAGCAGTTTGAGACATAAAATGAATGGGCTCGGGGTTGCATGGATTTTTCTATTGATCTACATGTGCTCTCTGAAGTGATTCGCATGCATGGTGGATATTCGTTGTCTGTTCCTGCAGCTGGCTTAAGTTCCCAAAAATTCAATTTCACAATGTGGATGTGGTTGGCACTAGTCATCTTCCAGGCATCTGAAAGGAAACCCACTAACTGTAAAAATGTGATCTTTGAACCACTGGCCCATCGAGTTGGAGCAGTGCACAGTGGGAAGTTTGCTTCCCAAACCCCTTCACACGTGCATTATGTTTAAGTGGCACACAGTGAGAAACTTGTATATTAAACGTGCAAAGGGTGATTTGAGCCCTCTGTGCACTGCTTAAATTTTGGCCCCAAGACTGTATAGCAAACTTATTAAATCTGTTGAATATGCTTACAAAACACTTATTTGCTCCTAGGCATATTTACCATTTTTTAAAAAGGTCACTTCTGGCAGATCTTGTACCTAAATTTTACTTTTGCCCATAACTGGTCAGCTGCAAGCCAAATGCAGCTGTTACTCCTAGGAGTGAGTTTATTCCGTTTCAAACTCCTAACACAAGTAAAGCTAGCTGTACCAGACCTTTCCCTGGTTCCTTGTTTTCTCAACCCTTTTCAGGGAGAAGGTTATATATAACAGGTCTTGCTTTCATGGTATTTCTAACAAAAACATGCATTATGGGTCATTTTTAAGATTTGCATACAGTCCTCTGGGACTCGCCCACTGTTTAAACTAGAACTTGGTGTGTAGAAAATACTTTTCCAGCCAGAACTGCCACAATGAATATTTTAAATTTTGACACTTATATTCCACATTATCCCATATGGTATGGTACTTTTCATAGACTTATTTAAATGAATCTACCTCGTCTACCTACAGCTTATTCCTCCAAACTTCACTTATTCATCTCTATTCGCTTTGCATACGTGTGTGAACATATGTCAAACTTGGGATCCCCGGTTAGCTTAGCTTAGCAGAGTTTAAAAAGGGGTTGGACGGTTTCCTAAAGGACAAGTCCATAAACCGCTACTAAACGGACTTGGAAAAATCCAAAATTCCAGGAATAACGTATAGAATGTTTGTACGTTTGGGAAGCTTGCCAGGTGCCCTTGGCCTGGATTGGCCGCTGTCGTGGACAGGATGCTGGGCTCGATGGACCCTTGGTCTTTTCCCAGTATGGCATTACTTATGTACAAACAGCACTGCTACACCAACCTTTGCAGAGGAGAAAGCTTTACTAAAAGTAGACCTTGTTGCAAATTGGCTGATTACAGTAGTTATAAACATCTCTTGTGAGGACACCTGCATTTTGTGACCATGGTGCAGCCACAAGCTCTTGCTGTTGACCATGTTGCACGTTCCTACATTCACCAGTTCTCTAGCTGACCCGTTCATCCATGGTGGCAGCATCTGAGAAACTAAGCTAATCCTCATTTTAATATTCATTCACCCTCACTTATACATCTCATACTGAGTAATGGTTAGGGTTGCTAACTTGTTTTGGGGAGGGGGGGTTGGTTAAGGTGAGGTGCCCCCCCCCCCCCCCCCCCCCCCCCCCCGGTGCTTGCATATTAAAGCAGGGTATGATGTGGCTCCCAGCACCTTTATGGGTAGTCAAGCAAGGAAAGGGAGCCCTTGTGTGCAGAGAACACTAAATTTATCATGGGAATCTTTCCTCTAGCTGGGTGTTGAACAATTTCTACAACTATCTGCTGGTTCACACACCATAATTGTGCTTGGACCACCAGTGTGTGTGTTTAAAATTTGATATACAGCTTTAGCTTAACGAGAACAAAGTGGTTCACAATTATAAAATTGCATAGATGTAAAAAAAAAACCCTAAGCTCCATAAATAACGAAAGAAAAAAATCTAAATTGTGCATTTAAAGAGCCTTACACACACCAAAAATGTCTGTCTATTTACAACACTAAAATCATCATGACCAGTCAGTTGAAAATAAGATGGAATATTTTTCCAATGATGCTAGTAAATCTTCCCCTCTAAGTATGTATCAAAGGCTTGCCTGAATAAATGAGCTTTTAATAAAGTTCTAAATACTTTAGGGTTAGATTTCAACTTGGATCTTTTTTTCAGAGTTCATTCCAAAATGAGGGAGCTAGCCAAAAGAACTTCTCAGGTGGGTTCCCGAAATGCCCTAGAAGAGTGGAACATCAACATTCTGTGATCCAAGTGTTCTAGTTGGAGCATATAGAGTGGTCATTGAACTCGAGTAACCTTCCTGGCTATAGTATTCGGGGTTTTTTTTGGTTTTTTTATTCATTCTCCCACACTAATTTCAGGTCTATATGGCTTACATTTAACAACTCTGTTACATTAACAATATACTGAATAGATAGTTTACAAGAATCGGTCATAAATATACAATTCTCCAATTTTACAGTTCAATCTTAAAGAATTTCTTAAAGGTATGTTTTCAGGTTTTGGTGAAATGGTAACTATACCTCATTTCCTTGGGAATTTGATTCCACCGTTGGATACCAAGTAACTTAAGAGTTGTTGTGAGCTGACATATAGGTTGTCTTTTGCAACTAGAGAGGTGCAGTAGGTATTGGGTCTGCATTCCTTCTAAGATAGATCAATTAAATCTACCATGTAAACCTGGTGCCGTTCCAAACAAAATTTTATGTAATATGAGGGTACTGGTTTTGAACATCAATTCTGCTTTAATTGGGAGCCAGTGTAATTTTGAGGATTAAGAGGGTTACTCCTTCTTTGATGCCCTGAAAATCAAGCGGATATCAAAGTACGACCTGTACTTTGTCTGTAGGTTTTTGATCAGTTTCCTTGCTACCCAAATATTACTTTTTGTGATTAGTAATATTGTTTGAATGAACACTCATATTGACTTCTAAAATAGTCTCTAATCTTTTTTAATCTCCAAAGGATCTTTAAAAAAAAGTTTGGCTATGACAGGCGCTTGAGTTTCAAAAGATAAATGCTGATCAAAGATTACTTCTAAAATTTTTAGCTGTGTTTCGATCAGATAGGTAGTTTGCTTAAGTATGAAATATGAGAATGCGAGCTTGATATAACTAAAACTTTTTTTGTCTTTTGTTCAATTTACTACTACTACTATTTAACATTTCTGCAGCGCTGTACAATTTAACAAAGGACAGTCCCTGCTCAAAGGAGCTTAACAATCTAAAGGACAAAAAGTGCAGTCAATCAGATTGGGGGCAGTCTAGATTTCCTGGGTAGAGGTACAATGGTGACACTGAAGAGGTGGGCTTTGAGCAAGGATTTGAAGATGGGCAGGGAGGGGGCTTGGCGTATGGGCTCAGAGTTTATTCCAAGCATAGGGTGAGGCGAGGCACAAAGGGCGGAGCCCGGAGTTGGCGGTGGTGGAGAAGGGTACTGAGGAGGGATTTGTCCTGTGAGTGGAGGTTACGTGTAGGAGCGTAAGGGGAGATGAGGGTAGAAAGGTAATGAGGGGCTGCAGCTTGAGTGCATTTGTAGGTTAGTAGGAGAAGCTTGAACTGTATGCGGTACCTGATTGGAAGCAGTGAAGTGACTTGAGAGGGGTGATATGAGCATATCGGTCTAGGTGGAAGATGAGACGGGCAGCAGAATTCTGAACGGATTGAAGGGGGGATAGATTAAGTGGGAGGCCAGTGAGGAGTAGGTTGCAGTAGTCAAGGCGAGAGGTGATGAGAGAGTGGATGAGAGTTCGGGTGGTGTGCTCGGAGAGGAAGGGGCGAATTTTGCTGATGTTATAGAGAGAGAAGCGACATGTCTTGGCTGTTTGCTGGATTTGGGCAGAGAAGGAGAGGGAGGAGTCGAAGATGGCTCCAAGGTTGCGGGCAGATGAGACGGGGAGGATGAGAGTGTTGTCAACTGAAATTTAAATACTGTTGCCCATGTTTCCATCATGTTTAGGCCCAGTTTAATTGTATCCAGTATTTACAATAAGCCATTTTTAAAAGGAATATAGATAGGAATCCTTTCATTTATGCAGATGTTACTAATTTGATTCCCAATGGGGCCATCATGGCATTTGGGGAATTATGAGAAACCTGGGGTACTTTATGAGCAATACAAAATTTTAAACTTTGATCCAGTAATGCAAGCAACCAGTGATGGAATTTGAAAAGGATTGTGACATGATCAGACTTCCAAGCATTTCCTTTCATTCTGATTGCAAGGTTTAGAGATGCTTCAGCTTTTTGCTGGTCCAGCATAGACGATATTACCATGGGGCTCATTTTCAAAGCACTTAGACTTACAAAGTTCCATAGTAACCTATGGAACTTTGTAAGTCTAAGTGCTCTGAAAATACGCCTACATAATCCAAATCGGAAATAAAGTGGGCATGCAATAATGTGTGTGTAGAGAAGTTTCAAAGTGCTTCACGGAGCAAACTTGTCTTGAGTGGTTAAAAAAAAAAAATCTGTGCAGTTGGGGGCATATCTTCAGTCTCCTGAATCTACTTAGCTTGCAGTAACATAATTGTCCACATGTGTGATATTTTATTCTTTTTCTTGCTGACTACTGTATAAGAGAACCTGCATTATAACATTCTCTTGCAGTTTTCTTGACATACATGCTTATACCAGCCTGGTGATCCCAAGAATGGATGAATGGAAAGTGGGATTTATTTTAAATTTCATACAGTTTAGGTTTTTTAGCTGGCCACATATATATATATATATATATATATATATATATATATATATATATATATATATATATATATATATATATAAAAGGCAACCCCAACGTTCTGAAGCCTCCACGGAAGTTGAGGCGCCCGAGATATCCGGTGTGCTCTGGAGTGTCTGCACCGCCCTCGCGTCAAAACGTCATGACGCGTCAAAACGTTGAGGGCGGAGCTATTGACACTCCAGGGCCGAAACGGCCCACAGCGAACAAGGCAAGTAGCTTCGAGGGACGGAGGGAGGGGGCCCCTTGCTAGCGCCAGTTTCATTCCGCTCAGAAACGGGCATTTTTTCCTAGTTTCATATAAATGCAGATATGGAGCACTTCTCTGCCCACATCGACTCTCATTCAGGAGAAGTCTCCCTGCATGTAACAGGGGACTCTTGTGCTTTCTATGACACCTAAATGTAGTACATAGGTATTTTGTGTATGTGGGGAAGGGGGGGGGGGGGGGTAGAGAAACTTTTCTGCACACGGAAAGGGGTTGCTTGTCAGATGGGGGGGGGGGGTAGAGAAACTTTCCTGCACACGGAAGGGGTTGCTTGTCAGATGTCTACACTCCTGAACTTAAGTTACAAACTTCCACCAAATTTAACACTCCAAAATCATGCAGCTATGAAGGGGGTGTTTTTAAGTAGAACAGTGAGCTTTATCTGTGATTTTTAATTCCTGAATGTGCCATTTCCATTCAGTCTATTGCTAAACATTTTTAACATTAGTATTAAACTAGATGTAAAACTGTTTAGATTTACATCTCTTCAGCTGGAGGTAATGTTCTGACGAAGGGGAAGTTAATACCTGAGCCTTTCGGGTATCATTAATCTCGGTGCCCCAAACATGTACATGCGTTCCCAGTAGGATGCCCTCATAATCTGGGGAGGTTTGAATAAAGCAGCTGACAAGTCGGAAGGTTCTGTTTTCCCTTCAGTATCTCCTCGATACATGAAGGATCTACATTACAGCTTGGATCTGACGTTCCTTCCCTAACTGGTCATTCCGTTACATAGCTTCCCACTATTTCAAAACCTGTAGGATAGTTGTCCATAAACCAGCAGTTGGAGATTAGAAATGGACTTAATGCCAAGAGATGTCTTAGTTCAGCAGTTGGGTAGACGCACTTTTCAGCCTCTGGTTCTGAATGATTTGCTGCTTGGCCCCAGGTGATTGTGGGTGGCTTGAGTCTGCAGTCATAGTTGGAGGTCTTCAGATCCTGTCTCCTGGTGCCCTGTTAATTTACTTCTTCCATCCTTCACATCTCCCCTGTTTCCTGTGACTCCTTTTCCAGCACAACCTTTAAGAAAAAAACGTTTTGCTGGAGAGCATAGGACAATCCTTAGTCTTTCTCTTCTGTGTTAAGACTTGTGAAGACCATGACCTTGGGGGGAGCAGCTGGCGGAGGAAAGGTCAGCAGTAGCACATCTTTGGATTCGGTGCAGTACCAAATATGCCAGGTCTTCGGGCTCTCCTGCAGGGCTAGTGTGCGGTTTGATGCAGGAGAGCACAAGAACAGCTGCCATTTTGTCAAGGCCAACTGATAGCCAGCTTCCTCTGGTTGATCACGCATGCAGCATAGCTGCCATTTTACAGCCTGTCTGCTCAACAGAGCCTTTATCTGCATCTGGAATTTTTATTGCTCTTAAGACCAGGCCTATTTAGTGAAGCTGAGGCAGTCAGTTGCTGCAAGGTGCTTCAGTTTCTCACGTGCTGCCCTTTCGACTGCTAAGAGATCTCATATAGACCTCCAGGAGTGGGTAGATAAGGATGGGGAGGAGAAGCAGATATACCCTCATCTGATGTGGCTTCAGTCTATTCAGAGGAGCCATTAGACGAGGGAGAGTTCCGTACTGAGGCGGCTTCATAAAGAGTATTTTTGAGTTACTGGTAGTGCTTTCCATTGAAGTCTCTTGCTTTGCTTCCTGATGCATCAAGATATTCAGGACCTGATCATAGCAGAATGGGTCTCACCGGACACAGGGCCTCTACTCACGTTTTTCGGAGGAGAGTGATTAAATTGCAGCTTCTCAGGGTGGTCTCCCTGGTTACAATGGTGATTTAAGAAAACCTTGCCGTGGAAAGGGGGCATTGGAAGACCTATAGGATAGGAAGCTAAAAGGCTTGCTGAAACAAGCCTTTGTGGCCTTTTTTTTTGGGGGGGGGGGGGCCTTCAAGCAATAATGTGCAGCTTGTTTGTGGCAGAAGTGTGCCTGAAGTGGCGGTAGCAGTTGGCAACACGAGATGGGCGCCATAACACCCTGCTGGAATCGGGGTTCACCTACTTGGTGGATGCTATTTGTGACATAGGCTGCACGCACATTTTAATCATCTCTGACCTCATGTGCAACTTTCTGTAAATCAGTCATCTTATTTTCTAACTCCTCTTATCTGTATGTTCCATCTTAGCTTATACCCTATGCTGTCTATTAAAATGTTCTATTACGTATTGTTTGACATTGTAAGTAGTATACTATGCCATACTTTGTATTTGAATATTTTTACTGCTGTAATTGTTTATATTGCTTATATTTGACTTATTCTTGCTGTACACTGCCTTGAGTGAATTCTTTCAAAAAAGGTGGTAAATCCTAATAAATTAAAATGACATGTTGCAGATTATGGCCTGCAGTATGTCTTTTGGATGTCATGGTGTGACAGTGGGCAGCAGATGCATCATTGGTCACATCTAGTTAAAAACTGCCCTTTCATGGCAAGTGGCTATTTGGAGAAGATCTCAGAAACTGGGGAGGAAACTAAGCCACGGCAGTTGCTGGAGGATAAGTTGAAAGCCTCTGGTCATCCATCTTCAGGGGGCTGTGTCTCAATTTAGAGATGGTACCGGCCTGGTCATAGCAGTATGGTTAAGTCCCCACATGGGACGCCAATCTTCGTTTCATGCAGACAGGATGTGCTCACCAGTCAGCTAGATTGCCCAATGATGCAAGGCTGGTCCACTGTTACTCCAGTGGGAGGACAGTTTTTTCAGGAGTGGGCTAAAATCACATCGGACCAGTGCGTTCTGCATATTAAGGTTATAAGTTTGCATTCTCCCACCCATTCTGCCCACCCAGTCACTCCTGTCTTCTTGTCAACGCGAACCAAGGTGATCAAGGGTTACTGTAGATTTTTTGCTGGTGCTCCAGGCCATTGTTCAATTCCCCAGGGGCCCAGGCCAAACAGACAAGGCAGGTACTCTGTCTACTTCATTGTCCCAAGAACGGAAGGCATCTTTCATCCAGTCCTAGATCTCAAAGGTCTAAACTGTTACCTCTTTCTCATGGAAATTCTAAGAGCAGCCATAGCCTTGGTTCAAGCAGGAGAAATTCATTGGCCTCAATCTCAAGCAGACATACTTACATATACACATATGGCCACTGCAGCAGAGGCTTTCTACATTGCAGTGCTGAGCTATTCAGGGTTCTGCCCTTCAGTCTCTACCACGGCACCAAGAATGTTTACCAAGCTTATTTGTGCATTGTCCTGTTCGGACAGAATGACAGCGACCATTGTCTTTGTCTTCTGCAGTCATTGGGTTGGGTGATCAGTTTCAAGAAGAGCAGACTAATTCCATCACAGATGCTGGAGTATCTGGGAGTTCTATTCGGCACTACGAGGGAGAGGATCTTTCTCATGGAATGCAGGTCTAAGCTAGATATTGGATTCCTGCATGAAGCTGGCCACTTGCAGCATCCCTTTCATATGCCATGTACAGAGTGGAACTTTTATAATCCTTTTGTTCTCTGCAGAAGCCTCCTTTTGAGCCACCCTGGAAGGGCCTCCGGGTTCTTACACTAAAGATGGCTTTCTTGTCAAGATCCCTTTCTCTGTTTCTCAGAGGCAAGGGTTTTCCTCTGTACAGTTTTCTTTTGAAAGTGGTATCGGCGTTTTATCTCGACCAATCTGGAGCTTCCGTCCTTTTGCAGAGAGGACAAAGGGCTTGGTATTCTTCCTTGAAGCTTCTCAAAGTGCATAGAATCAGATATCTAGGAGTCATGAATGAATTTCGCAAGTCAAACAGTGTTTCTTGGTAAACAGAGGCTTGGCCTCATGGCTTCCAAGCCCACAATTGCCAGATGGCTGAAGGCTATTGCATCATCATATTTGTTCACAGGAAGCAAGCTCCTCCAGGTCTTGCGGGCTAATTCTACGAGGTGTATAGTGACATTCTGAGTGGAGACTACCTTACTGTCTCCGGCAGATATTTGCAAGGCGGCAACATTGGTCAACGCTGCATGGTAGATATTGTGGGGTGCTCAGAAGCCAGTTATGGGGCTTCAGTCCTAAAGGGCAGTGGCACTAGGATCCCACTAATGCTAGCGATTTTACTTTTATACATCCCACAGGATTTGGAATAGTGGGAAGCTTCCCAATGGAAGGAGAAATTAGGTCTGGCCTGATTTTTTTTTCTTTCCCTCAGTCCTTCCGCTATTCCAGAGGCCCACCCAAGATTTGAGGTGTTTAGTTGGTGCAAAGTAATGGGACACTCGCCTTGCATTTTGCTTCCTGTATATCTGTTCTCTACAAGCTGTCTAGCGATGAGCGTCAGCACATTTACTCATCTGGTTGTTAGATTAGCGAGTTGGTTGTTGTGTTAGTATTATCCTTGCTGCTTGTCTACATGAGTACTGAGGAACTGGACTGGTCCCAAGAGATGTCTCTGCTCACTTTTCAGTTCTCTCTCCACCTGCTGGTTGATGGAAACTATCCCACAGGTTCAGGTTCTGGAATAGTGGGACAAACTAATGGAAAGAATTACTTAACTTCTCCATCATTATCTCCACTGTCTTTGTACCCTTTTTATATATATATATATATATATATATATATATATATACACAAATTATGGGGGTATAATTGAAAGGCAATAACAACCAACAAACAGTGGGTATCATAACAATTGTGAAACAATGAGAAAATAAGAGGAGGAGAGGACCTCGGACAAGAACCACCTTTTCAATCACTTAGATGATGTTAGTGTGGTCAGAATCATATAATCATAGGTCCTTTACCATCCTCTTCCCTCAATCTACATTCATGTGCTTGTAATCTGTCTTAGTATTGACTGCCACAAACATTATCAAAAAGTATCAAACCCCATAGCTACTTAGCTACTCGGGGCTCCCCAACGGTCCTGTTTCGCCACTTGGGGCTTCGTCAGGGGAAGAGCACCCTGCAGCGCCAAATTGTGGTAGGTGGCTGGTGCCGCGATGCTGGAAGGAGAGAGAAGAAGATGCCTATAATTCAGCGGTGTGATTCCCTCTATTTTGTGTTACCTGGGTTAATTGAAAGCCAATTATCTTTGTCTCACACAAAGGTGAAATGTGGAAGGAGAAAGATGGCTGGATTTTTTTTAAGCCACTGCTCCAATTAGTATTGCATACTTAGATTTCATTTTACAAGGGGGAGGAAAAAGTGTGGAACAAGCAAGTACTAATTGTATTCCAAGTTGTGTAAGCCATGTACCTGCAGACCCACCTTCCCCTCTCCTGTGGTCAGTGTGGTGTAAGGAGTGCACTTACTGGTCTGTTGGTGGGGGGAATCTTTAAGTTTCAGAGAGCGTGAGTGAATAGTATTAAAATTAACAGTCCATTATGTTTGTTTACAGAGCTTCTGCCTTCTGAGGCATGTGAAAAGCCTCTTCAGTCTGAGGACATAATTCTTAAATGCTGTGGAGGATGATACACTACTGCTGCTGTAGTAAAACCTAATAGGTATATATAACTTTTTTTTTTTTTTTTTTCCATTTTATTAAAAACTTTACATGTCGTATTTTGTGGAAGAATGATGGTGCCATACTCTTAAAAAAAAAAAAAAAAAAACGGGGTGGGGGGTTGCTTATAAGGAAATATACAGCAAAATGTTTCAACACAAGCATAATCTGTTTTTTAGTGTATTTAAAATCCTGTGCCCCTCCCACCCCCTCTGGCTTTTATACCAGGCCAGAGAATGCAAAGCATTAATCCTTTGTGCTTGGAAATAACTTAATAAAAAAAAGATATTGATAAATAGCACACAAGTGCATTAACAAATTGCATGCATTCTTTTAATCTGTGTTGCCTTGCAAAATATCCAGAAAGCTCCCAAGTTTGTAATAATTATTAGCATTTGTAAAGCACTACCAGACGCACGCAGCGCTGAACACCTGACATAAAGAGACAGTCCCTGCTCAAAAGAGCTTACAATCTAATACAGAAACCCATCTGTAAACCCCTTCACCCAATCTGTTAAATCTTTTAACTCTTCTTAAGCTGTAACGGGTGAGATGCAGTGTATTTTGGTATCCTGTTAAAATATCATTAGTAATCAGTTGGGTTACTAATCCCAACCTACTTGGGGGGGGGGGGGGGAGGTTTGCAACTGGGCTTTAAGATTTCTAATCTTTTTTTCCTGTTCTAGAATGCCCTAAATCTTTGATCTAAGAGCCATATCGCCATTCTGGAAGAGCAGATCTTGGTGGCATGATTATCAAAGATTTAGATTGAAGATTGGGGTGTTAAGAGCAGAAATATCTTCCAAATTTTATTTAGCTGCAGAAAACTCTAGAGGTGATCATCCATTCGAGTTGGGAGTCCAGAGCTACCTCCATTGTCTTCACAAATTTTCCCATCTAACCTGGGCACTTGCATCCTGAGCAAGCCCCAGAGGGAAGAACCTGTAATCCAGCACTCATGTAAAGACAGGTAGCATACTCTAGTTAATTCTCTTGCCTAAATGTTGGAAGCAGCTTTGCAGTTGTGACATGCTGTTTGGGGACAAGCTTTATATGGAAAGCTCAAAGGGGGAGCACGGGAGGGGGGGGGGGGCGGGTCCGCACATCAGACTAACCCATTTGGAGGAAGTGCCTCTAAGCTGTGCACAGGTCAGAAAGGGAACGCACTTGCCTAGTAACTGCACACACACGTTTTGCTGGCTTTTTATATTTTGAGCACAAACCACACACAAAGTTGAGGCTGAAAACTTGCATACGTGGGTCAGCAAAAATTAGAGAGAGAACATTACCTGAGAGGACATACGGACTCCAGAAGCATAGTTTATAGAATTGAAGGTTGGGGCCAGATACCAGTGCTGGATATAAATAACCACAGTGGCCAAATGCCGACCACTACAGCTGAATATTAGTTTGTAAGTGAATTTCATATTAAATAAGAAACAGCAAATTCACGGCAGCAAAACACCCTACTCCCAACCCTATTCTCCCTCATAATCCTTAGAAACAACTGGAGCTTTTTTAATCATGCAAAATTAAGTTTTGGTTTTCTTTTTGTTTGTGGGTTTTTTGTTTTTTTTTTACCCAATGTTAAAATATATTGGGTTTGAATTAGCATGTTCACCTTTTCTGTTCATCTAGTAGTGCCTTTTCCCACTTTCTAGTGTAATTTGGTGAAGGGCTGTACCTTACTGGGTTTTGTTTTTTTTAGCCAAAAACCTATTTCCTCCCCTCTCCACCTTCATGAGCTTGCCTTACCTTTAAGAAACTCAATATGGGGAGGGGGGAGGGGGGGTTACTGTACCGTGGCTGAACAGATAAAGGTATGGCAGGGACACCATTGCCTCTGTCAAGGATTTTTATACAATCAGATACCGCATTCAGTTCAAGCTCCTCCTTCTTACCTACAAATGCACTGTCTGCTGCCCCTCGCTACCTCTCTACCCTCATCTCCCCTTACGTTCCCGCCCGAAACCTCCGCTCACAAGACAGATCCCTCTCTCAGTGCCCTTCTCCACCACCGCCTTCTTACCTACAAATGCACTGTCTGCTGCCCCTCGCTACCTCTCTACCCTCATCTCCCCTTACGTTCCCGCCCGAAACCTCCGCTCACAAGACAGATCCCTCCTCTCAGTGCCCTTCTCCACCACCGCCAACTCCAGGCTCCACTCATTCTGCCTCGCCTCACCCTATGCTTGGAACAACCTTCCTGAGCCCTTACGCCAAGCCCCCTCCCTACCCATATGCAAGTCTTTGCTGAAAGCTCACCTCTTCAGTGCTGCTTTCGGCACCTAACTCTTACCTTCCAGGAAATCCAGACTGCCCCAATTTGACGGCCCCTATTGGACTGACTGTTCACTTGTCCTTTAGATTGTAAGCTCTTTGAGCAGAGATTGTCTTTTTATGTTAAATTGTACAGCGCTTTAGAAATGTTTAGTAGTTTTAGAGCTGTCCCACATTGCACGTACTCATCAAATCAAGTTGGGACTCGGAAAGATGCTTTCAGAGCTTGTCCTGTCTCCCTTTGCTTTTCCCCATCCTTAACTGAATATAGCAATTATGTTAGACTGAATTCTACAGTCAGTGCTGCCTAGACCACACTCTTGTATCTGACTAACATTCACCATTTGCATTTAAACAGTAACTTCCGTGAGGTAGCAGTGCAGTATTAAACTTCCAAAATGTCCTTTGCATATAGGACTTCACACTCCCCCCCCCCCCCCCCCCAAAAAAAGCTGATATCCCCTAATTCCACCCACAGTTGTCCCTGCAGCACAAGGGCCCTGTATTGCTATTCTGCCTGGCAAGCAATTGCATCCTATATGTGGTATGGGTCAAGGTAAATGGAGACTGCAGCCCATGTTAAGCTTGGTATAAGCTCAGTAGTTGTGTCAATTGAGGAAGCATATACTTGTGAAATATTGGCTAAAAAAAAAAAAGCATTAAAACCCAGGGTCTTATCTAGGAGGCCAAAAACTAAGTATCCCCAACCCTGTCAGCAACAGCACAATCTCTTCCCTGCCATTCCCTAGGTTCAGCGTTTCAAAACGTTTCCATCCACTCTCATTGTATACTTCTAAAAAGTATCTTCTTTTAGAGCTGTGGCAGTGCAGTGATCTTCCTAGGGTTTGTCCCACCAAACAGGAAGTTGGAACGGGGCGGGATGAACCAGAGTGCTCTAGTCAAGAAGGCAGCCTAGGCAGATCGCTGTACTGCCGCGGTTCTAAAGATACTTTAGAAGGTACACTGGGAGGGGGTTTTCAAATGCTGGACCCTGGAGGTGAGAGGGAGAGGGGCATCGCCTTATACTAGGGTCATCTCTCTCTTAAGCTGGAAAACTGCCCTTGACTTATCTGTAGTTTGACTGGTAGTTACGGTGGTGTTTAGCAAGGCAGATTTCTGTGTGATTCTAGGCTGTACTTTTACATCTTAACTGGAAGGTGCGCTTCCATCACTGCAGACCACACACTAGTCCTTTGTTTTTGATCCTGTGCTCTATAGGCTCAGGGTTTTATCTATTTCCAGTGCTTGATAAAATACCACAAGGTGTCCAAAGGGCGACTATGTGGTTTCTTCGTAAAAGAAACGAGTAGGGTAGAGACACAGTAGGGCACAAACGATTTATAGAAGCTCCAAAGCATTCTTTAAACAGATGAGTCTTCATTAAAATTTTAAATTGAGGATGAGGTTTACATAAGACCACACAGACCACACAAAAGAGCATTACATAAGCACCGCCAAGGGGTTACTGAAAAGACCAAGGGTCCATCAAGCCCAGCATCCTGTCTCCGACAGTGGCCAATCCAGGCTTTAAGAACCTGGCAAACCCCCCCCCCCCCCCCCCCCCCCCACAAAAATAAATAATTTTTAATGTTCAATGGACTTTTCCTTCAAGAATCTGTCCAAACCCCCCTTAAACTCCGTAAGGCCAGCCGCTGCCACCACGTTCTCCGGCAACGAGTTCGAGTCCAACTACTCAAAATGAGGCAGCACATAACTTTGCAGCACGGTACAAAAGTTTTCCATTTCTGAATGTATGTGTGATGGCAAGGAATTCCAGAGGGAAAGAACTTAAACTGAAACTGCTCCCCCTCCCAGTTTGGTTTTACTGTTGCGCTATGTTCAGTTGGAAATATACTGGACAGCAAGCTTTGGGTAACAATGGCATGAATAATAGAATTGAATTCAAGAGTTGGGAACTTTCAACCAGGATGAGGGAATTGGATCAGGCATACAGATGTTGCAGTGTTAAGATCGGTTTTTTCCAACAGAGTCAGGAGCAGGTATATTGAATGAAGACCAGAATGCTTGCAAAGTCTGTGATGAATGCAGCTGAACCTCAGCTGCAGGAATCGTAAAGTAAGCTCTAGAATTTCAGATCTTCATCTGATTTTTTTTTTTTTTTTTTTTTTTAACTTCCTCCAATGTCGCTCTGCATTACAAGCGTGGCGCAGAGCTAATCTAAGGCATTATGAAACCATGGTTGCTGATTTCTGAACATGTTTACAAGTTGTAATGGAGCTAACATTTACTTTTCTAATGAGTGGCATTCCTTTACCAGTTAAGGATTTAAAGTCGCTAGGAAACAATTGACGAAGAGAGAAGCGTAGACTGATCAATAAGTTGAAGATTGCTTGTGAGAAATTTTCTGACACTGAGGATTCAAAAGCTAAAGCTTGGAATATGTAGAGGCTGTATAGCTGAGCAGTTTGGGAATTCACTATGTGGTCTTTGCCATAACTTTCTCTGTTTCCATGTACACATTCAAGAACAAATGTATGATATGACAGCCTGCATGTACAGACAAGAGAGCTCATATGGGCAAAAAAATTAAAAACACAAAGCCTTAACCAGCTTTGTAAAATGGAAAAGATGGGGGGGGGGGGGGGAAATACACATGAATCTCTCCTGGCAGGAGGCCCTGGTGTCCCTCCATTCTAGTAATTTGAAGTAGATATATACACAACAGTGGTGACTTTAAAATTCTTGCCTTGTGTTGTCCCCCTCTCCTCCCCCCCCCCCCCTTGTATTCTCTGTTTAATTTTTTTTCCCCTCTTAGCTGTTAATAGACATATCCTATCAGCCCTAGCTGTTCACCCTGCAGATGCTTGTTCCAGGTTCAGCTCCTTGCCATGCATGGAATCATTCTATCCTCAGTTACTTGAGGGGTTTGTGTGTGGTTTTTTTTGTTTTTGTTTGGGGTTTTCTTTTTTTTAATTGCAGCCTGCATGGTCTCATGTTTTCAGCAGGTAACAATAAAATATAAAATAACATGGCTCCTTGTGAATACAAGGGAAAAGCAGAAATCCGTGCAGCTAGCTCGATTACTATGGCTGTCGGAATGCTTCCGTTGCTGCTGCTCTGTGACACTGATGCTTGATCCATGCTTGTTCCTCTCATTCAGCTGGCAGGACTTAAGGAGGAGTCTCTGTGTAATCTATTTACTGCATAAAGTGGGGCCTGGCTATCTGCTCTGCACTCCAGGGCTCATCTTAAAACTAGAAATGTGAGGTATATGGTGACATGTAATCAAAGGAGCCACCGTCCATTCATTGTCACCAGTGTCTGGTAGTCTGATTCTGAGCATCTGGCAGTTGCAACTTTTCCACATTACATCTGATCAGGTCTGATAGCATACTAGTTTGCCATGGCTCACCAGTGGGGGTGGGGGGAATGCTGTTTTAGAGGATATGTTGAGTGAAGTCAATCCCGTTCCTACAAAACACCAATCAATATAACTATTTCAGCCTAGGTGGTGGTTTTGCTAAAGGTTAGTGTATATTATCTGTCATAGAACCCATTTTATTCCCGTGTACCCTGCTGTAGTTAACATACTCTAGTCATTAGTAAAAGATCCTTTTAGTTCCTAACTAGGTCTGCACATCTTTAGGATGCTGCTATAAGTCAACAACTTTCTGCCAAAGTGGATTTGTAAATTTTTTTTCAGTTACTATTCCTGAAACACACATTTTTGTTTTAAGTAATGCAAGACAAATTTTTTGCATTGTACTTGGGGTCTATAAATGTTAGGCTGTAGTGATATGGTGCCTGAGGCTACCTGGCAGCTACTACAGGAACCTGTCTTTGTGGCTTAATGAAGTTCTGTTACAGGAACATAGATTTTTTTTTTTTTAATTTTTTGTTACATTTGTACCCCGCGCTTTCCCACTCATGGCAGGCTCAATGTGGCTTACATGGGGCAATGGAGGGTTAAGTGACTTGCCCAGAGTCACAAGGAGTTGCCTGTGCCTGAAGTGGGAATCAAACTCAGTTCCTCAGGACCAAAGTCCACCACCCTAACCACTAGGCCACTCCTCCACTGTTGCTACTATTGGAGATTCTACATGGAATGTTGTTGTTCCACTAGCAACATTTCATGTAGAAGTCGGCCCTTGCAGATCACCAATATGGCGGCGCAGGCTTCTGCTTCTGTGAGTCTGACGTCCTGCACGTATATGCAGGACGTCAGACTCACAGAAACCTGCGCAGCCTTCTACGTGGAATGTTGCGCTAGTGGAATAGCAACATTCCATGTAGAATCTCCAATAGTATCTATTTTATTTTTTACATTTGTACCCTGCGCTTTCCCACTCATGGCAGGCTCAATGTGGCTTACATGGGGCAATGGAGGGTTAAGTGACTTGCCCAGAGTCACAAGGAGCTGCCTGTGCCTGAAGTGGGAATCGAACTCAGTTCCCCAGGACCAAAGTCCTGCACTGAACGCTTTTGATATGTTTTTAGCGGTGCATAGGGCTTTAATCTAGTGCTGCTGCAGGCTGACAAATTTTTTAAATATTCTTTCAATTTACAATTTAGTTACCATGCAGGAGCAACCTATCGGATGCCTCAAGAGTTTTTATCTAGTTTGGTTGAAATGAGCAAATTTATCTTTTTCCTTTTAGGCAGGTGCGTAAAATAGCTTAGTATATAGTACTCCTTTTCAACTAAGACATTACGTATCTGTAACTGTAGGAGGTTTTTGGGTTGTCTTCCCCCCCCACCCCCCCCACCCCCCCTTGTGGCTCACTAATCTAAAAGTTTATGCTTGGAAAATGGAAGACTAATTTCATCTTGAAAAATTAGATTTAATTGCATCTATATAAAAGCTCTCTGAGGCCTTCTACACCTGAGTCTACTCCATGAGCATGCATCCAGTTGTATAGCATGCAAGTAAAATATCTGATACTGTATGGGATAAGGCAGGATGACAGAAAAATAAAGGTAATCAAGCTCGTTAAGCTGACAGCTAGAAGGTTCTGCCTACTAGAATAATGGGGCTCAACCCAGTCTCAGGATACACCCAGCCAGTCAGGTTTTCAGGTGATTCAGAAAGAATGAGATTTGCATGAAGCAACTCGATTTGATCTCCTACATATTCATTGTGGTAAGGCGGTCACATTTTCTGTGATTGACTAGGTATATCCCAGCTACAAGGTTAAGAACTGCACCAGGATTAGCCAGATAATTTGGATGGGCTAAATGTAATTATCTGCCAGCATCTGTGTTTTTGTGGTTTTTTTTTTTTTTTTTTTTAATTTCTGTAGAAGAATTTGGAAAAACTATGTTTTGGACTTAGCTTTTTAGGCTCAAGGCAGAGTACCTTTTTGGGGTACAGTAGGTATGTCTGCCTTCCCATTCAATGAGAGCACAAGTCATGTGTTTAAGTGGAAGCAAGTTGAGAGGTTACTAGTGTGATTTTTCAGGTAATGAGGCAACTCCCCTAGTCTCCAGCACTAGGACTGATGTAGAAGGTAAGACGTCCTTCATCTTAACCTATTTTACTTGGTATCCTGCTTCTTTTAGACTTGGCATATTATGCTACAAACCTTACCTTCACTTGGCTCATTCTCTGCTTCTGGGCATGATGAGTATATTGCACAAAGACATGTATAAGTAGATATAAAACACAGTTATAGGTATGTAAAACACATTCACATCAACATTCAGCAAAATAAAGCTTTTTGGTAAGGCATCTTATGGCAAAGAAGTTTCGGACTACAAAGGTAGAAGTTTCTATATAGTATGGCAAATGTACAGAATCTTTACCACTAGGAATTATTGCAGAAACTATAGATCTCCTACAAACGTGAAGCTTGAACAAGGAAGCATTCTCTGGAATTTTAATATTGGACTTGATGCCATCCTTATATGTGGTAGATGTAAGCTATAAGGGAGGGTGTTTTGTTTTTTTTAACTGTTGGCAAAACTCTCAACTCCAAGACTAGAGGGTGAAAGGTAAAATACAAAAATTATCTAGTTGAATAAAATTCCCAGACTAACTGGAAGTGGACTTGAATATCCAAAGGAAAATAGTATGGCCTCCAGAAATATTTTCAGTGAACACGTAGGAACATTAAGCCTTTATCTGAAGTTTCCGTGCTCAGTGAGGGAACTAGATTGATTTTTTTTTTTTTTTAAACACTTACCGTATTTTTCGGACTATAAGACACACTTTTTTCCCCCAAACAATTTGGGAGGAAAAGGGGGGGGGGTGCGTCTTATAGTCCGAAGGTAGACTTCTCCCTATTCACGCGATCTTCCCTGGTGGTCTAGTGACGTCGGGGCAGGAAAGAGCCTCCTCTTTCCTGCCCAGCGCGCTGCTCTCCATCCTCCTGTATGCAGCCTGACTGTCTCGGCGAGATTCAAAATGGCCGCCGAGACTTCAATTCTCGGTGGCCATTTTGAATCTCGCCGAGACCGTCAGGCAGCAATGCATACAGGAGGATGGAGAGCAGCACGCTGGGCAGGAAAGAGGAGGCTCCTTCCTGCCCTGACGTCTGTAGACCACCAGGGAAGATCGCGTGAGTAGGGAGAAGTGGTGACAGGGCCGGGGGGAGGGCGGGATTCGGACAAGACGCACCGGAGCACCTAGGTTTTAGAGTTGGGGAAAAAGGAAAAAAAAAATTTCCTATTTCCCTCCTCTAAAACCTAGGTGTGTCTTATAGTCCGAAAAATACGCTTAATTGGGTAGCTCACACTACATATAAAACCCATAGTAAGCACTCCCAGCTCATTGAAACTTACAAGTTTGGTGTATTCTTTGTCATAAGATGATTGAAGGTCTTCAGGAGGCAACTTTTTGAAGAGTCTAGGAGAAATCCATGAAATCTAGGAGTGGAGAAGTGGCCTAGTGGTTAGGGTGGTGGACTTTGGTCCTGGGGAACTGAGGAACTGAGTTCGATTCCCACTTCAGGCACAGGCAGCTCCTTGTGACTCTGGGCAAGTCACTTAACCCTCCATTGCCCCATGTAAGCTGCATTGAGCCTGCCATGAGTGGGAAAGCGCGGGGTACAAATGTAACAAAAATAAAATAGATACTATTGGAGATTCTACATGGAATGTTGCTATTCCACTAGCAAACATTCCATGTAGAAGGCTGCGCAGACTTCTGTTTCTGTAAGTCTGACGTCCTGCACATACGTGCAGGACGTCACTCACAGAAGCAGAAGCCTGCGCGGCCACATTGGTGATCTGCAAGGGTCGACTTCTACATGGAATGTTGCCAGTGGAGGAGTGGCCTAGTGGTTAGGGTGGTGGACTTTGGTCCTGGGGAGCTGAGGAACTGAGTTCGATTCTCACTTCAGGCACAGGCAGCTCCTTGTGACTCTGGGCAAGTCACTTAACCCTCCATTGCCCCATGTAAGCCGCATTGAGCCTGCCATGAGTGGGAAAGCGCGGGGTACAAATGTAACAAAAAATCCATGAAAAGATTCTGATGCTTATTTTCAAAGCACATAAGACTTACAATGTTACATAATAATCTGTGTTAACTTTGAAACCTGTGTTTTCGCTGGCAGGCCCAGTTCATTCTAAATATACATTCACTATAGAGCTCAAATTTTCTATCTGTTACCGAGTGGGAAGAATTGGAGCTCACATGTTAAAAGCAGCCTCCATTTTTTTTTCCAGGTTGGGTTTGAATTGGCTGGAGCCTGCTGCATGTATGAAAGAAGGTGGTTGTGTACATTTGATGGAGTCTGGTGGAAAGGGTGGAGTTGTCTGCAGTGTATGAAGAACTTGAAGAGGGTGTGTATGGGGAAGGGAGATAACAAGAAGCTATAGAAACTACACTTAATTGCAAGTAGCTTAAGTTTTTGTTGTATGTAGGTACAGAGCCAGTGTGCTTGGTGGATCAGTCATGCTCCTAAACTTTCCTACAGAATGGCATGGTGGGAGGTTATTCAGTGGTAGACGAGTAATTTAACGGTTCTAGGCTTGGTGTTTCCAGTCCTGTTCTTAGAAGTACCCTTAGACTGGAGGAGTGGCCTAGTGGTTAGGGTGGCGGACTTTGGTCTTGGGGAACTGAGGAACTGAGTTCGATTCCCACTTCAGGCACAGGCAGCTCCTTGTGACTCTGGGCAAGTCACTTAACCCTCCATTGCCCCATGTAAGCCGCATTGAGCCTGCCATGAGTGGGAAAGCGCGGGGTACAAATGTAACAAAAAAATATATATATACCTGCAGTGTGAATCTCATGTATACTTTTTTTTTTTTTTTTTTTTTGTGGTGGATCCTTTAAAACAGGCTCAGGGATACACTCGGGCCAGGGTTGAAAACATTGTAGATATAAAATGAGAGCAGTCAAGATATCTGGCAGCATGATCAGCGATGCCCGATTGCCGCTGGGTTACCACCACATAAGCCATTTATGGGGATTTTTTTCCCCCCAGAAATGGCGCACATTCGGGGTGGAACTACCGCCAGCAGCCGTGTTGGGTCAGTGGTAGTCCTGATTTAGCATTCAGTAAGCCCACGTTGGGTTTAGTGACGCTTTGTAAAAGACCCCCTAAGTTTAGTTTGTTGGCGGGGGGGGAGTTATCAATGTAGGCTATATTAAGACGTGTTATTTTACTGTTAATCCCAGTTAATCTCTGCTTAAAGCCCACCTCTTCAATGTCGCCTTCGGCACCTCACCTCTACCCAGGAAATCTAGACTGCCCAACTTGACATTTCGTTCTTTAAATTGTAAGCTCATTTGAGCAGGGGCCGTCCTTCTTTGTTTATTTTGTACAGCGCTGCGTAACCCTAGTAGCGCTCTAGAAATGTTTAGTAGTAGTAGAGTAAGGGATGAATTGAGTTTTTGAGACACACTTTTTTTGCTTAAGTGTTCAGAGAATACAGCCCTCTTTGACTACTTTTCAAGACTATAGCTGGGGGGAGTGGGGAAAATACTGTTTGGGGAGGGGATCTTTCATAACCATATTGAGTTAAGGCTGTGATGGTTAGTCGCTAGAGTAGTTGTTTTCCTTAAACTGGAAGGCAGATAGGAGCGCATGGTGAAACTTTCCAAGACCCACTCGCTATGACAAACCATGAACCCAAAAGGTGCTGCTTGTGAGCTACAACGAAAAGTGGAGATAGAATCTGTCATTTAGTATCTGTAGTCTCTTAAGGGGAACACCTTAACTAGCCTGCAGAAGTTTTAGACAGCACTTCTAATGTTTAGAGGAACATCCTGTCTCGCACTCTATGCTTTACAAGAGAGAAACAGGCAACCTGTACAGTCAGATAAATATTTAGATTCAAAACTTTATGTAGGGTAATTCAGTTGTGTGTCCTCCCAGTACTAGGCTATCTTATAATTCTTTAACTAGAACTTCCAGTGTAGCATTTACACCATCTTTAGAAAATCCATAATGCTGCGGCACTCAGCTTAATAAGGTGCCTCAGTGGCTGTTTTCTTGGCACCTACTAGAAACATTACTTAAGCCTAGGGTATCTGGCCCAAGAATTAGTGCCAGCCAAGTGTTGTTGTTGGAAGTGCCTCCTTTGCACCATATTTGCAATTTGTGCCAGAGAACCCATTTGTGTTATTTCAGTAGTGGGACCCCTTTTGTGAAACAAGTTTTCCCCAAGATTAACTTGGCTGTTTCCAGGGAGTACGAGTTATGGATTGGCTGAATCCTTCTGCTCATCTTTTCTGTGGGATGGTAGGTATTGAAGGAAATGGCACCTTTTAGTGGTAGGAAAAGAGTTTTTAGAGTCACTTTAATTTTTTGGAATTTTAGGACTATTGTAATGTTCCACGATTGGGGGAGGGGGAAGTTCAATACGAGTATGCAAGAAATCTGCATAACAAGAAGGTAGTGCATGCAATCTCGTGCATAGTTATTGTGGATATACTGAAAACCTGACTGGCCAGGTGATCCTTTGAGGACTGGGTTGAAAACCACTGGACTAGCAGACTTATTGGAGGATGGTATGAAAAGCCTAGAATGAATAATTCCTGCAGAGTAAGTGTAGTGGATGCAGTTGTGTCAAACAGGTCGTAAGACTGTGTGTGGTCTTAGTGTAGTATAGGGATGAAAATTTACAGACTACAGTGGTCTGGTTTGCAGGATATATCCACAATGAAATATTTTGAGATCAGTTTGCATATACTGCCTCCTTGGTATGCAAATCTTGCATGCATATTCATGTAAATAACCTGACTGGCTGGGGTTCCTCTAGGATAGGTGTGGGATGCTCTGGACTATGGGCATACTTTTGACAAAGAGAAGACGGAAGGAAGAAGGTGGACTAGAGTAGTGGGGAACCACTGCTACGGAGGATAATTTCCCCAAGTTGATGATACTGCTAAAGTTAACTCTTTATGGTCATGCATCAGTCAACTTCCACATCCCCCCAATCATTTGTATAACATACTGCTCATAGTATTACAATAGTCCTAAAATGCAAAAATTCCCTTCCTAACACTAAGAGAACATTTCCTTCAACACCTACCAACCCAAAGGAAAGAGCAGCAGAATCTTCAGCCGATCCATAACTCGTAGTCCCTGGAAACAGCCATGTGTTAAAAACTTTCTGAAATTTACTATACTAGTAGATTTCAAGCCTTGTTCTTGGAACAGAAGAATACCCATATTGGGGCAGACTGATGGAAGCAAGGATACAGTCTAGGTCACAAGGACCTGGCAGCATCCCAACGTGTAGCAAAGATTCCATATTACCAATCCCAGGGCCGGCAGTGGCTTTCACCTTTTCCTGTCCCTCCTATTTGTCTTAAAAGTATTATCATGTAACGTCATTGAGTGTCCCCTAGTCTTGGGTAGTTCTTGAAAGAATAAAAATATAATTCATGTGTGCCCGTTCGAAACCTGCTTTCCTAGTATCTGAAGGGCAGGTGGTTTTTAAGTAACAATCAAATCACCACATGTCTCAAGTTTATTTAAAAAAAAAAAATTCCCTAAGGAGTTTCACCTGAACTTGTCACAAGTTTGACTCCTATAAACCTTTTCCCGTATGAGGCGTTAAAAGGCAATTCTTGCCTAATTACTAATAGTTACTACTTATAAAAAATAAAAAACTAGTTTTGTCTTTATGGCTATGTCGATGGTTTTTTGCCTTTAGGAACTTGCTGTAGTGAGTTGTGCCAGTCACACACCTCCCCAGACCTATTTATACTAGTATTTGCTGGCACTTGAATGTCAGGAATTCCCTTCCAAGTAAGTCAGCTCCTGTCTTGCAACTTTATTAGCGTAGTTGACTAAATAGGACCCGTGAGTCAAGTGACTGTCAGCTGGTGGTGGGAAGTGACTGATCGTCACATGGGCTTCCAAGTATGCGAGAACTGGCACTACTATAAACACTAACCTGGCCATGAAGATGCCCAGTCTTATATGTTGTGATTACATAATCTAGCAAGAGTTCACCTTCATAGGAACAAGCTTTCTGTTCGATGCCAGCCTTTCAAATAGGAGTTTTTTTAATCACCTCATGTGACTGCATACTAGATTATCAGGGGATGGTGTGGGCATTTAACCCACTTTTATTTTGGGGGGGGGGGGGGGGGAGAAACTACCCCACCATCACTTTTGTGTTCTAGCCAGCCTACTTCTACGTTAGTTATCTTGAATTCTAGGTACCTACCAGTATTTAAAATTGGAGGAGTAGCCTAATGCTTATTGCGGTGGACTGAGGAGCAATGTTTGATTCCTGCTGCTGCTCCCTGTAATTCTGGATGAGTCGCTTAACCCTCCGTTGCCCAGGTACAAAAACTTAACATTGGTGAACCAAGTAGGGACAGAAGTACCTGCATCTAATTTTAAACATAAATAGCTTTGGTTCTACCACAGAAAGGCAGTATATCAAATCTATGCCCCTTTTACCCTACCTTTCTAATTGTAGCTCGAAATTTCTTCTATTATCCATGTGATAGGATCAAAGAATTTCGGGTACTCTAGCATTCACCAGCATGTTATTGGGCAGTAGCCATGCCCCTGTAGCCACATTGGTAATTGAAGCAGCATTCTTTGTCCTAAAGCTGAGGGAACCTACTTTAACACTGATATTTGTTTTCTGAGTGACCTACAGTTGGGGCCCAGTTCGATAAGTGGACGCCTTCACTGTGGTGCCATAGCAGCTTCTAAGCACCCAGATTCCATTATAGGATACTAGTGTAGCCTTATGTTCATGCACCCTTCGATCGGACACTACAGCAGTAGGGGCACGTGCAATTTGCCGTTCATATATGGGAGATAGGCCTATGTCCAACCATTGTTCTGCACCTATGTACATCCCCTTGCAGTTTTACACACCATCGGGGGAACTGTAGATATGGCACTGAATGTGAGGTGCTACTTTCTGTGCCGTTTAAAGCGTCCTGACAGATCTGCACGAAAATGTGTATGCGCTTAAGTGTTTGTGTTTGTATCTGCAAAGGGGTGTTATGGCCATGAGAGGGGCATGAACGGGTCAGGGGCAGTACCTTTAAAATGTGCTTTTATAGAATCGTGCGAATCCTCACCCAATTTGTGTGCTGGCATTTACACGGTTTCAATTGAAATAATTCCTTTCCTTCAAATATGCTTTACTGAATTTTATAAATATAAATTATAAGAACAGTTTGTTTTTTTTTACACTGAAGTGTGAGCACCATTTACTGAATCTAGCCCTATTCCACTTACACACACCCTTGTAGAATAGTGCTTAGGCACCTTTCTGCCATGTGTGCACTTAATGCAAAAGTGTGTATTGTGTACGTTTAAACTAAAAGTTACTTCTATATTGAAACTAGCCATGTTGGTTCTAAGCGGCTCACACGTAAGAGAAAAAAAACCAGGGAAGACTACGAACAGATTCACACGCTCTAAAAGACTATAAAATTCAAAAGATTCAATACAGAAAAATACAATAATCATGTTAGTGGGGCTTCCTAACTGCCTTAATATAACCATTTAAATTGATAAAGGACTACTAAAAAAAATATACTGAGAGATTATCTCAATAGACACTTCTCAAATAACCTTGAGTATTGCATTCTGTTCTTGTCGTATCTCAAAAAAAATAAGAGCGGAATTAGAAAAGGTTGAACGATCGACCAAAATAATAGAGGATATGGAACTGCTCCCATATGAGGGGAAAAAGCTAAAGAAGTTAGGACTTTTAAGCTTGGAAGAGAGATGGCTGAAGGGGGATATGATTGAGGTCTACAAAATCCTGAGTGGTGGTGAGCAGGTGGCGGTGAATTGATTGATTTATTTTTTTCACTCATTCAAAAAGTACAAAGACCAGGGGATATTTCAATGAATCGCATGGGAATACTTTTTAAAATAGGAGGAAATATTTTTTTCATTCAGAGGATAGTTTAAGGTCTGGAACTCATTGCTGGAGGATGTGGTAATGGGGGTGTTATCTGAGTTTTTTTAAAAAAAAGTTTTCACAAGTTCCTGGAGGAAAAGTCCATAGTCTGTTATTGAGATGGACATGGGGGAAGCCACTGCTTTCCCTGAAATTGGTAGCAAGGTATCTTGCTACTAATTGGATTTCTGCCAGGTAATTGTGACCTGAATTGGCCACAGCTGGAAGCGGGATACTGGGCTAGATGGACCATTGCTCTGACCCAGTATAGCTATTCGTAACGTTTTTATGTACCTTTCTAAATCGCAGAAGACCTTCAACTAAGGATGACAGCAAGATTCATTCCAGAGTTTGACCCCTGTGAATGAAGATTTGAAAAATGATTTTATACTTCACTGACCTTGCTTGCATAGGAAGCTAATGAGCTTCAATCAGTAAACTTCCAAGCAGAATAAGCTAGGTGACCTACTCCATTTTGCAAGGTTTGTAATGTCGTTAGGATTAATTGTGAACATCCTAAACAAAAACATTGCAGTAGTCCAGTTGGCTCAAAATTAAAGCCTGAACAATTGATCTAAACAGTAAAGGGGGTCAAAGCAATGCCTAATTTTTAATCTTTTCAAAATGAAGATGTTTCTGGTTTAACTGAACTGCTACATAATATTTTCAAAAGAGCTTATACTATCCCAAGAGATCTTAAATTCTGATTTAACTGGAAAACCAATCTTCTCTGTATTTATAGTTTTGACACAGAACAGCCTGTTGAGGATTGGAGGCGATGGAAGATTGTTTTACCTATATTGAATTTTAATTTGAGTCATAGCCAATTTTTGTTTTTTTGTACCCCGCGCTTTCCCACTCATGGCAGGCTCAATGCGGCTTACATGGGGCAATGGAGGGTTAAGTGACTTGCCCAGAGTCACAAGGAGCTGCCTGTGCCTGAAGTGGGAATCGAACTCAGTTCCTCAGTTCCCCAGGACCAAAGTCCACCACCCTAACCTCTAGGCCACTCCTCCACTGGCAACATTCCATGTAGAAGTCGGCCCTTGCAGATCACCAATGTGGCCGCGCAGGCTTCTGCTTCTGTGAGTCTGACGTCCTGCACGTACGTGCAGGACGTCAGACTCACAGAAACAGAAGCCTGCGCAGCCTTCTACATAGAATGTTGCTAGTGGAATAGCAATATTCCATGTAGAATCTCCAATAGTAGCAATAGAATCTCAATAGTAGCAACATTCCATGTAGAATCTCCAATAGTATCTATTTTATTTTTGTTACATTTGTACCCCGCGCTTTCCCACTCATGGCAGGCTCAATGCGGCTTACATGGGGCAATGGAGGGTTAAGTGACTTGCCCAGAGTCACAAGGAGCTGCCTGTGCCTGAAGTGGGAATCGAACACAAAATGTAGCTTTAGTCTCCAACTGTCATACCCCCCCCCCCCCCCCCCCCCCCCCATAGCCATTGGAATAAACAGTGTGATGTCATATGCATACATGGAAGTTCTTTACTGCATGATTATCCAGAGTTTTACCGAGCAATGATGATACTACATTAAAGATGATAGGTGTCGAAGGGGGTCTTTATCTGAACTTACTAGACTGCCCTAGCTGCCAGGGCAGCGTCAGTCTTGTACAGGCTGAAACACAAAAAAAAAACATGCAGTGGGGAAACAGGGCAGGAACTCCAATTGCTGATAGGAAAGACTGACATTCACTCCAGAGCAAACAGCATATAGAGAAGGGCAAAGTGGAGTAATCAACGGTAGAAGACAATATAACAATAAAATACTTTGAGATTCTGTAATCTTTGGCTGGTACTTCTTGTCAAGCTGCAAATCCCTGTGGAATGCCACAACTTGAACCTCATGACCCGGGCAACTCATTTCCCCATTCTAACCTGATAGAATGTGAGATTTAAAAAAAAAAAAAAAACCCTCTGAACCAATTTATAACTGGGCTGTTATAGCTATTCCATCTAATGTCCGCAAGACGTAATTCAGGATCCATCACTGCGAATGCTGCTGACGGATCAGATTGAAATCCAGCAGCACCCGAGAACCCCTACAAAGTTAATATTTCAATTCTTTTTACCTGAAACACTCTCAGTATTGTACTTTCTAAATCCTGGTTTGAGAAGGGGAGAGAATGTTATGCTGGTCTAGTTATTTCACACAAGTTCCTGTGCGACTGTTGCTTCAAACATTTTGGCAAAGAAAGGGACTAGATGCCATGGGTCTATAGTTGCTAACCTGGTATTTAGCTCCAGTAATTCTTTAAAATTGGCATAAGGATAATGTGACCCCCAGGTCCCTGATCTAAACACATATTAAGCCATGTCATTAGCTATTTTAAAAAGCTTCTTGTTAAAATTAAAGATAAGTAGGACAAATATCCAATCTGGCGTGAGGAGTATTTCAACAATAACTTTTGGTTTCTTCTAGGTCAATTAAATTAAAAAGTTCATATCCTATCACCTGGGATACTTAGTGCTGTTGGCATCAAGTGGGTGGGGTAGCTCATAACCCTGTCCTTATTTCTCTTAATCTATTTTAGATTCAAGAAATTCTGCTAATTCCTGAGCTGAAGGTCTATTTTAATTTTGATAGTTGCATCACTTTCCCTGTATCTTAATAGTTGGTCAAGTAACTTTTGGCTTTAAACCGTCAATCTACCAATTTGGAATAATATTGCTTCTTGGGAGATTTCAGTGGACTTTTATAAATGTTCATTTCTTCTTTCTTGTTCTTAAATGATTTAATTTTATTCCAAAATACTTAATCTTCTACAAGCTCTTTTTAAAGAGAGCAATTCCTCATTAAATCAAGTGGCCTATAAATGCAGGTGCCCGGTTATAGAATTGCCTTTTTAATGAGTTAACATGAGAAAATGAGAGTTTGTTTCTTAGTCTCTTCTGCTCATGTGGACCATTGAGTGTCTGGGTTCATTCTAGTAATAAAGATGTATGGTAATCTTACAATTATTTTTGTGCACTTAGGCTGTTTTCCCACAGCGTTGCAGTCTAAGGCTGCCTGTATGTTGTGTGGTTTTAAGCAGTGTTGGGCAGTAATGGTCTATGCTCATTGAAGCTCACTATGTGTGACATGCATGACACGTATCTAAAACATGTTTGGGTTTCTTTTAAATCTTCGTGAAACTGATTCTTTTTACCATGACTTGATAACCCTTCTTCCATTTTTGTTTAAATCTGCTTAACTGCACAGAGGCTCTGAATACCTGGCTGTCCTGATCAGGCTACAGCTCCAATATGTTGAGTTGCTGCTTAGAAATAGTAGTACTTCCCCCCTCCCCCCCTTAAAAGATAATAATTTAACTTCAGCTTTTGCTACATGAAATTCAGTAAGCTAACTTTACCTCCTTCCTTGTCTATCACTTTCCCAAGCTGGTCAAATTTGCATGAATAGAGTTGCATGCATCGTCTCTATTGTAAGTGAATCCTTGTGCATATCGATAGCCAGATTCAGGATAGGGGAGCCATTGAGCTCTAGAAATATAAATATAATTTTTCACAAGGGCCGGCCCTTTTATAGGATACAAAGACTGACTGACTTATGCAGGGACAGAATAAGGCTGCAGTTCTCCTTCCTTTCCATACAACTTACTCTTCGGTAGTATTCAGTCCCCACGGCGTGTTCTGACCAGCAGTTTTCTGGGAGCTTTAAGCTTTGGCAGTTCCTCTTTTCATAAGACTACAAGGAGACAGAGCACAGCAAACACTGTAGTTACCTTAACTGTGTTGTACCACCTTGCAGTTAATGGGGGGGGGGGGGGGAATGACCCAGTCTCTTCTCCCATCAATATCAGTAACGGTATATGCAATTGAGGGGGCAGTATCCATAAGTAGTATGATTTGGGGGGGGGTTTTTAATGGCGAGGTTGACCGCAGGAGCGGATGCTGGGATGCAAGTCTGACTACTAGAAAATTGGAGGGGAGGAGGGGTGGTGGGAAGGAATAAAGTAACTTTTATTTATTTCATTTGTATACCACATTTTCCCACCTCTTTGCAGGCTCAATGTGGCTTACAATGTGTCGTCATTGGTAGATAGTAGATTAGGAGATAACGGTATTACATAGAGAATTGCATAATCGAAATGTATAAGTAGAAAACATTACTGATAATGGGTAAGGTGGAGAAGCCGTAGCAAATAATGTAATCGAAATTCAAGCAAGCAGATATAAGCAAAAAAAAGAGGTGGCAGGGCAACCAACAGTCTTGCCTGCCGTTTTTTCCCCAGCAGTGTGGGGGCAGTGCAACACAGGGGTGTAGCCTAAAGTAAGACAAGCAAAAGATTAGCTCGCTCTACGGTAGCATTAGTGAGGGTTTCATCCCTATTTCTTCTGTTTACTCCGCATGAGGACCCGCTGCTGCTGCTTCACCCCCTCCCCCCCTCACCAGTTTCTCTCAACATGGATAAAGCTGCAGGGAGGTGAGCTGCACTGTGGACATAGGGGTATTTACACTCAGATTGCATGCGCATATCCAAAAATACTATCTTTTGCATAAATAAGCATTTTAGCAGCTCTATGCACATGCAATCAGAGTACCAATACAAATTGTTTGGGGGGGGGGGGCAGGGGGAGACTGGGGTTACTAGCGTGGACCCTGTGCACATGTATCTGGTGTGCTTTCCCGTGTTGGTGCACCCTTTTTGCAGTCTGCTTTATTTGGATGCTGTTTGCTTACCTAAGAGAGCAACATTTTTGTATTTATGCTTGTTTTAAGAAGCTACAATGAGCTCAAGGTAACTGTTATGCTCATTTTCAAAGCACTTAGCCTCCCAAAGTTCCATAGAAACCTATGGAACTTAGCCTCCCAAAGTGCTTTGAAAATATGCCTCTGTCATCCTTCAAGGGATGTTCTGAAGTAACCAAACAATGCAAATTTACCTCATTCTTCAACCAAATAGGTGCAGCTGAATATTCATGGTAGATACCTGCAGACTAGACACGGTTCCTTTTTTTTTTATTTATTGCATTTGTATCCCACATTTTCCCAACTATTTGCAGGCTCAATGTGGCTTACAGAGTTTTGTTCTGACATAGTCATTACATGATATCAGATACAGTTAGTAATGTGCAAGGAATAAGTAAGGGAAGGTGTTATGCATGATGGTATAGAAGGTGGACTTTAATAACTGGGTGGATTGGTGAGGTAGCTTTGTAAGGCTATGGGTTCTCTTTGTAGGCCTTGTTGAAGAGTTGTGTCTTCAAAGATTTGCAGAAGTTAGTTATTTCATCAATAGCTTTTCAGCGCTATAAAAATGCTAAATAGTAGTAGTAGTAGGGATGTGGGTAATGCAGTCCACAACTGCGTGCTCATGTAAGAGAAGGTGGTGGCATGTATCAGCTTGTATTTTAGCCCTTTACAGCTGGGGAAGTGCGGACTGAGAAATTTGCGTGATGATCTTATGGCATTTCTGGGAGGTAGGTCCACGAGGTTTAGCATGTAGATTGGGGCGTTTGCGTGAATGATTTTGTGTACAATTGTGCAGATCTTGAACGCAATGTGTTCCTTAAGTGGGAGCCAGTGAAGTTTCTCTCTTAGGGGTGTTGCACTTTCATACTTAGTTTTTCCAAATATGAGTCTGGCGGCTGTATTCTGGGCTGTTTGGAGTTGTCTGATAGTCTGTTCTTTGCAGCCAGCGTATAGTGCATTGCAGTAGTCCAGATGACTTCTTACCATTGATTGTACCAGGGTACGGAAGATATATCTCTGGAAGAAAGGTTTTTGAGGGGCCTGCGTTGCCTCTCCTGCCTTTGAAATGTCTCTTGAACTTTTAACTTTTGGATTTAGTCTGAACATGATGATTGTAAATGAGGTGGGAGTTTTTTTCCCTCCCCTTTCTTGCTTTACTCTAACTTCAACTATGCATCCAAACAGTACATGAAAGAAGTCCAGGTGCTACAGGACCAAGAAAGGGCCATAGGAAAGTAGCACCAGCCCACGAGAGTCCAAACAGAGATGAAGTTTATTAACAAGACCACCGTTAACATGGAAAAACCTGACCTGGCCATTTTTTGCCAGAGCAGGCTTCATATCCATGAAATAACTCATGGTGCTTCTAAAAGCTGATTCATCGGGTTTTTATTTGAGACTCCCAACAGATTGTGACCCCACCCCCGATGCAGCCTGATCTGCTGAAATGTGGTCATGTTGGGTTCTTCCTGGGTTGAGGGTGGTCCCTGGTCCCTTGTTAATAAACTTTTCCTTTTCTAGTTGGACTCTCATGGTCTGGTGCTGTTTTGCTGTGCCTATGCTGGACTATATCAGAAATAGGGTGTTACATTTGTATAGCGCTACCAGACGCATGCAGCGCTGAACACCTGACATAGAGAGAGACAGTCCCTGCTCAATAAGAGCTTACAATCTAAAAAATAACACAGACAGACAAGGCAATTAAGGGTGAGGGAAGTACTGGGTGAGAAGTAGTAGTAGTTAGGAGCCAAAAGCAGTGGTGAAAAGGTGGGTTTTTAGCATAGATTTGAAAACAGGTAGAGATGGAGCTAGACGTACAGGCTCAGGAAGTCTATTCCAGGCATAAGGTGCCGCGAGGGAAAAGGAACGAAGTCTGGAGTTAGCAGTGGAGGAGAAGGGGGACGATGAGAGAGATGTCCAGTGAGCGGAGTTCACAGGGAGGAATGTAGGGAGAGATGAGGAGAGGTAATGGGGAGCTGCAGAATGGATGCATTTAAAGGTCCAGTAAGAGAAGTTTGAACTGTATGCGGAAGCGGACAGGGAGCCAGTGAAGTGACTTGAGGAGTGGGCTAGTGTGGGCATAACGATTTTGGCGGAAAATAAGTCGAGCTGCAGAATTTTGGACAGACTAGAGAGGAGAGAGATGGCTGAGCGGAAGACCAGTGAGAAGTAAATTGCAATAATCCAAATGAGAGGTGATAAGGGTTCTGGTAGCATATTCAGAAAGGAAGGGGCGGATTTTGCTAATGTTGTAGATAAAGAAACGATAGGTTTTGGCGATCTGTTGAATATGTGTAGAGAAGGAGAGAGAGGAATCAAAGATTTGACTCCCAAGGTTACGAGCCGAGGAGACGGAGGATGTGAGAGCCATTAACAGAGATAGAGAATGGGGGAAGAGGGTGTTTTTGTTTTGTTTTTTTCTTAGGAAGGGAAAACTTGTTCCGGCCTCTTCCTAAAGAGGGCTCATGGGGGGGGTGGTGTGTTTTTTTTTTTTTGTTTGTTTTTTTTTCTTAGGAAGGGAAAATTTGTTCTGGCCTCTTCCGTAAGAGGGCTCATGGGTAAGGAATATGCATGGGTGTAAGGACAGGTATCAACAGGCTTGAAAGTGGCATGTGACTCTCAAACCCTGCCGTGGCCTGCATTTTAGTTTTTGTTGCACAAGACTATATTATCCTTAATTCCTCTGTTTGTGTACAAACTCCTGTTTATTAACTCGTATAGTTAATTTGGCAGGTCTAGCTGGTGAAAGCTGCACCCTTCTAATTACAGATTTATGAGTATCTCTTGCATGTGATTTCCTCCCTGCACTGCCTTTTCCCCTTTTGACAGTTTTCTCCCTTTGGGCTTTGTGGGTGGGAATAAAGAATGCTCATTGCTTTTCAGCAGGTAGCGCACCCATGTGCCCGTGTTCATGAGTCACAAGTGCAAAAGATGGAGTTAAAAAAACATTAAGACCATGGGAAAGTTTTCTCCAAATCCTCTGAAGGTTGGGGCCAGGGTTTGTACTCTTTTTACAGTAGGCAATGCTGGGTAAAACTTCCAGCCCTGGAAGAGGAGTCGCCCATAGATGAGGTGATTTTATAATCTAGACACTCACTCTTTTTTTTTTAAATCCCCTGGAGCCTACAGGTGCTGCCTAAATGTTTGCATGTGCAAATTGAATAATGAGCTCTGAACTATCAATGGGGTGTTAAACCAATTATTTTTATTTTTTATTACATTTGTACCCCGTGCTTTCCCACTGATGGCAGGCTCAATGCGGCTTACATATTGCATACAGGTACTTTTATTTGTACTTGGGGCAATGGAGGTTTAAGTGACTTGACCAGAGTCACAAGGCGTTGCCTATGCCTGAAGTGGGAATCGAACTCAAATTATGGATCATTGGCACCGTATCTGCCTGTGCACGGTTCCTTGTATGTATCGCAAAAGGGCGCATGGCCGTGGGAGGGGCAGGTGTTGAGAACATTCCAAAACGTTAGCGTGTAGCTGTGACATCCTGGGTCAGCGTGCTCAACTTAGGTGTCAGTAGGTGTAAGTCTGGCACCTACAGTTTAGAGCACAGGAATTGGCATTAAGCCCGATTCTAGAAAGGATGCACGGCCGTTAATAGAATCTTGCTAGTGTGTCCCATCTTTCCGGCACCCACTTTTGAGCCCCATTTATAGAATCCAGCCTTATATATGTAACTGTTTAGATTACTGGCATGTGCCCACTTATAGCTTGCTGCCTAACCATACAAAACTTGGGTTGTGAGCCCTCCAGACTGAATGTACACCGCTTTGCAAAATATTTTTATTTCTTATATACTGCCTTCAAGTTGAAGGCTGTCAGATAGCTGCTTAACTACTTAGTGCATATTTGCAAGGGGGCATACACAGAAGAGGATTATGGGCATGACACAAGCAGGGTCCCACTTACACACAATTTACAGTATTCTCATATTTAGGTGTTCACAGTTGCCATCAGTTCTATGGCTGGTATAAAACAATGCAACACTTAATTAGGTATGTTGCGCTAGGATTCTGTAAAGGGTGTCTAGGTTCCATTATAGAACAGGCTGGAACTGCAAACACAATGCTTTGAACAGCAGACTTATCAGAATGGTTACATGAACTTCCATGCACAGATTTGAAAACAAACTGAAGTTAGTAGGTGGGGGGAAACTTATCTCCTGCGTCCATCTTGGTTGGGAGCACTTGGATCCCTTTCTGCGATGTGGTTAAGTTTTGTTTTTTTGTTTTTTTTAAATTTACAAATGACCTTTTTCACATTTAGATTTCTGGAATAGGGTGTGCTTGCTTCATTACACTACATCTGCTCAGGCATTTGTGCCTCTTTATCAGAGAATTTGTTTGGTTCAAGCCTTGCTTGATTTAAAGGTTAACAATTGTAATGTTGTATAACCTGGCCTTGCCCACAGTGGGCGATATACAAATTTCATCTCAAAACACAACCGGAAGAGTGCTGGGGCTTCCTGAAGGTCTAGAGCATGTGCCACCAATGCGTTGGTTGTTACGTTGGCTTCCAATACAGACAAAGCTGTCGGCTCTAGAAATGTTTAGTAGTAGTAGTGGTTAAGGCTCTCAAAATGTTTTCTTTAACTTTTAATAAGGATAATGTGTGTCTATTTGGAATTGGTGAAACTTCAGTCCCCAGGCCTGCCCTAGGCTGTGGGACCATAAGTTTGATTGGCACAGAAGAAAGTTCATTTAACAACTTGACTGATAATTCTGGTAGCAGTTGCATCCTTCTTATGGAATGTTCTAAATAAGGGGTCCTTTTACTGGAGAAAAAAAAGGGGGGGGGTTACTGTGGGGTGTGCTCAGGTGTCCTGTGGAATTTTTGCATGTGGTACCCATGTACTAATTTTTAGTGCTTGGGCCAGGGTTTGGGAGGTCAGAGAGTAGGTGTTTTTTGCATAGCACCGCTACATTGCGGTGTGCTATTGAGAAACTTATACACACACACACACCCACCCTGTTTTATAAGCAGTGCCAATGACGACAGAGCCCATTCACTTTGAATGGGTTGTGTCTGCATTGCCATGTGGCTTAGTAAATGGGGGGGGGGGGGGGGGGTGTTAGTGTGTGGCCAATAATGTTGGCAATAGAAAAATCGGCCATTTTCCCCACGTGGCCATAGTGTGCAGGAATAACATGTGCTAAGGACACTTTTTTTACCACAGCTTAATAAAAGAGCCACAGAGGAAGTGCGAAAGTAGTAGATATTAAAACGTTCCAGGAATGTTAAAAAAAAAAAAAAAAAACGTTTGGGGAAGCCAGCTTTCTTTTTACTAGTAATGAAGACTATCAAACAGTTGCTTAACTTACATAGTGCATATTTGGCAATAGGGCATACACATGTGAAAAATTTGTTTTTCTTGCAACTGGATGTCACATAAATATAGATCACTATCATAAGAATGTTACTACTACTACTATTACTAATTACCATTTCTATAGCGCTGCCAGGGTTACGCAGCGCTGTACAAGTTTAACATGGGGAAGGATAGTCCCTGCTCAAGAGAGCTTACAATCTAAAGGTTACAAACTATGTAGTCAGTGTAGGTAACTTACAACTTATGTAGTCAGTGGAGGTAGGTTACAAACTCTGTAGTCCCTCATCCACACCCTTGTCACCTCTCGTTTAGACTACTGCAATCTGCTTCTTGCTGGCCTCCCACTTAGTCACCTCTCCCCTCTCCAGTCGGTTCAAAACTCCGCTGCCCGTCTCATCTTCCGCCAGGGTCGCTTTACTCATACTACCCCTCTCCTCAAGACCCTTCACTGGCTCCCTATCCATTTTCGCATCCTGTTCAAACTTCTTCTACTAACCTATAAATGTACTCACTCTGCTGCTCCCCAGTATCTCTCCACACTCGTCCTTCCCTGCACTCCGCTCCATGGATAAATCCTTCTTATCTGTTCCCTTCTCCACTACTGCCAACTCCAGACTTTGTGCCTTCTGTCTCGCTGCACCCTACGCCTGGAATAAACTTCCTGAGCCCCTACGTCTTGCCCCATCCTTGGCCACCTTTAAATCTAGACTGAAAGCCCACCTCTTTGACATTGCTTTTGACTCGTAACCACTCGCCTCCACCTACCCTCCTCTCCTCCTTCCTGTACACATTAATTGATTTGATTTGCTTACTTTATTTTTTTTTGTCTATTAGATTGTAAGCTCTTTGAGCAGGGACTGTCTTTCTTCTATGTTTGTGCAGCGCTGCGTACACCTTGTAGCGCTATAGAAATGCTAAATAGTAGTAGTAGTAGTAGTAGTCAGTGTAGGTAACATGAATGGGGAGGGTGTTTAGGCGCCAAAAGCAAGGGAAAAGAGAGGGGCTTTGAGTAAGGACTTGAAAATGGGGAGGGAGGGCGCTTGGCGTATGGGCTCGGGAAGTCTGTTCCAGGCATAAGGTGATGTGAGGCAGAAGGGGCGGAGTCTGGACTTAGCGGTGGTAGAGAAGGGTACAGATAGGAGTGATTTGTCCTGAGAGCGGAGGTTACGGGTGGGAACATGGGGAGAGGAGGGTAGAGAGGTAATGGGGGGCTGCAGATTGAGTGCACTTGAAGGTCAATAGGAGAAGCTTGAACTGTATACGGTAGCGAATCGGGAGCCAGTGAAGCGACTTGAGGAGAGGGGTGATATGAGAGTATCGGTTCACTTGGTAGATAAGCCGTGCGGCGGAATTTTGGACAGATTGAAGGGGGGTAGGTGGCTAAGCGGGAGGCCAGCGAGAAGAAGGTTGCAATAGTCAAGACGAGAGGTAACGAGCGAGTGGACGAGGGTTCGGGTGGTCTGTTCAGAGAGGAATGGGCGAATTTTGCTAATATTATACTTGCATGTACATTAGTGGTGGAATGGCTACATAGTCCCCAAAAAGTGACTGCCACTAGCTCAAGGGCATCCAAATTCTGCATCATTGGACTGCATGATCAGAAGTCGGTGTGGGCCATATGGAATAGTAACCTGTTCATCTCATATTCATCAATCTCTGAATTTCTGTTACAATTGTAACTTCATGTGTACTAGCTGTTTAGGTAAATATGCTTAAAAAAAAAAATGTGGGCCACATCCCGGGCTCAGTTAGGTCATATTTGGCTTGCAAATCACATATTGGACACCCCTACGGTACCTTTTACTTAGGATACCTACGATTAATGCAAGGGACAGGGAAAATCTGTTAAATCCCAGGGAAAGTGGAGGAGGGTGATGAAACATGTGACCTGCTTTGATGTTGCCCTAAGGCTTCTACAAGATGCTTGTTAATAGGAAACTGAGTAATTGGAAATTGCAATCTCGAACAAAAGCAGTGAGCCTCTCTCAGCTGGTTCTGGAATTCCATTATGAATCCTAAAATTATACCAGTGCTGCTTTAAGATCTCTTCCTGAGATATTCTCCTTAACTGTTTAAATCTCTTATCTTTATGGCATGAAGCTTCAACTTTTCATTTGATAAAGGAGAAACAATGAAAGATAAATGGAACCATGGCTTCCACTTGGTCAAAGATCATTGGTCAACTGGCCAATTTATTTAAATTTTTTTTTGGAGGGGGGGTAGGAAAAATGTTGCCTTATTTCTGCAAGAATGTTGTGCACAGCTTAATTAAAAGAATTGCATGTACAGTTCATATGAAAAATATTATATAGACTATTGCTGAAACAGTTTAGGTTTCATACCACTAACATTTAAATGATTTTTCCCCTAACAGATATCACTTCAACATATCGCACGCACTTCTCCCACAGCGCTTTAACTTTTTCTCTGTACATAATGGCAGTAGTTTTGTACTAGAGATCAGTCACATTGTCAGCTTTCTGAATATGTGTTTTATTTTCACAGGGCTCCATCCATGACGTGCAGATTTAACGGATCTTGTTTTTTTTAGTTGCCGATCAGTCGCTCAGTAGTTGGTGTAGATCCTGTGATTTTAGTCAGCAGCTACATCTGGCTACTGGGTCTCTGAAGGCAATTACTGGTCTTCGGCTTTCAAGGCTTGGATATGGCCAACGCTGGCCCATCATTCATTCCATCATCGTCTGCAGCTCAGTTGCAAATTGACAGCTAGCAACTTCAATTAAGATGATGGGGGGGGGGGGGTGAATATATACAACTTTCTTTACCCCTTGAGCTGGATATAGAGAGAGTTTATAGTTCTTATCTGACAAGACAGTTGAAAACACTGTACAGACTCATTCAACAGCAAAAACATTGAAAGGAATGCCATTAGTAAAACAGGAAAGAAATCAATCAGGTAAATCGAGCATTCACTACTTACGGAGGAGACAAGAACCACAATCACAGTTGCCAAAGTGGCCATGTACTTAACAAGTGTATCAGTGTGGTGACTATTTGTACCTAGGAGTTTGTTCCCCAGTATGTTCACCAGCTGACTCCCCCAATGCCTAGTGGAAAATAAAACTCTTTTTTTTTTGGTAAGAGTAGATTTCAGACCATTCAGTTGATATGCCTTTTTTTTAATGACTATAAACAGTTTAGAATTTGACCTAAGAGGATGAAGGCTTTTGCTTACGGGTAGAAGCTTTCAAGAGTCATAACTAGGGCTGTGGAGTTGGTACACCAAACCTTTGACTCCTCTTTTTCTAGTGTCTGATTCTGACCCTTACTATGTTATAGTAAATTTAAGAAATAATTATACATACATAGTCCTAATTTTGTCCTATGATATATATTTGAACAAAACTTTGACAAAAATGATGTTGCCAAATGAAAATATGCTCTACACTTTTTAAAGCCCGAGTTCAGTATATTTTTTACTGCCTTGACTCCACAGCTCTGGTAGTAACACTGTAAGATAGCAGGGTTAGCACTTGACTTGGCCAATCCAGTCTGCCCAGTAAGGTGGTTAGAATTGTAACTGCCATTCAGTGTAGGTTACTCTCCCTTCCCTCCCCCCCCATGCCTTCATCTAAGGTGACTTAAACTGCAGTCTTAATAGCCAAGTGTGCTAAAAAAAAAAAACACCCTTTAACAAATGGGGTACCACAAGGACTTCACCTGTTTTATCAGTTATCCTACAGCGTTAGAGCAGAAGCGGACCCAGGTTGACAGTGCAGGGGCAGCGAAAGCGGTGCAAGACCAGGCTTCCGCCGACGTTGGCACACATTTTTAATGCAACGCATTGGAGAAATAAAAATAGGCGCTGGCACCAGCAGAACTCCGTTTGGGGAAGCGGCCGCTCCCCTGGTGGCCCACCTAGCTATGCTACTGGGTTAGAGCGGCCAACTGTACTGAATGCATTAAGCAGGAATCCCATTTAAGAACATCCTATATTGGTGAACTACTTTCAATAAAATGTGTAATTTGTCCTCCCCCCCCCCCCCCCCCACATAAAAAGGTAATGCCTAGAACTGTAGACAGTTTTTAGATGTGCCAGTCCCACTAACCCTCATTTTATATATCTTTGCAAGGTGTTTATAAGCTACTCGCCACTCTTTTGCTGTTTAGTTATCAAAAAAATGTGTGTGTATATATATATCTATAGATAATTGCTTTCAAATGATCAAGGGAGTCTTTCCCAAATGATGAGTGTGCAGCAATTTCTGGACATCTTCAAACCACAGCCAACTTCAAGCGTTATTCAGGCTTTGGGCATGAACCTAGCATACAATGTAGAATTCTGTGTATGCTGAGCAACAGCTACATTGTCTGCTGGGTTTCCAGCTACCTGACTTGGGCTTCTGAATTTTTATTTTTATATTTTTTTAATGACTACTTCCTCCAACTTTAAAAATGCCTGTAAGGAAAGGTCCCTGTAGGAGTGAAACAGGTTTCAGTTTTGGTATGGTGCTGAGATTGTTATGGCTTAGCTGTAGACTTTTTAATTTTGTAAGACTCTTGAGCTCATCACAGTTTCAACTCTAATAGACTTTGGGAGCTGCAGCACCAGACTGGCATCTAGCAGAATGAATTTGGTGCTACCCAAGAAATGTTAAGCCATATTACAGTTGGGTCTAAAGACTCCTGCAGTATATAGAAATACGGAGGTCGACCACCAAGTGGAGGAATGAGGAACACTACGGATGTAGAAGGGTGCTCAAAATCGTGTAGACGATGGCACTTCCAACAAACGTGAAGCAGTCGAGAAATGTCATAGATGGGGGTTACAGCACTATAATTGTGCAGAAGATGCATTTTAATGTTTGGCTGTGTCATATCATTTATACCATGTCATGCATTGTGCATTATAGCTAACGGCCCCCTAGAAAGCTGTCTTCAGTCTACCTATGATCCAGAAGCTATGTTCCACTAAAGGGGTCTTTTCCTAAAATGCACTAGAAGATAGGCTTAATGCATTTTTAATGCATGACTTTCCTGTGCACTTAGCCCACTTTTAACACAGCTGTAAACTAGGGCTTTTTAAAAGAAAAATGGTGGGTCATGTGCTTTTTTTATACATTAGTGCAGAGGTTTTCAACACAGTCTTTGGGCCACACCCATGCAGTAGGGGGGTTTTCAGGATCTACTTCAAGATATCCCCATTGAATTAGTCCATGAGACTTGCAAAAACATTTTGAGTACAGGAGCACTTCACCTCCTACTTAAGAGCTGCTGTGTGCTCCTGCATTAACTCTGTGTTGACCAGTTTGGGAGTGTTGTTCAGAATCCACTAACTGGTTAACACACCACCATGGGAGAGCCCCTTCCAAAAATGGTTTTAAAAATTCATTAATGGGCACTTAAGTGCATGGAAAAAAAATTACCTTAAAACACTTAACATGTTTGGTGGTGTGTTCCGTTAGCGTTTAACACCCTTTAGTAAATGAGCCCCTAAAATTAAGATGTAGTAAATTCATCCTTGTTCTGCAACTGACCCTGGGAATGTGTCACCTGCTGAATATTTAATTTCTTTAATCTTGCCATGAGCATTAATGAAGAACTTAGGGCCATGTTCACTAAGGCATGCTAGCATTTTTAGCACCTGATAAAATTTTAGTGTGCGCTAATGCTAGAGACACCCATATATTCCTATGGGTGTCTAGCATTAACATGCATTAAAAACACTAGCGTGCCTAAAGCACAGCTTAGTAAACAGGCCCTTACTCAACAGTTTGAAGGTACCACATTCCAACTGTAAACTATACAAGTTGAAAATTAAGTTACACAGAATGGACCAGGTCTGACTCCATTGCCCTGGATAGTGTGGGAACGCCTATTTTGATCACATATGTGCATGTAAGTCCTAAGAAAGGTCCTGCTCCTCCTCCCAGACCTGCCTTCAGCAAGCTATAGGGCTTAGCAAATATGCATTGGTTGCAATAAATCCAGTTAGAGTTGGTGTCTTCTGTGTTGCATGAGCTTAAGTTACCCTTTTTTAGGGACAAGATTCTTGTGGAGTAAAAAATGTTTGTCATTGTTTAATAAAATTCTATTAAAGCGATTATAAAACCTCTGTGTTAGTACTTTCAAGTTTATTTATTAGAATTTACGTACTGCCTTTTTGAAGGAATTCACTGAAGGTGGTGTACAACATTGATTTCAAATCTTCATGAACCTATACCAGTGTTGGGCTTGTTTATTTTCCTTCCATTTTATAAACAGCTGGATAATGGACCTACTAGCTAGAAATAGAAACATTGCTCCCCTCTCATCCCAAAATTGTACATCACTGACTCAAAAAGGTTGAAGTTCAAGAATGTTAATGCTTTAGGAAAACTGCTGTAACTCATGTTCTCAATTGTCCGAGCCATGAATTTAAATTCTAGTATTGAATAGTCAGGAACCCTTTTACTAAATTGCGTAAGCGTCTACGCACACCAAAATAGAATTACCGCCCGGTTCCATCGTGGCTCTTGGTGGTAATTTCATTTTTGGCACGCGGCTGAAAAATAATTTTTTTTCGGACGCACGCAGGTCATTACCCCTCGGTTACCATGTGAGACCTTACTGCTAGGTCAATGGCTGGCAGTAAGGTCACAGACACAAAATGGATGTGTGGTAATTTTGATTTTGCCACAAGTCCATTTTCAGCAAAATGTTTTAAAAAGGCTTGTTCTACAAGCGTGCTGAAAATGGATCAGCGTTTGCCCAAAACCTGCGCCTACACTACCGCAAGCCATTTTACAGCACACCTTAGTAAAATGACTCCTCCGTGCTTACAGTGGGAAGATACTGATGTGGGGCCGACTGAAAGAACAGATATACTACCTTGCAACCTATGACTCCTGCAGATCATGATACGCATAAGACCTAGAATGATGGTAGGTAAGACTGCAAGACCTGACTTCCTGGCACAAGCCCATAGTCTAGCTGATTCTTTAGCTTTTCTCTTAATCCTCTGCCTGCCTCGTGCTTTCTTCAATGCCATTGGTGCCTGCCTCTATCTGGGAGCTTTATAGCTCACCATCTTCCCTTTATGATGAGTAGGTGCCATCTGACAGTGTGTGACAGCTGTTGGTTGGTTGAACCTTGTTGGTTGGTGCTCCTAAGCTAGGTTTTTCTTTTCCTCCCTGAAATGTTGGCTTCTTGTAGAGCTTATACTTTTAGGGCTTTTCAGTGTCTTCTTTTCCTTCCCACCCCAAACACTCCCCACTTTCCTACGATGGACAATAGCACAGCCCACATCAAAAGTGAATCTTTAAGAACCATCAGTGTTCTGGAAGCTGTAAAACTGAAGATAGTATGGAAGAAGTCTTGCTTGTGACGTTTCATAATGTACTTTTCTAGTTATTAGCCTCTGTGTATTCTAATATTCTAAATCTAGTAGCTACCTTTAATATTCAGTCATAATTTATGCTGAGGTTTCACTCCTTGGTGCACACCAGTAATTTATCTCTTCCCCCGAACCAGCACACGTCATACACTTATCCCTTGAATTTCTTCACCCTAACCCTTTTGAAATCTGTAAAGGCTGCTTTCATACCTCAGTAATTGAAAGTTCCTTTAAAGTAAATATCAAACTAAGCCCTTCATTTTCTGAAGGGGGAGAATGCAAATAAAACAAGACCTTGTACGTGGTATAGTGGCAGGCTGTATGTATTACAGTTTCTAAATATCACAGTTCGGATTTTTAGATCCTAGAGTAGCTTTGCATATCTCCTAACTCATTTTGTGGCGAGGACTCCCCTGCTCTTTCCAGTTCATGCTGAATTGCTTGCAGCCCTTCCTTCTCCCTTGTTATAATGTGGAAAACGGTGATGAGACCTATTGCAAATATTCTGTACCAAGTTATTGTAGGCTGACTCCTCTCTGTACAATCTGTTTCAAACAGGTAAAGCTGTGCTTTGTTTCATTGATAATGGTGAAATATTGCATTATATGCAGAGGCTTTAGTCCCAAAAATAACTAGCATAATCTGGTAAATAATTGTATTCTGAGATATTAGTATCCATCCATGCTCGAAAAATTGTTACATTCAATCGATGTAAACCCCTCAGTCTCAGGTGTGGGGAAATACATTGCAAATCATCCGTGAATAACATAACCAACGCCTCGATGCATACAAATATTTAAGCAAGACAGCTATGAACCTTGTGGCATGCCTAAACCCAAAGATACCCATTTTGATGTAGAATGAGTTTTTACAACTTGAAACTGACAATCTGCTAAATATGACCTAAACCATGAAAGTACCCTACCAGAAATTCCAAATGAAGACAACTAAGAAAGTAAAATCTCATGTTTTTTTTTGTTTTGTTTTTACAGTATCAATATAAGCAACAATGTTTAGTGAAACCAGAAAAAAAAATTTCACCTCTATCAAATCTCAACCTTATTGCATCAAGCATTAATATCAACAAGGTTTCTGTGCTATGCTTTGAACAAAAAAACAAATTGAAAAGTATTTTACATGGTGTCCAGAAAATGGGATGCCTAACATTTTCCTGAATAAAACAAAATCAAATGTATTATTATTAAAACTATTGTTTGCAGGTGTTACTGCAAGATCCTGTACAAACTGGATGATCCCTGTTTTCAAAATGACATCATTCAGGACGGGACCATTTTAGCAAAATGGTGTTTAACGAAGAAGATAAAATTGTGATTGAATTTTTGTGACAAAATAAGGCATATGGTGCAAAGCATTTGCTAAGGGAGTTTTCTTAATAAAGACTGGACTGATAATATATTTCAAAAGTCATACTTAAATGCATAAACAAATTGTAAAGTATTTTGAAACTATGTAAGGGGTCCTGTTTCCCCCCCCCCCCCCCCCCCCCCCGGACACTGTGCATAATGGCATCTGAATACTCAAATTCTTAGTCTAAGTTGGTATTTGGGCACCAACATTTAGGTACTTGCACACCATGTAGGAGGTAGGTGTAAATGGCTGCCTAGGTTTGTGACTTTTATAGAATACAGTAATACCTCAGTTTTCGTTGACTTCAGTTATCGTCGATATTTTTTCGTGAAAAATTTGTCTCGGATTTCATCGGCATGCCCACGTGACCTTGCTGCTAATTTTGCGAAAACGCATTCTCAGTGTGGTGGTGTTTCTCGTGTGAGCATCACCCTGTGCGTCTAGCCAAACAATTCCATTGCTTTCCAGTGTTTTTATTCATATGGAAATAATTGCCTCAGTTTTCATCAGTTTTGGATTTTGCCGCTTGTTTTCGGACGGATTATCGAGGAGAACCAGGGTATCACTGTACTGTAAGTTTAGTGTGTTGGACTTGCCCACGTCCCCCTCTTTTTGCAGTTAGGCATCTACCATTTGCGCACCTAAAGTTAGATGCCTGTTGTAGTACACTATATTGAATTAGGGGGTAATGTAACCTAAAATAGCCAGTCAGTATAACTAGGGTAGAAAAGAGCCTCTACCCCTTGCGATGTGCTAGAGATGGTAAGCACCAGAGAAAGCACAAGAAAGTCCAGCATGGTAATATTTTAAGTACTCTGCTGTCTGCACCTTGAGTATTGTGTTCAATTCTGGTCGCTACATCTCAAGAAAGATATAGTAGAATTGGAAAAGGTGCGGCGAAGGGAGACTAAAATGATAGCAAGGATGGGACGACTTCCCTATAAAGAAAGACTAAGGATGCTAGGGCTATTCAGCTTGGAGAAGAGACGGCTGAGGGGAGACATGATAGAGGTATATAAAATAATGAGTGGAGTGGAACAGGTGCATGTGAAGCGTCTGTTCACGCTTTCCAAAAATACTAGGACTAGGGGGCATGCGATGAAACTAGTGTAGTAAATTTAAAACAAATCGGAGAAAATATTTCTTCACCCAACGCGTAATTAAACTCTGGAATTCGTTACCGGAGAATGTGGTGAAGGCAGTTAGCTTGGCAGAGTTTAAAAAGGGGTTAGACGGTTTCCTAAAGGACAAGTCCATAAACCGCTACTAAATGGACGGGAAAAATCCACAATTCCAGGAATAACATGTAGAGAATGTTTGTACGTTTGGGAAGCTCGCCAGGTGCCCTTGGCCTGGATTGGCCGCTGTCGTGGACAGGATGCTGGGCTCGATGGACCCTTGGTCTTTTCCCAGTGTGGCATTACTTATGCTCACCGTATGTCCATGTCTGGCTGTAAATGGTCCTGCTCCCACCATTTGGAGCTGTGCATTTGTATGACTGAACTGGGAAGGAAGACTGTAGCCACTTTCAAACCATTTGTTGCTGCTGTATGGTCTGAAATGGTGAATTTTAAGAACTGGTCAAGCTTGATTGTTGACAGAGCTTCCAACTGTAAAAAAAAAATAATAATAATGAAAATTTGTATCCTTAAAGATGCAACAGCTATCAAATGTTCTACTTTGGGATTGTTAGTCTGATAACAATTTTTAATGTTACCCCACGTGTTGTGTGATAGGGGATAATATACACCACAAGTTTAAAAATTACAGGCTCCAGCAGCAGGCTTCTGCAAGCTGTTTCTCTTCTAGGAATTTCATGGGCTGAAACCAAGTCAGCCCAGGTGCCTTCTGATGGCAACTTGAAACTTAAGTGCTAGGCAAATATCAAAAGCTACAAGGAAGGTCTGCATGTGGGGAGAAAGGAAGACAGCTGCTGTCTGTGACATGTTCACGGTAAGCTCTCAAGGAGCATAGAACACGGTGTAGCCCATTTGGGGTTGACAGAAACGTGTGTGTGTGGAAGTGGAATGAGGCCAGAATTGTATTGCCAGAACGAAGTCCATGCTACTTTGTCAGCCTGCTTTCTCTTATGGTGGGAGAGTAACCCAAAGTGTCCTGATGAGCATGGCAAATTCAGTTGTCAGCCTCAACTGAGGCTGCTCTTCACGCTGATGGAAACCTCCATCCAGATAGCAGCAACTTAGTACTACTAACCTGATATGGAGTTCGACGTAGTGGCTGAACTGTAAGCATGGAAGACTGGGGCAAGGTTAACTCTTACTTTGTTTTGCTTCTTTTTTGAAAAGTGTGTGATGGGAAGCATTCTAGAACAATAGCTTCATACAAAATGTCTTATCTGTTGCCTTACATTACTCAGCCCCTAACAGCTGTAATTGTTACATTGTCATTAGTGAGTGTACTCTGGGGTCCTTAAGCTGCAGTAAGCACTAACCCCTGTGCTTACTGCAGATTAAAAATGGTTGGGGCACGCTAAGGCGTCCTGCACTAAGTTGCAAATGTACGCATGCGACCCATGTGCTTATATTTTTGTATTTTTCAGCTGTGGGGGCAGAGTGGCCCTTTCTGTGATAATTAGTGCATTGCATTGCTGCATGCTAACTGATTAGCACAGGATTAGTGCACAAACCCTTCGCCTACAAAATAGGTGGAATAAGAGCTACATAAGTATTGCCAGACTGGGAAAGAGCAAAGGTCCATCAAGCCCAGCATCTTGTTTCCAACAGTGGCCAATCCAGGTCACAAATACCTGGCAAGATCCCAAAAAAGTACTAACATTTTATACTGCTTATCCCGGAAATAGTGGATTTTCCCCAAGTCCATTTAATAAAGGTCTACGGGCTTTTACGAAGCTGTCCAAACATTTTTTTAAACTCTGCTAAGCTAACCACCTTTACCACATTCTCTGCCAACGAATGCCAGAGTTTAATTACATGTTGAGTGAAGAAACATTTTCTCCAATTCGTTTTAAATTTACTACATTGTAGCTTCATCGCATGCCCCCTAGTCCTAGTGTTTTTGGAAAGCGTGAACAGACGCTTCACATCTACCCGTTCAACTCCACTCATGTGTTAATTTGTGGTAAAAGCCTTGTGCTAATGGCAGCCTTAGTGCATGGTCATTTAAATGAAAAAATGGAAAATTGGCATTTTCTAGCTGTGGTAGAAATGGCCTGAGCATGTGAGAAAGGCTGGCGCAAGGGTAGGCTAAGACCACTTTTTGCAGCAGCTTTGTAAAAGGGCCCCTAAGTGAATAATTTCAATTTTTACTATGTATACAAATCACAGCCTAAAAGAGTTCAGGTATAATTAATTCACTCACATTTTTAATAAGGCATTTGTCAGAACAAATGCACTTCTTAAAGATTTAAATAGTGTCAGATGTGGATTATGAGGCTGAAGCTGTGAAAAGTTCTTCCTTCTCTGTCCCACTGAAATGACCCTGATGGGCATTAAATAATAAAGACAGCACTTGCAAATCTTAATCCTTAATGGGACTTGGGTATAAAAATTAAGACAATAGCATATAATATAAGAATGTTTTTATTATAGTTTTTTTTACTTTTTTTAAAAATTATTACGAGAACGCATATCTCAGTACCTCATATGTGCTTCAGCATGTTAAAACTTTTCATCCCCAATACTAAGAAATAGTGGATTTTCCCCAAGTCCATTTAATAACGGTCTATGGACTTTTCCTTTAGGAAGCTGTCCGAACCTTTTTTTTAAACTCCGCTAAGCTAACCGCCTTTACCACATTCTCTGGCACCAAATTCCAGAATTTAATTACATGTTGAGTGAAGAAAATTTTCTCTGATTCGTTTTAAATTTACTACATTGTAGCTTCATCACATCCCCCCTAGTCCTAGTATTTTTGGAAAGCATGAACAGATGCTTCACATCTACCCATTCAACTCCACTCATTATTTTATAGACCTCTATCATATCTCCCCTCGGCTGCCTTTTCTCCAAGCTGAAGAGCCCTAGCCGCTTTAGCCTTTCCTCATAGGGAAGTTGTCCCATCCCCTTTATCATTTTCGTCGCCCTTCTCTGCACCTTTTCTAATTCCACTATTTTTTTTTTTAGATACAGCGACCAGAATTGAGCACAATATTCGAGGTGCGGTTGCACCATGGAGCGATACAAAGGCATTATAACATCCTCCTTTTTGTTTTCCATTCCTTTCCTAATAATACCTAACATTCTATTTGCTTTCTTAGCCGCAGCAACAACACTAACAAAAGCATTAACTTTAGCAACGGTAGTATCATATCCACCCCATCAAGGTACTCCACGTCCAACTCAACCAATTTGCTCCCCAAAGAGGGGACAAATCGTCTGCTCCTCAGTGTACCTTCTATACCCCCACATCAGCTTATCATGTAGCTGCACCCAGTCTGGATTCTGTTCCAATCTGTGACTGCGGATCCTCGATCCTACTTTCTGGCCATTGCCATTTCACTGGCAACAGTGGCACCAAGATGCACCCTGTCTCCTTTTAGATACAGTGTCCATCAATCCCCTACACAATTGAGGGTCTTTCCTCCAGTCTGTATACACCCCACTCTTCAATCAAGTCTCAGATTTGTTCGATTTACATTCATATGCCCCAGCGTTGCTTCTACGGGAGCCACATACAGTGGGGGAAATAAGTATTTGATCCCTTGCTGATTTTGTAAGTTTGCCCACTGACAAAGACATGAGCAGCCCATAATTGAAGGGTAGGTTATTGGTAACAGTGAGAGATAGCACATCACAAATTAAATCCGGAAAATCACATTGTGGAAAGTATATGAATTTATTTGCATTCTGCAGAGGGAAATAAGTATTTGATCCCTCTGGCAAACAAGACCTAATACTTGGTGGCAAAACCCTTGTTGGCAAGCACAGCGGTCAGACGTCTTCTGTAGTTGATGATGAGGTTTGCACACATGTCAGGAGGAATTTTGGTCCACTCCTCTTTGCAGATCATCTCTAAATCATTAAGAGTTCTGGGCTGTCGCTTGGCAACTCGCAGCTTCAGCTCCCTCCATAAGTTTTCAATGGGATTAAGGTCTGGTGACTGGCTAGGCCACTCCATGACCCTAATGTGCTTCTTCCTGAGCCACTCCTTTGTTGCCTTGGCTGTATGTTTTGGGTCATTGTCGTGCTGGAAGACCCAGCCACGACCCATTTTAAGGCCCTGGCGGAGGGAAGGAGGTTGTCACTCAGAATTGTACGGTACATGGCCCCATCCATTCTCCCATTGATGCGGTGAAGTAGTCCTGTGCCCTTAGCAGAGAAACACCCCCAAAACATAACATTTCCACCTCCATGCTTGACAGTGGGGACGGTGTTCTTTGGGTCATAGGCAGCATTTCTCTTCCTCCAAACACGGCGAGTTGAGTTCATGCCAAAGAGCTCAATTTTTGTCTCATCTGACCACAGCACCTTCTCCCAATCACTCTCGGCATCATCCAGGTGTTCACTGGCAAACTTCAGACGGGCCGTCACATGTGCCTTCCGGAGCAGGGGGACCTTGCGGGCACTGCAGGATTGCAATCCGTTATGTCGTAATGTGTTACCAATGGTTTTCGTGGTGACAGTGGTCCCAGCTGCCTTGAGATCATTGACAAGTTCCCCCCTTGTAGTTGTAGGCTGATTTCTAACCTTCTTCATGATCAAGGATACCCCACGAGGTGAGATTTTGCGTGGAGCCCCAGATCTTTGTCGATTGACAGTCATTTTGTACTTCTTCCATTTTCTTACTATGGCACCAACAGTTGTCTCCTTCTCGCCCAGCGTCTTACTGATGGTTTTGTAGCCCATTCCAGCCTTGTGCAGGTGTATGATCTTGTCCCTGACATCCTTAGACAGCTCCTTGCTCTTGGCCATTTTGTAGAGGTTAGAGTCTGACTGATTCACTGAGTCTGTGGACAGGTGTCTTTCATACAGGTGACCATTGCCGACAGCTGTCTGTCATGCAGGTAACGAGTTGATTTGGAGCATCTACCTGGTCTGTAGGGGCCAGATCTCTTACTGGTTGGTGGGGGATCAAATACTTATTTCCCTCTGCAGAATGCAAATAAATTCATATACTTTCCACAATGTGATTTTCCGGATTTAATTTGTGATGTGCTATCTCTCACTGTTACCAATAACCTACCCTTCAATTATGGGCTGCTCATGTCTTTGTCAGTGGGCAAACTTACAAAATCAGCAAGGGATCAAATACTTATTTCCCCCACTGTATCCTCAGCTCTTTAGGTTTACATAACATAGAGGCTGGCAAATAATGTTTAAATCATTTTTTTTTTGGGGGGGGGGAGGGGATCAGTGACCACTGTGGGAGTAAGAGAAGGTCATCCTTGATGCCTTCCAGTGGTCATCTGGTTATTTAGGGCACCTTTTTGTGCCTTATTCATTTTTAAACACAGGTGTAGCTCAAAATGTCTTAGTTTTAGTCCTGGACTGTTTTGTTTTGTTCCATTATGGCAAGGGTTAACGAGGTGTCAAATATGGTATTTGCTCAGTGTGCTGCTGCGGCTAGGAAAGCGAATAGAATGTTGGGTGTTATTAGGAAGGGTATGGAGTCCAGGTGTGCGGATGTTATAATGCCGTTGTATCGCTCCATGGTGCGACCGCAGCTGGAGTATTGTGTTCAGTACTGGTCTCCGTATCTCAAAAAAGATATAGTAGAATTGGAAAAGGTACAGCGAAGGGCGACGAAAATGATAGTGGGGATGGGACGACTTTCCTATGAAGAGAGGCTGAGAAGGCTAGGGCTTTTCAGCTTGGAGAAGAGACGGCTGAGGGGAGATATGATAGAAGTGTATAAAATAATGAGTGGAATGGATCGGGTGGATTTGAAGCGACTGTTCACGCTATCCAAAAATACTAGGACTAGAGGGCATGAGTTGAAGCTACAGTGTGGTAAATTTAAAACGAATCGGAGAAAATTTTTCTTCACCCAACGTGTAATTAGACTCTGGAATTCATTGCCGGAGAACGTGGTACGGGCGGTTAGCTTGACGGAGTTTAAAAAGGGGTTAGATAGATTCCTAAAGGACAAGTCCATAGACCGCTATTAAATGGACTGGAAAAATTCCTCATTTTTAGGTATAACTTGTCTGGAATGTTTTTACGTTTGGGGAGCGTGCCAGGTGCCCTTGACCTGGATTGGCCACTGTCGGTGACAGGATGCTGGGCTAGATGGACCTTTGGTCTTTCCCAGTATGGCACTACTTATGTACTTATGTATACCTTAATGGAGGAAAAGCTCTCGGAAACTCAACTTCTCTTAACCGCAATATGCTGAACTATGTCTGCCATTTTGGGGGGGGGGGGGTGAGCTTCTTGTCACAGATCGAGAAAAAGTTTTTATACCTTTTTTTTAAATAAATTTTCACATATTTAGGACTGTAATTTACTTAACTGGCACTGAGATGACTTTCAGTGTTGTACCAACGTAGTTCCTAACTGCCATATATTCCGGTTTGCTCCAGATAATTAAACATCTCAGCTCAAAATTAAGAACATAGCGGCTCCAGGGGCGTAGCCAGACAACAGACTTTGGGTGGGCCTAGGCAAGAATTGGGTGGGCACCAAGTGTTCTACCCCCCACCCCCAAAGAAAATGATCTGAGCTGGTGGGAAAATGCTTCTTTCCACCTTGGCAGCAGGCATGCACTGAAAACTGAGCATGCACAATGATCTGAGCTGGTGGGAAAATGCTTCTTTCCACCTTGGCAGCAGGCATGCACTGAAAACTGAGCATGCACAATGATCTGAGCTGGTGGCAAAATGCTTCTTTCCACCTTGGCAGCAGGCATGCACTGAAAACTGAGCATGCACAGGTGCCAGTGTCATGGAGAGTAGCGTAATCTTCAGCTGGCGGAGCTTGGGATTCCCACCAGTTACCACTAAACATGTGCTACTGTTGGGTGGGCCTGAGCCATAAATGGGTGGGCCCTGGCCCACCCAAGCCCACCTGTGGCTACGCCACTGAGCGGCTCACTCACTATTTTTCAAAAGGAGAGTTTAAACATACTATACAGAAACCCTGCTCACCAGTACCTTTACTGACACACGGCAATGCGTTGCAAATGCATTGTGTTTCACTGAACCAAAAGAAAACGCTCAACCTCCAATCAGATGATTTGAGTTTCTTTTAAAGGGCTAGCAGGTATTAACCACTAAAGAAATGATTTCCATTCAGTGCATACATTGAGACCTTTAGGAATAACAGAAAGTAACTTGTAAATCCATCTTTGTTCTATTTGTAATAATACTGTAGACATATCAAAAATGCACTTCCACCTCTAAAACGATCACCAAAATACTTTACTGATATTGAGCCATATGATCACACTTAACCATATAGGTGATGAAAACACCTACCATGGTCCTGTTTCGGTGAGAATGCCTGCCTCAGCAGTCCACAACTGATTGTATACAGCCAGTGGAGGAAAAATAGCAGCAACAGGAGATCATACATGAAGGCACACGTGGAGGAGTGGCCAAGTGGTTAGGGTGGTGGACTTTGGTCCTGAGGCACTGGGTTCGATTCCCACTGCAGGCACTGGCAGCTCCTTGTGACTCTGGGCAAATCAATTAACCCTCCATTGCCCCATGTAAGCGGCATTGAGCCTGCCATGAGTGGGAAAGCACAGGGTACAAATGTAACAAAAATAAAATAGATACTATTGGAGATTCTACATGGAATGTTGCTACTGTTGGAGATTCTACATGGAATGTTGCTATTCCACTAGCAACATTCCATGTAGAAGGCTGCGCAGGCTTCTGCTTCTGTGAGTCTGACGTCCTGCACGTATGTGCAGGACGTCAGACTCACAGAAGCAGAAGCCTGCGCGGCCACATTGGTGATCTGCAAGGGCCGACTTCTACATGGAATGTTGCTAGTGGAATAGCAACATTCCATGTAGAATCTCAAATAATAGCAACAGTGGAGGAGTGGCCTAGTGGTTAGGGTGGTGGACTTTGGGCCTGGGGAACTGAGGAACTGAGTTCAATTCCCACTTCAGGCACAGGCAGCTCCTTGTGACTCTGGGCAAGTCACTTAGCCCTCCATTGCCCCAGGTACAAATAAGTACCTAAGCCGCATTGAGTTTGCCATGAGTGGAAAAGCGCGGGGTACAAATAAAAAAAAATGCTACTTGGAAGACTTCTTCAGAAGACTTAAATGCTCAAGTGACCAGTACTTCAGCAACGTGTAATTAAACTCTGGAATTCATTGCCAGAGAATGTGGTAAAGGCGGTTAGCTTAGCAGAGTTTAAAAAAAGGTTTGGACGGCTTCCTAAAGGAAAGGTCCATAGACCATTATTAAATGGACTTGGGGAAAATCCACTATTTCTGGGATAAGCAGTATAAAATGTTTTGTACATTTTTGGGATCTTGCCGGGTATTTGTGACCTGGATTGGCCACTGTTGGAAACAGGATGCTGGGCTCGATGGACCTTTGGTCTTTCCCAGTATGGCAATACTTATGTACTTAAGTTAAATCAGAAATTATATTTTGAATTCATTGATTTATAAGACCTGTGGCATAATATATTATACTGCTGTCTGCAGCGAGCCAAAACTGTTCACTCCAAAACGTTTTTTGTGGATAATACTGTAAATTCACTAATAAGGTACTAGGTGCTTTCATGATTTTACTCTTTCTAGTCAACCTTTTTTTTTTGTTCATGCTCCTATGATATAAAGAATCGTATTCCAGCAAAGTTTGAAACCTTCTTGCAACATTTGGTTTTGCATCTTTGGCGATGGGTTACATCCTTCCCTCTAGCCATTCTGTCAACTAATTGTCTGTATTAAATGTTTCTCAACCTGGTACCAGATCAGCTGGGTTTTCAGGATATGCGTAATAAGGATGCATCAGGTTTGTATGCGGTCTCTCCATGGTATGTAAGTCTGTCTTCATCGGTTCATTATGAATCCTCTGAAAACCAGACTAGATCGGGGGCTACTCCAGGAATGGCTTTGGAAACTAGTTCAGTTTTGGTTTGCATTTTGCACAGGGTAAAACAGACTCTGGGACCCTGTTACTAAATTGTGATAAAGTTTTGCACTTAACCATGCAAAGTGTGTGCAGGAACTTAGACCTTATTGGACACCCTTGATCCCTATGTACCTGATTATACCAACCTACCCGACTTAACATCAAATTGTATTTGTTTCCATACCGGACTTGGCAATCGCCTTTACAGTACTATGTAAGCCACATTGAGCCTGCAAATAGGTGGGAAAATGTGGGACAGTGGCATACCAAGGGGGGGGTGGTGGGTGCAGTCCGCCCCGGGTGCACGCTGCTGGGGGGGTGCCGCGTGTCTGTCGGCAACGCTCGTTCCCTGCTCCCTCTGCCCCGGAATAGGTTACTTCCTGTTCCGTGGCAAAGGGAGCAGGGAACAAGCGAAGCTGACAGGCGTGCGGCACCCCCACAGCAGGTAAAAATGCACCCGGGGGGGTGTCCTTTCGCCGGGGGGAGCCTTGTAGTGCTATAGAAATGCTAAATAGTAGTAGTAGTAGGTGTCCTTTCGCTGGGGAGAGGTGTTGTGCTGCACCCGGGGTGGGGGGGCACATCGGCGATCTGCTCCGTGTGTCAGCCACCCTAGGAACGCCACTGATGTGGGATACAAATGTAACCAATAATAATAACTGCTGTGGGAGCATTACCAGTATCTACTGGAAAAAAGACCATTATCATGCAATAGGAATTAGTAAGTTCGTTCATGCTAAGTTACCATATGCACATAACCCACCCATTTTCCATCTCATATACAGTCAGTGTGTGAATTACCATGTGCCTGTCATTCTAGCGTGATAACTTGCCACACATGTGCAGATAGCCTGAACATACTTGGAGTCACAATTGACTGAAATCTCACACTAGAACTACAACAAAGAAAATTTTCCAATCAATGTGGAAACTCAAAAGAGTAAAACCTTTCTTCCCAAGGGAAATATTCCGCAGCCTGGTACAATCAATGGTGCTAAGCCACCTAGACTACTGTAATGCGCTTTACGCCGGATGTAAAGAACAAATCATCAAGACGCTCCAAACATCCCAAACCTCAGCAGCCAGCCTCATATTTGGAAAAATGAAATACGAAAGTGCCAAACGCCTAACAGAAAAACTACACTGGCTCCCACTTAAAGAATGCATTACATTCAAAATCTGCACTCTGATTCATAAGATCATTTACGGAGAGGTTATGGCCCAGGTCATGTGGTAGCCAGGCAGTAGTTTTAATCTGACGTGCATTGTGTGTGCAGAGGCGCCTGCGTGTCTTAGCAAAATGAATTTTTGAAATAAATTAGTGTTTATAAGTAAATTGAAGCGGTAAGTAGAAGAGTCTGAACATTTTTTCCCAAGATGAGCTGCTTAAGAACGAAAAAGAGTATGTAATAATCTATCTTTTCACATTTGTTAAAAAAGGAAAAATAAATAAGGATATTGATCTTGTAACTGGGTTTTTGAGAGAAGAAATGACCTAAGAGATAAGGTGGAGCTAAACCACAGATTACTTTCTAAATAAGACAATATAATTTAAATTGAACTCTACAAAAAAAAAAAAAAAAACAGGAACCAATGGCTTTTTACAAAGAACTGGGATATACTATCAGATTTTTCTCAGACAATAAAGCAAATGAAATGAAGAGCAGTATTCTGAACTGTTTGCTGTCGTCTGAGTAGCTGTTTTGAAGATATTACAGGAGCTTAACCGAGATTGGATAGCGGAGCTGGTAGTGGGAGGCGGGGCTGGAGGTTGGGAGGCGGGGATAGTGCGGGGCAGACTTATACGGTCTGTGCCAGAGCCAGTGGTGGGAGGCGGGACTGGTGGTTGGGAGGCGGGGATAGTGCGGGGCAGACTTATACGGTCTGTGCCAGAGCCGGTGGTGGGAGGCGGGGATAGTGCTGGGCAGACTTATACGGTCTGTGCCCTAAAGAGCATAGGTACAAATCAAAGTAGGGTATACACAAAAAGTAGCACACATGAGTTGTCTTGTTGGGCAGACTGGATGGACCGTGCAGGTCTTTTTCTGCCGTCATCTACTATGTTACTATGTTATTATGTCCAACATACTCCAAGTCAAGGATTGTACTTTCGACAGAAATGATCTTGATCAAAATACCTGCTGTGGTAAAAGGGGGTTCTGCACGCTGCAAAAACTCACACTGCCGCTAGTTCAGGGCCCCTTTTCTGCAGCTTAGTCAAAGGGGTCATACGTACCAGTTGGCTGCTACACAGAAGTTCTAGTAGAGTGATTGGAAACTTTTTGTTTTGTTAATTGGAATTTAAATAACAATCCCATAACATAAAGAAAATACACCTTCAAGGGAATATAAAGGAAAGGAAATATTTTAGGTGATGGTAGCCCACATCAAGGGGGAGGGGGAAAGTGGTGGAAAAATAAAGAAAAGGGTGAAGGAAAATTTATTAATCCAATTTTTCTAGAGGAATATATTCTTTATTGAACACCTATCGCCTCCCGCAGATAGAAAACAGGTTCAGCACTTTCAGACTTTTTTTTTTTTCTGGGAAATCATAGCATCAAAAAAACAACCATTAACACAGCATCACAATGTTAAAAATAGCTCACATCTTGTACCTTTGGGTTCCTGATGCAGTTTTCATCAGATCTTGGGAGGAGGGGAAGTTAAATAAATGAAAAGTGGAAGAGTAAGCATTGGAGTAGGAGCAGAACTCCTTACCAATCAGCGCCAAGCGTAGATTCTACATCTAATGAAATGTCTGTCCGTGTCATTTGGGGGCCTTTTAACTAAGCCGCGAAAGCGTCTGAGCATGCCAAAATGGAATTACCACCAGGCTACTGCATGGCTCTTGTGGTCATTTCATTTTTGGTTCACGTCTGATGCGCGCGTCCAAAAAATAATTTTTATTTTGGACATGCTTATTGGGCGAAGCACCAAGTGGCATTTCATGCTTGTAGGTCATTACCACCTGGTTACTGTGTGAGACTTTACCGCCAGGTCACTGGCTGGTGGTAAGGTCTCAGACCCTAAATGAACGCTCGGCAATTTTCATTTTTGTCGCACGTTCATTTTCGGCAAAAAGTTAAAAAAGGCATTTTTTGTAGGGTGCGCTAAAAAATGATTCTGCGCGTGCCCAAAACATGCATATACACGATCGCAGGCCATTTTCCACTGCACCTTAGTAAGAGGACTCCTTAATTAATATAAAAGTGTCATTTTATTTAAAGCATGTTAAATATACTCCTTGTTGCCCTCCCCCACCTATTTAACTTGACAGTACCTCTGACAGCCTTTGTGATATTGTCAGCCACAGCCAAAGCCTAAAATGGGGGCGTAGCCAGACCTTGGCGGGAGGGGGGGGCAGAGTCCGAGGTGGGGGGTCACTGTTTAGCTGCCTCCCCCCACCGCCAACCCCCCTTCGCCACTTTGGACCCCCCACCACCGCAACCGCAAACCCCCCCCCCCCCCAGCAACCCCACCCGCCCCCTGACGCCGCATCAGGTACCTTGTTTGCTGGCGGGGGTCCCCAAACCCCACCAGCCGAAGAGTCTTCCTCAGCGCCGGTCGACTCCGGGGCTAAATGCACGGTGCAGGACGTAAGGCATCAGAAACAGATGATCACAAAACGAAGGCACCAGAGTCGACCGGCGCTGAAGAAGACTCTTCGGCTGGTGGGGATTGGGGACCCCCGCCAGCAAACAAGGTACCTGATGTGGCGGTGGAGGGGGTCAAATGTAGAGGGGCCAGGGAGTAATCTGTGGGGGCCCATGCTCCCATGGCCCCACGTAGCTACGCCCCTGTTACATACACCAAACCCAGGAGCCCTTTTACAAAGGCACGGAAGGGTCTGCACACGTCCAACATGCACCAAATCAGCATTACTGCCTGGCTGCCCCAGGTCTGAACTTGGCATATGCCAAAAACACTCGGTAGAAATATTTTCTATTTTCTACCGTGTAGCGTTTACCCGGCAGTAAACAGCAGTGGACGCGCTCTGCATGCCTACCACCCGGGTAGCGCATGAGACCTTACCACTAAGTCAATGGGTGGCAGTAAGATGTCAGGCCAAAAATGGACACGTGCTGGTTTTTATTTTGCCGCACGTCCATTTTCCGGCCCCTTAAAAAAAAGGGACCTTTTCCAGGACACGGTAAAAACTGGCCTGGCGCGCACCCAAAAGATGTGCTCGCACTGCTGCAGGCCACATTTTGCAGTGGCTTAGTAAAAGCCTCCCCCCCCCCCCCCAGTGCAGTCTGGGCAATGTAGTCACAATTTCAGATAATGGGAGGTAAGCTCCCTGTTTAAGGATGTTGATACTACCCTGACTTGTTTCAGGACTTCTTTGCAAGGTGCTTTAGACAATTGCTCCTTATCCTATTGGATTTTTCCTAGGCTAGCTGGACAGACTTGGAAGAACTTTCTTATTTGCTGTGATAGTTAGAATTTACACCTTCTCCTTTGTGCTAAAGATATCCTCATGTGTGAGTGTATGGTTTGGTTTCCTAGCAGTTTGGTTGAAAGTTTCACGTAAATTATGACGCTGAAGATAAAAATCACTTGGGAAACGCTGAATTGGTTAGATTGTCCATATAATTAATCTGTAGTAACATAGTAAATGACAGCAGATAAAGACCGGTCCATCCAGTCTGCCCAACAAGATAAACTCATTTTACATTGTATGTGATACTTTATATATACCTGAGTTTGATTTGTCCTTGCCTTTCTCAAGGAACAGACCATAGAAGTCTGCCCAGCACTCTTCTTGTACTAAAAGTTCTGAAGATTCTGGAATCCTAAAGAGTTACAAGATTCCGGAATCCCAATTAGTAGCAACATTCCATGTAGGACCCCAAAGAGTAACATAGTAAATGATGGCAGATAAAGACCTGTACGGTCCATCCAGTCTGCCCAACAAGATAAACTCATTTTACATGGTATGTGATACTTTATATGTATACCCGAGTTTGATTTGTCCTTGCCTTTCTCAAGGAACAGACCGTAGAAATCTGCCCAGCACTGTTCTCGTACTAAAACTTCTGAAGATTCTGGAATCCTAAAGAGTTACAAGATTCCGGAATCCCAATTAGTAGCAACATTCCATGTAGAACCCCAAAGAGTAATATAGTAAATGATGGCAGATAAAGACCTGAACGGTCCATCTAGTCTGCCCAACAAGATAAACTCATTTTACATGGTTTGTAATTAAGCCCGAGTTTGATTTGTCCTTGCCTTTCTCAGGGCACAGACCGTAGAAGTCTGCCCAGCACTGTTCTTGTACTAAAAGTTCAGAAGCTAACGTTGAAGCCCCTTAAAATTTTACACTCTCCAGCCCATCCATATCTATTCAGTCACGATCAGGGCGTAGACCGAAGAAGTCTGCCCAGCACTGGTTTTGGTTCCCAATTACTGGTGTTGCCACCCAATCTCCGCTAAGATTCCGCGGATCCATTCCTTCTAAACAGGATCCCTTGGTGTTTATCCCACGCATGTTTGAATTCCATTACTGTTTTCATCTCCACCACCTCCCGCGGGAGGGCGTTCCACGTATCCACCACCCTCTCTGTGAAAAAATACTTCCCGACATTACTCCTGAGGGATAATAATGTGTTTGTGTAATTACGTAGCATAGATTGGATTCTTATTTTCATCTTCATATGTTTGCGAAGATTAATTCGGAGCCTCAGTCAGGTCTTACCTTGATCTGTTTTGATGGCCCCTCTCCGTGCCAAATCTTTGCCTGATTATTGAGATCAGGCACAGAAAGCTGCCTTTTTGCCTTGTGACTCCCAAGTCCCTTACATTTTCCAGGTATTTGCTTGTTTTTGTGTCCTGCGTGATGTTTGAACAGACATTAAGCGTCTGTTTTACTGTGCATTTTTTCCCACACACAGCCAGAATAGCAGAAAAGGCTTTAATGAATCAATGTGCATTAGAAACCACATGGTGGTTTTATTAAAAAAAAAAAATCATAATGCCATCTACTGGAAGATTTGCGGTACAACAGGCAGCACTGTCTTGAAAAGCCAGGCTTGATTGGAGTCGCACTAAAGCCATAGTTAACATGAAGCCTCTGCATTTATAACCTGTCATTCCTCTTGTTAAGATAGAATTAGCATTCCAGGCATACATGCTTCTGAATCATAAGAGCTGAGTCTATAAACTAGTTTGAGGTTTCTTTTTTTTTCTTCTGAAGTGTGAACTGAGGGGAATTTTTTAAGTTAATGCAGAGAGGTGTGGTAGCCGTGTTAGTCAACTCGCAAAGGTAATCAATAGAAATCAAACAAAATAAAACATGGAAAAGAAAATAAGATGATACCTTTTTTATTGGACATAACTTAATACATTTCTTGATTAGCTTTCGAAGGTCGCCCTTCTTCGTCAGATCGGAAATAAGCAAATGTGCTAGCTGACAGTGTATATAAGTGAAAACATTCAAGCATTACTATGACAGTAAAATAGATACCATTGGAGATTCTACATGGAATGTTGCTACTACTGGAGATTCTACATGGAATGTTGCTACTATTGGAGATTCTACATGGAATGTTGCTACTATTGGAGATTCTACATGGATGGAATGTTGCTATTCCACTAGCAACATTCCATGTAGAAGGCTGCGCAGGCTTCTGTTTCTGTGAGTCTGACGTCCTGCACGTACGTGCAGGACGTCAGACTCACAGAAGCAGAAGCCTGCGCGGCCACATTGGTGATCCGCAAGGGCCGACTTCTACATGGAATGTTGCTAGTGGAATAGCAACATTCCATGTAGAATCTATAGAAATCAAACAAAATAAAACATGGAAAAGAAAATAAGATGATACCTTTTTTATTGGACATAACTTAATACATTTCTTGATTAGCTTTCGAAGGTTGCCCTTCTTCGTCAGATCGGAAATAAGCAAATGTGCTAGCTGACAGTGTATATAAGTGAAAACATTCAAGCATTACTATGACAGTCTGACAGGGTGGGAGGATGTGGGTGGGTCGGAGGTATGCATGGGGACATCAAAGCATATCATTGATATTCTAACAGGATGGGTCATAGTAATGCTTGAATGTTTTCACTTATATACACTGTCAGCTAGCACATTTGCTTATTTCCGATCTGAGGAAGAAGGGCAACCTTCGAAAGCTAATCAAGAAATGAATTAAGTTATGTCCAAAAAGAAAGGTATCATCTTATTTTCTTTTCCATGTTTTATTTTGTTTGATTTCTATTGATAACCTTAAGAGTGGACTAACACTGCTACCACACTCCTCTACTTAGGTAGAAAGTTGAAATCCAGAACCTGCAGAGTAACATTCTCAGAAATGCTCCCCATGGGTGGGAGGTATGCATGGGGACATCAAAGCATATCATTGATATTCTAACAGGATGGGTGTGGATAGGTGAGGGGTGGGGTGATCAATAGAGAAATACAGCTTTATGGTTTATAATGGGCTAGGAACCCCAGATCCTTGTTAAGTCCTTTCTGTTAGGTGTTAAAATATTCAATCATTCTGTCAGCTAGCACATTTGCTTATTTCCGATCTGACGAAGAAGGGCAACCTTCAAAAGCTAATCAAGAAATGTATTAAGTTATGTCCAATAAAAAAGGTATCATCTTATTTAATTTCCATGTTTTGTTTGATTTCCATTGATTACCTTTAAAGTTAATGCCTAATCTGTTGAAGTTTAGTGGTGCATAATTATGTAGCCTGAAGAAAAATCCTTTCTCTGTTTGTCTACTGCTCCTTAGTGGTGACAGAACATCAGCATATATCCTCACAGAATTATCCAAAACACTCGCGCACCAGCCAGCTTGCTGATTGCATCAACGTTATGGGTTGCACAATTCCATAACTTCACTACCGTAATCAGAAAATATTCATTTTCATAACCAAATAATATTTCTTTTTTTTCTTTTACTTATGCCATCTAAATCATCCAAAATAGTCATAGCCACATTCAGTGCTTCTCAGCCCTCTCCCGAAGAGAGATTTGCGTACCATGAAGGCAACACAGGAATTTTGAGATATCTTGCAACAACATGGCTGACATTTAAGACAATTGTTGATGGATTCTAGGTAGGCAAATAAAAACCACCACTAGCTTAAAGCAAGCTTTGAATATTATGAAAGATTATACATGAACCTAAAGTGTATGGTCAGGAAGGGGAATAAACCCAAATTTATTTATTTATTTACTAGTAAAAAAGGCCCGTTTCGTAAACAAATGAAACGGGCGCTAGCAAGGCTATAGAGAGAGTGAGAGTGTGTATATGTATGTGTGTCTGTGTGTGTGTGACACAGAGAATGTGTGTGTGTGTGTCTCTGTGTGTGCACAGGTAGGGTGAAAATGAAGAGACAGCAGTGTAATTTTACATAGGACAACTGAACCATTTGAGGCGTGTTTGTGTGTCTGTGTGAGAGAGTGTGTATATGTGTGTGGGTGCGTGTGTGTGTGAGATAGAGACAGTGTAAGTGTGTGTGTGCACGTCTGTGTGAAAGAGAGTGTGAAAGGGTAGGGTCAAAATGAAGAGACAGCATTATAATTGTACATAGCACAGCACAAACATTTGAGGCAATTCTTGCCTTATCTCCCCTGCCGCCCCCTCCATACCCAACGATTCGTTCCTTGTCTTCCATCCCCTCTGTGTCCCGTGTGTGTGTGTGTGAGAGAGAGAGAGAGAGAGATGCCAGCAGTCCGTGATAGTGGCAGGTCAGTTGCTCATTATAGCCAGTTAAGAGTGAGAGAGTGTGTGTATGTGTTGGTTTTTTTCCTTCCCTCCTATGCCCTCTGTGTCTGTTGTTTGTGTGGAGAGCAGAGATCTATATGGTCCTTTTAGCGTTGCTGTTGACGTTGCGTAGCAACTGTGTGCTGTTGGTTTTCGTTGTTTCGCGATGTGTCTTATGTCACGTTCCGTCGCTTAGTAACAGGTTCACGATGCGATTGGTTGAGTGTCATTGGTCCGCCCTCGACATCATGACGTTTGTTGCGGGGGGGGGGGCAACACTCATGGGCGAATTCCGGGTTTCACCACCATGCATTTAGAACGTTGGAACTTGTGGAGGCTTCAGAACGTTGGAGGTGTGTTTTATATAGAGAGATTTATTTATTTATTTATTTATTGCATTTGTATCCCACATTTTCCCACCTTTTTGCAGGCTCAATGTGGCTTACAATACTTCATGAATAGTGGAAAGATATAAGAAAGATATAAGAAAATAGACAATTAGTATTGCAAAAGAATCTTGGATAACATGATAATGATAAAACATGATAGTACAATAACAAGCAACATTGTAGGACGGTACTGAATATATGTGGAGGAGGTCACATGTGTTGATCTTTGTGGTATGTCTTGTTGAAGAGATGGGTTTTCAGTAGTTTGCGGAAGCTAGTTAGTTCATAAATCGTTTTTAAGTTGCGCTGCAGCGCGTTCCAGAATTGTGTGCTCAAGTAGGAAAAGGTTGACGCATGCATTAGTTTGTATTTTAGACCTTTACATTTGGGGAAGTGAAGATTAAGGAATGTGTGGGATGATTTTTTAGCATTCCTGGGTGGTAGGTCTATCAGGTCTGTCATATAGGCTGGAGCATCACCGTGGATGATTTTGTGAACTAGAGTACATATTTTGAACGTGATGTGTTCTTTAAGTGGGAGCCAATGTAGCTTTTCTCGTAGGGGTTTGGCACTTTCATATTTTGTTTTACCGAATACGAGTCTGGCTGCAGTGTTCTGGGCTGTCTGAAGTTTCTTGATTATTTGCTCTTTGCAGCCAGCGTAGAGTGCGTTGCAGTAGTCTAAATGACTGAGTACCATTGATTGTACCAGGTTGCGGAAGACAGTCCTTGGGAAGAAAGGTCTTACTCTTTTTAATTTCCACATTGAGTGGAACATCTTTTTGGTTGTGTTTTTCGCGTGGCTCTCAAGTGTTAGGTGTCGGTCAATGGTAACTCAAAGAATTTTTAGGGTCTCCGAAATTGGAAGATTCAGTTTTGGTGTGTTAATGGTGGTGAATTTGTTCGTGTTATGTTGAGAGGTGAGTTTTAGGCATTGGGTTTTTTTTGTTATAACTGTAGCTTAGGTTACAGTAAGAAAAGATCAAACTGAATAAATCAATAGCTTCTGCTCTATGGAAAAGCTCCAGTGACTTGAAGCCAGAGCAGATGCAATGAGAAATCTTAATTAATAATTTTGCAGCATTGAACCTTAGCTGCCCATGGAAAGAACTGCTGCAGATCTCTTGCTGATGAGATTCTAGTTCAGTCTTTGGTTTTGTGTAATTCTTTATTCATTCATTAGGTGGTGTACAGCAAGAATAAGCCAAGGACTGGGGGCATGCAATGAAGCTACAAAGTAGTAAATTTAAAACGAATCAGAGAAAATGTTTCTTCATTCAGCGTGTAATTAAACTCTGGAATTTGTTGCCATAGAATATAGTAAAAGCAGTTAGATTAACAGGGTTTAAAAAAAAAGGTTTGGATAGCTTCCTAAAAAGAAAAGTCCATAAGCCATTATTAAAATGGATTTGGGAAAATCCGCTGCTTATTTCTGGGATAAGCAGCATAAAATGTGTTGTACTGTTTCGGGATCTTGCCAGGTACTTGTGACCTGGATTGGCCACTGTTGGAAACAGGATACTGGGCTTGATGGACCTTTGGTCTGTCCCAGTATGGCAACACTTATATACTTATGTATTTATATGAGGCAAAAGGCAATTACAGCAGTAAAAATATTCAAATAACAGTCCACATTATGGTATAATATTCTACTTACAATGTCAACACGATACACATAGACTGTAAGCGGAGGTGGAATATGTAGGAGCCCTTTTACGAAGCAGCAATAGGGCTAACATGCGAGCAGCACATGCCAAATCAACACTACTGCTGGGGTAGCGCAGGTGTCCGGCAGTAATTCCAAAGTTGGCGTGTTTTCCGCAGTAGAAAATCACCTTGCTCTAGTAAACGTAAAAGTACGTCTACTTAATATGAAGGTGAGAGGAAAACCCTCATACTACTGTGGCTCAACTCGGTTCATTCAACCGGAAAATTACTTGCTGAAAATTGCTTAGAGCACACAGTTAAAAACTGTGCACAGCGTTTTTGCAGTGTGCGTGTATACGATTCACAGTGGGGTTTGTTGTATAACTGATTTGAAGCGTGAATCTGATCCACAGTTGTTTGCGTAATGCAAGACTCGGGAAGCAAGTGAAAGTCTGGCTCTTCTCCCAAGCCTTTAACGGAAGAAGCAACTAACTAGCTACCGTGTTTCCCCGAAAATAAGACACTGTCTTATATTAATTTTTGCCCCCCCAAAATGCGCTAGGTCTTATTTTCAGGGGCTGTCTTATTTTTCATGGAAACATCGGGGTTGGCTCACCCGCCCTCCGTCGCTCCCGGAACTAACCTTAAACGCCTCCTTTCACCTTCGCAGCAAGCAGCAGCAGGGCAGGCCACTCCTACCTTCCGTGTCCCGCCCTCGCCTGATGTAACGTCCGCGAGGGCGGGGCACGGAAGGAAGGAGAGGCCTTGTCCGGCTCTCGGCAGCCCTGTTTTCTAACAAATATTTGCTAGGTCTTACTTTCGGGGGAGGCCTTATATCTACCAATTCAGGAAAACCTCTACTAGGTCTTATTTTCGGGGGCTGTCTTATTTTTCATGGAAACATCGGGGTTGGATCGGGGTTGGCCCGCCCGCCCTCCGTCGCTCCCGGAACTAACCTTAAACGCCTCCTTTCACCTTCGCAGCAAGCAGCAGCAGGGCAGGCCACTCCTTCCTTCCGTGTCCCGCCCTCGCCTGATGTAACGTCCGCGAGGGCGGGGCACGGAAGGAAGGAGAGGCCTTGTCCGGCTCTCGGCAGCCCTGTTTTCTAACAAATATTTGCTAGGTCTTACTTTCGGGGGAGGCCTTATATCTACCAATTCAGGAAAACCTCTACTAGGTCTTATTTTCAGGGGCTGTCTTATTTTTCATGGAAACATCGGGGTTGGCTCACCCGCCCTCCGTCGCTCCCGGAACTAACCTTAAACGCCTCCTTTCACCTTCGCAGCAAGCAGCAGCAGGGCAGGCCACTCCTTCCTTCTGTGTCCCGCCCTCACCTGATGTAACGTCCGCGAGGGCGGGGCACGGAAGGAAGGAGAGGTCTGCCCTGCTGCTGCTTGCTGCAAAGGTGAAAGGAGGCATTTAAGGTTAGTTCCGGGAGCGACGGAGGATGGGTGGGGGGGGGGGGGCGGCCCGGGGCAGCCTTGTCCGGCTGTCGGCAGTCCTGTTTTCTAACAAATATTTGCTAGGTCTTACTTTCGGGGAAACAGGGTAGTCACACACACAAGGACTAACACCAGCTACACATACTAGGAGAAGTTGCTTATCTTTTCCTCCTCTAGCTGAAATAATTTTCCTGCACATTTTCTGATTCATGTACAGTCTGCCTTTCAGTCAGTTGCTCTTATTTCTGTTTAACTCCTGTCACTCTGTCTTATCTATCTATGGGGCTCTTTTACTAAGCTGTGGATAAAAGTGGCCTGTGCTAGTTTGGATGTATGAAATTAAGAAAAGATCTGCCTCTTATCATTGTTAGGGTTGGGCTGTCATTTGCAACGAAATGTCATTCACCAGTAATAATGTTCACTCTTAAAGATTGTGTGCTACGTGCAAAGAGGGTGCACTCTTTTTTGATGGTGCACTCAGGTGTGATGGTTCAGTCCTGTGCACTATTGGGAAAGAGCTCACACTCTGTGCACGGAGTAAAAGGCTTTTTAATACGTGTGCACCCTCTTTGCACATATTTATTTATTGTAAAACCTTATGCCCAGCCTAATACCTAGGTGGTTTCCAATAAGACATAATTTTTAAAAACATAAAAACAAACATCATAAAAACAATAAAATAAAGCATCAGCACTGCTCCACCAGCTCCAAGTCCAATATACAGTAAAGGGGTCTTTAGCAAAGCCGTTTGTTGTAGCTTTTTGTAAAAACAAACAAACAAAAAAAACCTTAGAGGGCCTTTCACAAAGCCGCACTAGCATTTTTAGCTAGTGGTAAAAATCAGCTGACAATAAACCAGGTGCTTAGCCAGACTTTGGCGGGAGGGGGGGTCCAGAGCCCGAGGTGAGGGAGCACATTTTACCCCCCCCCCTGCCATTGCCAACCCCCCCACCACCACCACCACCATTGCCAACCCCCCCGCCACCAACTTTGACCCCCCTGCCATTGCCAAACCCCCCCCCGCCACCAACTTTGATCCCCCATGCCATTGCCGAACCCCCCCCAATGACCCTCTCGACTCCCCCTCACGCTGCCAACAACTCGCCGTTGCCAACACGCTGTCACCTACCTTTGCTGGCGGGGGACCCCAACCCCCACCAGCCGAGGTCCTCTTCTTCCCAATCCCGCGCAAGGCTTCGTTCTAGTCTGATGACTTGCACGTACAATGTGTAGGATGTCAGACTAGAACGAAGCCTTGCGCGGGATTGGGAAGAAGAGGACCTCGGCTGGCGGGGGTTGGGGTCCCCCGCCAGCAAAGGTAGGCGACGGCAGATTGTTGGCGGTGGGAGGGGGGTTTGAGAGGGTCGTCGGCAGGGGGGTCCAGGGGCAAATCTATGGGGGCCCATGCCCCCATGCCCCACGTAGCTACGCTCCTGCAATAAACGCTGAAACACCCTATGGGCGTCTCGGCATTTACCGCCATCTGATTTTTACCATGAGCTAAAAATGCTAGCATGTCTTTGTAAAAGGCTCCTTAATTAAAAAAAAAAAAAAAGCTGCAATAAACAAGTGTGTCTTAAGTAATTTTTAAACTGGAGTCTATCCACACATAAGCCTACGTGGCCAACAAGTTCATATCAATATAATATTCGAGCAACAGAGGGCTAGATTCTGTATATGGTGCCTGAAAAATCAGCACTGAAAAAACCTGCATAAGCTGTATTCTATAAGCCACACCTAAGGTTCAGCCTAGTTTATGGAATTCAGACTTAAGCGGAGAGGTCATGTGTAAATTTAGGCACTGCCTGTTGCACCAACGAAAACGTGGTGCAAATGCCTGCACCTACATTTTTGAGCACCAATATTCTATAATTACACGTGTAACTCAAAACCACGCCCCTGATCTGCCCTGAAATACCCACGACCCTCCAAATTCCGTGCCCCCTTTTGTGGACCACAGGTAAATTTATGGAACGGATCCTGTGCCTATCTTTACTTGGGAAAGTCCCAATTAAATCTAATTAGTGCCAATAATTGCTTGTTAAAAAGTCAATTATTGGCACCAATTGGCTTATTATTTTATTAAATTGCATGTGTAAATCGGGATGCGACTAAATTTACACGTGCAATTTTTTGGCGACCTTTATAGAATCAGAGGGATAGTGTGCAATCGCTAAGAAGCATGCAAACTCCTCATAAAACTCATTTCAGAACAAAAAAAGCAAACAAACAACCCAGAACAAAATGACAGGAAAATGTTTATTTATTTATTTATTTGTTGCATTTGTATCCCACATTTCCCCACCTATTTGCAGGCTCAATGTGGCTTACATAGCACCGTAATGGCGATCGCCATTTCTGGAATGAGAACTACAGAGTGATACTGCGTTAAAGTTCATAAGTGACAGAGAGGGGCATAATCGAACGGGGGCGGCCATCTCTAATGTTCTGGTCAGTGGGGCGGTGGGGGCGGTCCACCCCGGGTGCACGCCGCTGGGGGGTGCCGCGGCGCGCACGTGCTCCGAGTTCGCTAAACTTCGTTACTCATTCGCTGCAACTCCCTCTGCCCTGGAACAGGTTACTTCCTGTTCAGGGGCAGAGGGAGCTGCAGCGAAGCGAAGTTTAGCAAACTCGGAGCAGGCGCGTGCCGTGGCACCCCCCCCCCCAGCGGCGTGCACCCGGGGGGGTGTCATTTCACCGGAGGGGGGGAAGGTGTCATTTAGCGGGGGGAGCACGCTGCACCCGGGGGGGGGGGCGCATCGGCGCTCCGCCCCGGGTGCCATCCAGGCCAGGAACGCCACTGGTTCTGGTTGCCGGTCCCTACTTATTGCATGTCAAGTGCACAGGGCTGATCACTTGTGCAGTGATATATACACTCACATGCAAACGTTATTGAAGAGCTTCTTTTAGTGGACAGCAGAGTCTTTGTCCTCTGCTAGGGAACAACCAAACTCAAAACAAAAAACAGAGAAAAGCAGGGCAATGTTTCCAACACAGAGTCAATATGAAAAAAAATATATATATTTTGGCTTATTTTTAATTAGGCTGAATGCAGCACAGTCTTTTCCCTGGTAAAGAAGTCCTACTCCAGTGTGATTTAAAAACTTCCTTTTTCATTCATAACCACAAGTTTGAACTGACCCTCTCTGTTCTTCTGTTTCATGTCTGAAAAATGTGCTAGGAGCCTGTAACCCTGCCCAGCTTAGGGATAGTTACTACAGGTCAATTTTCAGACAGATTTACATTTACATTAGGCATGCGCTAAGTGGTTTGTAAATTTTAATCATAACATACAGAATCAGAGAAACAAACAACACAACAAAATACAATCTGAATCACTACTACTGCTACTTATCATTTCTATAGCGCTACCGGACGTACGCAGCGCTTCACACTTGAACATGGAGAGACAGTCCCTGCTCGATAGAGCTTACAATCTAATTATGACAGACAGGACAAGTAAGGGATAAGGGTTAGGACAGACAGGACATATCAGGGACAGGGGACAGTTGAAGGTTTAGGTTTAGGTTTAGGAGTTAAAAGCAGCATCGAAGAGGTGGGTTTTAAACTTAGATTTGAAGACGGCCAGAGATGAGACTTGGCATACCGGCTCAGGAAGTTTAATCCAGGCATACGGTGCAGCAAGATAGAAGGAACGGAGTCTGGAGTTAGCGGTGGAGGAGAAGGGTGCAGATAAGAGAGATTTGCCCAGTGAGCGGAGTTCCCGGGAAGGAGTGTAGGGAGAGATGAGAGTGGAGAGGTACGGAGGAGCTGCACAGTGAATGCATTTGTAAGTCAATAAGAGGAGTTTGAACTGAATGCAGAAACGGATAGGGAGCCAATGAAGTGACTTGAGGAGAGGGCTAATATGAATATAACGACACTGGCGGAATATTAGTCGTGCAGCAGAATTTTGAACAGATTGAACCAGGAGAGAGGAGGGAAGGGTGGATGCGTCCAAAATTGTCACTAGATTGATGTGTATCAAGCAGAGGAGACACATGCTGAGTCCTTGGGATAAGCTTTTCAGTGATTCCTGAAATTTAGATGGTAAAATCAATACATTATAATCATGAAAACAAAGTCGAGCCATTGTCACAGTATCATCCAACAGGAAATCTTTTTTAAAAATGTCTTCAGTTTCTTATGAAATGTTTAAAAAGGATTTGTGCATGTAGCAAAGTAGAAGAAAAAGAATTCTATCACAGCACAACAACAACAAAAAACCCATTTGTCCTATATTAAATTCAGTGTGCGTATTCCAAATCCGAAGTCAGAACTGTTGTAACACGTCAGGAAATGTTGTTATGCATAAGTTTGCCCAAATGAATTAAGCACTTGGAAAGCATTGAATAATTTTTTACAGAACGAGTTTTACTCCAACAATTACCTGATCTACATGAAAGTTTTCGTAGTAAACAGTATATGAAAATGCAACGGAATAACAAAATTTCAAAAAAGTCTCGCATTCCACTTTTAAAGTCTTACTTCAGCAAGGCCCAGTACTGTTAAAGTTGCTTCAGGCATCTACTTTTGCGTTTGTGACCGGTCATATTTTCCCGTTGCAAAAACCAGCAGTAGCCCCCCATCATGTTGGGATTCCAGCGGCCTTGATATTCTCCATTGTAGAAATGTCTTTATTTATTTATTGCATTTGTATCCCACATTTTCCCACCTCTTTGCGGGCTCAGTGTGGCTTACAATACGATATGAATGATGGAAATACAATTTGTTACAACTTTTTTGTTTACAAATTTATGGAACCTCTCTCCATGTTCGTCACTTACGTGTCCCAAATTGGGTGGGAAAAAGTCAAGATGGGAATGTATGAAATGTATTTTCAATGACATTTGGCAGCCAAGTTGTTCATATGCTTTAAGCATGTTGTCTACTAGTTCAGCACAGTTTTCAGCTCGTCTGTTCCCAAGGAAGTTCTGCACTACTCACACAAATGCATCCCAAGCATTAATATTATAAGTGAATAGGCTTTGCATGTATAACTTAAAAACTAGACGTGTCAGGCAAATTCAGAGTCCATATTTGGAATCGGGCGGGTTCAATTTAGTATAAATCACATGTTTTTCTCTCAGTAGCAAAATCATTGTTGCGTTGTGATTGGGTACCTGCAACAGAAAAGACTCAAAAATAAGCCAAATTTTTCCTAATAACTGCAGCTGTTGGTATTGTTAATTGTACATCATTACTAGATCTTAAAGTATGCAAAAGAATGGCAGATACATCTGACCTAGCACTGAGGGTATCAGTTTAACCAAATTCATTTTGGCTATCTGGGGGGGGGGGGGGGGGAGCAAAATAACAGGGGAAACTCCAAATATCTGCAGTAAAAGCAGATATTGAAGAGACATTTGGCAGGAAATAAAATATTTGTTACAGCTGGATAAGTATATTTGATGCACGAGGCTCCACTTACATGCTTTCCACTCTCCCCGGAATTCTATATATCACGGCGAGATTTCTGTACAGAAATCAAAGCATATTCCATACCAATGTGCATAAGTTAGTTAACAAGCCAATCAGCGCTTGTAATTAGATGTTTACAACCAATTATCACTAATTGGCATTAATTAGAATCTACGCACACTACTTGCTAAGCATATTCTGTACGTGGTTGCCTGTAAATGTTTTGTATAGTTGAAAAATAGGCATGGTTACAGGTGTGGAATGGGCAAGTCATGGGCATTTCTAAAATCTTTGTGTGTTGTTATAGGAGTGGCCTAGTGGTTAGAGTGGTGGACTTTGGTCCTGGGGAACTGGGTTTGATTCCCACTTCAGGCACAGGCAGCTCCTTGTGACTCTGGGCAAGTCACTTAACCCTCCATTGCCCCAGGTACAAATAAGTACCTGTATATAATGTGTAAGCCACATTGAGCCTGCCAGGAGTGGGAAAGCGCAGGGTACAAATGTAACAACAACATGGAATGTTGCTAGTATTGGAGAATCTAGATGGAATGTTGCTACTATTGAGATTCTGTTGCTACTATTTGAGATTCTACATGGAATGTTAATGTTGCTATTCCACTAGCAACATTCCATGTAGAAGCCTGCCCTTGCAGCCGCGCAGGCTTCTGTTTCTGTGAGTCTGACGTCCTGCACTTATGTGCAGGACGTCAGACTCACAGAAACAGAAGCCTGCATGGCTTCTACATGGAATGTTGCTAGTGGAGGAGTGGCCTAGTGGTTAGTGTGGTGGACTTTGGTCCTGGGGAACTGGGTTTGATTCCCACTGCAGGCACAGGCAGCTCCTTGTGACTCTGGGCAAGTTACTTAACCCTCCATTGCCCTAGGTACAAATAAGTACCTGTATATAATATGTAAGCCACATTGAGCCTGCTCTGAGTGGAAAAACACAGGGTACAAATGTAATAAAAATTATTATTATTATTATTAGGATTTATTTACCACCTTTTTGAAACATGAGCAATAGGCAATTACAGCAGTATTTATTTTATTTATTTATTATCTCATTTGTACCCCACATTTTCCCAACTGCGTCAGGCTCAATGTGGCTTACAGGGTACCGCAGAGGCAGACGCCAATGCGGTAAAAATTAAGCTAATACAACAGAAAAACCTACATCCTATATAATAAAAACCAACTTCAACGTTCTGAAGCTGACTCCCTGGCTTCAGTGAAGGGTTTGAAGCTTCTGAAGCTCAGGCTCCATCTATGTAAGGTCCGTCCTCGAGTACTTCCGGGTTCATCACAAGCAGAAGTGACCAACCACATGAGGTTTCTTGGCTTCAGAATGTTGGAGGTGCATTCTATTAAATAGGATTGGTCAGTTCCTTGAAGCACAGCCAGAGCTCAGTGTCCTGCACAGTAATGCTCAGACACCAGAGAGAGGGGGGGGGGGGGGGCTGACACCAGAGAGGGGAGGGGTGGAGGTATCTCTGTCACACACACACTCTCTCTCACAGTCAATGTCTTTCTCTCTCTCACTCTCACACACTCTCTCACACACTCTATGTCTCACACTGTATCACATTCACTCTCTATGTGTCACACAGTCACTCACACACTCTCTTGGTCTCATACACTCAGTCTCACAGAGAGTCTGTGTCTCACACACATTGTATCTGTGTGAAACACACTCTTTCTCTCACACACTGTGTCTCACATACGCACTTGCACACACTCTCATTCTCACACACACACTTGCACCCAGACTCACTCTCTCTCTCTCACACACACACTGGCACATACACTCTCTCAAACATACACACTCCGAGGAAAACCTTGCTAGCGCCCGTTTCATTTGTGTCAGAAACGGGCCTTTTTTACTAGTAAGTAATAATGGGGAGGATGGGGAAGGGACGGAAGGAGCAGGGAAACCAGGAGAGAGGAGAGAAGGGTGGATGCGTCCAAAATTGTCACTAGATTGATGTGTATCAAGCAGAGGAGACACATGCTGAGTCCTTGGGATAAGCTTTTCCAAGTAACAAGGTCTTAAGTGATTTCCTGAAATTTAGATGGTAAAAGTATTTGAAAACAATACAAAGTATGGCATGGTATACTACTTGCAATGACAAGACAATACGTAATAGAACATTATAATTGGTAGCGAAGGGTAAGGTAAAGTTGTAACATATAGATGAGTATGTGTGTGTGAGTGAGACTAACAAGTTAGTTACTTCTTCTATTAAAGGCTTGGTTGAAGAGCCAAGCTTTCACCTGCTTCCTGAAGTATTTATTTATTTAGATTTTGCTCACACCTTTTACCAGTAGTAGCTCAAGGTGAGTTACATTCAGGTACTCCAGATATTTCTCTGTCCCAGGAGGGCTCACAATCTAAGTTTGTACCTGAGGCAATGGAGGGTTAAGTGACTTGCCCAAGCTCACAAGGAGCAGCAGTGGGATTTGAATCGGCCACCTCTGGATTGCAAGACCAGTGCTCTAACCACTAGGTCACTCCTCCACAGATAGTCTTGTGTTAAGCGGAGCCTTTCAGGCAATGTTATGAAATCAGTGCTGACTAAGTGTATTCTATAAATGGTACCTAGATTTAGGTGTCAATTAGCTGTTATTAGTTGCTTAGTAGCATCGATATCTGCATGCATCCATTTACGCCAATGAAAACCTGGTGTACATCTCAGCGCATAGATTTAGGCGCACTGGGCCATATTCTATAACTAGGCACCTAAATTTTGGAATGCCCATTTCCTTACCCATTGCCATGCCCCTTTTTGTCTTTGCACGTTAGAAGTTCAGTTCACATCATTACAGAATGCGCTTAGCGAGTTGTGCGCCTAAATTCTAATCAGTGCCAATTAGTGCTCATTATTGCTTGTTAAGTGCTGTTATCAGTGCTGATTAGCCTGTTAAGCCAACTAAGAACTATAGAATCCAATTATAGAATCCACGCCCATTTCAGCACCTAAATCTAAGCACATTATCAGGCTTATTTTAGAAAGGGAAGGGCACCCATCTTCCGACACAAATCGGGAGATGGGCATCCTTCTCTCAGGGTCGGCCAAATCGGCATAATATAAAGCCAGTTTTGGGCGTCCTCAACTGCTTCCCATCATGGGGACAACCAAAGTTCACGGGGGCATGTCGGCACCGTAGCGAAGGCGGGACTGGGGCATGATTAAGAGATTGGCGTCCTCGGCTGATAATGGAAAAAAGAAGGGCGTCCCTGACGAGCACATGACCGACTTTACTTGGTCCATTTTTTCTCGCGACCAAGCCGTGAAAAGGTGCCCAAACTGACCAGATGACCACTGGAGGGAATCGGGGATGACCTCCCCTTACTCCCCCAGTGGTCACCAACCCCCTCCCACCTTAAAAAAAAACTTAAATATTTTTTTGCCAGCCTCTATTCCAGCCTCAAATGTCATCCCCAGCTCCATCACAGCAGTATGCAGGTCCCTGGAGCAGTTTTAGTGGGGGCAGTGCACTTCAGGCAGGCAGACCCAGGCCCATCCCCCTCCTCACCTGTTACACTTGTGGTGGTAAATGTGAGCCCTCCAAAACCCACCCAAAACCCACTGTACCCACATGTAGGTGCCCCCCTTCACCCCTTAGGGCTATGGTAGTGGTGTATAGTTGTTGGGAGTGGGGTTTGAGGGGCTCAGCACCCAAGGTAAGGGAGCTATGTACCTGGGAGCAATTTGTGAAGTCCACTGCAGTGCCCCCTGGGGTGCCCAGTTGGTGTCCTGGCTTGGCAGGGGTTCCAGTGCGCTACAAATTCTGGCTCCTCCCACGACCAAAGGGCTTGCATTTGGTTGTTTTTGAGATGGGCGTCCTTGGTTTCCATTATGGCCGAAACTGGGGACGACCATCTCTAAGGTTGACCATCTCCAAGGTCAACCTAAATGTTGAGATTTGGGCATCCCCAACCGCATTATCGAAACGAAAGATGAACGCCCATCTTGTTTGGTTAATACGGGTTTCCCCACCCCTTCGCCGGGACGTCCTTAGAGATGGGCACCCTTAGAGATGGTCGTCCCCATTTGATTATGCCCCTCTATATAGAATCCAGGGGTAAGTGCATAATTTAGGCATCAGGATTACACCAGGTTTTACTTGGTGTAATTGACTGTGACTACATTTAGGGGTCTTTTTCTAAGGTGCACTGAAAAATGGCTTGTGGTTGTGTAGGCATGGGTTTGGGGCACGCGCTGATCCATTTTTCAGCATACCTGTAAAAAAGGCCTTTTTACAATTTTTGCCAAAAATGGACATGCGTCAAAATCAAAATTGCTGCGTGTCCATTTTGGGTCTGCGACCTTACTGCCAGCCATTGACCTAGCGGTAAAGACTCACGCAGTAACTGGGCGGTAATGAGCTACATTCATCAAGTGCCACTTGGAGCGTGTCTGATACGCGTGTCCAAAAATAAAAATTATGTTTTGGATGCACGTATTGGATGTGCAGCAAAAAATGAAATTACCGCATAAGCCACGCAGTAGCTGGGCAGGAACTCCATATTGGAGCACATTGGGCGTACAGACGCTTATGCGGCTTAGTAAAAGGGCCCTTTAGTCACGTGGACCCACGCTTGGTGCATTCTATAAACTGTGTAGAAATTTAGGCTTGTTCTATAAAGTATAGCTAATTTAAAGTATACTTTATAGAATACACCTAAGCAAATTTAATTTAAGTGCAGGTTTTTTAGGCATGATATATAGAACTGCCCACAATTTTATTTTTCTTACATTTGTACCCTGTGCTTTTCCCACTCATGGCAGGCTCAATGCGGCTTACACAGGGCAATGGAGGGTTAAGTGACTTGCCCAGAGTCACAAGGAGCTGCCTGTGCCTGAAGTGGGAATTGAACTCAGTTCCCCAGGACCAAAGTCCACCACCCTAACCGCTAGGCCACTCCTCCACTGTTGCTACTATTTGAGATTCTACATGGAATGTTGCTATTCCACTAGAAGTCAGCCCTTGCAGATCACCAATGTGGCCGCGCAGGTTTCTGCTTCTGTGAGTCTGACGTCCTGCACATATGTGCAGGACGTCAGACTCACAGAAACAGAAGCCTGCGCAGCCTTCTACATGGAATGTTGCTAGTGGAATAGCAACATTCCATGTAGAATCTCCAATAGTAGCAACATTCCATGTAGAATCTCCAATAGTATCTATTCTATTTTTGTTACATTTGTACCCCGCGCTTTCCCACTCATGGCAGGCTCAATGCGGCTTACACGGGGCAATGGAGGGTTAAGTGACTTGCCCAGAGTCACAAGGAGCTGCCTGTGCCTGAAGTGGGAATTGAACTCAGTTCCCCAGGACCAAAGTCCACCACCCTAACCACTAGGCCACTCCTCCACTCACATATTCACCCAGGTACCTACATGACTTTTAATTACCTCTGTACTTTTCAGATGCAAATTAAAACATTTTCCTGTCTGAGCTTCAGAGAGACAGCTGTAGCCATGCAGTTCCCATTAATTCCTCTTTTAGAACTGTTTTACTGTTTAGGGAAAATCAGAATGTGAGCTGTGATAAGCCCTCTTCTCTTATTATTATCACAGTATCACCTCAATGTTTTAATATATTCGCACTAGTTTTTTTTCTCATACAAAAGTTGTTTTTAAAGTGCCAGTCCCACTTGTCTTCTCAGATGTCACAGTCATCACATCTGAAAACCCTCTCTGTACTACTGTAATGTTTGTATTACTCAATATTTCAGTTTTACTGATCTAGTTCTATATTTCTTTGTAGTTACATTTTTATTCCCTCTTCTCTTTATTGTATTCATTGTTATGTCTCTCCCATTTATATTTTCATTATACATTGTGAGGAACCCCTGAGGGTCAGGGAGGAAAGGATCCGGGAGAGGAGCAAGATGGGTAGGTTTCATACCCGGGATTTCAACGACGTCCCAGGATCCTAGGGGCTGGGAAGCCACGCCCCCACGGAGGTATAAGTTTCCCAAGAGCCGGAGAAGGGAGGAGGACTACAGTTCCCAAGAACCCCTGCAAAGCCCTGGGGGCAAGCAAAGGGAGCAGCAAGGGAATTACAAGTCCCAGGATCCAGAGGGAGAGGAGGGGGATTGGCAGTGGAGGAATAATCAGGAGGGAGAGGACCAGCTGGTGACCATAAAGGGAGAGGAGCCCATGGAATGGGAGGTGGAGAGAGAAGTTGGAGAGGAGATCCAAGCCCAAGATGGCTGGGGGCGTGAGTCCATGGAGATTGCTACTCTAGCTCAGGTACAAGGTGCAGTATGTTCTTTATTTTTAATAGACACAAGGGAAGAAGTTGAAAGGCTTCATAACAAACTTTCTTCAAGGCTGGGGAAAGCTTGCAGGAAAAGTTAAGCAGCTGTTCCACTCAAGGGAGAGGTGCCATGCTGTAAAGCAGTGAATGATTTCAGCTATGGCCAGAAGTCAGAACCGGCTGGAGAAACAGGTAGTGACTTGAACTGTGTCCAGGAACCTGGCCATGCTGGGGAAGCAGTGAGTGATTTAAACTGTGTCTAGAAGTCATGCCATGCTGGGGAAGCAGTGAGTGATTTGAGCTGTGTCCAGAAGTCATGCCATGCTGGGGAAGCAGTGAGTGATTTGAACTATGTCCAGAAGTCATGCCATGCTGGGGAGGCAGTGAGTGATTTAAACTGTGTTCAGAAGTCATTCCATGCTGGGGAAGCAGTGAGTGATTTGAACTGTGTCCAGAAGTCATTCCATGCTGGGAAAGCAGTGAGTGATTTGAACTGTGTCCAGAAGTCATGCCATGCTGGGGAAGCAGTGAGTGATTTAAACTGTGTCCAGAAGTGGTGCCATGCTGGGGAAACAGCGAGTGACTTGAACTGTGTTCAGAACACTGCCATGCTGGTGAAACAGGGAGTGATTTAAAACTGTGTCCAGGAATCAGGCCATGCTGGGGAAGCAGTGAATGATTTAAACTGTATCCAGAAACTGTGGCCGGCGGGGGGAAAGAACAAAGGGTGATATGTGCTGTAACCAAGGACTGTGTCTGAAAGAGGAAATGTCTTGGCCTTGCTGATGGAATAAAGCGGTTTTAAGCATATTTTTGGAGTCTGCTTCTGGGAGTGCTGTGTCCAAGGAAAGGGTCCTTCCAGGGTCAGCCGAGTTCATACCTGCAGGAAGGCCTGAAGGTGGTGGCCTGCTGACAACACGTACAGAACCCCTTTTGGGTTAGATTCTACATATGGCATCTGAAAAATCCACGCGGAATAAATTTCCACCTAAGTGTATTCTATAAGCGGCGCCTATATTTAGTAGGCGGAGTATGACCGGATGACCGTTGAATGTGTTTATGTCAAACATACTTGCCATCTGGTCCCTGACGCAGTTTTTAATGAAACGCTTGCCATCGTTAGCCCAGGGGCAAGTTTCTACCTTAAATCGTCTTCTTACTACAATGATAAGTTGCTCTATGAATTTATTGAATTTGAAATAACTTGCAGAAAGTTTTTTTGAGCACCGTTGAGCATTGACAATGTCGGAAGGTTTTTGCCAATGATGAAGTCATGATCTGTTTGGATCGCTACCGCTCCGCAAAACCCACCGGGGTCTGAGCGTCTTTGAGGCTTTTCCTTCCTTTTAAAAGAATTTTTTTTTTCAACATTGATTGGAGTTTCATAGGAATATTTGTGGATTGCCTTCATGTTATAGCTTTAGAGTTAAAAACAAATATTTAATATATATAAAAGATTGGATACAGTTACATCGTATCAAAAGAACTGCACTAACATCTAACCACGCCTAGAAACATGCTCTTGATGGGAAGCGTTCAAGTTGTATCAGCTAGGTCAGCAGATTCCTATCCCTCACTTTCCTCTTTATTTTGTTTCCCCATTTTTCTTCTTCCTTTTTCCTTGGTCTCTTTTCATCTATTTTTCTCTGTTCTTTCTGATTAAAATTATAAAACAGGTTTAGATAACTACATTACAAAAATGGAATGTTGTCACCTGGTAGGATTATTATTATTTGTTGCATTTGTATCCCACATTTTCCCACCTATTTACATAGGATGCCTATGTAAGTATTGGTTAGGTAAAGGAAGAGTATCGACCAATAAACTCCAGCTTATATTTTAATTATCTTGCCTTTTTTGTTTGTTTGAATCCAATGTTTAATAGCTGCGGGAGCCTGATGAAAGGATGGAAAACTATTAGTGCCCCTTTTACTAAGCCGCTTAGGAACTGTTATGACGGGAGATGTGAGCCCTTGTGCCCCGACTGAGCACGGCGAAGACGGAGTGACGCCGCCCTCGGTCAGGCAGCCAGACAACCCCTAGCTTCACCTGGGAAGCGACCGCCGTTCCCTGAGAGTTGAGCCCTCAGGTGCGGGCAGCCACCAGGACTTCTGGAACCAGCGGGGTTGCACGGCCACCGACCCGACCGGCGAGAGCAAACACAGTCCAGGAACAAAGGGGACAGCAGTGCAGCGAGTAATCGGGAAACAGTCCGAGGTCTGGGCAGGCGGCAACACAACGCGAAGTCAAGAAACAATCCAAGGTCTGGTACACAGGAAAACACTGGAACAAGGTAGCCGTCCAGAAACCCGGGACGAGAACCACGACCTCTATGCAGCAGAAGCCGAAGCATGGAAGGACTGGAAGCAGGGCTTTAAATAGTACAGGAATTAAGCTCAACCATGTGCAGCTGTTCCAAGATGGCTGCAGTGGCGTAGCCACAGGTGGGCCTGGGTGGGCCGGGCCCACCCACTTCGGGCTCAGGCCCATCCAACAGTAGCACATGGTAATGAAAATGCTGCTCTCCACAATACTGACACCTTCTCATGCTCAGTTTTCAGCGCATGCCTGCTGCAGACTACCAAGGTGGAGACTGGAGAGAAGCATTTTCCCATCAGCTGAGATATTTTTTTGGTGTGGGGGTAGGGGAGAGAACATTTAGTGCCCACCCACTTCTTGCCTAGGCCCACCCAAAATCTGCTGTCTGGCTACGCCCCTGGGCTGCCTCCCATCAGAGGAGATGCTCTACGTCCAAATATGGGCTTCCTTCCTGAAGCAGCTCAGTTCCAAGATGGCTGCCACCACCTGAGACGCCCATCACCAAGATGGCCGCCCTAACCTGGAGATACCCACATCCAAGATAGCCGCAGCATCCTTGAATGCCCATACCCTGCGCAAGCAGACTGCACCTCTGGAGGAGTGTAGCAGAGCGTAACAGCATGCAGCAAGCCCAGCTCCCGACACGAATCCTGCGGCCAGAAAGAGAGGGTCGGGGTGGCTTACGGAGTGCTGGCTCTGACAAGATGGCCGGCGCTCCACTTTGTGGGGGCGAGAGGATCGGGGCGACTTCCGGAGCGCCAGCTCTGCCAAGATGGCCAGCGTCCACTTTGCGGGGGCGAGAGGATCGGGGCGACAACCTGGGTGGCTGGAGGGGGGGCTGGTGACAGAGCAGGGTCATTGGACATGGGTTGCTGGAGGGGGGGCAGGGGGACAGGAGAGTCGCTGGACATGGGTGGCTGCAGGGGGGGCATGAGGAGAGGAGGATTGCTGGACATGGATGGCTGGAGGGGGGCAGGGGAGAGGGGGGGAGGGGGTCCTCAGACCATAAAGGGGGGAGCAGGGGGGCCCTGAGAGAGGGGGGATGGGGTAGGCCCTGACAGAGGGGGGTAGGGCAAACACTCACTCACTTACTCTCTGTCTCTCACATACACTCTCTCTGACACACTCTCTGTCTATCACACTCTATCTCTCTCTCACACACACACAGTCTCACACATACAGACACTCTGTCTCACACACACTCTCTCTCTCACACAAACACACACACACACACACTCTGTCTCTCTCTCTCTCATTCTCTCTCTGACATACACATTCCATCTCTCACACACACTCTCTCTCAAACATACACTCCGAGGAAAACCTTGCTAGCGCCCGTTTCATTTCTGACAGAAACGGGCCTTTTTTACTAGTATGTAATAAAAGTGAGCCAAGTACAGGGCAGTGAAGCCATTGTGACATCACTGATGAAGTTGGCTCTTAGGCATTGTGGAATGAGGCATTATGACATCACAATATCAACTCTGGTTACCAGAGGTTGAAGCTCTTCACACTAAGGAGTGAAGTTATTAACATGGGCTACTATGAAGACATGTTCTTTTAGCACTAATTCATGCTATTTTAGCACAGGTCCCATTTTATACAATGAGACCTAGTCACTAATAATTGGGGTTAACAGGAAAAATAGCATGTCTTAATGGTAGCTCACACTGACAACTTCCCCCCTAAGAGCCTCATTTACTAACCTACATTAATGTGCCATTGTGCATTAATGCAACTCGATGCCTGTTTTTTTAACCCATTATTCTCAATATGGCTTATTTAATTAAAAAAAAATAAGCACATCAATCACATTAACATGTTAAACACAAGTTAATAAATGAAGCCCTAAAAATGTTTATTTACAGAACAAAAAGTACGTATTTAAAACCACCTCTTCTTTGCCAGCTGAAGGAACGGTGATTGAGGTTGGACTGCTGCTGCTGAGGGGAAGAACATTCCTATTGTTCCTGGGGCTGTTCCAACCCGTTGCCTGGGACAAATAAAAGCAAGTTGAAAAAGAAATGATAACAGAGAAATGTGCAACCCTCGTTCACCTTATTGCACTGTACCTTGTAATTCTTGAAGCATTCATAGAGTATATCAGTGATACATCTGAGCGTTGAATAATTTATTATTAAACATTAATACTTAAAGATATAGGCAGGAGAACTTTTCTAGGTACTTTATCTGTTCCCAATATTGGTCTCAGCCCTCCAGCTGGGGAATGAGGAAAGGTGGGGCCCCATGGTCAACTCAGGTGTGTTCACTTGTCATTGTCCTGGAAATCATTAATGCAATAGTGAAGCATGCGCGGGCTGTGTCATAAGATCCTCACGTGTAATCGCAAGGGCAGCGCTGCAGGGGAATATACAACTACTAGGACTGTTCATCAATTAAAATGTGTACTGGCATAATTGAGCGTGATCAAACTTTTTAATCGCATGATTAATTGCAGAAAGTGTCCCCTTCACATTTTCACCTGTATAGTGCAAAATACAGCCCGACACAGGCCGTGTTTCGCCCAGCAGGGCTGCGTCAGGGGCTATAGAAAACAAATAAATTGAATAGATACATAAATGAGTACAAGTATAATGGTGACATAAATGGTAAAAGAGATCAAAATAAAGATACATCCAAACTTGGTTGATATCATAATAACACCATGACTTAAGATAATGTAGAAATATAGATATAATGTATGACAAACTGCCAGAATAATACTTCATTTTAAAACTATCATTGAATTGCGACAGATAGAACACCTACATGAAAAATTATTATTGAATTGTAATGGATAGAACCCCCACATAAAAAATATCTTAAAAATATCTATATAAAAATAATAATAGATAAAAAATAATATATATACAACATCTATATAACCAATACATATAAAATGTGTAGTGCAAAATAAACTACATATGAAGAAAATCTCAAAAACAGTCATATGGTATACAAATGTATGTATATAAAATGGCAACAGATTGGACACCCACCTACTCAGTGATCCTTATTGTCAATGCCTATGAATATGCGTACCAGTAAACATGACTGAAAAAGAAAAAAAATTAATATAAAAAATTTAGAAAATAGAAAATAATAATGAATAAAAATGAGACTGAGAAAAAAATGCAAAAACTCACATGTACAGGAAAATGAGACTGCATATGTTCTCAAGCATAAGGTTAAAAAAACAGCACGAACTAAATGATTCGAACGGATGATGACCTGAATCAAGAAGAGAGAACACTAAGAGTGGATATTCTCACTCTTATACTGCCTATATTCAGTGGACATTAACTAACAGCACGACTTGACACGACTTATCAAGTATACAACTGCCTAACTATGATTCCAAAGTAGCGCAATGAATGAAGGAAATAAAAACAAACATCTATATAGAAGCCATCATACATCCTCATAACTCAGCAGGGGCGGGAAAGGTGCAGTGTCTAGTTACGGCGTTATGTACGTAATGCAAATCTGAAATGCACGCTAAGATAGTCAAATAAAATCCTAGCGAATATGCTGAAAATGCTATAAAACGTTATATGTCAATCAATTATGTCAGCAATTGTATACAACGAAAGAAACAAAAACACCTATGAAAAATCAACTATGAAAAATCAACAGAAAGGTGAGATGTCTGGGCACCATTTGATCCTGAAAAGAAAGAACATTGAAAAAAAATGCAATATTGTGAATGCCCCACTGTATGCAAATGAATAGCGTCATTCATTGGATATCGTAACAAGAAAGTATTAATACCACAAAAATAAAATATACATATGATAAAATAATGAATAACATGAACTAAATGGCACAAATCAAAAGAAGGGGGAAGGAGGGAACTAAGAATAAATATTAAATATTCCTTCATTCAGATATATTTATTTTTTTATCTATTTATTTATGGTTCATTTCTACCCCACATTTTCCCACAAATGCAGGCACAATGTGGCTTACATGAATTACAAAAGTTAAAAGACACAACACATGAAGTTTACAGTAGAAAAGGATAATACACTAGCAGCAATAAGGAAGGCTAAACAGCAGAGTTACTAATGGGATACACTTTTTCAAAAAGATACGTTTCAGCAGCTTCTTGAAAAGATGGTGGTCAGCTTGCGTTTTCAGGAACAGGGGAAGAGCATTCCAAGTCTTCGGGCTGGAGTAGTGGAAAGTAGAGGCAAATAGAAGCTTGTATTTAACACCCCTGCAAGATGGGTAATGTAATATAACAGACATAGGATAAAATCACGACTACCAACAATGTGTCCGATACGGAGCTGCCTAACAAAGGAGATCCAATCTTCCTCAAAAGAATTGTAAAGGGTCACAATCAGTGAAGGAAATTCAAACAAAACTTACACACAGGAACTGTAATACACCCTCGACGACTTAGTGACTGAAAAAACTACAGTGTGTGACTTAGGCGTTAAATAAGTGTGTTAAAGGTCAAAGTGCAAATCTGAAAAAAATGAGCTGAAACGATAGAATAAAACACTAATAAATAACCTAATTTGTCATTTTTATTATGTGAAACTAAAAATGAGTGCAAAAAAATAAAATAAAACGTTATATGCCAATCAGTGACGTCATCGAATAATGAATAACACGAACTCAATGGCACAAATCAAAAGAAGGGCGGAAGGGGGGAACAAAGAATAAATATTAAATATTCCATTCCTTATACTGCATTTATTCAGATATATAACGGACATAGGCTAAAATCACGACTGCTAACGATGTATCCAATACGTAGCTGCCTAACAAAGGAGATCCAATCTACCTCAAAAGAATTGCAAAGGGCCGCAATGAAAATGAAAACAAAATGTACATACAGGAACTGTCATGTACCTTCGCGACTCCTTAGTGACTGAAAAAACTACAATGTCTGACTTTAGGCGTTAAATACGTGTTTTAAAGATCAGAGTATAAATCAGAAAAAATGCGCTGAGAAGATCTAATAAAACACTAATAAATAACCTAATTTGTCATTATGTAAAACTAAATCAATACCAAAAAAGAATACAAAAAATGAGTGCAAAAAATAAAAATAAAATAAAACGTTATATGCCAATCAGTGACGTCAGCAATTGTATCCAACCAATAAAATCAAAAATAAAATACCTATTGTAAATCAACAAAATAGTATGATATCTACACACCATTTAATCCAAATTAAAAAAGGACACCAAATGATAAGAAGATGCAATAATCCACTATATGCAAATGAGTAGCATCACTAATTGAGTATTCTAAAAAAATATATATTATATGCCAATCAATGGCGTCAGTAATTTTATGTAACGAGAAAAGGACACACAACAATGGAATAAAGTAATATAATAGTTGTTTGATCAATATAAATGTCCCACTACATAAAAATAAGTATAAATACAAATTTAAAAAAGTAGCATCACTCATTGGATGTTGAAGGAAGATTGTATATGCATATGAAAAAGGTATGTGCCTTAAGTGATGCACTGTGGCAACTGTTATAATGCAAAAATTTATTAACATCAGTCGGTTTGTGATAAATGTCAGTAACAAACTGTCTGTCTGTAATACTTATACTAATGTGTAGAAAAGATATAGTTTTTTTTTCATTGTAACTCATTTGGAACCCAAGATTAGCATCCAGGGTGTTTAGGACAATCCCCCTAATTTTAAATATATTTTAATTATTTTTTATATATTTCTATATTTTTATGTAGATCTGGGGGTAAGCACTATTCTATAAATGGCGCTTAAAGTTAAGTGCTGTTTATAGAATAGTGGTTATGCCGGGAACTACACCTAACTAAACCCTGATGTAAATCCTCATGCTAAATTAGTTGCGGATTCCCCTCTCTTTTGGTGCTGTGTGTAACATTTACACGTGGATTTGGTTGTGTAAATTTTCATTTATGCCAAATAGAACTGTTAATTATCAGAGCCCAATTATTGGTGCTAATTGGCTCGTTATTCAATTAAATTACATATGCTATTTGTAGTGCCATTTATCGAATTTAACGGTATATATGCAGATACTTTCTCTATCCCTATTGGGCTCACAATCTAAGTTTTTGTACCTGGGCCAATGGAGGGTTAAGTGACTTGTCCAGGGTCACAGGGAGTTGCAGTGGGAATTGAACCCAGTTCCCCAGGATCTCAGGCCACTGCAGGGGTGTAGCCAGACAACAGATTTTGGGTGGGCCTAGGGAAGAAGTGGGTGGGCACCAATTGTTCTCCCCCCCCCCCCCAACCACCACCCAGAAAATATCTCAGCTGGTGGGAAAACGCTTCTTTCCACCTTGACAGTCTGTAGCAGGCATGCGCTGAAAACTGAACATGCACAGGTGCCGGTATCATGGAGAGCAGCGTTTTCGTTACCGTCTGGGGGAAGTCTTCAGCTGGCCGAGCTTGGGATCCCACCAGCTACCACTAAACGTGTGCTACTGTTGGGTGGGCCTGAGCCCTAAGTGGGTGGGCCCCAGCCCACCCAGGCCCACCTGTGGCTACGCCACTGGGCCACTGTACTAACATTTAGACTACTGCCCCGTTCTGGTGTATAGGAAGATACCAGACTTTCAAATGCCAATAAACTTGAGTTCTCATTACTCATTATCACAAACACCCATCTTCAAGTCCCATGTCCCACAATACATCACATTAGCCATTGCTGGGAATATGCCATTTTCAAACATGCTTGACAGCTTTCCTTATATACAAAGGTTTCAAAGGGGCCGTACATCCAAAATTCAAAAAATGATGATAAAATGATGGGACAGAGCAAAACTGAAGATAACTGCTTGAAATTACTGTCTTAGTAAACGGAGCAAACATATTGGATGGAAGTGATAAGACTTCCATGAATCTTTGAGCAGAATGAATTTGACGGAATTTTACGCAACTTGCTCTTAGGAATTATTCACCCATCCCAAGGTCTGATTATGTAACAGAAAACAAGAAATATTGACAACAGTCAGTGTATAAATACAATGTGGTGAGTGGTTTCAGTGCTCAGTGAGAGCACGTCTTTAAGTTTCTGTTTCTTACTCTTAGAGATCCTATGTACTTTCATCCATGCCATCTACTCTCCCTATCACTCCCTTAGAGATCCAATGTACTTTCATCCATGCCATCTACTCTCCCTATCACTCCCTTAGCGAGCCTATGCACTTTCATCCATGCCATCTACTCTCCCTATCACTCCCTTAAAGATCCTATGCACTTTCATCCATGCCATCTACTCTCCCTATCACTCCCTTAGAGATCCAATGTACTTTCATCCATGCCATCTACTCTCCCTATTGTAACGGGTCCGAAAATCAGGAGACGAAAGACAAATTGGTTCCAAAACAAATCAGCTTTTTATTGCTAGCAATTCACACAGCACCAAGTACAATCTCAGAATACTGTGTGTCGGGCGTCATCTGACGCTCGTTCTTATACAGATTACTGGTCATGCGCATAAAACGCATCATACGTCACACACACACATGCGCAGTACAGGCACATGCGCAATACATTAGTAGTTCTGTAGTTCTCACAGAGAAAAGATACGTCAGTCTCATAGCTTTCATAGAAATTGTTACTTTGCAAGAAATGTAACTTATTGCAGTGTCCCAGCACATCTACACAATACAGCCTCTCTATGCATGGATCACGAGACTGGGCTGGCAGAGCCAGCTGCCTTAAATCGCTGACTACTACAATTTGTTATCTAGCTGCTGGTTAACAAATACATGCTACTAGTAAAAGTCTAAACTGCACAGGTTCTAGTCTTAGTCTAGGCTTATTATATGTAAGGCACAAAACAGAGGTAGAGCCCATAAGTATAAGTCCATCAATAGGCACAAAACACAAAGCATGAGGTTGTTTTGGTGGTCAGTAGAATTCATAGTATTCAAATAGTATAGTATCTGGCGTTCCACTCCTTCATTCCCCCCTTTTGATACTTGAACATCCATTCTGGTGGAGAGTATCATCTCCAGAAGCCCTGAAAGGGAAGAGAGAGACAAGAAGCATTAGCAGGGAGGCAAAAAGCGAGCCCTAAGCCCTTGCGCAGCCGTTGGTTGCTTCGCCGGGGTTGAGACGGAGGGCCCCTAGTGGAATCCCCCCCCTTTGTATCCGGTCTTATGCTGACACAAGGGTACTGGCCCATTAAGTGACTCAGGAGGTGAAAGGTGCACGTCAGCCACAAGGTGCTTCATCATCAGCTTCATCAGACTGGGGAATGGGGGAGTACATCTGGAGAGCCATAAGTTGGGCAGCAGCACGGCGGTCAGCGATGCTTTCCATAGTGGAGCGGAGACACCTGAAAACTAAGGGGAGAGACAAAGGTATTAATAGGCAGGTCAGCAAAAACAGGCCCTCCATGGCGAGGAGACCCTTTAGGCTCCCGGAGGTCGGCAACCAGCTTGTTAGGGAGGAAGTCCAATCCCAAGCGCTGTTCCAGGTTTGGACGGGGACGTGGGCCAATTTGACCATCCGGTCAGTTATCTCACTGATGACTTGGCTTTGGTCATCAATTTGCAAGCAGCAATTACTGAGGTTAAACTTGCCGCACACCCCGCCTTCCTGGGCTAAGAGGTAGTCGAGAGCCAAGCGATTTTGGTAAACTGCAGTAATAAGCTTAGTGTTCTGTCGAGCTAGGACGTTGAGGGCAAAGGCCGAGTCATTGGTAAGGATCTCGAGCACTGCCTGCAAGCGGATAATACGATTCAGCATGTAGATAGGAGTACGGTACCCGTATGTACCATCTTCAGCCCAGGTGGCCGGTCCATAGTAATGAATGATACGTTCTGGCGGCCACTCGTTGTCCTTCCAGTCTCCTATCTGGACTTTGGGTTTGGTGCTCGGGAGGGACCGTTTACGTCTGCCAAGGTTATCAGGTCCCTTTTCCATATAAAGGGGGATGCCCAACGTCTCGCCGACTCGCAGGGGCAGGAGGAAGAAGCTAGATCGGACAGTGCCCAAGAGACAGGTACCGTACCAGCGGGCCGGGAGCTGTTCATAGGCCCTGCGTCCACAAATGTAATAGTAGCCCTCCGGGGCTACCCACTTAAGGGAGGCATTCCCTCCGTGTGTCCACGTCGCGTTCAAGGTGGGTTCAGTCCAGATGGGCTCCGGGGCAGGCAGCTGGTCTGTCTGCCACCAGGTATGTTGACTCCCGTTAAACTGTAGGACCCCCGTGCAAGCGGAATCTCCCACGGGTACAGAATAACGCTTCGATGGCGCTCGACTAGCGCAGAGGGTACCTATGATATTAGTTCTCAGGGCCCATTCGTATGGCTTTGGGCGCTGGGGAAAGGTAATGTTTGTGGTGTTGAGCGCATCCCATGTCTGCTGTCGGATCTCCCTCGCTTCCCAGGGCCATTGCTCACCCATATCGGTGCCTCCACAGACGAAACAATTGGTAATTCCCAGGGAGAAGGCGACATTTTCGGCCAGGTTGAGGAACATATTCCGAGCTTCTAGGGAGATGGGGAACTTAGTCGCTGCCTCTTCAGCGCGGGCAATTTCGTCGAATACCTCCTGGTACCCAACGACAGTAGTCTGATAATGCGTGGGAGGCTTAATGTCAAGACTCTGATATATGGTAATGTAAGTCAGCGGGTCCATTCCTCCTCCGTCAATGCCAAGGCCCCACGTCCCTCTCCATGGCATGTCATGGCCTCGGATGGGCCAGTCAAGGGACACATAGTTACCAGAGCCGCGACGAAATTCGCCCAGGCCGGTGCATCCGGTATATCCGCCTCCCGTGTAAGCGCATACTCGTTCCCAGCCCGAGGCTCGAGTGTCGCCGGCACACGGGAGCCAAACCCAAGGGGAGCAGCATCTCATGTCTGGACTGAAAGGGCAGACATACTTGTGGTCGTTCACATATGCCTCACGCCAACTTTGGCTTCCACACTTACGGGACCAAGGGTGTTTGTCCATGGCGGCGCAAACATCGAAGGTGAGTGTAGCCACAGTTTGGGTACCGCCAGCAAGGATGCGAGTGGAATTGACGTAATACAGAATGCCATCCCCTTCAACTCCCGGGGGCCCGGCCACATACGCAGGGAGTCCCACACTGAGGGTAACATTGTAGTATCTTGGCTTGGTGGGGCTATGACAGACGGTGAGGTTGCCTTGGAGGCACCTGTGGAACTGTTGGAGGCCTGCCGGAGTGATGATGGCACAAGTCGGAAGGAGCCGACAACCGCTATCCGGGGGCTGCGACTGGTGGATGAGGGTGGTGACTAGGTGGTACCCTCCTTCTATGCGATGGCGCACCAGGCGCAAACATTCAGTACAGTTCTGGCTCAAAGGGTAATGGCTCGGGACTGAGCTAAGGAGGAGTAGTAGGCTCAGCATCATATATGCGGTGGAAGGTATCCGAGCCTTTGCAGCAAGAAGATGATAAGGCCCACGATTATGGCTACAATAAACGCGGAGCCAAAGACGCAGTGGGTCCAAAAGCCAGGGTTCTGTTGCTGGGCAGGCATGGATCTACCGGTTCACGTCTTTCTGAGGGTCAGCCGTAGTGGAGCGTCAGGATGTTGATGCGCAGTCCAGCGCTTCGGGGTGCTGCTAGTAGGAGCTGCAGGCTTCAGCCGGGTCCAATGTATCCACACTGGGCTTCCTGCAATTTTAACAGCGGTTGGGGTCGTTAGGAGAACAAGGGAGGGTCCTTTCCATTTGGGTTTCAAACAGTCCGATTCATCCCACTCTTTTACCCAGACTTCATCCCCCACCCTAAACTGGTGTGTAGGACTAGTAAGGACTAAGGGACCTACACTTTCAGTGTATTGTTGAATGTCCTGCACTACTTCACGTAAGGCCTTCATCTGTTTCACTAAGGAATTCTCGCCCTGTATCTGCAAGGAGTCGGGAAAAGAGGGTAGTGGTGGTGGCCTAGCGTACATCATCTCGTAAGGAGTAAGGCCAGTAGCCTTGGGGGTGCACCTAAGATGTAGCAAGGCCAGTGGAAGCAGGTCGGGCCATTTGGCTTTAGCTTCTTGGCATAGCTTGGCCAGCTGGTTCTTCAGGGAACGGTTAGCTCTCTCCACTATGCCACTGCTCTGGGGCCTCCAGGCACAGTGCAACTTCCAGTCGAGGCCCAGTCGCGTACTGAGCTGCTGTGTAACTTCGCTGGCGAATGCAGGGCCGTTGTCGGAGTTTATCTGCTTGGGGAGGCCGTATCTTGGCAGGATGTGCTGGATCAATAAGGAGGTGACCTCCTTTGCCATTTCCGTTCTGGTGGGCTGAGCTTCAATCCATCCAGTGTAGGTACACACAGCGACGAGGATAGCTTTATATCCCCGTGCTGGGGGCATGTGCGTGAAGTCAATCTGACAAACGTGGAATGGCCTAGTGCCCCGGAGAACATGTCCTGGCACAGGGCCGGGCCCCGTTCTTGGGTTGTTCCTAGCACAAGTTACGCATTGGCTGGAAGCATTCTTGGTCCACAGGGATAGTTTGTTGATGTAGTAGGTCTTCTCGAGTAGACGTCCTAGAGCTTCCTTGCCCAGGTGTGTGCGGTCGTGGGCCTCCTTGGCTACAGTCCACGCCAGGCCTTCAGGTATCCATATGCGTCCGTCTTGTAGTATCCACCAGCCATGGCGTAACTCCAGGCCCTCTTGCCGGGCCCACTCCGTCTCTTGCGGGGCATAGATAGGGATCTCGGTGGGGAGGTGAACGACGAGTACAGGATCAGAGGAACAGGAAGGGTAAGGGAGTTGACTTGCTCTTTTTGCGGCGTCGTCTGCTCGCTGATTTCCCCGAGCAATAGGGTCCGTTCTTCCAGTGTGGGCCCTGCAGTGCATCACAGCCACCTTCTTCGGTTTCCATACTGCCTCAAGTAATTGGCAGATTTCAGCGGCATTTGCAAGTCCTTTTCCCTCAGCTGTCAGAAATCCCCTCTCCTTGTACAAAGCTCCATGTACCTGGAGAGTGAGGAAAGCGTATTTGGAGTCGGTATAAATGTTAACAACTTGTCCTTCAGCCCACAGGAGGGCTCGGGTGAGGGCGATCAGCTCCGCTTTCTGGGCTGATGTTCCGGGTGTCAGAGCCATAGCCTCGATCACGTGGTCCTCAGACACCACCGCATAGCCTGCTCGTCGAATTCCCTCTATCACCTGGCTGCTTCCATCGGTAAAAAGGGTGATACCCCCTTGCCAGGGTTGGTCCTTCAGGTCAGGTCTGCTCGAGTGCACAGTGGCCATTACCTCTTCACAGTCGTGGAGTGGTGGTTCAGGGGCAGGAAGGAGAGTAGCAGGATTAAGGTTAGTCGTGTCCAGGATCCGTACCTCCGGATTTTCGCACAGGAGGGCTTGGTATTTGACCAATCGGGAGTTGGTCATCCATCTGGGTCCATGGCTCTCGAGTAGGCCGCGGATGGTGTGGGGCGTAGTCACAAAGAGTGTTTGGCCGAAGGTGAGCTTATTGGCCTCGTGTATCAGCAAGCAGGCAGCCGCAATGCTTCGTAGGCAGCCCGGCCATCCTCGTGCCACATTGTCCATGCTCTTGGAGAGGTATGCTACAGGGCGTTGCCAGGTGCCGACCAGTTGGGTGAGGACTCCAAGTGCCAATCCCTGCTTTTCGTCGATGAACAAGTGGAACGGCTTAGTCACATCTGGCAGTCCGAGCGCTGGTGGGGCCGCAAGGGCATCCTTAAGGTCCTGAAGGGCTTTCAGTTCGCTTTTCTCCCACCGGAGATCTTGGCCCTCGAGTTCAGGTCCTTTCAGTTTGGCATACAAACTGTGGGTCAGGATAGCGAAATTGATGATCCAAATGCGGCAATATCCAGCGGCTCCGAGGAGTGCCCGCAATTCCTTCTTATTTGCAGGAGTGGGTTGGTTGCGGATAGCTTGGGTTCGGGGGGTACCGAGCCTTCGGGTTCCTTCTCGTAGGCGAAAACCCAGGTATTCGACTTCGATCTCACATATCTGGGCCTTCTTGCGGCTGGCCCGGTACCCCTGAGCTTTCAGGGTTTTCAAGAGGTAGAGGGTGGCATCAGCACATTCCGTGAACGTTTCACGGGCCACCAATAAGTCATCCACGTATTGGACGACCGGCCCATACTCGTCCTGATACGTCTTCAGGTCCTGGGCGAGTTGGTCGCCGAAGAGGGTAGGGGAGTTCTTGAATCCCTGGGGAAGTCGGGTCCAGGTAAACTGCTGCTTATTACCGGTCTGTAAGTCCTCCCATGTGAAGGCAAACAATTTCTGGCTGTCGGCAGCAAGGGGGATGGAGAAGAAGGCGTCCTTTAGATCAATGACACTATACCACTTGGTCTGGGCTGGCACTTGAGCAAGGATGGAGTAGGGGTTCGGTACGAGGGCAACTATGTCGGCTACCTGGTTGTTGACCTTCCTCAAGTCTTGGACGGGCCTATACTCCGACGTTCCTGGCTTCTTCACGGGCAACAATGGGGTGTTCCAAGCAGATCTGACAGGTCTAAGGACCCCTTGCTGAAGGAGTTTCTGTAGGTATTTGTGCATGCTGTGCCGGGCTGCATAAGGAATGTGATATTGTCCTTGGTTGACAACTTGGGTATTTGGTTTGAGTTCGATCCAGATAGGGATGGCGTTGACAGCAAGTCCACCGGGGTTCACTTCTGCCCATACGTTGGGCACCTCTGCCATTAGGTTCCTCCTCTGTTGCGCGAAAGGGGTATCCTGGTGATAGCGGCCGTCGTCAAGGCCTGCAATAAGGGGGGCATGTAGTCTCCATTCTTCCCGTACCGGACAGAGGAGCGTCACCGGTCGGTCTTCAAAATGGGCTTCCACTTTGCCTGTTGGTTTAAACTTCAGGGTGGCTTGGAGTTTACACAGTAGGTCGCGGCCAATCAGGGGGACTGGGCACTCGGGGATATGGATGAACTGGTGGGACACCATCGTTCCACCGATCTGGACTTGGCGTTCCCTGAGGAGGGGGGCTGTAAGCGATTTTCCAGAGGCCCCGATGATTGGTATGGTTTCTTTGGTGGCCGGGGCGATGGCCGTGGTAATGACAGAGCGTTGGGCCCCCGTGTCTAGGAGGGCCTTCATCAATTGCGTCCCCACGCGGATCTCCACCAGAGGGTCAGTGGGGACTCTGCCCTCCCGGTCCCTTCATGCCGTATGGTCCCGGGTGGCGTCCAGAGCCATCTCCCATTCCTGTTGTTCGGTCCGTTCCCGGCCACGGCCCCGTCCTCGTTGTCCTTGTCTGGGGCCCCTGGGGCGGTCAGTATCTTCCCCCTCTCTCTTCTGGTCACGCGTTTTCTCCGGGCAGTCCGCCCACCAGTGCCCTTCCTCTCGACAGTTTGCACATTGGTTGCGTCCTAAGGGGGGCTGTGTTCCTCTTCCCCCTCGGCCTCTGCCTCTGCCCCGTGGCCTGGACCCCAGACGTTCTTCCAGCACAGTGGCCAACACATCCGCATTCTCGCGCATCCGCCTGGTCGACTCCTTCCGGGCTTCGGCCTTCTCTTCTTGGTCGCGGTATCCGAACACGCGATCAGCTATGGCCTTCAGTTGGCTGATGCCCATCCCCTCAAATCCTTCGGTTCTCTGGAGTTTTCTCCGTATGTCGGGTGCCGCCTGGCTAACAAAACTCATGACCACTGTAGGGAGGTTTTTAGGGTCCTCGGGATTTATCGGACTATGTCTCCTAAATGCGTCCATAAGGCGCTCGAGGAAGTCCCCCGGGCTTTCATTTTTCTGTTGGACTACATTGTGAATTTTTCCCATATTGGTAATTTTCTGCTTTCCCTTCTTAAGGGCCGCCAGGTATGCCTGTTGGTACCGGCGGATGACGGCCTGTCCCTCCTCGGTCCGGTAGTCCCATGCAGGGACCGCGGTAGGGACTTCCGTGTCTACGATGGCCTGTACGTTAGCATTTCCCGGGTTGGCATCTCGGATCGCTTGTTCCATATTTTGCTGTAGGAGGCGGCGTTCTTCGGTGGTCAGGATGTGGGCGCTCAACTGCCTGAGGTCGGCCCACGTGGGATTATAACTGTAAATGATGCCTTCTACCAATTCTATCAATTGTTCAGGTTTTTGATCATAAGAAGGTCCGTGCAGCTTCCAGTTATATAGGTCAGCGCTGGAAAAGGGAACGTGGCTGTAGACGGTCGACTGAAAGGGCTGGGCATCTGCCACTGGGTTAGGGGTGTAGGTCGTAGACTGCCGGACCGGGTATAGGTTAGTCACTTCAGTCTTTCTAGGAGCTGGGAGTGTACTTCTCGGACTCGACTGGGGGTACCGAGTAACAGCCTTTACTACTCTGCGACTCTTCCTGGAAGTGGTGGGGTCCGGGGTTATAGCGTCTCCAGTGTCCGACTCGGACTCGGAGGCCTCAGCGTCATCCGGGCCATCCGACAAGTCCGCGAGGTCGGGGTATAGGGGAACGTAGGGAGGGGGCGCCACGTCCTCTTCGTAGGCTTCCGTGGCAGCAAGGATTGGGGCCTTTGGGGGTACCTCTTCGGGCTGGCCCTGAACTTTCCCTCGGCCTTTCATGGGTGGTCTAGGTTTGGAAGGCACACTGGTAGCACGGGGCGGGGCCTTCTTGGTGGTAGCACGGGGCGGGGCCTCTGGGGCTGGGGCGTCAATAGCAGGAGCGGTGGGCGTTGTAGGGGCGGTTCCCCTGGCCTTCTGAACGGCAGCGGCTGCCGGGATTTGGAGAGCGAAGGCCGGGATTCGTTTGGCTCCCCGCCCCTTCCTCTGTTTTATTACCATAAGGGCGGCCTTCTCTACCTCATGTTGGGCCCAGTCTGCGGGTCTCGGACAACATTTAACCACGCCTCAATGTAGGGGATGTCCTCTGGACAACCGGGGTTTCCCTCAACCATAACAATATTCATGACCGCCGCTACCTTTTCGTACTCGAATGACCCTTCTGGGGGCCATCCAGCGATTCCTAGGCCGGGCCACATAAATTGACATCGCTGTATCATCCCGGCCCTACTGCATTTATCGTGGTCGAACACTTCGCTAAAGTGTTCCGTCATTAAGTCTAACGGTGTGGAACCACCCCCGCCCATCCTAACCTGAGTGCCAAAGGATAGGAGACAGACGAAGGGGGGGAGGGATGGTGGAGGAGTAAGGGGTCTCGTTCCACCGGACACAGAAGGGTCAACACTCGGCCTGACCAGGACGTGGTCGCCCAGCCTGGAACTGCAGGCCCAATCACACAACTTCCGCACACAACAAGAAACCCTCCCGTACGGTTTCTTCGCCCAAGCCTAGTGAGGTTCCGGGACCTAGTCCGTATTAGTCACTGGCTAAGAGGGTGATCAATCCTCTTCTTCGGCCCTTTACCGGGCCGGTCACTACGTTGAGTATACTCGCCTGTCCGTCGCCTCAGCAGGCCGCGTCGTCGTACGCGCCTCCCCGGAGAGGAAAAAGAAAAATGAGAAAGCTGTTTTGTCGGAGCCTCACAGTCCCACTTTCAGGCGGCCGGAATAGATCGGCCCTCCCACCGCTAGGCGGACGCTGAAATCAGCGGTGGCCACTAACCGCCTTTTCGGCCGGGGGAGTCGGTGAGCCGATCCGCCTGCAGTGGGAAGGGGAAAGAATATAATCCGATTTCCCTTTCTACTCCTGCGGTCCCATCTGGGGTGCCAATGTAACGGGTCCGAAAATCAGGAGACGAAAGACAAATTGGTTCCAAAACAAATCAGCTTTTTATTGCTAGCAATTCACACAGCACCAAGTACAATCTCAGAATACTGTGTGTCGGGCGTCATCTGACGCTCGTTCTTATACAGATTACTGGTCATGCGCATAAAACGCATCATACGTCACACACACACATGCGCAGTACAGGCACATGCGCAATACATTAGTAGTTCTGTAGTTCTCACAGAGAAAAGATACGTCAGTCTCATAGCTTTCATAGAAATTGTTACTTTGCAAGAAATGTAACTTATTGCAGTGTCCCAGCACATCTACACAATACAGCCTCTCTATGCATGGATCACGAGACTGGGCTGGCAGAGCCAGCTGCCTTAAATCGCTGACTACTACAATTTGTTATCTAGCTGCTGGTTAACAAATACATGCTACTAGTAAAAGTCTAAACTGCACAGGTTCTAGTCTTAGTCTAGGCTTATTATATGTAAGGCACAAAACAGAGGTAGAGCCCATAAGTATAAGTCCATCAATAGGCACAAAACACAAAGCATGAGGTTGTTTTGGTGGTCAGTAGAATTCATAGTATTCAAATAGTATAGTATCTGGCGTTCCACTCCTTCACTATCACTCCCTTAGAGATCCTATGTACTTTCATCCATGCCATCTACTCTCCCTCACTCCCTTAGAGATCCAATGTACTTTCATCCATGTCATCTACTCTCCCTATCACTCCCTTAGAGATCCTATGCACTTTCATCCATGTCATCTATTCTCCCTATCACTCCCTTAGAGATCCTATGCACTTTCATCCATGTCATCTACTCTCCCTATCACTCCCTTAGAGATCCTATGCACTTTAATCCATGTCATCTACTCTCCCTATCACTCCCTTAGAGATCCTATGTACTTTCATCCATGCCATCTACTCTCCCTATCACTCCCTTAGAGATCCTATGCACTTTCATCCATGCCATCTACCTTCCCTATCACTCCCTTAGAGATCCTATGCACTTTCATCCATGCCATCTACTCTCCCTATCACTCCCTTAGCGAGCCTATGCACTTTCATCCATGTCATCTACTCTCCCTATCACTCCCTTAGAGATCTTATGTACTTGTCCCAAGCTCTCTTGAATTCAGATACTGTTTTTGTCTCCACCTCTTCCACCGGGAGGCCATTACACAAATTCACCACCCTTTCCCTGAAGAAGTATTTACTTGGGTTACTTCTGACTCTATCCCCTTTCAACTTCATCCTGTGCCCCCTCATTCCAGAGCTTCCTTTCAACTGAAAGAGACACACCTCTATATTTACGCTGCATAGGTATTTACATATCTCTATCATTCTCCCCTCCCACCTTTTTTCCAATGTATGCATATTGATATCTTTAAGTCTGTCCCCATATGCCTTATGACAGTGGTGTACCTAGATCATTTTGCCTTCTCTTCTGTTTAATTTCTTTTATTGGTGTTCAGTACAGAAATATATACGAGCTCACAACATGGCAACAGACAGCAATAAGAAGCAAAACCAGAGCTCAGCCTAATAAGTAACAAGTTTAACACTCAGTTATGAGAAGAGAGAAAAAAAAGAGGGAAGGGGGCTGGGGGATATACAACAACTTTTGCACATGAGGTACACCAAATTTGCACATATCACTGCAGAGCACTAAAATGAGATGCAAATGGTAGCCATTTTTCTCTATAAGCTGCAAAGCGGGGAGATTTCTTAACAAGGTGCAACTTGTATTTATACACTTGAAGCAACAGCTTCCACCGTTCCTGGTAGGTAACCTGTTGCAAAGCCTTCCAATGGGAGAAGATTACCTTCAACGCTAAGGATACCATGGTGTTAACCAGAGCCCCTTCACTAGGAGTCAGCAAACTGCGGAAACGTTGGTCTCTGAGTATCACAAATTTATAAGAGATTACACCAGGGAGATGAAAGATGTCTACCAGTTGTGCCCGTATTGCCGAATAAACCCGCCGTGAACAAGGATGGATATATCGATTACGGACTATGCATCCTTTGGGTTTAAATGACAGCATTGAATGGAATACTATGATCTGAAAATTAATGTGGGATTGTGGTACATACCGTATTTTTCAGACTATAAGACACACTTTTTTCCCCCCAAATTTGGGAGGAAAATGGGGGGTGCGTCTTCTAGTCCAAAGGTAGATTTGCCTGGCAGGCCGCCTGCCCTCCGAGTTCGGGATCGCCGTCAGGGTTACCTCCTCCCCCCCCCCCCCCCCCCCCGGCCCTGTCACCACTTCTCCCTACTCACGCGATCTTCCCTGGTGGTCTAGTGACGTCGGGGCAGGAAAGAGCCCCCTCTTTCCTGCCCAGCGCGCTGCTCTCCATCCTCCTGTATGCAGCCTGACGGTCTCGGCGAGATTCAAAATGGCCACCGAGACTTCAATTCTCGGCGGCCATTTTGAATCTCGCCGAGACTGTCAGGCAGCAATGCATACAGGAGGATGGAGAGCAGCGCGCTGGGCAGGAAAGAGGGTGCTCTTTCCTGCCCCAATGTCACTAGACCACCAGGGAAGATCGCGTAAGTAAGGGGAGAAGTGGTGACAGGGCCGGGGGGGGGGGGAGGAAGTAACCCTGACGGCAATCCCGAACTCGGAGGGAGGGATTCGGACAAGACGCACCGAAGCACCTAGGTTTTAGAGGAGGGAAAAAGGAAAAAAAAATTTTTCCTATTTCCCTCCTCTAAAACCTAGGTGCGTCTTATGGTCCGGTGCGTCTTATAGTCCGAAAAATACGGTAATCATCATTTAGAAAGTTTTCGACATATGGCAATTCTACTAATATTCTTAATTGGATTTCATTTGAGCCTGTTTTGGGCGGATGTTACATACGGGCTACATAGCACTAAGATTGTTGATAATCAACCCTCGTTGTCTTGCAGTGACGTCAGGAGGACTATTTCCGGTCAAAATCATAAGAGGGCGCCTTTATAAAGCTGGGAGAGTGCATTGAGTGAATGTCGCACTAATGGTTTGAAGAGAGATGACGGCTTCACACTGAGTTCCGTTACGGCTTTAACCCGAGTCCCTGATGAAAGACTTGTTGAAACCCGCGGAGTCGGGCATTTTCAGGGGAAGCCAAATAATCGGCTAGACACAGTGACCAAGGAGAGTGAAGTGGCAAGCGCGAAGCACAGTGCACATCGTTGAGAACGTTAAGAGATAAGTTCACGTTTTGAGTTTATTGCATTTAAATTTAAGCACTATTTATTTCAAGCTATAGCACGTAATAAGAAAGAGTAGCCCAATGAATGAAGTGCTATACCACATGGCATAGAAATGAATTGCCTTAAATAGTGGTTTTATACTGAGGGCACTCTTTAAGCAATAAAAGCATAAGAAAAAAAGAAAGAAAAAAAGTAAAGTAAATGAATATGATTAACAAACATTGTTTATGGTGCTAGTAGCTTTATTTATACAGCATATTACTACTACTTCTTAACATTTCTAGAGCGCTACTAGGGTTACGCAGCGCTGTACAGTTTAACAAAAAAGGACAGTCCCTGCTCAAAGGAGCTTACAATCTAAAGGACGAAATGGCAAGTTGGGGCAGTCTAGATTTCCTGAATAGAGGTAAAATGGTTAGGTGCCGAAGGTGACATTGAGGAGGTGGGCTTTGAGCAAGGATTTGAAGATGGGCAGGGAGGGGGCCTGGCCTATGGGCTCAGGGAGTTTATTCCAAGCATGGGGTGAGGCGAGGCAGAAAGGGCGGAGCCTGGAGTTGGTGGTGGTGGAGAAGGGTACTGAAAGGAGGGATTTGTCTTGAGAGCGGAGGTTACGGGTAGGAACGTAAGGGGAGATGAGGGTAGAGAGGTAAGGAGGGGCTGCAGATCGAGTGCATTTGTAGGTTAGTAGGAGAAGCTTGAACTGTATGCGGTACCTGATCGGAAGCCAGTGAAGTGATTTGAGGAGAGGGGTGATATGAGTATATTCAGTCTTGGCTTTAGTAATTTATAACATATAAGTAAGGCAAGTCTTCACTTTCCTAAATCCATATTCACTCTATCCCATTAAGCCATATAGCCAACAATTTAGTTTTCCTGAATAGTTTCTACTATTTTGACAGGCACGAACATCAGCTCAGCAGTCTGTGGTTTTCTGGATTACCCCTGGAGCCCCTGATTATAAAGTTAAATTGGTAAAAATAGATCTGCAGTTTCTTTTAGAACTCTGAGGTGTATGCCATCCAGGCTTGGTGATTTGTTACTCTTCAGTTTGCCAGTTTGCTTCATTACATCTTGAAAGTTCATTGTGATGTACTTCAGTTTTTCTGAGTCATCACCATCAAAGTGTTTCTGGCATGAATATCTCCCCAATATCCACTTCAGGGAAGCAAAGAATTCATTCAGTGGGTCATTTACTAAGTTAATGGACCCCAGGGTAATGAACATGCATTAACAGTGTTAGGACATGTTATTAGCAAATTATTATTGTACACCACACAGATTCCTATGAGGTATAAAACAATTTATAAAGGTTTGATTAAATTCTATTAATCTGTTCATTTAATTTAATTTTTTGTTGTTGTGACAGAAAAGTTTGTTTTCCTAGTGGACATCTTGTTCCCATCTTGTTCCCATCATATATCTGCTCTTGGTCCCTCAGCTCTATGGTAAGTCGTATTGTAGAAAATCTTTAGCATCATATCTATGTTAGTTAAATGTTCTAATGCATGCTTAGTAGGTGTATCATTAGTATTATGCTAACATTGTATCATATATCTGGTATTTGAATTCCAGTGCTGTTAAAATGTGTATATTTTTTATACTGTTTCACTGTAGTACTATTATTTGGTTTCAGTTTACTGTTTTCACGTTTACCTCATTTATTGTATTTATGTTTATTTTTGGTTATTTTACTATTGCTATGCTGTTAACAAAATTATAAGTTTTATGTTAAACTGTACCGACTGTACACCGCCTTGGGTGAATCTCTTCATAAAGGTGGTTAATAAATCCCAATGAATAAATAAATAACAGAAGGTGGCCAGTCCTCTGTGTGCAGAGGTGCCTTGTTTCTATATGCCCTGCCAGCCAACTTCCTACTGTACATCCCTTTCCCTTCAATTGACTGAACCATCATAAAGATGCCAGGGGGGGGGGAGTATACGAGAGTCACTTCCGCCCACAGTATCATCAAAGTAGTCTTTCTACTCCTGGATGGGGGCTGCTTCTGGGTGCCTATTTTATGGAAGCATATAGGCTGCCATGTCACTTTTATAAAATAATCTTGAAAAGATGCCTTTTTCTAAGTTTAACATAAACACCCTATTACAAATTTAACTCTTTTGAAGGTAATTTTATAAGGGGAAGCTGGTTTTCAGGCACCGTTTTAAAGTCAATTTTATGACATAAGCATGACTGTCTAAATGATTCCAGGTTATGCTCGTATTCTGTAATGGACTCTAGGTACCCAGGTTCCCTTGTAGAATAAGCTCCTACTGCACAGCTCGGGGAAACCTAAATGGAGGCTCCTGGTTATAGAATTACCCTCTAAATGTTCAGCAATCTACGGTTTTCCTAAAGCTGACTAGAGGGTTGCACTGGCACAGAAATTTCACTGTCCCCGCCCATCTCCACTCGAATCTAACCCATCCCCACCCATCCCCATTGGAATCCCTCTTCCATCCCTGCCCATCCCCTGTACTAAAATAACCAACTTGTGGTAAAATAACTCAATTTAACAGTAGCCCGTATTCACAACTTCCCCTTTCAGTGCTTAAGGGGATTTCAATGCTATCAACAATATCCATTCATTTTTTTGGTACAATGACAAGGAAATGATAGCTAGCCTGACCTGGCACTACACTTCACTGGAACCCCACAGGACCTGCTTCCATCTTCACTCAACATGTAATTAAACTCTGGAATTCAATGCCAGAGAATGTAGTAAAAGCAGTTAGCTTAGCAGGGTTAAAAAAAAAGGTTTGGATGGCTTCCTAAAGGAAACGTGCACAGACCATTATTAAAATGGACTCGGGGAAAATCCACTGCTTATTTCTAGGATAAGCAGCATAAAATGTATTGTACTTTTTTGGGATCTTGCCAGGTACTTGTAACCTGGATTGGCCATTGTTGGAAACAGGATGCTGGGCTTGATGGACCTTGAAGGTAAAACAGTGTCATGATCACTCAAGACAGGAGGGCAGCAGCCTATAAACAGAATTAAATAGTCTGCTCTTAGAGAAGGGGTTAAGCAGGCAACCAGAACCTCTGCTTCTGGGTTGAGGGAGTGTCAGAGTCATGTGCTGAGAAAAGAGGATTCCCTTTTAGAGTACCACTCCTTAAATGGGATCCTTAGGGGCCCTTATACTAAGCCACGTAGGCGCCTACGCACGCTCAACGTGTGTCAATGTGGAGTTACCGCCCCGCTACCACATGGCCCTTGCGGCAATTTCATTTTTGACGTGCATCCGCTACGCGTGCCGGAAAACAATTTTTATTCTCTGGCGCGCGGCAGAAACCAGGCAGTAATCATCATTCTACGCGCGTTGACAATTACCACACGGTTAACACTTGAGACCTTACCACTAAGTCAATGGCTGGCGGTAAGGTCTCAGACCCAAAATGGACACGCGCCAATTTTTATTTTGCCGCACGTCCATTTTCAGCCAAAATTTTAAAAAGGCATTGTTTACAGGCGCACTGAAAAATGGATCTGCGCGCACCCAAAACACGTGCCTACACTAGCACAGCCCATTTTTCGGTGCACCTTAGTAGAAGGACCCCTTAGAGTATTCTGGGATGTTCAGAAAGTACCCTGTTTCACCCTACTTTATGGACTAGTTTGTCCCAAAAGGAATAGTTTCACATCAATGGCACTGAATACCATAGTCCGCAATTTTTTTTTAACTTCCACAGCACTTAAAAGGGTTTTTGAAACATGAATCACAGAGAATCACTCAGTACAAGGATACCTGCCTGACTTCCTGTCTCTTCAACACATCATCATTTATATATATACTAGCCGTTGAGCCCGTGAAAACGGGCTACTTTTGGAATGGGGGGGTTTCGAGCCCCCCCCCGGAGTCGCTGCCGCCGCCCCTCCACCCGGCCCGAGCAGCACTGTAAACCTACATCAGCACGCAGCAGCAGGCACATCAGCAAAGCTGCCGTGGGGGTGGGCTTCCTTCTCTGCCTGTGTCCCGCCCTCGTGTGACGTAACGTTGGCGAGGGCGGGACAAAGGCAGAGAAGGAAGCCCGACGGCAGCTTTGCTGATGTGCCTGCTGCTGCGTGCTGATGTAAGTTCACAGTGCTCGGGCCAGATGGAGGGGCTGCGGCGACTCTGGGGGAGGGGGAGCGGTTCCGACGTCTGCAGCATGCCGGTAGAGAATTCCCCCTCTGTCCCGCCCCCATCATCACGTATTGAAGCAGGGGCGGGGCAGAGAGGGAAGTTTCTACTGCGCATTTGCGAGTGAGTACGATCACTCGCCATTTATATGTTTGATATATATATATATATATTTATTTATTTATTTATTGCATTTGTATCCCACATTTTCCCACCTCTTTGCAGGCTCAATGTGGCTTACAAAAGATCATGAATAGTGGAAATATATAAGAAAATAGACATTTAGTATTGCAAAAAATCTTGGGTAAACAAGATTATGATAAAGCATAATAATAGTATAACAAGCAAATATCTTAAGGCAGTACTGGATATATGTGTAGGAGTTCACATTTGTTGATCTTTGTGGTATGTCTTGTTAAAGAGATGGGTCTTCAAAAGTTTGCGGAAGTTAGTTAGTTCATAGATCACTTTTAAGTTGCGCAGCAGCGCGTTCCAGAATTGTGTGCTCAAGTAGGAAAAGGTTGATGCATGCGTTAGTTTATATTTTAGACATTTGCAGTTGGGGAAGTGAAGATTAAGGAATGTGCGGGATGTTATTTTAGCGTTCCTGGGTGGTAAGTCTATCAGGTCTGACATGTAGGCTGGGGCATCTCCATGAATGATTTTGTGAACTATATATATATATTTCCCTTTTGCACTGAACACTTTTTAAAAAGAAAGAGAGAAAGTAACACCGGCTGCATTCATTTGTTTTCTGTTTTAAGCCCCCCCAAACGGATTCTTAGTAAACTCTCCAAATCAAATCACAACAATTTAGCTGTCCCACCCATACTCTCCCACCCAGCTCCCAACTTTTTCCTTTTCAATTCATTTTCCGGGCTGGTACTCCTTTTTCAGATTCTCATCCTTTGACTCACTTAAGCTCTTTCCCCTTTGACAAGGAAGCAACTCCCTGCCAACCATGGAAAAAAAAAAAGTGCCCTACCAACCCAATCTGGTTTTTTTGCCTGATAATGAGGGGAGGACAGGGCTGGAAGAGCTTGCCAAGGAAGTTGTGTCATTTCCAGGACGCGTGACTCACCTCGCCGGGACATTTTTGGGAGCCTGAATCAGCGCTCTCGAGGAAGTCCATTCTTGGAGAGCTTTAGAACATCACATGGTTTGGATTTTAATAGTGACTTGTTATGTCCCCGTCGTCCCCAACCTGCTTTTTTTTAAACTCTCTGCTGAGCAAGATGCTCAAGCTGTCAGCATGAGGATCACTGGGGAGTAACTTTGACCAGTGTAATCTCTGTGCATTCAGGAAAACAGAATCTCTCACTTTCATCCCTTTCCTTTAAATGCACAAAACGTCCATTACTATGAAGCCACAGAGGTCTGTGAGGCATATTTACATTGACTGGTTCTAAGAGATTGAAGCATAACAACTTCTGACACTTCCCCTCCTTCAGCATCTCATCTGCAGCCTTTTGACACTGTGGAAATATTTGTCCAGCGCATTTGCAAAATGAAGAAGCTTAGAATAATATTTGTGCTAGGATTGGTTTTTTTTTCTTTTCTTTAGTGTTTTTGTAGAAACTATACATTCCCTTTGTACAACAGAATAATGTTTGATACCCCTCTAGCATTAGTGTGCGCTGCAGATAATTCACATGCTCAGGGTGCCCTCACTGTCTAAGTTTAACCACAGGGGGAGGGTAGATTTACTCAGCAAGGTCAGACAGCGAATGGTGCGTTTGGAAATGGAGTGGGGATCTCTAAGTGAACAGCCCTGGTCTCTCACTATCTCGCCCCACAGCCACCAGCCCAGACTGATTTCTTTATGTGCTATACTCAGGGCTCCCAGTCTCTCACAATTTCATGAGTGTGGCATTTGACACACAATCAAGCACTTGCCACAAAATTGGGGCTAAGGAGCCTCTTTTAATCCCACCCCTCCTCCATCTCCTCCTCTGCTGATTTCCCGTTCATCCAGCCTTCCTCTATCTATCATCTATTCTGTCTCATGCCAGTTCAGATCCTCAGTGCTCTGCTTCCATCACCTCTCTCTCCCGTTCTCTCTTTTCCCTCACCCCTAAACCTAGAACATTCTGCCCCTCATCTCAGTTTCTCTCTCATCCCCTTTCCATCTCTTTCACCTACAAATCAGATTTTCTCTTTTCCCCTCCCCCCTTCTTTATCTGGAAATCTCCTTCCCACTTTTTCCTTTTGCCCTCATTCCAGATCCTCTCTCCTTCCCCCACGTTCAATCATGGAACCCCTTCCCTCTCTCTTTTCTCCTTCCCTGCTTGACCCCATAACTTCTATCCTTCTCCCTCCCCACCCTTAATGTTTTCTAATCCCCTCGGCCTCTCCTTCCATCATCCTTGAAATTTCTTAGATTCCTTTTCTTTCCCTCAACTCCAAATTGTCCCATCCTTGAGATCCGCTCTCTCCAGCCATAGAAGCCCTTCTCTAAGCAGACTCCCTTGCCCCATAATCCCTTTATTCCATCCCCCCCAAAATGTCCCAAAATAAACTAAAATACATGAGGACAACTTTCAATGCATTTTTCATGTGTAAATAGTAACTTGCCGTGTAAATGTGCTGTCTGGAAATCACCTTCCCTCATTGCAGCTAAAAGCGTGTGCATTGTGAAAAATCATTTTAGCCATAATAAGAGAAGACATTCTCTGAGAAATGTTTTGGTCTGGAGAAGAAACTAATGCATGCAGATTGCACTTTCAACTCTCTGTATGTTATTTTCAGTTTAAAAAGTGCCTTCAGGTAACTTGTGCCTGCAGACTTTGCCCTAAGTTTAATTGAAGTTACGTGGAGGGGCATAATTGAACAAAAACGTCTATCTCCATGGGCGTTTATCTCCAAGAATGGGTCCGTGAAGGGGCGGACTGAACCGTATTTTCGAAAAAAATAGACGTCCATGTTTTATTCGACAGTTTGTGAGCTGGGCGTTTTTGTTTTTCAGTGATAATGGAAAATGAAAGCACCCAACTCAAAAACGAATAAAGCCAAGGCATTTGTTCGTGGGAGGGGCCAGGAGTCGTAGTGCACATGCCAGGACACCAACCGGGCACCCTAGGGGGCACTTTTACAAAAAAAAAAAAAAAGTAAAAGAGCTCCCAGGTGCATAGCACCCTTCCCTTGGGTGTTGAGCCCCCCAAATCCCCCTCAAAACCCACCGCCCACAAGTCTACACCATTACTATAGCCCTAAGGGGTGAAGGGGGCACCTGCATGTGGGTACAGTGGGTTTGGGGGGCGGTGTGGAGGGCTCCCATTTACCAGCACAAGTGTAACAGGTGGGGGGGATGGGCCTGGGTCTACCTGCCTGACGTCCACTGCACCCCCTAATAACTGCTCCAGTGACCTGCATACTGCTGCCAGGGAGGTGGGTATGACATTTGAGGGTGAACATAAAAAGTTGTGAAACGGCATATTTTTGTGGTGGGAGGGGGTTTGTGACCACTGGGGGAGTCAGGGGAGGTCATCCCCGACTCCCTCCAGTGGTCATCTGGTCATTAGGGCACTTTTTGGGGCCCTATTCGTGGAAAAACAGGGTCCAGGAAAAGTGCCCTAAATTCTCGCTAAAAACGCATATTTTTCTTCCATTATCAGCGAAAGGCGCCTATCTCTGACCGGCCGATAACCACGCCCCAGTTCCGCCTTCACCACGCCTTTGACACGCCCCCATCAACTTTGTCCGCATCCGTGACGGAGTGCAGTTGAAAACGCCAAATTCGGCTTTTGATTATACCGCTTTATTCATTTTTGTGAGATAAACGTCTATCTCCCGATTTGGGTCGCAATGTAGGCGTTTTTCTTTTTCAATTATAAGCTGGATACCCACCTTACACTGAAAGTTGGGGAAAGGTTCCAAAGCGCCTAGGTTGCAAATTGTCCCATATTTTTTATTATTATGCAAATGTGCTACCAAACTATCAATATTTTTTTAACTTTGAATTTTTATTGAAATAACATCTCAAACATAACACCAAGCCATTGGCTCCAGCACATGACAATGCAACAATTTAATTTTTACTTTAACATTATGCTTATAACCCTTTTATTCCCCCACCCACTAACCCCTCAACAACTGATTCCCCCCAACAGCCCAAACCCCCCTAAACCCCCTTAATATCTGTTAGATGAATCCATTCAGGTGCCTCTGGATTATATCTCCCCTTACACTTATCAGTCAATTTTTGTTGCAGTTCTATGCCTAACCTAGGCAGAAAATGTGGTATTAGTATTTAGTTGGATTTTGCTCACACCTTTTTCAGTAGTAGCTCAAGGTGAGTTACATTCAGGTACTCTGGATATTTCTCTGTCCCAGGAGGGCTCACAATCTAAGTTTGCACCTGAGGCAATGGAGGGTTAAGTGACTTGCCCAAGATCACAAGGAGCAGCAGTGGAATTTGAACCAGCCACCTCTGGATTGCAAGACCAGTGCTCTAACCACTAGGCTACTCCTCCACTAGCAACATTCCATGTAGAAGCCTGCCCTTGCAGATCAGCAATGCGGCCGCGCAGGCTTCTGCGAGTCTGACGTCCTGCACATTAAACATAGAATCTTCAATAGTAGCAACATTTCATATATTTATTTAGATTTTGCTCACACCTTTTTCAGTAGTAGCTCAAGGTGGGTTACATTCAGGCACACTGGATATTTCTCTGTCCCAGGAGAGCTCACAATCTAAGTTTGTACCTGAGGAAATGGAGGGTTAAGTGACTTGCCCAAGATCACAAGGAGCAGCAGTGGGATTTGAACCAGCCACCTCTGGATTGCAAGACCAGTGCTCTAACCACTAGGCCACTCCTTCATTTGCTCACACTGCCTTCATTTCCATTTCAAACATTCACAGACCCGCGTTTTACTTACAGTGGGGTCCTTTTACTAAGGTGCGCTGAAAAATGGCCTGCGCTGGTGTAGACGCATGTATTGAATGCGCACAGGTCCATTTTTCAGCGCACCTGCAAAAAAGGCCTTTTTTGGGCCAAAAATGGATGTGCAGCAAAATAAAAATTAGTGCGCGTCCATTTTGGGCCTGAGACCTGACCGCCACCCATTGACCTAGTGGTAAGGTCTCACACATTAACCGGGCCGTAATAGTCTACGCATGCACAATGCCGATTACCGCCCAGTTAGCACCGCCCAGCACGCTTAGTGGACGGGCATAAAAAATGAAATTACCAACTGGGCCACATGGTAGCAAGGAGGTAGTTCAAATTTGGCATGTATGGGACGCGCGTAGGCGCCTACGTCACTTAGTAAAAAGGGTCACAGAGTAACGACAATCAAGAACTTACTATAAGATGAGATGGAATTAAGGGGAGATGGGAACTGAGTCCATACGACTGTGATGAGTCTTTCTCTGGAAGCTTGCTTGATTGAAATTCTGTATAAAAAAGATGGTGGGTCCCAGTGATAAAACTGCTGCAGAGCCAGCTCGAGCCTTTGTCTGCAATGTCACAGCTCCTCTGGCATACTTGGCTTCCAGAAGTGACCTTCTGGGAAAGAGATGACATACTGAATCAGGAAGTTGATGCAAGGCAACCCACTAGGGGAAGAAGGGATTCAAAGCTTATAGTCCCCAAGGTTATCTGTGTCAACTAAAGTAAGTATGATTGAATATTTTAACACCCAACAGAAAGGACTTAACAAGGATCTGGGGTTCCTAGCCCATTATAAACCATAAAGCTGTATTTCTCTGTTGATCACCCCACCCCTCACCTATCCACACCCATCCTGTTAGAATATCAATGATATGCTTTGATGTCCCCATGCATACCTCCTACCCACCCCCATCCTCCCACCCTGTCAGACTGTCACAGTAATGCTTGAATGTTTTCACTTATAAACACTGTCAGCTAGCACATTTGCTTATTTCCGATCTGAGGAAGAAGGGCAACCTTCGAAAGCTAATCAAGAAATGTATTAAGTTATGTCCAATAAAAAAGGTATCATATTTTCTTTTCCATGTTTTATTTTGTTTGATTTCTATTGATAAACTAAAGTAATTAAATGCTATAGGGTCACAACATAGCACAAATATACAGAAACTCAAAGCTGTATGGACAGAATAATTATTATTAACTATATATTACTGATGCCTTAATTTTGCTACAGTAGCCTAATAATTTATTATACGTGAGCTTAGTAGCAAATGATATTACAGCAGACTCCTCTTATAATAACAGACCTATGTAAGCAAAGTCTGCAAACTAGATAATTTTGCATGCACGATGACTGGAATGAACCTCAGTCCTAAGCCAGGGTATACTGGAAGTGATCTCAGTCCCTCTGATTTACTGTTAACACTAGTTCTTCTGTCGGTGAGAGAAGGCAACAGTAGCAACCGGAAGAGTTCTTCTACTGGGTGACATCATGGCTTAGCTGAGCCTCATCAGCAAGGGAAAAGTGAACAGTTTGGAAGCCAATGGGCTAAAATTTGTAGGGCAGTGACAAGGTGCCAGTGAATATGATAGATAGATAGATAGATAGATAGATAGATAGATAGATAGATAGATAGATAGATAGATAGATAGATAGATAGATAGATACGTAAATGGCAAATCTTGGAATTCAATGAAATTAATATCTATATATATAATTTGCACCTCCAACGTTCTGAAGCTGACTCCGTGGCAGTGAAGCCATGTAGTATTCGTAGGGTTCGTAATCGCACTCCCGATCACTGCCCCGCCCTCGAGGGAACTCTGTATAGTTGCCAGGGAAACACACACACACACTGATGCAGGACACGGGGGAGGCTATGAAGGAAAAGAGACACCAGATTGGCCAGCAGAGGGGAGAGGGGAGGAGCTGCGAAGACAGGAGTGGCGAATTCAGATGCATCAGGGCCGGAGGGAGGAGATGAGGGAAAGGAGACACCAGATTGGCTAGCAGAGAGAAGAGGGGAGGAGCCACGATGACAGGAGCGGCGAATCCAGATGAGTCAGGGCTGAGCCAGTGTGAGGCCAGCTGTGACGCGGAGCGCCAAAGAAAATAGCAAAACAGCCCAGCCTGCATGTGCCGGAGGTGCGCGCCGCTTGGCTATGGCAGCCCAGGCTCCGTGTTCCCCAATGACGCCACCTGGACAGGGGTAGGACGGAGGGAGGGGGTCCTAGACCCTTGCTAGCGCCCGTTTCCTTTCTGTTCGAAACGGGCCTCTTTTACTAGTAATAATAGAAAACGTAGCTAAAATCATATTTAAAAAGAAGAATGTAATAAAGGGTTCAAAATGATAGCACCTCCATGGTTTTTGTTTCATGTGCTAGTTGAGCTTTTCTATACCCGCTGTGTGCCATACTCTTTCCAAGTCATTTTCACAAGGTTGCTTGTTTGAGCATCCAGCTGCAATTATACGTCACGGTCTTTTTAAAGACCATCACAGCCCATCGCTGTGATTACCAAACTTTTACTCTCTGACACAATCACACAGACTCTTGATGAAGACCTTCTGGCCGAAACACAGCGTTGTGTTGAGTCACTTTGATTTTCAATAAACACTGTTTCACCCAAGATCATTTGCGGTCCTGTTTCTGGAAACCCTGGTCTTTATTCCCACTCCCCTCCTTGACTTGAGTTTCTTTGTGGGATCTTTTGAGTTCTCCAGGCAAGTGGATTCTCTTTGGCCATACTTTCTCCAACCACATAGATTTAGAGGATAGAGAGAGCTGGCACGATCTTTAATAAAATCTAATTGAGAAATGTCCACAATCAGGCTTATTTTCGAAAGTGATCGCTGGGTATCTTCCAATTTAAATCGGGAGATGGCCGGCGATCTCTCAAAAGTGGCGAAATCAGTATAATCAAAAACTGCTTTTTTGACACCATCGCCGCTTTCCCGTCACTAAGCCAGCGAAAGTTCAAGGGGGCGTGTAGGCGGCGTAGCGAAGGTGGGACATGGGCAGGCATGGGCGTGGCTACCAGATGGCCGGCTTTCACAGATAATGGGAAAAAAAAGCGGCGTTAATCAGTATTTTGCCGGGTTTACTTGGTCCTTTTATTTTCACAACCAAGCCTCAAAAAGGTGCCCCAACTCACCAAATGACCACCGGAGGGAATGGGGGATGACCTCCCCATATTCCCCCAGTGGTCACCAACCTCCTCCCACACTAATAAAAATAAAAACCTTTTTTTGCCAGCCTCAAATGTCATACCCAGCTCCCTGACAGCAGTATGCAGGTCCCTGGAGCAGTTTTTAATGGGTGCAGTGCACTTCAGGCAGGCAGACCCAGGCCCACCCCCCACTACCTGTTACACTTGTGGTGCTAAGTGTTGAGACCTCCAAACCCCACCAAAACCCACTGTACCCACATGTAGGTGCCCCCCTTCACCCATAAGGGCTATGGTAATGGTGTAGAGTTGTGGGGAGTGGGTTTTGGGGGGATTTGGGGGGCTCAGCACTCAAGGTAAGGGAGCTATGCACCTGGGAGCTATTTGTGTATTTAAAAAAAATTTTTTAGAAGTGCCCCCCTAGGGTGCCCGGTTCGGTGTCCTGGCATGTCAGGGGGACCAGTGCACTACAGATGATGGCTCCTCCCATGACCAAATGCCTTGGATGTCGCCGGGTTTGAGATGGCCGGCATTTTTTTCCATTATCGCTGAAAAACAAAACCGGCGAATTCTGGCATTTGGCCGAGCCAAACCGTATTATCGAAAGAAAGGATGGCCGGCCATCTTTTTTGATAATACGGTTACGGCCAGCTGTTGCGTCGCCGCCGAAATAGATCGCCGGCAATCTATTTCGCTGGCGCCATTCGATTATGCCCCTCCACGTGTGTCATGGCTATTCCAAATAATATTAAGGATGGGTCTAAGTGGATGCAGTCAGTATTTTTTGACCACCACCAGTGTTATGCCTGGTAATGCTGGGTCATGTCCAGGCAGCGGCATCGAATATCCAGGTTTGAGCGGCCAGCTATCCCTTATACGGTGAAGTGTGATATTCAGCACTTAACCACCTGAGGGGGTCTTTTACTAAGGCACGCTAGCATTTTTAGTGCGCGCTAAAATAGGCGTGTTCTAAATGCTAGAGACGCCCATAAGAATACATTGGCATCTCTAGCATTTAGCGCGCGCCTCTTTTTAGTGCCCCGCTAAAAACGCTAGCGTGCCATAGTAAAAGACCCCCTAAGTGAAGCCGGATAAAGATAGGACTGAGTTTTATGCCGTCTGATTTGTTCGGTTAATGTGGAGGGGCATAATCGAATGGGGCGCCCAAGTTTTCCTGAGGGCGTCCTTGGAGGACATTACCGCGAAGGGGCGGGGAAACCCATATTATCAAAACAAGATGGGTGGCCATCTTTTGTTTCGATAATACGGTCGGGGACGCCCTTAGAGATGGCCGACATTGGTTTTCGCCGACAATGTAAACTAATGGCGGCCATCTCAAAACCGGCCAAATCCAAGGCATTTAGTCGTGGGAGGAGCCAGCATTTGTAGTGCACTGGCCCCCCTCACATGCCAGGACACCAACTGGGCACCCCAGGGGGCACTGCACTGGACTTCACAAATTGCTCCCAGGTTCATAGCTCCCTTACCTTGTGTGCTAAGCCCCCCAAAACCCACTCCCCACAACTGTACACCACTACCATAGTCCTTAAAGGGTAACGAGGGGCACCTAGATGTGGGTACAGTGGGTTTCGGATGGGTTTTGGAGGGCTCACATTTATCACCACAAATGTAACAGGTAGGGAGGGGGATGGGCCTGGGTCCGCCTGCCTGAAGTGCACTGCAGTACCCACTAAAACTGCTCCAGGGACCTGCTTACTGCTGTCAGGGAGCTAGGTATGACATTTGAGGCTGGCAAAAAAAATGTTGTTGTTGGGTTTTTTGGGGTGGGAGAGGGTTGGTGACCACTGGGGGAGTAAGGGGAGGTAATCCCTGATTTCCTCCGGTGGTCATTTGGTCAGTTCGGGCACCTTTTCAAGGCTTGGTCGTGAACAAAAAGGGATCAAGTCGGCCAAATGCTCGTCAGGGCCACACTTCTTTTTTCCATTATCGGCCGAAGACAGCCATCTCTTAACCACGTCCCCGTCCCGTCTTCGATACTCTGCCAACATGCCAACTTGAACTTTGGCCATCCCTGCAACGGAAAGCAGTTGAAGCCGGCCAAAATCGGCTTTCGATTATACCGATTTGGCCTTAGGAGAAGGCCGACCATCTCCCAATTTGTATCGGAAGATGGCCGCCCTTCTCCTTTGAAAATAAGCAGGATAGTCACCTATGTGTGCCCAACGCATGCCAAATTGGAGTTACCGCCTGGTTACTGCGTTGCGCACGTCCACTGCGCACGTCTGAAAAATATTTTTTTCTTTTCTGACATGTAGAGCTATGTGCGTCAAGTGGCATTTGACACACATAGACCATTACTGTCCAGTTACCACGTGAGACCTTACCGCTAGGTCAATGGCTTATGGTAAAGTCTCAGACCCAAAATGGACACACGGCAATTTTCATTTTCGCCACACACCCGTTTTCAGCAAAAATCCAAAAAAGGCATTTTTTTTGTAGGTGCGCTAAAAAGTCATTTCGCATGCGCCCAAAACACGTATCTGCACTACCGCAGGCCATTTTTTCAGCGCACCTTGGTAAAAGGACCCCTCAAAATGCTACTGCGGCTTAGTAAAAGACTCTCTAAGGTAAAAGGGAAATGGGACTTGATATACTGCCTTTCTGAGGTTTTTGCAACTACATTCAAAGTGGTTTATATATATTCAGGTACTTATTTTTGTACCAGGGGCAATGGAGGGGTTAAGTGACTTGCCCAGAATCACAAGGAGCTGCAGTGGGAATTGAACTCAGTTCCCCAGCATCAAAGTCCACTGCATTAACCACTAGGCTACTCCTCCACTAGCAACATTTCATGTAGAAGCCTGCCCTTGCAGATCAGCAATGCAGGCTTCTGTGAGTCTGACAGGACATCAGACTCACAGAAACAGAAGCCTGTGCGGCTGCATTGCTGATCTGCAAGGGCAGGCTACTAAATGGAATGTTGCTAGTGGAATAGCAACATTCCATGTAGAATCTCAAATAGGGAAAGGGAAATGGGACTTAATATACTGCCTTTCTGAGGTTTTTCACAACTACATTCAAAGCGATTTACATATATTCAGGTACTTATTTTGTACCAGGGGCAATGGAGGGTTAAGTGACTTGCCCAGAGTCACAAGGAGCTGCAGTGGGACTCGAACTCAGTTCCCCAGGATCAAAGTCCACTGCACTAACCACTAGGCTACCTCTGCACTTCTTCCAACAGCCTTTAACCAATAACTAAAGTTCTCCAGAGTCGCTAACTAAAGTCATCTCCCAGATGCCTTTGCTGTCTCCCACAGCCTAAACCTTCCAGAAGAGCTCTCCTACCTGCCTTTGCTCCCTTTTACAATCACCAACCAAAAGAAGAGCTATTCCACCTACTTAAAGCTCTTCCCACAGCCTTCATTGTATTATAGGTGTCCCGAGGATATCTTATACTATATCCAGGCTCTAGGAAACAGAATGGAATGACTTGGACGTAATGAAGATGGGGAATAGGGATCATTATTGCACACCTGCTCCATTCTCATGCCTAAGGTTGTAAAAGCAAGTGGATATATTTATATAATACTGCTTGTAAGCTGATCTGATCACTGCTCATATACAGTGTCACACAGTAACCTTGCAACATACATTTGAGGGGCATAATCGAACGTGAATGCCCATCTCCATGGGCGCCTACCTCCGAGGACGGGTCCGCGAAGAGGTGGGACAGACCTTATGTTCGAAAAAGATGGGCGTCCATCTTTTGTTTCGATAATACGGTTGGTGCCGGGCAAATGCATCGGATTTGTGCGGATTTGAGCTGGGCGGTATCGGTTTTCAGCGATAATGGAAACCGAAGCCGCCCAGCTCAAAAGCGAACAACTCCAAGGCATTTGGTCGTGGGAGGGGCCAGGATTCGTAGTACACTGGTCCCCCTCACATGCCAGGACACTAACCGGGCACCCTAAGGGGCACTTGTAAAAAGTAACAAAAAAAATTAAAATACCTCCCAAGTCCATAGCTCCCTTACCTTGGGTGCTGAGCCCCCCAAATCCCCCCCAAAACCCACTCCCCACAACTCTACAACATTACCATAGCACTTATGGATGAAGGGGGGCACCTAGATGTGGGTACAGTGGGTTTTGGGGGCGGTTTGCAGGGCTCCCATTTAACAGGACAAGTGTAACAGGTAGGGGGGGATGGGCCTGGGTCCACCTGGCTGAAGTCCACTGCACCCACTAACAACTGCTCCAGGGACCTGCATACTGCTGTGATGGAGCTGGGTATGACATTTGAGGCTGGCATACAGGCTGGAAAAAAAGAAGGTTTTAAAGTTCTTTTTTTTTGGTGGGAGGGGGTTAGTGACCACTGGGGGAGTCAGGGGAGGTCATCCCCGATTCCCTCTGGTTGTCATCTGGGCAATTGGGGCACTTTTTGTGGACTTGTTCATGAAAAAAAAGGGTCCAAAAAAAGCGGCCCAAATTCTCGCTTCTGCCACCCTTCTTTATTCCATTATCGGCCGAGCGCGCCCATCTCTCCTCGACCAATAAACACGCCCCAGTCCCGCCTTCACCATGCCTCAAACACGCCCCCGTCAACTTTGTTAGTTCCCGCGACAGACTGCAGTTGGAGGCGCCCACAATCGGCTTTTAATTATACCGATTTGGGCGCCCATGAGAGAATGAGATTACTGCAAGAGCCACATGGTAGCCATATGGTAATTCCATTTTGGCTCGCGTTGGGTGCGCATAGACGCTTACGCGGCTTAGTAACAGGGCCCCTTAATAACCTAGATCCAACAGGAAAAAAAGTCAATTGTCTTAGGCACTTTGCCCAATTATTCCTATGTGCCCTGCCAAAGATATATCCAGGGGCCATCCGTAAAGCACAACTACCTGTCGGATATCATTCCTTATCCAGGAGAGTTTTTGCCATCTTCTCTTTTTACTTTGCCCTCCTTACCGCCCTCATTACCATCCGGCTACCGCATGCCTTATGTGGTAATTTTTGAATATGGTGTGCACCAAAAACACATGGTACAAAATATTTGCTATTTTCTACCGCATGGCGCTGACCTGACAGTAAACGGCAGTGGGTGAGCGCTGCATGCCTACCGCCCGGGTAGCATGTGAGACCTTACCGCTAAGTCAATGGGTGGCGGTAAGGTCTCGGGCTGGAAATGGACGCAGGCTGGTTTTTAATTTTGCCGCACATCCATTTTACGGCCCCTTTAAAAAAAGGCCCTTTTCCCAGGAGGCAGTAAAAACTGACCCGGCGCACACCCAAAAGATGCGCTCACACTGCCGCAGGCCACATTTTGCCGTGGCTTAGTATAAGGGCCCCTGTATAACAGAAGAGCAAGGTGAAACAACAAACAGCTTGTTAACAAAATATGCAGGAAACCAAGGAGAAATCTTCCCTGTTTACTAAGGTGCGTTGGTGTTTTTAGTGCGCCTACACCAGTGGTGTAGCCACAGGTGGGCCGGGGCCCACCCACTTTGGACTCAGGCCCACCAATAATCGTGACACTCTTGCTGTGGCTGGTGAGGATCCCCAAACCTTGCTAACTGAATATTTTCTCTCCTTGGGCAGCCAGTGCTTTTCCAAATGTCAGCCAGCAGCACTTTCCTTGAGCTGACACTGAGATGGCCCTTCTGCGCATGCTCAGTTTTCGCAAGTGCAAAAGCACGGTCTGCCATCAGCAGCATCAGTTTGAGGCAATTGCTTCTGGCTGCTGTTTCGAAGAGCAAAGGCTGCTCAAGGAGGAGGAATTCAATTCTTCAGCTGGCAGGGTTTGGGGATCTCCGCCAGCTCAAGCAGGGGCGTAGCTACGAGTGGGCCTGGGTGGGCCCAGGCCCACCCAATTTCAGCTCAGGCCCGCCCACCGAAGCGCGCGCACACACTGTGCAGCAGCGTAGCGACCACGGCAGAAACGGCTCCCACTCGCTCTAGCTCAGCTGAGCTGATCTCTCCAGGGCAGGCTCCCTGCCCGCCCACCGACCCACCCACGTGGCAAGCGCACACACTACAGCAACGTACCACGTCACGCAGTCGTGGCCATCCGCTCAGGGCCGGCTCAGCTGATCTCTCCAGCAGACTCATCCCGCCTACCGTCGGCTCGGGGTGGGGGGCGCAGGAAAATGCACTTTTTGCAGCAACAGGTCCCGTCGCGGCCACGCAGCGCGTCGTAGTTCCCTCCATCCATATGATCCTACGTGGTAGTACCTTATGACGTGGCTGCTGTGCGCGGTGGTGTGCTCCGCTCGCATCTGAGGGCAGGCTAAAAAAAAATAGCTGCAGGTGCAGGATTGAGTATTGAACTAGAGCCTCAGCCTGGCCCTGCCCTGTGGAAATTGGAAAGCTTCGAGTCCGAGTTAGATCATTTGAGAATTGAGTTCCTGCCAGTGCCAGCCCAGCAGGTAATACAATTGTATATGCTTTTTTTTTAATCATAATTTATATATATATATATATATATATATATATACATACACACATTTTGCCCACCCATATTATCTCTGGGCCCGGCCAAAATGTCAGGTCTGGCTACGCCACTGAGCTCAAGTATTTAATATTTGGGGTTTGTGAGCAGGGAGGGGTGGAGAGAGGAGCAAACTGGAGGGGGGCCGGGGGGGTGGGGTGAATTCCATGCCCACCCACCTTGGGCTCAGGCCCACCCAAAATTGGCCATCTGGCTACGCCCCTGGCCTACACTTAGCATGCGCGCTAACCATGTAGGCGCCTATAGGGATATTGTAGGCACATACATGGTTAACATGTGTACATGGTTAATGCGCGTTAAAAATGTTAACGCGCCTGTAACGCTGCTTAGTAAACAGGGCCCTTAAATTGGTATGGGGCATGGGACCTCCTACAGCGCACAACTCTTTCAAGTCTGCACCTCACCATGTAGTTATTATTATGATAAGCGGCATGGTGAATGCAACGAAGCCCATTCAGTTCCTATGCGCTTCATCACATTTGCTGCGTGGGAATCACGACTGCGGCGTAGTAAAGGGAGCCCTAAGTTTGATGCAGATTTCTCCTTGGTTTCCTGCATTTATAGATAAGGTTACTTTTGTTGCCAAGCTCTTTGTTGTTTTACCTTGCTCTTCTGTTCTATACTTTGTATCAGGGGCGTAGCTACAGGGGGGCACGGGGTCCTGGGCCCCCGCAAATTTCATCTGGGCCTTCTTCAGCGCCGGTTTCCGGCACAGCCACATTTGCTGCCCTGCTCTTCTTTCTTCTTGCTCCTCCTGTGTACGCTGACGCTCCTTACCAACCTCGGGCTCTGGCCCCCTCCCATCGTAAGGTCTGCCTACGCCCCTGCTTTGTATCATGGTGTTCTGTATTCCCCTGTTTTATTGTTTGACACCAACCTGATTGGCATGATCCCACAGCCTGCCAGAAAGACCAGACAACATTAACCCCTAACATACTAATCAGAATATCATTTCTACTCTAATATTATACCAGGGCTGACCCAAGGGTATCAGATGCCCTAGGCAAGCTCTTAGCCATTCTTCTACCCCCTCTACTCTTGGCTGAGCCAACAGCTCCTCACTTCTCTCCACTTCCTCTCACTCTCAGGCCCAGTAAGAAATGTAGATTTGAGGGCCCGTTTACTAAGCCAGGTAAGGGTCTACACGCACCCAACGTGTGCCAGTTCTGAGTTACCACCCGGCTACCGTGTGTGCCGGGTGGTAATTTCATTTTTGGTGCGCGTCCACTATGCGCGCCAGAAAATAATTTTTATTTTCTGGTGCATGGTGCTACTGGACGGAAAAAAGGCATTCGATGCGCATAGGACCTTACCGCCCGGTTAATGCGTGAGACCTTATCGCTAAGTCAATGGCTGGCGGTAAGGTCTCAGACCCAAAATGGACCCGTGTCAATTTTCATTTTTTCATAAGTCCATTTTCAGTCAAACTTTAAAAAAAAAAGGCATTTTTACTGCTGCGCTGAAAAATGGATCTACGCGCATCCAAAACACGCACTTACACTACTGCAGGCCATTTTTCAGCACACCTTAGTAAAAAGACCCCTGAAATGGTGTTGTCATCTTAATACTAATTACTCGGCTGTTGGAGTGTGGTTTAAGCTAGAGGAATTTATTTAGGGGCCCTTATACAAAGGCGCGGGAAGGCCGATGCGCGTTCAGAATGCGCCAAATCAGCACTAACACCCGAGCCAGGCAGTAATTCTGAATTTGGCACATGCCAAATCCCGCGGTAGAAAATTCTTTTCTACTGCGAGTCGCTTACCTGGTGGTAAACAGCAGTTGGCATGTGCTACCTGCTCACCGCGCGGGTAGTGAGTGAGTCTTTACTGCTAGGTCAACGGGTGGCGGTATGCCAAAAATGGACGCACGCGGGTTTCAATTGTAGCGCACGTCCATTTTCTGGCACATTAAAAAAAGAATCCTTTTTCCTATACACAGTAAAAATTGGCCCAGCATGCACCCCAAAGAAGCCCTCGCATTACCGCAGGCCACTTTTTACCGTGGCTTAGTAAAAGGATCCCTTAGATATCTGTTTTGAGCAGATCGTAATTTATTGGCTCTGCCTATTTACTTATTTATTTATTGGGGCTTTATTAAGTGCCTTTATGAAAAGATTCACCCAAGGCAGTGCACAGCGGGTACAGCTTGACATAAAACTTACAGTTCTGTTAACAGCATAACAGAGATAAAATGACCAAATATAAACATGAATACAATGCCCTTTCACTAAAGGGCATTAAGCCCTAACGTGTGCTTAATGCTTGAGAAAAATGCTTTACCATTAAGCACATTAAAGCATTTTGTAGTAATTTTCCCTTTTCTGTGCACTGTGTGTTTTAAAAAATATTTTTCAGAGGGGATATGTCATGGGCGGGGAACGGGCAGGGAAGCATTATTCAGCTAATGTGTTCTAATTAGCACATACTAACTGGATACAGCAGACTTAGCAGCGCTTCCGCATTAATTACTTGTGGGGTCCTTTTACAAAGGCGTGCTGAAAAATGGCTTGGGGTAGTGTAGGTGAGGGTTTCGAACGCGCGACGATCCGTATTTTAGCGCGCCTGTAAAACATGGCCTTTTTAAAATTTTTGACAAAAATGGACGTGCGACAAAATGAAAATTGCCGCCCGTCCATTCTGGGTCCGAGACCTTACTGCCAGCCGTTGACCTAGCGGTAAAGACTCACGCGGTAACTGGGCGGTAATGACCTTTGCATGCTAAATGCTACTTGGCGCGTGTACAAAAATAAAAAATATATTTCAAACGCGCGTATCGGACGTGTGCCAAAAATGAAATTGCCGCAAGAGCCACGCGGTAGTTGGGCGGTAACTCCATTTTGGCACGCGTTGGGTGCACGTAGACACTTACGCTGCGTGCTAATGACAACTTTAGCGCATGATCTGCAAATAAACAAAATGAAAACGCTTTGTTTTACTGACATTTTAAATATAGGTGAGCGTGCAAGAAAGTCCTTTTAGTTATGTATTTATTTATTTATTTATTTATTTATTTATTTTTAATTTTTACAAACCAATAAATGTTTGTTAGGCAATACAGAGAAATTAATATATAAGAAGAAAAAGAAAAAATTACAAGTTGTAACATTATTAACTCTTCCTTAGACCACAAAAGAGACAGTTATCTGGGGGAGTGGTTTAGAAAACTTGAGGAGATTAGAAATGAGGAAAAACAAAATAATTAAAGTCCAAATTGGCCTAGTCCTATTCTCTTTTTCATTATTTATTTTACTAGCCGTTGAGCCCGTTAAAACGGGCTATTGGGTCGCCGCTGCCCCCTCCCCCCCCCCGAGTTCACCGCCGCCCCATCTCTTCGCTATTCAACTTACATCTCCGGAGCAGGCAGATCAGCTGAGCTCCCGTCGGCCTTCCTTCTCTGCCTGTGTCCCGCCCTCGTGTGACGTAACGTCGGCGAGGGCGGGACACAGGCAGGGAAGGAAGACCAACGGCAGCTCAGCTGATCTGCCTGTTCCGGAGATGTAAGTTGAATAGCGAAGAGACGGGCCGGGTGGAGGGGTGGCGGCGGTGGCGACTCCGGGGGGGGTACCAGTGGCGGCAACCTCGGGGGGGGGGAGCGGTGGCGATCTCGGTGGTTCCCTCCCCTTCGCGTAGTTTCCCTCTCTGTCCTGCCCCCCCCCCCCCCCGTTATCACGTATTGAGGCGGGGGCGGGACAGAGAGGGAAGTCTACTGCGCATTTGCGAGTGAGTACGGTCACTCGCCGTTTATATGTTTGATTTGTTGCATTTGTATCCTACATTTTTCCCACCTCTTTGCAGGCTCAATGTGGCTTACAATACGTCATAAGTGGTGGAAATACATGAGAAAATATACATTTAGTGATAACAGAAGGATTTTGAGTAACATGATAATGATAGAACATGATAGTATTTTAACAAGCAAACAATAAGAAATATATCAGAATTATATAAGAAAATATACATTTAGTAATAGCAAAAGGTTCTTGGGTAGCATGATAATGAAAAACATGTTAATATTTTGGCAAGTAGATATTATGGAGGCGGTTCTGGGTATGTGTCCAGGAGTTCATATTTGTTGATCATTGTTGTATGCCTTGTTAAAGAGATGAGTCTTCAGTAGAACTCGGAAGTTAGCTAGTTCATAGATCGTTTTTAATTTGCGCGGCAGCGCATTCCAGAATTGTGTGCTCAGGTAGGAAAAGGTTGACGCATGCGATAGTTTGTATTTGAGACCTTTACAATTTGGGAAGTGAAGATTAAGGAATGTACGGGATGATTTTTTCGCATTCCTGGGTGGTAGGTCTATCAGGTCTGAATAATTTTATGAACTAGGGTGCATATGTTGAACCTAATACGTTCTTTGAGTGGGAGCCAGTGCATCTTTTTTCGTAGGGGTTTAGCGCTTTCGTATTTTGTTGTACCGAATATGAGTCTAGCTGTAGTGTTCTGAGCTGTCTGAAGTTTCTTGATTATTTGCTCTTTGCAGCCAGCGTAGAGTGCATTGCAGTAATCTAGATGGCTGAATACCATTGATTGTACCAGGTTGCGGAAGACGGTGATTTATAGCTGTTTCAGATGTTTCAATCGGTCGGCTAGATGGTTTTTTCGAGTCCAGAAAAATCCGTAGTTGATTTGGTTCAAAAAATACATATTTAATCCCCAGCACACGAATCACACATTTACAAGGGTAAACTAATGTAAAAGATGCGCCTATAGCTCTTGCTTCTTCCCTTAAGGTCAAAAATTGTTTCCTTCTCTGTCTGAAAAATGAAAAAATGGGACTTTAACATTTTCCTGAAAGGTAAATAGTTATCTTACTTCTCTAGGCGGTCCTTTTACTAAACCGCGATAAAAAGTGGCCTCAGTAGTGCGAGTGCGTCTTTTGGGCATGCGCCGGGCCATTTTTTTACCGTATCTATGAAAAAGGGCCTTTTTTAAGGAGCCGTAAAATGGACGTGCGCTAAAATTGAAACCAGTGCACGTCCATTTTGGGCCTGAGACCCTACCGCCACCCATTGACCTAGTGGTAAGGGCTCACATCCTCACGCGCTACATACGCAGTGACTGGTCAGTGCACACCAACTGCTGATTAACACCAGAAACACTGCTCATGGTAGAAAATAAAAAATGAGGGGTCCTTCTACTAAGCCGCGTAAGCGTCTACGCGCGCCCAACGTGCGCCAAAATGGAGTTACAGCCCAACTACCGCATGGCTCTTGCGGTAATTTCATTTTTGCCACACGTGCCAAGTGGCATCTGATGCGCATAGGTCAAATTCTTTACCACTAGGTCTATGGCTGGTGGTAAGGTCTCAGTCCCAAAGTGGATGCACGGCAATTTTGATTTTGCCGCACATCCATTTTCTGAAAAAAAAGGCCTTTTTTACAGGTGTGCTGAAAAATGATTCTGCGCACGCCCAAAACCCGCACCTACACTACTGCAGGCCATTTTTCAGCGTGCCTTTGTAAAAGGACCCCTTAATTTGTTCCGGCATTAAGGGCGCAGGCAGTGACGTAGTGAGGGCGGCTGACACCCGAGGTGGGTCGCCGCTGCGCACCCCCCCAGGTACAGCATGGTGCACCCCCCCTCCGCGTGCACCCCCTGGAGCGCATTCTTACTAGCATAGGAAAGAGGGGAGTGGGCAGGAGGGCTGCTCCACCCTGACTGCACGTCGCTGGGAGCTGCGTCGGCTCCGCTGGTTCCCTGCTCTCTCTGCCCCGGAACAGGAAGTAACCTGTTCTGGGGCAGAGGGAGCAGGGAACCAGCGGAGCTGACACCCTCCCCCCCCCCCCCCAGCGGCGTGCACCCGGGGCAGACCGCCCAACCGCCCCCCCTTCCTACGCCACTGGGCGCAGGCCAAATCTGAAATTACCACCAGGGGGTTGCTAGATCTGCGGTAGTCTCATTTTGGTGCATGCTGCATGCTTGTTCAGGCTGCAAGGAGCAGCCATAGAATGTGGAGGGACCCTTAATTCCGTCGTCAAAGTAGCGCAAACAAAAAAGAGTAGGATGATCTGGCCCTTTCAATCAATCAGGGAGACGTATAACACTACAAAGTCTTTATTAAAGAATATCAAGTGGCTGGACACAGCAGCCATGTCTCGGCGCCTATGCACCTGCTTCAGGAGCCTAAAAGGACATGTAAAAAGAAACATATACAAAACGTAAAAACACTAAGTCATAAACAACCATCTGTTTATAAAAACAGGAATTATATATAAAATTTACAATGTAAATGAAATGGTTCATGCATTAAAAAAAATTATGACATGTATAAGTTTTAAAAACAATATAACATTAAAAGTTACATATTACATATAAAAAGGTGTTCAAAACCACATATAGAGTCACAAAAGAGAGGGTAAAACAGCATACAACAGAGACAAAAAAGCAACACTGGGCCTTCAGGATAGAGATAAATGTTGTCCTTTAATGTGTAAATGACCCGACACGGGCTGTGTTTCGGCGCACAAACGCCTGCCTCAGGGGTCAGAATGATCCTTCAAAATCTAGACAGATGAAGATATTCAAGCAATCCAAATATATTACCAGAAACTGCAAATTGTCCGTTTTATCAAACCAGACGCTGCAGCGTCTGGTTTGATAAAACAGACAATTTGCAGTTTCTGGTAATATATTTGGATTGCTTGAATATCTTAGTCTAGAATTTGGAGGAACATTCTGACCCCTGAGCCAAAACCACATATAAAAATATGTATGTATGTACTCTAGATCAGGGGCGTAGCCAGACAGCAGATTTTGGTTGGGCCTAGGCAAGAAGCGGGTGGGCACCAAACGTTCTCCCCCCCCCCACCAAAAAATATCTCAGCTGGTGAGAAAATGCTTCTCTCCACCTTGGCAGTCTGCAGCAGGCGTGCGTTGAAAACTGAGCATGCGCAGGTGCCAGTATCGTGAAGAGCAGCGTTTTCGTTACCATCAGGGGGAAGTCTTCAGCTGGCAGAGCTTGGGATCCCCACCAGCTACCGCTAAACGTGTGCTACTGTTGGGTGGGCCTGAGCCCTAAGTGGGTGGGCCCTGGCCCACCCAGGCCCATCTGTGGCTACGCCACTGCTCTAGATAAACTAACCTTAAGGTGTTTCAAAGGTTTATATAGAAAAGAAAACAGAGCATCATTTTGTATTGTTTGGATTGCTACATCCAATAACTTATCAGCACAAGAAGCTTTGTTTCCTTTTCTATATAAACCTTAATCGCCATTTGGACGCGCATTCACCATTACTGCTCGGTTAACTCGTGAGACCTTACCGCTAAGTCAATGGCTGGCGTTAAGGTCTTAGACCCAAAATGGACAGGCGCCAATTTTCATTTTGCCACCCGTCCATGCCCAAAAAGGCATTTTTTACAGGTGCGCTGAAAAATGATCCCGTGCACGGCCAAAACACGCACATCCACTACCGCAGGCCAGTTTTCAGCGCACCTTAGTAAATTCACTGTTTAGTGAATAAGTAAATTTAGGAAAGGAGAGGGGCTGTAGTATTTAGATACATTACTTATTGGAAATAACAGCAGGAAAGGCAATTCGACGTTTGAAAGAATAGTTCTGAACAAAATAAAGCAGAATTTTTTTCCTCAAGCTAAAGAAATCCTGAGAGCAGTATAGTCCTTGTGAGTTAGAGTGCTAAGCAGCCTCCAGCCTTAAGCTGAATTAAAGTGCCCCTGGAAAAAGCTGGTTAAATTAAAGGTAACCTGCTCTGTGAGGTTATGAAAGAGCATTTTGGGGTTTTTAGAAAACAAAAATTTAAGAGTGAATGAGATCCAGAACCTCCCTGCTAGATAGCATAGGGAGAAAAAGTTAAAAGCTGGAAAAGTTTTGACAGCAAGGAACTTAATATCATTTTTTAATTTTTTTCCTCCAATTTTTTATCCTTTCAGGATAAAGAAAACTGTTAGGCAGGAACACAAGAATCATACACGCATTGAGGGAGAATAATCTCTTTTATCTATTTGCAATTAAAGCTAGAAGCAGGTATAAGAAGATAAAGCTTGAAGAAAGAAGATCTTCGGATCCAGGACAGATTTAAAAAAAGAGAAATAACCAAGAAAACTGGAATGAGTTGAAAAGAAAAGAATTCACACATAGACACTTGTTCTGTCTAAGGGACAGAGGAGGTAAAAACTGAGTTCAGAACAGAAACATATTATCAGCTTGGAGAAAAAACAACTGAGGGGAGATACGATACAGGTTTATAAAACAATGAGTGGAATGGAACGGGTGTTTACTCCTTCCAAAAATACTAGGACTAGGGGGCATGCGATGAAGCTACAAACTAGTAAGTTTAATATGAATTGGAGAAAATATTTCTTCACTCAACATGTAATTAAACTCTGGAATTTGTTGCCAGAGAATGTGGTAAAGGTGGTTAGCTTAGCAGGGTTTAAAAAAAGGTCTATATGGCTTCCTAAAGGAAAAGTCCATAGACCATTATTAAATTGACTTGGGGAAAATCCACTGCTTGTTTCTGGGATAAGCAGCATAAAATGTATTGTACTGTTTTGGGATCTTGCCAGGTACTTGTGACCTGGATTGGCCACTGATGGAAACAGGATGCTGGGCTTGATGGACCTTTGGTCTGTCCCAGTATGGCCATACTTATGTACTTAAAAAATAGGTAGATAGATAGATAGATAGATAGATAGATAGATAGATAGATAGATAGATAGATAGATAGATAGATAGATAGATAGATAGATAGATATCTGACTTACCTGACTGGTTATTTTGAGGAAGCTGAGCTGTGGACACATCACTGTTAAGGTAAAAATAGAATTGTGTCAAGTATAAACTGATTCCAGTCACAGGCTGACATATATTTATGGTATATTTTACGTTGGATTTTTAAACACTTAATATATTCATCTGATTTTTTTTAAACATTTTAAAGAAAAGTGATTTAAAACTGAGTTTTAAAACTTATTGGGCCCTGTTTATTTAAGCTACGCTAAGGGCGTGCTAGCATTTTTAGCACACGCTAAAGTCGCCTATAGGACTATGTGGGCATCTCTAGCGTTTAGCGCGTGGTAATTTTAGCATGCTTTAAATACGCCCATTGTTATTCAAATAACTTTTTTAATCCTGTTTAGTGGAATACACTCTTTGCACAAATTTAAAACAGTGTCATTTATGTTACATATACTGTTTCTTGAACTGAATTGAGAATCCTGTAACACCTTTTGCTTCTCTTTACAGAAGAATTATTCCATCCACTCCCCTGATTTTCTAGATCTGTTCTCTTCCACATCTCATTCTGGGGGGTCTTTTAGAAAGCATCAGTAAACCCAACATGGGTTTACCAAATGCTAAATCGGGATTACCACTAGCCCAATGCATTCACCGGCGGTAGTTCCAGGGGAAAAAGAAAACCTCCGAAAATGACTTGCGTTGTAGGTAACCCGGCAGTAATCGGGCATCGCCGCGAGCTACCTGGTTACTGCCGGGTTACCGCGGGAGTTCTTATCGCCACCTCAGTGGGTGGGGCTAAGGGCTCTCTTACCACATGGCCATGCTTGTCTGGGGGCTTTTTATCCACTGCGGTAAAAAGGACCCTGGCACACAGGGAAAACAGCCCCTGTCGCTAGGGCAGGGCCATTTTTCCCGCAGCTTGGTGAAAGGACCCCTCTATTTGCTGAAGCACCACCTGAGGAAAGCAGCCACATTGACTGATTTCGGACCCAGTTATGGAACAGAAATGGTCCTCGTATCCCTACTAAATGATCTTCACCGAAACCAAGACAGGGGATTTGCCTCGGTGTTAGTACTGCTAGATTTCTCAGCAGCTTTTGACACTGTGGATGACGATGAGATCATGCTAGCATGACTGGCAGAAACAGGTATCACTGGAACAGTACTTGCGTGGTTCAGTTCCTATCTATCAGACAGGCCACAATCCATAATGTTTGGCAGCACCTCATCGCCACCATGGGTGGGGATTGACACTGTCACCCATTCTGTCCAGTATCTACCTCAAGTCACTAGCCAGGTTGATTCGGTCAATGGACACTCAGTTCTACATCTACACGAATGATGCGCAGGTATTCATACCCATTGAACCTGACTTACCTAAAGCCCTGAATAAACTGATTACCTGTCTAACATCAATTCAAGAACGGGCTAAGCACAACAAACTTTGCCTGAACCCAAGTAAAACCGAGCTTCTCTGGGTCCCTAACACAAGTGGATACATGCCTGACATCAAAATCTCTTTTGGGAAAAACGAACCCCCCCCCCCCCCCTCAAATCACAAGTCAGGATCCTTGGAATACAATTAGATTCAACACTTACTCTGATTCCCCAAATCCAAGCAACCTTCAAGAGCTGCTTCTACTATTTGCGACAGCTACGCTGCCTCTCTCCTTACATCAAGAAGGCAAATCTTATCCCAGTTGTACATGCCACGATAACATTGAGACTGGATTACTGCAATGCACTATACAATGGTCTGACTACAAAGGGCCTGCACCAGCTCCAGTTGATTCAGAATGCAACAGCAAGACTCATGGAAGGTTGCAAGCGACGTGACCACATCACACCATTTTTGCAAAAACTTCATTGGCTACAAGTACAATACAGGGCTAAATTTAAAATTCTATGTCTGATCTTCAAGGCCCTTAAAGGATGGTCCCGAGTACTTGAAGAACAGGATGACCTTCTACACACCTCCAAGGACACAAAGGTCCTCCCAAGGGGTATCCCTAACCACACCCTCTCCAAAAGACATTACACGATGTGATACCCACAAGCCAGCCTTCTCTGGAGTAGCCCCTACACTCTGGAATGCATTCCCTGAAAGGCTTCGCTTAACACAAGACTACCTCTACTTCAGGAAGCAGGTGAAAGCTTGGCTCTTCAACCAAGCCTTTAATGGAAGAAGTAACTAACTTGTTAGTCTCACTCACACACACAAGGATTGACTCGGGCTGCACATACTGCAGCGGGACATGTTTATCCACTCCTACCCTAGCTGAGATAATATTTAACCATCTCTCTGACCTCATGTGCATCTTTCATTAAATTAGTCACCTTACTTTCTAACTCTTCTTACTCACTTACCTATCTATATGTTCCATCTTTGCTTATACCCTACGCTGTCTACTAAAATGGTCTATTATGCATTGTTTTGACATTGTAAGTAGTATACTCATGCCACGCTTTGCATTCTTATTTGAATATTTTTACTGTTGTGATTGTGTACTGCTTATGTTTGATTTATTCTTACTGTACACCACCTTGAGTGAATTCTTTCAAAAAGAAGGTAAATAAATCCTAATAATAAATGAATTTGTTGTCTGCTTGAACAGTAGACAATAGACAGGGGTGCAGGTCCGATTACCAAAAGATTAAAAAATAAAAAATTTTAATAAAAAAAAAATAAAAGTAAAAAGTAGAAAAAAAGTAGTCCTGTATTTGAGGAGCAGATCTTTATCCAGATTAAGGGGCCCTTTTACTAAGCTGCATTAAAAGGTGGCCCAAGCTATGACTAATGCGTGGGTTTCCTGTGTGCTGAAGCCACTTTTAGCGTGGCTGTAAAATGGCCTTATTAATTAGCGATGGGCACGCCTACTCTCTCCCACCACGTGGACGTTTTTTTTTTCTTCAGATTTTTGCGATGGGCGTCCTCCTCTGCATAGGTCCCGCTCACAGCAGCCCCAACGAGAGGTGCAGACCTCCCGTTAGGTTTTCCACAGTGCATGGGGTCGGAAACGATAGTGCATCGCATCACATTCACATTATAATAGTAATTAGCTCATTTGCATTCCGTTTTCGTTAGCTGCTACCGTGACAGGAAAATGCCTCGGACAACCCTTTTGTGCATGCCCCGCTAAACTGGCTAGAAGCAGTTTAAAAACCACGTTGCTGGCTCGTTAAGTTTAGTGCATCTGGCTCTGAATAGGGGGAAGCATGAAAAAAGCCCTTCCTTCTACAAATGAGTATCATTCCCAAATTACTGTTATCCTTTCTTTCTTCTTCCCTTTGCTGTGCCCCTGCCTGCTTCAGTAGCAGCTCCGATAACTGCGGCTGTGTGGGTGCACTGGCAGCCTTGAGCCAAACCCTGGAATGTGCGGGGTTTTTTTGTTAACAGTAGCATCTGGCCTTTGGTACATTTTCTGGCTCTCTCGCCGAAAGCAGAAAGCCAACCACAATAAATACACAAATTCTAGGGGTTTAGATGGAGCTTGCATTCTTTAAAAATAGCACTTCCAGCCCACAGGACACTGGCAAAGTGTGCAGAGCGTCCCTGTGCCAGTGAGATAGGTTTCTTGTTTTTAAACTGTGTTGTAGAACCGACACAATAAGCCATTTTGGATTAAGATCAAACCCCATGACAGACGGTGGGGGAGGGGAGGATCTGGCTTTTTTTTTTTGTCTTGCAGCTTTGCTCTCCTACCTGTACTGTATCTCCTCAATTCAGTGAGTTGCAATGCCAGGGAGAGGGGGCTTATAAATTGGACCCCCCTACTTTGAGCCCCAAGTGCTGCAAACCACTGAAAAAGGGATGGGACGCCAACACATTAAACCTCGCATTGGTGCGGCTGTCATTCTGGAGGTGGACAGAACAGTTGGAACATCAGGTAGGCCAGCACTTGGCACAAGACCGCAAGAAAACATGAGAATTTTAGACAATGCCGTCATTAAACCCTCATGTTAATGAGTTTGGAGCTTCCACATAGTACAGTTTTCCATGCTGGATGTAGGAAATGAATAAGTGTTTGTGAAAATGAAAAAAAAAAAAAAAAAACCCATAGCTATTCCATACAAAGCTACATAGTTGCACTGCAGACACGGTTGCTAAGCAACAAGTAAATAAAAGCAACATTGCTAAAGAACTGTACATAAACCGAGGAGTAATAATGACAGAGAGAACAATGGCACCAAGAACTCCCATAAATTAAATGGTTACAGAAAGAAAAAGGAAAAAAAAAAAAAAAAAAAGCTTAAAGGAAAAAAGTTGAGTCCAGTTTCCTTTGGGTCTATGAAACAGCGTCTGAAAATAAAATCCAGCCTTACTCCCTTCTCTCTGTGGTTTATAGTTTAGTTTTTACTTGCCAAACTGCCTATAAAACAATATTACCTAAATGGTTTACATTGTAGGGGGAACGTTATGAGGGTAAGATACAGAAGGAGGCCTATGTAATTGTGTCACTACATCAGTGTTTCTCAGCTCAGTCCTTAGGGCACCCCCAGCTAGTCAGATATCCACAATGAATATACATGAAAGAGATTTGCATATAATGGAGGCAGTGTATGCAAATCAAGTTTATGCATATTCATTGTGGATATCCTGAAAACCTGACCGGCAAGGGGTACTCCAGGACTGGACTTGGGAAACACTGTCTTAGAGGTAGTGCACAGAAATCTAACTCATACATACTCACAGTGCCGTAGCGAGGGCAGCTGACACCCGGGGCGGGTCGCTGCTGCGCACCCCCCCCCCCCTCGGCGTGCATTCTTACTAGCATAGGAAAGCGGGGAGCGGGCAGGAGAGCCGATCCGCCCCGACTGCACATCGCTGGGAGCTGCGTCTGCTCCACTGGTTCCCTGCTCTCTCTGCCCTGGAACAAGAAGTAACCTGCTCCGGGGCAGAGGGAGCAGGGAACCAGCGGAGCCGACACCCCCCCAGCGGCGTGCACCCAAGGTGGACCACCCCACCCCCCCCTTCCTACGCCACTGCATACTCATTGTGGATATCCTGAAAGCCTGGCTGGCTGGGAGTGTCCCGAGGACTAGGTCAAGAGGCACCGCTATAGAGGTAATATGTCTTGTGCAAGGGGTTCTCAATCAAGTCCTCAGCACACACCAAGCCAGTCTGGTTTTTAAGATACCCACAACGAATGTGTGACATAAATGTGCATGTACTGCCTCCACTGTATGCAAATCAATCTGATGCATATTCATTCCTGAAAAGCTGGCTGGCTTGCAGGCTTATTTTCGAAAGAGAAGGGCGCCCATCTTTCGACACAAATCACAAGATGGGCACCCTTCTCACAGGGTCGCACAAATCGGCATAATCGAAAGCTGATTTTGGGCGTCCTCAACTGTTTCCGTCACGGGTATGACCAAAGTTCATGGGGGCGTGTCAGAGGTGTAGCGAAGGTGGGACTGGGGCGTGCCTAACACATGGGCGTCCTCAGCCGATAATAGAAAAAAAGAAGGGCATCCCTGACAAGCACTTGGCCGACTTTACTTGGTCCATTTTTTCTTGCAACCAAGCCTCATAAAGTTCCCGAACTGACCAGATGACCACCGGAGGGAATCGGGGATCACCTCCCCTTACTCCCCCAGTGGTCACTAACCCCCTCCCACCCTATAAAAATACTTAAAAAATATTTTTGCCAGCCTCTATGCCAGCCTCAAATGTCATACCCAGCTCCAAGACAGCAGTATGCAGGTTCTTAGAGCAGTTTTAGTGGGTGCAGTGCACTTCAGGCAGGCGGACCCAGGCCCATCCCCCTACCTGTTACACTTGTGGTGATAAATGTGAGCCCTTCAAAACCCACCACAAACCCACTATACCCACATGTAGGTGCCCCCCTTCACCCGTAAGGGCTATGGTAGTGGTGTACAGTTGTGGGAGTTGGTTTTGGGGGGTTCAGCACCCAAGGTAAGGGAGCTATGCACTTGGGAGCAATTTCTGAAGTCCACTGCAGTGCCCCCTAGGGTGCCCAGTTGGTGTCCTGGCATGTCAGGGGGGCCAGTGCACTACGAATGCTGGCTCCTTCCATGACCAAAGGGCTTGCATTTGGTCATTTTTGAGATGGGCGTCCTCGGTTTCCATAATCGCCAAAAACCGGGGACGACCATCTCTAAGACGACCATCTCTAAGGTCGACCTAAATGTTGAGATATGGGCATCCCCGACCGTATTATTGAAACGAAAGATGGACGCCCATCTTGTTTCGATAATACGGGTTTCCCCGCCCCTTTGCTGGACATCCTACGAGGACATCCTCAGGAAAACATGGGCACCCCATTCGATTATGCCCCTCCATATGTCCTCTCTTTGGACATCTTCAGGTATGTCCTACAGGATTTTTAATTTTTAGGGAAAAGTCCTCTTTCGTTTATGTGCCTATGACCAACACACCTACCCACATAATGAGAGAAACCATCTCTGGCTAGTAGTCAGTCTGGAAGCATGGGGGAGGGGGCTAAAGAGAGAAAAAGGCATTGCTGATCCCCTCTCTGCTCTCCTGCTGGTTGAATCTGTCAAAGGAATTTTGTTCGTGCAGCACGATTTTAAGCATATGTCATGCAAAGACTTTCGCACGTATCTCAGAAGCTAGCCAAAGGGATATGCGCTCTTATGATAAGTACGCTTAGGCTCAGACTCAGTCGAACTCAAATCCAGAAATTGTTGAAATGTAGAACGTCTACTGCTGTAATGTAAGTAAGTCACTGTTTGATGTGTGTTCATTAACTACAATTAAATATTTCTTTAGCAAAGGGAGCAGCCTCTTTGTTGACTCCGCAAATGTGGTAACCATACTCAATGGACTCCTCATGCAGGGGTCATCGCCAAAACACGGCTGTGTCGGGTCCCTGCAATAAAGAGTATCACTAGTTAACCCACTTGGATTCATCATTGCATCTTCAAAGTTCATTGTGATGTACTTCAGTTTTTCTGAGTCATCGCCATCAAAAAGTGTTTTTTGGCATGAATATCTCCCCAACATCCACTTCAGTGAAGCAAAGAATTAATTTAGTGAGTCATTTACTAAGTTAATGGGCCCCAGTGTAACGAACATGCATTAACAGTGCTAGTACATGTTATTAGTAAATTATTATGGTACACCACTCAGATCTACAGGATATGAAGCAATTTATAAAGGTTTAATTACATTCTATTAATCTGTTCATTTAATTTAATGTCATTTACTTTTTTTGTTGTTGGTGTGACAGAAAATTTGCTTTCCTAGTGGACATCTTGTTCCCATCATATATCTGCTCGTGGTCCCTCAGCTATATGATAAGCTGTATTGTAGAGAATCTTTAGCATCATATCTATGTTAGTTGAAAGTTCTTCTATGCGCTGATCATGACTGAATAGGTATGGATGGGCTAGAGTGTAAAATTTTAAGGGGTTTCGACGTTAGCTTCTGAACTTTGTACAAGAACAGTGCTGGGTAGACTTCTACGGTCTGTGCCCTGAGAATGGCAAGGACAATTCAAACTCAAGTATAAAAATAAAGTATCGCATACGATGTAAAATGAGTTTATCTTGTTGGGCAGACTGGATGGACCATAAGGCCTTTACCCCAAAGAGTTACTATGTTACTCTTTGGGGTTCTACATGGAATGTTGCTACTAATTGGGATTCCGGAATCTTGTAACTCTTTAGGATTCCAGAATCTTCAGAACTTTTAGTACAAGAACAGTGCTGGGCAGACTTCTATGGTCTGTTCCTTGAGAAAGGCAAGGACAAATCAAACTCGGGTATACAAATAAAGTATCACATACCATGTAAAATGAGTTTATCTTGTTGGGCAGACTGGAAAACTCTTTTTATTGGAAAAAACTAAAAACAAATAACATACAAATCAAAACCAAGCCCCTAGCTATACACGGTCCTCCTATCTATGTACACCCCCTCCCCCTCCTCAATAGTACAGTGGAAACTGTTTATTAGAAAGACCAAAGAAAAAAACCGGACATGCAAATCAAACCCCAGGCTCCTAGCTAGACATGGTCTGCCTATCTATGTACACCCCCTCCTCAATAATACAATGGATCAACCCCCCCCCCCGACCCCCCACAACCCCTTCAGACAACTGGCACACAATCCCCTGGGAAGCATGTCCCCTCATGGCGGCTTAAGCCTCACGTGTCTCCACCACCTCGAAGCCACCCCCACCCCTTTTTCCACCCTTTCCCACTTCGCCGCTTCCTGCACCGCCCTTACCACATCCCAGCTGACTACCTCCGCCGGCCGGACCTCCTGGTACAGGGACACCCTGCAGCGCGCCATCCAGAGGCAGTACCGCAATATCACCGAAATCAGAAAGCGTGTTACCGGATCCCCGCGTCCCTCTCCACCCTCTGGGCCATACACCCAGTCCGCATAGCTGTAGTTGAGGAAACTGGGGATCTGCAGCAACGAGGAAACCCGGTCAGAGACCTGGACTGTAAATGGGCACCTCACCAGGAAATGCTCCATCGTCTCTTCAGTTCCAGCACATTCCTCCCGTGGGCACCCTCTATCCCGCACATTGCGATATTTCAAATTTCCTCGGACGTACAGTCTACCGTGAAAGGACAGCCACGCCAGGTCTTTATACTTCACCGGGATGCGGTTCGAAGCAATCAACCGTAACCCCTGCTGCATCCGTGGGGCCGGCGCGTCCCTCAGCGCCAGAGGAGCTGAGAACACCTGCGCCCGTACTCTGTCCATCCAGACCCCCCGTTGTCCTGCCTTCACCTCCCCCACCGTCAGCCCCCACACCCTCACCAATTTCACTAGGGTCTTGCAATAACTCACCCCCCCCGGAGCCCCCCTTCGCAGTGCCACTACCCTCCCCCCCTCCCGCCATAGGTCCCAATATCTCGGCCACCACTGCAGGACACTCCTAGCCCACCCCGGTGGCTCCCGCCCTACCGCCCTCCCCAGATTGAACTGCAGGAACAAAGCGCTGAAAAACAGGACTGGGTTTATCATGCCCACCCCCCCCTCCCTCCTAGGCAGATAGGTAACATTCCGTTTTACCGGATTCGTCCTGTTGCCCCAGAGCAGCCGGAAGAACACCCCATACAAGGCCGTGTACCGGCTCTCCGGCAGCAGGCAGATGTAACTGACGAACAGAAACAAAGGAACTAAGTGTGCCTTGATGAGCTGTACCCGCTCCCCCATGGTCATTTTCCACCCCTTCCATCTATCCACCCTCCCCTTCACTTCTTGGAGACACCTATCCCAGTTGTAGAGCCTATAATCCCCCTTCTCGAAGTATATTCCCAAGACCCGTATACGTTCCACAGCTGTAGGAAACCTACCTCCCAACTCAAATTGCAGCCCCTGATCCCCAACCCACAGGCTATTGGACTTTTGAAAATTGACCTGCGACGCTGTTGCCTGCGAGTATTCCTGGATCAGGTTCTGCAATCTACCTCCCTCCCTCTGGTCCGCTACCCACACTGTAACGTCATCTGCATACGCCACGACCCTTAACTGGTTATTGTCCCCCACCTCCACCCCTTCCAGCCCCTCCGCCCCCCCCTTCTCCAGCCGTCTTATAAAAGGGTCGATGGCGTATGCATACAACAGCGGGCTGAGTGGGCACCCCTGTCGGACCCCTGCCCCTACCTCAAACCCCTGCCCTCTCCACCCGTTAACCAGGGGAAAACACCCCGCATGCCGATAGAGTAGCTGTAATTGCTCTATCCAACCCTTCGGAAACCCATAGCGCTCCAGAATGCTCCATAGGACACCCCACTGCACTCTATCAAACGCTTTTTCCTGGTCGAGTGTTACCAACAGCCTACCATGCCCTCCCACTCTACTGCGTTCTACCCCCTCCCGCACCCACGCTGCAGCTTCCAAGACCCCTCTCCCTTTAACCCCACATGCTTGCGAGGCTGCTAGCAAATCCCCAGACACCTGCCTCATTCTCTGGAATAGCATTCGCGCAAAGATTTTTCGATCCGTATTAAGCAGTGCTATAGGCCGCCAGTTGGCCAGCATCGCCGGGTCCTTCCCCTTACTTAGTAGGATAAGAGCCGCCTCTGTCAAGGAACTAGGCAAGGAACCCTCCAACTGGGCTGCCCCCCATACCCTCACCAGGATCGGCACCAGCTGCTCCTTAAAGGCCTGGTAGAACTCAGTTGTTAGCCCATCCGGCCCCGGCGAGGTCTTCCTGTGGAGCGCCCCGATGGCTTCCTCCACCTCCTGTTCTGTCCACGGGTTCAAGAGGGCCTGAAGCTGGGGTCCCCTGTGACCTATCCCCGGGGTTCCTTCCACATAACACTCCATCTGCTCCATATCAATCTGCTGGGCTGAAAGGAACGCCGCAAAGTGGTCCCTCACTGCCCCCAGAATCCCCTCCTTGGTGTCCTGCAGGACCCCCTGTGCATCCCGCACCCCCTCCATCACCCTGCGCGCCCTCCGCTCCCGGCAGCATGCGAAGGGGTCCGGGCTACACATTTTCCCGAAGTCCCGCTCATACACCAAGGAGGTGTAGCGGTTGTACTGTACCTGCTCCAGGAGTGCTTGGAGATCATGTATTTCTTCCTCCCTCCCCCCTTGTGAAATCAATGTGTCCCTCTTTTTCTTTATTGCCATGCCCAACTTTGTCCTTTCCCTCCCCTCCCTTCTCGCCTGTCTGAGAAAGAATCCCCGCGTTCGTCTTTTCACTGTATCCCACCACTCCCCCAATGACTGAAATGCCCCCTGCACTGACACCTGATCTTCCAAAAACCGGCGGTACTCCTCCCGCACCTGCTCGCTACCTAACCACTTTAAATTTAGTCGCCATAACCCCCTCCCTGGCCTCTGCGCTGCCGCCCCCCCCACCTGAAGGAGGACCATGTGGTGGTCTGAAAAGTCCACGTCCACGGTTCGTGGACCCCCCAGACAAACCCCCTTCTTTACCAGGAATCTATCGATTCTACTTTTACACTGCCCTCGAAAGAACGTGAACCCCTCCTGTTCCTCACAGAAGGCCACATGCGCGGTCTACCAGCTCCGCCTCCCGCATGATCCCTGCCAGCCTCACCCCGTCATAGCCCACCTGTACCGATCGTCCCCCACTATCCTTTTTCCGCAATATGGTGTTAAAATCTCCCCCCCAGACTACTTGGCGCGAAGTGTATAGGTAGGGCTTGATCTTCCCAAAGAGGAGCACCCTTTCCTTCTTGCTTTGGGGCCCGTACACATTCACCACCCTCAGTGCTCTATCCTCCCAAATCGCATCCACAACAAGACATCTCCCCACCCCCAGCTCCACCACTCGCTGAATATTCACCCGGTGGGACTTAAATAAGATCCCCACCCCACCATACCTCTCCCCCGCCAACCCCCACACCGAGGGACCCCACTTCCAGGCCCGCCTTGCCCGCCTGATCACCTCAATGGACCGCAGCCGAGTCTCCTGGAGCAGGAAGCAATCTGCTTGGACCCTCGCGAACCAGTCATACGCTAAACCCTGCTTCTTCGGAGAGGCGATGCTGGCCACATTCAGCGTGGCAAATGTCAACACTAAGCCTGCCATCCTCATTGCGAGTCACGGGTCTGCTCACTCCCAACTTCTTTCCTTATCTCCTGGGATACCCCCTTCTTACCCTGAAGCAGGTCCTCTGCTATGCGGTCTACATCATCCCCTGCCAGATCCCCCTCCCCCCCCCCGCAGCCGTCCTGTCTGCACCTTACCCCCCCCTCCCCCTTTCTTCCTTCCTTTCTTCTTTGCTCTATCCGGACCCACCCCCTGATCCCTCCCTCTCCCCTCTTCACCCCAGCCCCCTACCTCCTCCTCCGAGTCCTCCACCTCCCCCAAGTCCTCCAAGTCCTCCAGATCCTCCTCTAGCTCCACTCTGTCCCCCCAAGCCTGCACTTGGGCCTTCACCACCTGCCCGGCCCCCTCAGCTTTCCTCTTACTCCCCTTTCCCCTCCCTCCCTCCCTTCCCTCTTCCTCCTCCCTCACCCCTCCCCCTCCCCCCAGAGCCTTCCCGCCCTTCTTCCTACCACCAGTACCCTCCTCCAGTGCTTCCTCATATTTCCGTTTGCCCTCTCCAATCCCCCCTGCCGCCCCCTCTTCCTCCATTAACTCCACCTCTTCTCCTTCCCCCTGTTCTTCCTCCTCCCTCCCAACCTCCCTATCCTCCTCCTCCTCCTCCAACACCTGAAATCTGTTCCTCCCCCTCTTCCCCTGCAGCGACCCCTCCCTGCCCACCCCTACTTTCCCCCCCCTCCGAAACTTCCCTTTCCTCTGTGGCACTTGTACCCACTCCCCCTCTCCCCCCTGCTCCACTCCTGACCCAGCCCCTGCCGCCCCCCCTCCTGCATCCCCTCCCTCTCCCCCCCTTGCCCCTCCCTGCCTATCACCCCCTGCCCTATCCCCTCCTCCATTACCCCCCCTCCCCGTCCCTTCCCCCACATATCCCACTCGTTATGGGCCGCCCTAGGGCAGTTCCGATATGCATGGCCTAACCCGCCGCAGAGGTTGCACCTGATCGCGGTGCAGTCCTCTGTGGCATGCTGATCCCCGCATCTTCCACACTTTACCACTGGGCATGACATGCTGAAGTGCCTAAACGAACCACATCTGAAGCACTGCCGCGGCTGCCCCTTGTAAAAGCACAGTATCCTGTCACGACCGATAAAGGCAGCCGAAGGAATGTGCTGGACCACATGGCTCTCCTGTCTCAATTTGACCAGGGCTCCCCAACCTCCTGCCCAAACCCTGCTTGGATCCGGTAACTTTGTAAGTGGGGATCTCAGCTCCGCGTACCTCTGTAGCCAGTAGGCTAAATCTGCCCCAGAGATAGACTCATTTCTCACGAGCAGGGTGATCTGCACCAGGTCCGGCTTGCTGACTGGAATGGCCCTGAGGTCCCGCCACTCCCCCTTTCCCCTCACCCCCTCGTACCTTTCCCAGAATATTTCCATCCCCCTCTGGGTCATGAAGCTCAAGTCATATTCTGGGATGTTGATGGGGTGTATACACGCGTAAAAGTCCTCGGGTATAAACCCCATCCCCATCACCAGCCTCAAGACCCGATCCCTGGAGGGCATTGCCCCCTCCCCTATCCATTTGAGCTGTACCACATTTCGCCGCTTAGGCAGCTGTCCACCCCCTGTCCCCGCTCCCCCCCAACCCCTCCCTGGGCCCTCAAAACCACCCGATCTCCCCCCCTCCCTCCTTCCCCCTCCCTGGACTACTGCCGCAAAGGACTTGGACCCCAGCCCCCACCGCCCCCCCTCCACACTTGTTCCAGCCCTTCCCTCTGCCTCCCCCCCCTTCTGTCCCTCTGCCCCTCCCCTCATCCCTCTCCCTTCCTCAATATCCACCGCCCCCTCCCCCTCCCGTTGTCTCCCGTCCCCTTCCCTCTCAGACAAACATCCAGCAACGTCCATAGTCAGTTCTGCGGCTTGGGCTGCCTCCAACTGATTGTCCTGCCCATCACCACTTCCTGGAACGTCCCTGCTCGTCCCTGCCACTGCAGGCTCCAGCCTCTGGGCTAATCGCCTCCTCTCCTCTGTCTCCTGGCGATACTCTGGCACCTGCCCAGTCAGGTCTGCAGCTGGCGATACCAGACTCCCTGCTCGCTCTGCCCCCGAACTCCCTCCAACCTCCGGCACCAGGGGCGAAGCCTCCGGAACTCCGCCGCTCCCCTTGGCTCCTCGCTCCCAGCCGTCCTGCTGGCAGGTCTGCTCCACCACCCGCTGCACATCTGTTAGACTTGCCATGTCCACTTCTGTAGTCAACGAAAGTCTCTCAACAATCGGGTTACTTCCCTCTTGCTTCTGGTGCAGTCCCTCCTGCGTTCTCCCAATGGCTGGCGCTTCCCGGGGGCATGGCTTGTCTGTTCCTGATTCCGCCACAGGCTGGCTGTTAGCACCCCCCGATTTCACCTCTTGTAATGGACAGCTGGTCAAATGAGCTCCCAGCTGCTGCCCGCTCCTATTCCTCTCTCTCCGACCCCTCTCCTGTAAACCGCCAGCTACTCCATGCTCAGGGAAGACATCCCCTGCTCCCGGACTTCGTGGGCGGGGCTTCTCCAGATGCCATGCTGCTTCGGTTTCCACTTCAGTCATTGCAGACCCGGCCAAAAATACCGGAGTCTGCCTCTGCTGACCCTTTTCCAACAGGGCCTCCTTCACGGCAACTGTCTCTGCTGTTTGCACAACTGCAGGTAAGCCCTCTGAGACTTCGACCACCACCTCTGTAGAAAACAGGCTGCTACCTGCGTCTCCCTCTGCTGCCTCCATTATCTGGAGTTTTGAAAAGTTACTGAGTTCTGTCCTCCCCTCCACAGGTAGGATCTCTACTCCAGCCCCCACCTCAGAGCCATGTCCTGCCGCTGCCTCCTTATCCTCTGGCTGCTGGGTAAGTGCTCTAGACTGTGTTGCCAACTGTCTCATGTATTTTAAAGTGGGGTCACCTCTGAACCCAGACAACTCTTTTGAGTCTAATGCTGCTGAAGACACTGAAGCTTGCTGCAACTGTAGTGTTCCTGAACCCCCAGACTGTGGTATTGAAGCCATCCTTTCTCGGTTAACATAGAGCTCCCTCAAAGGATTCACAGAGCCCTTTTTTAAACAGTTCAACAAGTGTTCTTTTTTTCCCCAACAACTTTGATATCCGGGCTTCCTCTTTAACATACATTTGTCTGTGCTCCGCTGGGGCAAATTTACACATAGTTCTTGCCATTTTCAGACGTTTTCCTAGCTCCACTACTTCTTTTTCCACCAGCTTAATTCGTCTTACAATATTTACCACACTACTTGCTGGATCATCAGGGTCATAGCTCACTTCAAGGAACTCCTCATCTGACGATCCACTCTCCTCACTCTCACTCTCAGCTGCCTCCAGCAAAGGCTTCTGGCAAACTTCCATCGCCTCTTCCTTCTCCCTTCCTTGGAAGCGCCCTTCTGGGGCCTGTACTATCTTCCTCCCCCCTCCACTGTCTTCTCGCTTACCTTCCGCAAGCTGGGCCATGGAGGGGGAAATGCTCTGGTGGCCTCCACTGGGCTGCTTCTCCCTTCGGTCCACTGGACTCCTTTCCCTTCTCCCGGTAGTCAAACCAGGGAGAGAGCCACTCCTTTCGGCCTTCTGGTCCCGGGCCCCAGGAGGCCCCATAGCCTGGGACTTTCCTGAGGCCTTCTCCCCAGGGACCCTCCTCATCTTTGGGGAGGGAGCTAGGTCTCACTCCCTTTCCACTGGAAGTCAGCAGAGCTCTCTAAAACACCTCCTTCCTCCTCAGCAGACTGGATGAACCGTACAGGTCTTTATCTGCCGTCATTTACTGTGTTACTGTGTGTGTAATGCATGCTTATTAGGTGTATCATTAGTATTATGTTAACATTGTATTATATCTCTGGTATTTGAATGTTAAATGTGTACATTCTTGATACTGTTTCACCATAGTACTATTATTTGGTTTCAATTTACTGTTTTCAAGTTTACCTCATTCAGGGGTCCTTTTACTAAGGTGCACTGAAAAATGGCCTGACGTAGTGTAGGCGTGGGTTTTAGGCGCATGCAGATCCATTTTTCAGTGTGCTCGTAAAAAAGCGCCTCATTTTATTTTTGCCGAAAATGGATGCGCAGCAAAATAAAAATTGGCGTGCGTCCATTTTGGGTGTGAGACCTTACCGCCAGCCATTGACTTAGCAATAAGGTCTCTCATGTTAACCGTGTGGTAATCGCCTATGCAAGTCAAGTCAGAGTTACCGTCCGATTTTTGCCATACACTAGGAAATAAAATATATTTTCTGGCGTGTGTAGCGGACGCATGTAAAAAATGAAATTACCGCACGAGCCACATGGTAGCCGTGTGGTAACTCCAAATTGGCATGCGTTGGGAATACGTAGGTGCGTACGCGGCATAGTAAAAGGACCCCTTGTTGTATTTATGTTTATTTTTGGTTATTTTACTATTGTAATGCTGTTAACAAAATTATAAGTTTTGTGTTAAACTGTACCTACTGTACACCGCCTTGGGTGAATCTCTTCATCAAGGCGGATAATAAATCCAAAGAAATTAATTAAATAAATAATTTGACTGGCGCAATCAGGTACATCAATTGATGGCCTGGGAGGCGCAAGAGGCAAAGGGCTCATGTAAACGTAAAGCACGGTTTATTAAAATCTGGGGGTATTTATTGCATAGTTTAAACCGGAGAGGGAGAAGCCTTATGCTAAATAACTTGTGAAAAAACCAAGACTGGATGGATACTGAGTACAATTTAGTATTCTGAGCAGGGGAAGGGGGGAGAGGGGGGAGTGGAAGGGGATACAAGGAATGTAAGGGGGGTGGGTTGGATAAAAAAAAAAGAGGAGAAATTGTCTTGTATACTGTTATCTAGAAAACCAAAGCTAAAAAGCGTTGTAATAAAAGGGAATTAAGAGAGGAGGGGAAGGGGGGTGATTGGGTAAAAATGGGGACGAAAATTGAGAAATTGGGAGCAGAGCACAATTCCATTGATCTTGTTCAGTTACTTCAGAATGTGAGAATTGTCACTGTTGCACTCTTGTGCCATTTGCATGTTTATTTCTGCAGAACCATTAATAAAATTGTTGAAACTTAAATAAATAATTTGCACTTCACTTCTTTCTTTGCTAAGATTGTAACTGCCAATCCAGGCAAGTTGCTGCCCCCTACCCCCATGACTTGATTTAGGATGGTAACTGTGTACCCCTCTCCCAATGCCTCCATGCAGGGCTACCCAGCCTTCTTGCACCACTGCACCATGCGAGCTACTCCAATGCTTTCTTGGTAGCCCAATTGGTGTAATATCATTGTTGTTGGTTAATAATGCTTGCTTTTTGTATGACAATTTTATCCGCATCGCTTTGAAGGCATATATTAGCTTCATATAACTAGCCCTCAATTTTCTTCTGCTTTCACTTGCCAATGACTGTTGAGTGTCACATAACATCCGTCAAAGCAATGTGCAACCTAATCACGCTGCTATTGCATAAGTCTCTGCTCTGAAAAGCACTTTGAGACAGTTTGCTTTAGAGAAAAGCAATTTCACTGTTTATCCTTTCAAGAGATACCAGGCTCACCATAGGAGGTGGCAGGTGGCAAACAGATTTCTTGAAGGCTGGGACAGGTGACAGAGAAATTTACAGATGCCTGGCCCAGCAGGAGCAGCTCATTCTGACAGATTCTATAAAAATTCTCTTCAGGTGAAAGCAAATTCCTTTGCTAGGGGAGAAGTTTGAGGGATCCTAAAAACTGGACATGAATTATTTTTTTCCCCCTATCCACTTCGCCACTCTTCTTCCCTTTAGCCCCTACTTCAGTATCTCTGCTGATACTGTATCACGGACTGATTGCTTCTGTAGAGGGATGTGCTACGATTTCAAAAAGATAAGATTTAGAATCAAATGGATTTATTACCATTTATAACCTGCCTTTGTCCAGAAACAGAAGCCTGCACGGCCGCATTGCTGATCTGCAAGGGCAGGCTTCTACATGGAATGTTGCTAGTTGAATAGCAACATTCCATCTAGAATCTCCCATAGTACCAACATTCCATGCAGAATCTCAAATAGGGAATGGGATGTCAAAGACTGGTGCACTAACCACTAGGCTACTCTTCCACTCAAAATCTTGTTGAAAGTGAAGCAATATCAAGGTGATGCAAAAGCCTGCTACAGAAGGCAATGCATTAACAACTTCTTAAAAGATACAGTAGGTTGTGGCCGTTATTTCTGCAGATGCAACTTGTCCCACTCCAAAGGTCCAAAGGTCCAGCCACTGAGAAAATTCGTTGATGAGTCATGTCAAATTTTATCTTACGACAACCCATCGTTTCCAACAAACAAGCAGATGCTGAGTGCAACACTGTCGCAGGAAAATAAGGCTGAAGAACATGTCAAGTATTAAAAGGTGAGTCATGATAAAGGCCAAGGTGTACTAGCAAAAGTAGCTCGTATTTAACACGAAACGCTACTGGAAGCCAACCCAAGTGAGCAAGATGAGGAGTAATGCGATCAAACTTAGAGACTCCTAGCAACAGCCATCGATAGAGTTCATCAAAATCTGCAAAGCCTGCACAGAATTAGCGAGACCCAGATAGGCAAAATTACAATAACCCAACCCCCTAAAAATTATTGCTTTTAAAATACAGTTGAAGTGTGACAATGGTAAAAAGTGTCGCAATTGCTCAGCAACCTGTATATGAGATTGAAAAGCCAACTACAAATCCAATCTAATACCAAGATTGCGAACCTGGTCGGAAACATTAACGGCGGTTCCAGACAACACAATCTTAGAGCGCATGTCCTAAATGGGACTTCTAGATATCACTAACAATTCAGTCTTAGAAGGTTTCAAAGATAATTTATTTCTTCTCATCTAATTGGAGACCTCCTCAAAAACCATCTGCAGACACCTAATCGCATCTAACACAATAATATCCAATGGAAGCCAAAATTATATGCTGTCTGCATAAATGCAATACGAAACCCACGAAGAACACAGCAAATCACTCAAAGGAAGCAGAAATGAATTAGAAAGGACTGCTGACAAGGAAGAATCCTGTGGCAGTCCAGTCATTGTTAAAAAATGAAAAAATTAGACCAAGGGTACATGGGAAGTTATAGACCTATTTTGTCGGGAAAGTGATGTTTTACAACAACTTGAAGCTTTTGTGGAGGAGAATAATTGTTTATGTAACCCGGGTCTCACGGTCCCCGCTAGATCAGTTCCCACCTGTGACACAAAGCTCAATTCTCTTCTCACCACCAGATGTGTCAGGGGACAACACACACCACACTCCCAGTTTCAGTTTGCCTGAGGTCGAGCTTGGGAGTGGTCAATGATCCAAAATAGCGATTCAGGGCATTGGGAGCTTGAGAAGCTATGACACTGTTTTACTCTCAGTCCGGGAACAAACGTTCTCACTCTCTCACCAAAAATCACTCCGCACTCCAAGAGTTTAATTAAACAGCAAACCAACTTTACTGGAACTTCTGCAGCCAGCATTCAACATTTGAAACTCTTTATATACACAGTTCTATTCAAGATCAGTGGCGGCAAACGACCTCTCTTCCTCCCTCTCCAGGTAATTCACAGCTGTACATATTTACATCCCTCTTGTCCTTCACCCATCCTTTAGTGTTAGGAATAAATCCAAGGCTGTTTCCAATTTCAAGTCCAATTCCTTGCACGCACTGACCATGTAGGCTGTCATTCTTCCAGCAGTGCATCTCTCTGGCCTTGGACAGGCTTCCCTGTCCTAATCCCACTTCCAGACTGGACTCCCCTTGTCCACCTGAAGCTCACTCTCCTTCTCCATTGCCACTTATGGGGCAGCAACCTCTCTTATAATCAGCCTGTATTTATTTCTTGCACTCCAGGATCCCCCCCTGTACTCCCAAGGGTCCTGGCGAGGGTACAGGCTACCAAAGACCTCATGTACCTCCCTCCAGACTTTTATGACTTCCCAAACTCCACCCCTGTTGTTACTCTCTATAGGGATGCTCTTTATCTTGGCAAACTTATTTCAACACCATTCCCTTCGGCTGGGCTTCCTCCCACCCAGGGACATCACAAACTCTCCAGCCCACTGGCAGGGACCTCCATCCCCCCTTGAAAACAACTAGCACTACTGATTCAGTAATACCCACACCATGGGGTATTACATTTAAATGAGTTTCAATATGGTTTCAGAAAGGCTTATAGTGTGGAGACTTTGTTCATTTCTACAGTAAATATTTTAAGGAGAGGAATGGATAGAAATTGATGTTTTTGTTTGATTTCATTAGATGTTTCATCTGACTTTGACTCTGTTGATATGGCTTTATTATTGGCTGGATTACAGAAGCTGGGTATGGGGTAAGGTATATGAACGGTTTGCCTCTTACCTAACAGGACATATATTGTATATTCAAAGTGAAGGGGGGGGGGGGGGGTTCTAAACCTATCTCTGTGTTAAGAGGGGTGCCACAAGGTTCTGCCATGTCGGCGCTCCTGTTTAACATCTATATGGCCCCTTTGTATGAGGTGTTGGGATCTTTAGGTCAGGGGCGTAGCCAGACACCCAATTTTGGGTGGGCCTGGGCCCAAGATGGGTGGGCAGAACTCCGCCTTGTCCCACAAGTGATATGGTCTCACCCTCTCTCACCTGCATGCCATTTGGTCTCTCAAACATCCCCCTCCCCCGTGTACCTTTTGAAATAGCAGATTTTCACTGGCAGCAAGCAGCAACTAATACACACGGTTCATGTTGGCCCCACAGCCTTCCCTCTGATACAACTTCCTGTTTCTGCATAGGCGGGAATACATCAGAGGGAAGGCGGTGGGGCCGGTGCGAGCAGTATGTATCAGTCGCTACTCGCTGCAGGCAAAGATCTGCTATTTACAAGGTATGCAGGAGGGACAGTTGTTGGGAGTTTTCGGCTGCTGGGGCTTGGGGATCCCTGCCAGTCACATCATAGGTGCAGAGCAGTGGCGTCGCGAGGGCAGCTGACACCCGGAGCGGGTTGCCGCTGCGCACCCCCCCCCCTGGGTGCAGCGTGGCGCACTCTCCCCCCCCCCCCCGAGAACATACCTGGAAGGCGGTGAGGGGCGGGCGGGAGAGCCAATCCGCCGAGTGTACGCCGCTGAGGGGTGTCGGCGCCTCGCTGGTTCCCTGCTCTCTCAGAGAGAGCAAGGAACCAGCGAGGCGCCGACACCCCCCAGCGGCGTGCACCCGGGACGGACCGCCCCACCGCCCCTCCTTTCCTACGCCACTGCATAGGTGTGCTGCTACTGGGTGGGTCTGAGCCCAAAGTGGGCGGGCCTGGGCCCCTCCGGGCCCACCCTTGGCTACGCCACTGCTTTAGGTATGGAGTATTGGCTGTATGCAGGTGACATCCAGATTTTTTTCCCAATAACGGTGTGGCGAATAGACCTGTCTGTCCAGCGGACGTCCTACATGAGTGAGAGCTATAAACTGATGCCATCTAATAAGGTTGCTTTGAATGTGAATAAAACAGAAATTCTTATTGTGGGGAAGGCGATGGATGATTGTTGGCCCCAGACAATTTGTGTGGGTGAAATTGATGTGCCTGTGCAGAAGGAGATAAAGTTATTGGGTGTGATTTTAGATGCTCAGCTTACAATGAAAGCACAGATCGTGCGTGCAATTCAGTCAGCCTTTCATCGATTGTGGTTGTTGTTTCGATTGAAACCTATGTTATGTTTGGCTGATTTTAGAAGGGTGATTCAGGCTATGACCTCGTCAAAGATAGACTATTGCAACTCGCTTGATTTGGGAATTCCAAAGTATAGGTAGGCTTAAAGCGTTGCAAATTGTGCAAAATGCAGCTGCCAGATCGGTTGCTGGAATTTCCACATTTGATCATATTATGTTTAGTGTTGAGGCAAATTTATTGGTTACCTGTGAAATTTAGATTTCAGTATAAAGTCCTGACACTTATTCATCAGGTGGTTTATGCTAAAACACCATGGTACTTTGGAACGGTTATCAACTTTGTCCTCTTCTGAAGGTTGCTAAGATTTGATTTTACTAAATGTTTAAATTTACATTTTCACGTGTCCTCTGTGCTTTATGCTGCTACAAGAGCATGTGGGGCTGGTGGTTGGGAGGTGGGGATAGTGCTGGGCAGACTTATACGGTCTGTGCCAGAGCCGGTGGTGGGAGTCGGGGCTGGTGGTTGGGAGGCGTGGATAGTGCTGGGCAGACTTATACGGTCTGTGCCAGAGCCGGTGGTGGGAGGCGGGGCTGGTGGTTGGGAGGCGAGGATAGTGCTGGGCAGACTTATACGGTTATGACAGAGCCAGTGGTGGGAGGCGGGGCTGGTGGTTGGAAGGCGGGGATAGTGCTGGGCAGACTTATACGGTCTGTGCCAGAGCCGGTGGTGGGAGGCAGGGATACTGCTGGGCAGACTTATACGGTCTGTGCCAGAGCCGGTGGTGGGAGGCGGGGCTGGTGGTTGGGAGGCGAGGATAGTGCTGGGCAGACTTATACGGTCTATGCCAGAGCTGGTGGTGGGAGGCGGGGCTGGTGGTTGGGAGGCGGGGATAGTGCTGGGCAGACTTATATGGTCTGTGCCAGAGCCGGTAGTGGGAGGCGGGGCTGGTGGTTGGGAGGCGAGGATAGTGCTGGGCAGACTTATACGGTCTGTGCCAGAGCCGGTGGTTGGGAGGCAGGGCTGGTGGTTGGGAGGCGGGGATAGTGCTGGGTAGACTTATACGGTCTGTGCCAGAGCCGGTGGTGGGAGGCGGGGCTGGTGGTTGGGAGGCGGGGATAGTGCTGGGCAGACTTATACGGTCTGTGCCCTGAAAAAGACAGATACAAATCAAGGTAAGGTATACACAAAAAGTGGCACATATGAGTTATCTTGTTGGGCAGACTGGATGGACCGTGCAGGTCTTTTTCTGCCGTCATCTACTATGTTACTATATATGTATGTTATTTTCAGTGGCAGGCATGCTTATGTGGAATGCTTTACCTGGCCAGCTGCATATAAGTGCTTGTTTTTAGCAATTTGAGAAGATGTTAAAAGCACAGCTCATTATCTAAGCCTTTTCCTGATGGTGCAATGTACTCATAGACAGTTTGCAATGGCAGCACTTTGATATTTATGTGTGTTAATGGAAGATAGTTTGTGTTATTGTTAATATGCATGTTTTTATGGAAACATGTGGAGGAGTAGCCTAGTGGTTAGGGTGGTGGACTTTGGTACTGAGGAACTGAGTTCAATTCCTGGCACAGGCAGCTCCTTGTGACTCTGGGCAAGTCACTTAACACTCCATTGCCCCATGTAAGCCGCATTGAGCCTGCCATGAGTGGGAAAGTGTGGGGTACAAATGTAACAAAAATAAAATAGAAACTATTGGAGATTCTACATGGAATGTTGCTATTCCACTATCAACATTCCATGTAGAAGGCTGCGCAGGCTTCTGTTTCTGTGAGTCTGACGTCCTGCAGGACGTCAGACTCACAGAAGCAGAAGCCTGTGTGGCCACATTGGTGGAATAGCAACATTCCATGTAGAATCTGAAATAGTAGCAACAGTGGAGGAGTGGCCTAGTGGTTAGGGTGGTGGACTTTGGTACTAAGGAACTGAGATCAATTCCCACTTCTGGCACAGGCAGCTCCTTGTGACTCTGGGCAAGTCACTTAACCCTCCATTGCCCCATGAAAGCCGCATTGAGCCTGCCATGAGTGGGAAAGCGCGGGGTACAAATGTAACAAAAAAAAAACGCTTAAAGTATATGGAGGTTAGAAGTGTTTAAATAAATAAATATCTGAAAAAAGTCTTGTCACCTCCCTTAAGGGTCCTTTTACTAAGCTGCAGGGGAAAAGGGCCCCGTGGTAGAGGCAGGGGCCATTTTTTCAGCGCACCAGGGCCATTTTTACTGCAGCTTTGGTATTTGTGTGAATTGGAAAGGCTGTGGGCTAAGCGCAATAAAACGTTGGCTAAATGGGAAGCTATCCGGCACCCTTTCTTAGCTAATTGTTCTTGTTGAAGTATATAATTAAATAGGAGGGAAGTGGAGTTTGGGGGGGGGGGGATTGTTTTTTTTTTTTCTTAAGGTGAGTAGGGTGGGGAACTTGGCTTTAATATCCGTAAAAATTTATAAAAATTGAAGTATATTTGGTACTTAAATATTCTTTGGGGTTGTGTCTTCACGGTCGTTATGTAAGATATGCTGGTGTTTAACTTTATTGCATTTGTAAGTTCTATATTGCATGATGTTTTCGCTAGCTGTGTAATTTGTCTTTTCTCCAAAGTTTGACTAAAGACTTCTTCCAATTTAAAAAAAATGTCCGTGCGTCAAGATAACTCTTACCAAGTGGCCATGCGGTGGGGAGCACTTACCACCACTCATTGAGGTGGTAGTAAGGGCTCCCAAGGTAACCCGGCGGTAACCAGGCAGTGCACGGCGATGCCCGATTACCGCCGGGTTACCGCCGCACTAGAACAAAAAATTTTATGGTGCGCCAGAAATAGAGCACTCAAGCCGGAACTACCGCAGGCGGCCGCGTTGGGATGGTGGAGTTCCAATTTAGCATGCTATAAGCCTGCATTGGGCTTACCGATGCTTTATAAAAGGTCCCTTAATTTCTTTAACCACTTTTTCTTCTGCCTGTGCCTTAGCTATCTGCATTTCCCTCTTTGCTTCTTTGAGTTTTACCCGGTAATCTTTTCTGTTCTCCTCGTCTTCTGTTTTTCTTGAAATTCACCTCTTGTTTGTCGAACCATATAGCTGAGTGGAGGAGTGGCCTAGTGGTTAGGGTGGTGGACTTTGGTCCTGAGGAACTGAGTTCGATTCCCACTTCAGGCACAGGCAGCTCCTTGTGACTCTGGGCAAGTCACTTAACCCTCCATTGCCCCATGTAAGCCGCATTGAGCCTGCCATGAGTGGGAAAGCGCGGGGTACAAATGTAACAAAAATAAAATAGATACTATTGGAGATTCTACATGGAATGTTGCGACTATTGGAAATTCTAGATGGAATGTTGCTATTCCACTAGCAACATTCCATGTAGAAGGCTGCACAGGCTTCTGTTTCTGTGAGTCTGACGTCCTGCACGTATGTGCAGGACGTCAGACTCACAGAAGCAGAAGCCTGCGCGGCCACATTGGTGATCTGCAAGGGCCGACTTCTATATGGAATGTTGCTAGTGGAATAGCAACATTCCATGTAGAATCTCCAATAGTGGCAACAGTGGAGGAGTGGCCTAGTGGTTAGGGTGGTGGACTTTGGTCCTGAGGAACTGAGTTTGATTCCCACTTCAGGCACAGGCAGTTCCCTGTGACTCTGGGCAAGTCACTTAACCCTCCATTGCCCCATGTAAGCCGCATTGAGCCTGCCATGAGTGGGAAAGCGCGGGGTACAAATGTAACAAAAAAAAAATTTCCTTTTTCTCTTGCTTTTGTTTACTTTCCTAATATAAAGATCTGTTGCCCTATTAATAGCTGCTTTCAGCCGAGACCACTGCCCTTCCGCCTCTCCTTTGTCTACCCATCATATCAGCTCTTTCTTCAGGTGCTCCCCCATTTCATTAAATTCAGCATGTTTGAAACCTAGTACTTTGAGTCTAGTGTCTCCACAGTCCATTTTAGCTCTTATGTCAAAAACATATTGTATGATAATCACTACTGCCTAGGTGGGCACCCACCTGGACACTAGAAACACTTTCTCCATTAGTGAGCACCAGATCCAGCATCGCCCCTTCCCTCATGGCTTCTGTTACCGTTTGTCTGAGCACAGCACTTTGGCAGGCATCCATGATCTTCTTTCTGATTCTGCAGACGGGACATTGCAATCCACATCAGGCAAGTTGAAATCTCCCAGCAACAGCACCTATCCTATCAATCCCAGCTTATGGATATCTTCAATGAGAACTTTGTCCAGCTTCGCTGTTTGTGCCGGAGCTCTGTAGATGACTCCCGTGTGGATACAGGTTCCATCTTCTCTTTCCAGGATCATCCACATCACTTCCTCGTTTCCCCAGGTTCCCTGCATTTCAGCCATGTTTAATATTGTCTTTCACATACATTGAACGATATCCACAGATTAGATTCACTGTAAAAAAAAAATGTGAAAACCACAAAAGAATACTGTGAATCAAAACAGCATCACACTCATTTATTGAACAAGGAGGGAAAAACCTCATACCACTGTGGCCAACAATGTCTTGTAAAACCGGACTGTAAAATCAACAACTCAAAATGCACACAGTGAAAAAGTCATCATTGGTCAAAAACCCTCCAGCTCACTGGCTGTCTCATGATACAGATTTCCTTGGCAAAATGGGGTGCAGTGTAGGTCTCCAGAGGAAGCTGGAGCGAAACGGGTCCTTCGGGACATCACTGTTTTCTAATCATCCCGCTAAACTGAGCTGAGTGATCGAGAACTGACACACTGCACGATCTAAGACAAGTGCCTTTGGACTGAGCTGAGCGACTGAAGATCTGACACACTACATTATTTTAAGATAAGTGCTTTCGATTTGGTGATTTATTTTGGATGCCATTAAGATTTATGTTTTTGAGAACTGAATATTGTTTTTGAGAATTGAATATTTTTTTGGCTATTTTGATTCACAGTATTCTTTTGTGGCTTTCACATAAAATGCCACTCCTCCACTCCTTCAGCCTGCCCTATCCCATTTGTTGATAATGAATAAGTTCTTTAAATGTTTTTTTTTATATTAAATTTATTAGCCCCTCTATTGTCACCTCCCTACTTTAAATGCCTAGAAATGTGGACATTTTGTTGCAGCATTGAATCAAGATAAGTGGCTTGCTGCTTGTTGTGATATTGGAATGCTGGGTTAAGACCACTTGCAGTGTGAATTTGATAAGCGTCTTCTTATTTAAATTTATAGAGACTCGTACTATTGTTAAAGTTCACTTTTGGTGTTTAAATTACAGGGACAAAAATTTACACCGTTATTGCAGTATTTTAAGGAGATTAGTGATGTGTAGAGAGATCATGTGAGCCATTTACCGGCTTGGTTCATTGAGACAAGAGTCCTACACAGATGTAATCAGGGTTGGTTCTTATAGAAATGTGGAAGGGCATTTTTGATATGACGTTTAAATCTGATTTTGTGAGGAACGTCCAAAAATCCAGTAGCAAACGTGACCATTTCCAAAGCAGAAAAATGTCATAAGCACATAAGTATTGCCATACTGGGAAAGACCAAAGCTCCATCGAGCCCAGCATCCTATTTCCAACAGTGGCCAATCCAGGTCACAAATACCTGGCAAGATCCCAAAAAAGTACAAAACATTCTATACTGCTTATCCCAGAAATAGTGGATTTTATCCAGTTCATTTAATAACGGTCTATGGACTTTTCCTTTAGGAAGCCGTCCAAACCTTTTTTAAACTCCGCTAAGATAACCGCCTTTACCACATTCTCTGGCAATGAATTCTAGAGTTTAATTACACGTTGAGTGAAGAAATATTTTCATCGATTCGTTTTAAATTTACTACATTGTAGCTTCATCGCATGCCCCCTAGTCCTAGTGTTTTTGGAAAGCGTAAAAAGACGCTTCACATCTACCCGTTCAACTCCACTCATTATTTTATAGACCTCTATCATATCTCCCCTCAGCCGCCTTTTCTCCAAGCTGTCCAGCTTTTTGTTTTGAAAATGGCCATTTGCTAGACATTTTTGTGCTCAGTGCATCCATTTTTTAGGGCCATTTTAAAATGTAGTCCAAGGGAAAAGCACACATTGGTATATATAAAGAGGAGGCATCCTGGGGGAGCGGCAGCCGCAGTCCTCCCTGGGGGGGGGGGGGCAGCAGCAGTCTTGCCTCAGGCACGGCTCAGTCTCTCAGCAGCCTTATGCAACTTTGTAAGTCTATGTAATTTGAAAATGAGCACCATAGTGCATAGAACGGATCATCTTCAAAATCTGCACCTTAGTCCACAAAATCATATACGGTGTAGTCCCAGAATACATGACAGACCTCATAGACGTACCAATAAGAAACAAAGTCAGATCATCAAGATCCTACCTACACCTACACTACCCAAATTGCAAAGGACTGAAATACAAAACAACTTACGCAGCCGGCTTCTCCTACATAAGCGCACAACTATGGAATGGGCTCCCAAAAGCTGTGAAAACAATCCACGACCACTTGACCTTCAGGAAATCACTAAAAACCAACCTCTTCAAAAAGGTCTACCCCAACGACCCCACGTAACCCTCTTCACCTACCAACACAGCATGACTATGATCGAACAGGACAACACGCAATCTTCATCCATTCCGACCCTCCACTCATACCTCATACGATCACTATACAACTTTGTATTTGTTATCCACCGACTGGGCAAACGCCTTTGACGGTACTATGTAAGCCACATTGAGCCTGCAAATAAGTGGGAAAATGTGGGGTACAAATGCATCAAATAAATAAATAAATAAATTTAACCATAATATCTGCTTTTCCAAAAAAAAAAAAAAAAAAATAGAGATAGGAAATAAAAAGTAAAAGAAAAAAATTTGATTAAACTGGCACCCTGCAACAGTCTAGAAGAATTTTTTTCTACAGGGTCATGAATGTACAGTTGGCCAAATGTCCATGGCTGTGTCCCTTATGCTTACGGAAAATGAAGTGTATTCTTTTTGTCAGTATAAAGTGTTCTGTTACTTATTGAGGGGATAGTTAGGGGTGCATGTGAGTTCGTCCATCAGCTCCAGTCTCTTGACCATGACGATTCTCAGCTCAACGAGGCACCTTTGAACTGCTCTGCTATTTGATATGGGCTGGTACCAGGCACTGATATTACACAACTGCTCAGCTGTGCATGACACAGATGAGGTTTTAATCATTGCTTCGTGTCAGGCATAAGACATATCGGTGGAGGGAAACGGGAAGATGAAAGGTAGGCCGAGGTAGATGTCATGCCTTTCCCATCACCTTTGAATCTCTCTGCTGCCCTGAGAGGAAATGTACCTTCCTCAAACACAAGATTTATAAAGCCTGAAGCTGTGAAGCACGAGCAAAATTGGCATTTTCTTAGGGACAGAAATTCAGACTGGACATGGGATGGTAAAGGAGATAACGTCTACTGTTTTGACGAATTTGTTCCACATGCTGGCACTGTTTGCTGAACAGAGAAGTTGCTTCGTATTGTTACAATGTGTCAATCTGTACATTTTAAGATGTAACAAAGCTGCTTAATATCAGTACAATCGAGACTACTCAGCAGGGCCACCGAGAGGAGGGACAGGGGGACAAAATTCCCCGGGCCCGGCGCCACATTCCCCTCCACCCGCCCCCCTCCATCCACCACTGGGCCGGGCCCCCCTGAATTCAAATCATAGCGCCTCACCTCGACCTCGCTCCATGTGAAAGAAGCGCAGCAGCGGCAGTCTGCAGATCGCCTCCCTTCGGATCTTCCCTCCCTGTGTCCCACCCTCGTCTGACGTCACTTGCGCGAGGGTGGGACACGGGGAGGGAAGGCCCGAAGGGAGGCCATTCAGACCTTTTTTTTTTTCACACGGAGCGAGGTCGAGGTGAGGCGCTATGATTTGAACTCGGGGGGGGGGGGGCCCGGCCCGGTGGTGGATGGAGGGGAGCGGCGACAACTACTACTACTACTACCTAACATTTCTAAAGCGCTACTAGGGTTACGCAGCGCTGTACAGTTTAACATAGAAAGACGGTCCCTGCTCAAGGAGCTTACAATCTAAAGGACAAATGTGCAGTCAGTCAAATAGGGGCAGTCTACATTTCCTGAAAGGTGGTTAGGTGCCGAAAGCAGCATTGAAGAGGTGGGCTTTGAGCAAGGATTTGAAGATGGGTAGGGAGGGGGCTTGGCGTAAGGGCTCAGGAAGTTGATTCCAAGCATAGGGTGAGGCGAGGCAGAATGAGCGGAGCCTGGAGTTGGCGGTGGTGGAGAAGGGTACTGAGAGGAGGGATTTGTCCTGTGAGCGGAGGTTACGGGTGGGAACGTAAGGGGAGATGAGGGTAGAGAGGTAATGAGGGGCTGCTGACTGAGTGCATTTGTAGATAAGAAGGAGAAGCTTGAACTGTATGCGGTATCTGATCGGAAGCCAGTGAAGTGACCTGAGGAGAGGGGTGATATGAGTATATCGGTTCAGGCGGAATATAAGACGTGCAGCAGAGTTCTGAATGGATTGAAGGGGGGATAGATGGTTAAGTGGGAGGCGACCTTGGGGGGGGGCGGTGGTGGCCTTGCCCCGGGCCTGGCCCAGTCTCTCGTCGGCCCTGCTACTCAGCACCTTACTAAATTACTAGTAAAATGCCGGGAGATTGTTGATCCTTTATGTTTAAACCATAGTCTTTATCCACCACATATGGGGGGGGGAGGGGGGCCCTTTTACAAAAGCGTGTAAGGCTGTATGCATGTCCAGCATGTGCCCAATCAGCATTCCCTCCCAGCTACCGCTACGGGCGGTAATTCTGAATCTGGCGCACGTCGAAAACGCAGTAGAAAATATTTTCTATTTTCTACCGCGTGGCACTTACCCGGCGATAAATGGCAGGGTAAGTGCGCTGCACACCTACCACCCAGGTAGCACCTGAGACCTTACCGCTAAGTCAATGAGTGGCAGTAAGGTCTCAGGCCGAAAATGGGCGCCCCTGGTTTTTATTTTGTCACAAGTCCGTTTTCCGGCCCCTTAAAAAAAGGCCCTTTTTCCAGGATGTGGCAAAAACTGGCCTGGCGCGCGTTCAAAAGATGAACTTACGCTGCCACAGGCCACTTTTTGCTGCAGCTTAGTAAAAGGGCCTCCAATTTTGCTTCTCGGGTTGTTGTTGGTTTTTTTTTTTTTTAAAGAAAATTAAATTTTCACAGCAGAGGATGGTCTGGCTTGCTGAGGTTAGATTTTTAGGCTGCATTTCTGGCGACCATAGTTCACTTTACACCAGTCTTATAGCTAGTTGGCATGTGAAGGCATTTCTACAAAGGGCACCTGTTATTCGATGCCTACTTTCAGTCTATTCTATAAAGAAAAGTATGTGCCTACTTTCCTTCATTGAATACTGGTGTAACTTGGTATATACACAAATAACATAGTAGATGACGGCAGAAAAAGACCTGCACGGTCCATCCAGTCTGCCCAACAAGATAACTCATATGTGCTACTTTTTGTGTATACCCTACTTTGATTTGTACCTGTGCTCTTCAGGGCAAAGACCGTATAAGTCTGCCCAGCACTATCCCCTCCTCCCAACCACCGGCTCTGGCACAGACCGTATAAGTCTGCCCAGCACTATCCTCACCTCTCAACCACCAGCCCTGCCTCCCACCACCGGCTCTGGCACAGACCGTATAAGTCTGCTCAGCACTATCCCCGTCTCCCAACCACCAGCCCCGCCTCCCACCACCGGCTCTGGCACCCAATCTCGGCTAAGCTCCTGAGGATCCATTCTTTCTGAACAGGATTCTCTTATGCCAGCCATAGAACTGGTATAAATGCTCATGCCTAGATTGGTGAGAAATGCAATAAATTTAAGTATTAAGAATATAAGAATAGCCATACTAAGTCAGACCAATGGTCCATCTAGCCCAGTATCCTGCGTCCAACAGTGACCAATCCAGGTCACAAGTACCTGGCAGAAACCCAATTAGTAGCAACAGTCCATGCTACCAATCCCAGGGACAGCGATAGCTTTCCCTCATATCCATCTCAATAACAGACTATGGACCTTTCCTCCAGGAACTTGTCCAAACCTTTTTTAAACCCAGATACGCTAACCGCTGTTACCACATTCTCTGGCAGCGAGTTCCAGAGCTTAAATATTCTTTGAGTGAAAAAATATTTCCTCCTATTTCTTTTAAAATATCTCCATATAATTACATTGAGTGTCCCCTGGTCTTTGTACTTTTTGAAACAGTGAAAAATCGATTCACTTTAACCGTTCTACACAACTCGGGATTTTATAGACCTCAATCATATCCCCCCTCGGCCATCTCTTTTCCATCTGATTGCTTATTAAAATTTGATAAAATCGCCCTTATTGCAAAACAAATCAGAGCAATGTACAATGCAAAAATAAGTAAATCAAAGCAAGAAGCAACTCCATTAAAATATAGGACAGTACAATTTATTTATTTATTTATTTGTTGCATTTGTACCCAACATTTTCCCACCTATTTGCAGGCTCAATGTGGCTTACGCAGTACCGTAAAGGCGTTTGCCAATCCGGTAGAGAGCAGATACAAGGTTTTGTTGTGTTCGAATAAGGTAGGTGTATTCCCGGCTCCAGTAGGGTCGAATGGAAGGGGGTTGTTTATTGTCCAGTTCGTTCTTTGGTATAGTTGTGTGGCCAGATGTGGGGATTTACGTTGGATCAGTAGGGTAGGTCCTTTTGAAGAGGTTGGTTTTTAGCGATTTTCTGAAGTTTAAGTGGTCGTGAATTGTTTTCACAGTCTTTGGGAGTGCGTTCCATATTTGTGCGCTTATGTAGGAGAAACTTAATGCATAGGTTGTTTTGTATTTTGAGTCCTTTGCAAGTTGGGTAATGGAGGTTTAGGTATGTACGAGATGATCTGGATCTGTTTCTGGTCGGTAGATCTATAAGGTCTATCATGTAACCTGAGACTACACCATAGATAGAAAGTCCACGTGTCAACCATGCCAGCCAACTTCTAAGCATTCTTATAATAGAGAAATCATTCAAAAGCTAAAGAAACAGATGCATTTTCAAAGCTTTTTCTAAAATTACTAAATGATGACTCTGATCTTAGGGGCCCTTTTACTAAGCAGCAGTAGGGCCAATGCTCAGATAGTGTGCGCCAAATCGACATTACCTCCTGGGTAGCGTGGGCATCCGGCAATAATTTTGAAGTTAGCACACGCTATTTCCCATGCTAGAAAATATTTTCCTGTTTTCTGCCAGGGGGCATTCCCGGAGCTAATCGGCAGTGTGGCCACATGGGCACGTACTGCATGATTACCACACGCTAGGTCAATGGTTGGCGGTAAGGGCTCAGGCAGTAAATAGCCACGTGCTACTTTTGATTTTAATGCACAGCTATTTACTGCCCCACTAAAAAAGTCCTTTGCTGCCATTGCCAACACCCCCCCCCCCCCCACCATTGCCGACACCCCCCCGCCACCACCACCAAATTTGACACCCCCCGCCGCCGATGACCCTCTTGACCCCCTTCTCCCTTCGCCAACTCTCTACTGCCGCCAACCCTCCCCTGCCGTCGCCTACCTTTGCTGGCGGGGTGCAGGACGTCAGACTCAGAAACAGAACGAAGGAAGAAGAGGACCTCAGCTGGCGGGGGTTGGGGTCCCCTGCCAGCAAAGGTAGCAGACGGCGACAGCGGGTTGGCGGCGGGAGGGGGGTCATGAGGGTCGTCGGCAGGGGGGTCCAGGACCAAATCTACGGGGGCCCAGGCCCCTGTGGCCCCACATAGCTATGCCCCTGGTAAAAGGACCCCTTAGTGAGAGAGCAGACGTATTCCACAATAAAGGGACCAAGAAAGAGAAGGCATTCTTACAAGTAGACTCCTAGGTAGGCTTGAAGAGGAATGGGAAGAATAAGGCGCTGATCATTAAGAGAATGAAATAGGTGAACAGAGGAATAAGGAATGCTTAATCTAGCTAAATAATCTGTGAGGCCAGAGGAAGTGTAGCCAGGTTGTAATGCCAGGGGGAACATGTGTACAGTGTAGGCAGTGCTACCAAGTTACCCATTTCCAAAAGGGAGACTTTTTGGCTGGTCCTGGATTTTGCTCACATCTTTTTCAGTAGTAGCTCAAGGTGAGTTACATTCAGGTACTCTGGATACTTCTCTGTCCCAGGAGGGCTCACAATCTAAGTTTGTACCTGAGACAATGAGGGGTTAAGTGACTTGTCCAAGATCACAAGGAGCAGCAGTGGGATTTGAACCAGCCACCTCTAGATTGCAAGACCAGTGCTCTAACCACTAGGCCACTCCTAACCTCAATCCTGGTGCATTATGGTACCTGCAACACTGATTTCAATGGCTAGAATCATGGACTACAAGTCCCACACTGCTTTGGGATGTAAGTTTAAAACCAGGACCGACCAAAAAGTCTCCCTCCTGGAATGGGTAACTTGGCAGTTCTGCGTAGGTGTGACGGACTGCCTGAAAAATAGGTGCCGTCCGAAGTCCGTTTGGGGGAGCAGTCACTCCCCTGGCGCCCCACCGAGCTATGCCTCTGGAGGCCAGTATGCAATGCTTTGTGGCGTGGAGTGGAGGAGTGGCCTAGTGGTTAGAGCACTGGTCTTGCAATCCAGAGGTGCAGGTTCAAATCCCACTGCTGCTCCTTGTGACCTTGGGCAAGTCACTTAACCCTCCATTGCCTCAGGTACAAACTTAGATTGTGAGCCCTCCTGGGGCAGAGAAATATCCAGAGTACCTGAATGTAACTCACCTTGAGCTACTACTGAAAAAGGTGTGAGCAAAAATCTAAATAAATAAATTTCTAAGTTACAGTCAAATCAGCACTGCAGGTCATATAATTCATCAAAACAGGGTTGTTAGAAATCCAGGACTGGACCTGAAATCCCCTTGCCTGAACTGGATAATGTAGTAGCTCTTAGTGAAGGAGCAAAATAAACTTGCTGTGATGAGCCTGAACAATAGCAAACCATCTTCCTTAAAGAAAGAAGCTTGCTAATATTCTTTTGTTCAGTGTTCCTTACCGGAATTTCGGTCCCTTGCACGGTATATTGTGACGAGGAGCTGTCCAAGGCAAGATTGATTTTTTTTTTTTCTTTGACACGTTATGGAAGATGCACCATAATAGTTTGCTTAATGTTCAACGCCCCCTCACTTTTCACCCAGCTGCCATTTCTGAATACTTGCTGTAGAACTAGAAGGCAGCGAGCAGCCCGAGCTCATTTATTATATGGAGTATACAGTGCACGCTGTGGGTTTTTTTTCTAATTGCTGATTATTATATGTCAGTCTAATGAGTCGGTTGAGCTGTTTGTACATTCCAATGAATTCACTTGGGCGTAGAAAGGAAGTGAGGGCTTGGTAAATATAGCATTCTGGCAGCAGTGGTATGCCGATAAACTTCTAAAGCACAGCTCACACTGGGTGTTCCTATGCTGAAGGACTATGTTCTTTCTTATTGGGCTACGTGTAACACTTTGAGGCCCTTTCACAAAGGCGCGCTGAAAAATGGCTTGCAGTACTGTAGAAGTGTGTTTTGGGCACTCCCAGAATCATTTTTCAGGGCACCTGTAAAAAATTGCCTTTTTGAACAATTTTTGCCGAAAATGGACGTGCGGCAAAATGAAAGTTGCCGCGCGTCCACTTTGGGTCTGAGACCTTACCACCAGCCACCAGCCACTGCGGTAAGGTCTCACACGGTAACCGGGCGGTAATGGTCTATGCGCATAAAATGCCGATTACGGCCCGATTACCACCCGCGCACCAGAAAATAAAAACCTTTTCTGGCGTGCGTAGCGAACGTGCATCAAAAATGAAATTACCGCAAGGGCCAGGTGGTAGCCGGGCGGTATCTCAAACTTGATGCAGGTTGGCCTACACGGCTTAGTAAAAGGGCCACGTTGTGAGGGCCAGGTAAAGCGCAGTCAGTGATGTCATCATCCTGAGCTACTGTGATGTTTCTCATCGCTTCTTTGCCTCTTTTTGGCTGAGGTCAATTCAAAGGTCTAAGTCATGAGTTGGGGATGTCTTCATGATGAGACTGAGACTGTCGTTTCTTTCTCTATAATATCATCAAAATTCGCCCTTTCCTTTCTGAGCACACTACCAGAACCCTCATTCACACTCTTATCACCTCTCGCTTAGAGTATTGCAACTTGCTTCTCACAGGTCTCCCACTTAGCCATCTCTCTCCTCTTCAATCTGTTCAAAATTCTGTTGCACGACTAATATTCCACCAGTGTCGTTATGCTCATATTAGCCCTCTCCTCAAGTCACTTCACTGGCTTCCTATCCGTTTCCGCATACAGTTCAAACTCCTCTTATTGACCTATAAGTGCATTCACACTGCAGCTCCTCAGTACCTCTCCACTCTCATCTCTCCCTACATTCCTCCTAGGGAACTCCATTCACTGGGTAAATCTCTCTTATCTGCAGCCTTCTCCTCCACTGCTAACTCCAGACTCCTTTCCTTTTATCTTGCTGCAACATATACCTGGAATAGACTTCCTGAGCCCGTACGTCATAGTAACATACATAGTAGATGACGGCAGAAAAAGACCTGCATGGTCCATCTAGTCTGCCCAAGATAAACTCATATCTTGAATTTGTACCTGTCTTTCAGGGCACAGACCGTATAAGTCTGCCCAGCAGTATTTCCCGCCTCCCAACCACCAGTCCCGTCTCCCATCACCGGCTCTGGTACAGACCGTATAAGTCTGCCCTCCCCTATCCTAGCCTCCCAACCACCACCCCCCTCTTCCCCCCACCTGCTCCGCCACCAGGGGTGTGCTGGTAAATTGTTAACAGGGGGCTCTCTCTCGCCAGCAAAGTAAAAGAGAATTCAGGAGGGGCCCAAGCCCACATTTTGGGATCCATTTGTTAAAGTAGCCATGGAGAACCGGCTCCCAAAATTCTTAAAAACTTAACAAATGGCTCTCGAGAGCCTGTGAGAGCCTGCTCCAGCATACCACTGTCCGCCACCCAATTTCAGCTAAGCTTCTGAGGATCCATTCCTGCTGCACAGGATTCCTTTATGCATATCCCACGCATGTTTGAATTCCGTTACCGTTTTCATCTCCACCACCTCCCGCGGGAGGGCATTCCAAGCATCCACCACCCTCTCCGTGAAAAAATACTTCCTGACATCTTTTTTGAGTCTGCCCCCCTTCAATCTCATTTCATGTCCTCTCGTTCTACCGCCTTCCCATCTCCGGAAAAGATTTTTTTGCGGATTAATACCTTTCAAGTATTTGAACGTCTGTATCATATCACCCTTGTTCCTCCTTTCCTCCAGGGTGTACATGTTCAGGTCAGCAAGCCTCTCTTCATACGTCTTGGAACGCAAATCCCATACCATTCTCGTAGCTTTTCTTTGCACCACTTCCATTTTTTTTAACATCCTTCGCAAGGTACGGCCTCCAAAACTGAACACAATACTCCAGGTGGGGCCTCACCAACGACTTGTACAGGGGCATCAACACTTCCTTTCTTCTGCTGATCACACCTCTCTCTATACAGCCTAGCAACCTTCTCGCTACGGCCACCGCCCTGTCACACTGTTTCGTCGCCTTCAGATCCTCGGATACTATCACCCCAAGATCCCTCTCCCCCTCAGTACCTATCAGACTCTCCCCGCCTAACACATACGTCTCTCGTGGGTTTCTACTCCCTAAATGCATCACTTTGCATTTCTTCGCATTGAATTTTAATTGCCAAACCTCAGACCATTCTTCTAGCTTCCTCAGATCCCTTTTCATGCTTTCCACTCCCTCCCGGGCGTCCACTCTGTTGCAAATCTTAGTATCATCCGCAAATAGGCAAACTTTACCTTCTAACCCTTCGGCAATGTCACTCACAAATATATTGAACAGAATCGGCCCCAGCACCGATCCCTGAGGCACTCCGCTACTCACCTTTCCCTCCTCCGAGCGAACTCCATTTACCACCACCCTCTGTCGTCTGTCTGTCAACCAGTTCCTAATCCAGTTCACCACTTCAGGACCTATCCTCAGCCCATCTAGTTTATTTAAGAGCCTCCTGTGAGGAACCGTGTCAAAAGCTTTGCTAAAATCTAAGTAGATTACGTCTATAGCACGTCGATGATTCAATTCTCCAGTTACCCAATCAAAGAATTCAATGAGATTCGTTTGGCACGATTTCCCTCTGGTAAAACCATGTTGTCTCGGATCTTGCAGCTTGTTGGCTTCTAGGAAATTCACTATCCTTTCCTTCAGCATGGCTTCCATTACTTTTCCAATAACCGAAGTGAGGCTTACTGGCCTGTAGTTTCCAGCTTCTTCCCTATCACCACTTTTGTGAAGAGGTACCACCTCCGCCGTTCTCCAGTCCCTCGGAACCTCTCCCGTCTCCAAGGATTTATTAAACAAATCTTTAAGGGGACCCGCCAGGACCTCTCTGAGCTCCCTCAATATTCTGGGGTGGATCCCGTCCGGTCCCATGGCTTTGTCCACCTTTAGCTTTCCAAGTTGTTGATACACACTCTCTTCCGTGAACGGTGCTATATCCATTCCATTCTCAGGTGTACTTTTGCCAGTCCCTCGCGGTCCTTCTCCAGGATTTTCTTCAGTGAAAACCGAACAAAAGTATGTATTTAGTAAATTGGCTTTTTCTTCATCATTATCTACATAGCGGTTCGCTGTATCTTTTAGTATCACAATTCCCTTTTTAGTCCTTCTTCTTTCACTAATATACCTGAAGAAATTTTTGTCACCCCTCACATTTCTAGCCATTTGTTCTTCCGCTTGTGCCTTCGCCAGACGTACCTCTCTCTTGGCTTCTTTCAGTTTCATCCGGTATTCCTCCCCGTGTTCCTCTTCTTGAGATTTTCTATATTTCTGGAACGCCAACTCTTTAGCCTTTATTTTCTCAGCCACTTTCTTGGAGAACCATATCGGTTTCCTTTTCCTCTTGCTTTTATTTACTCTCCTTACATAAAGTTCTGTGGCCCTATTTATTGCTTCTTTCAGCCTGGACCACTGCCCTTCCACTTCCTGTTCGTCCTCCCAGCCCATCATCTCCTTCCTCAGGTATTCCCCCATTTTACTAAAGTCAGCACGCTTGAAATCCAGGACTTTGAGTTTAGAGTGGCCGCCCTCCACTTCAGCTATTATATCAAACCAAACCGTTTGATGGTCACTGTTTCCCAGATGTGCACACACTCGCACATTTGACACACTATCCCCATTTGTGAGCACCAGATCCAGCATCGCTCCCTCCCTCGTGGGTTCCGTCACCATCTGTCTGAGCAGAGCACTTTGGAAAGCATCTACGATCTCTCTACTTCTTTCCGATTTGGCAGACGGAACCTTCCAATCTACATCCGGCAGATTGAAATCTCCCATCAACAGAACCTCTTTTTTCTTTCCTAATTTTTGAATATCTGCAATCAGATCTTTATCTAGTTCCTCTAATTGTGTGGGGGGTCTGTAGACAACACCCACGTGGACAGAAGTTCTATCCTCTCTTTTTAAGGTGATCCATATCGCTTCTTCATTTCCCCAGGTCCCTGTCATTTCAGTCGCCATGATATCATTCCTCACATACAGAGCTACATCTCTGTCGCCATGATATCATTCCTCACATACAGAGCTCCATCTCTGGCCATCTTCAAATCTAAGCTAAAAGCCCACCTTTTTGATGCTGCTTTTAACTTCTAACCCTTATTCACTTTGTTCAGAACCCTTATTTTATCATCCCCACTTTAATATTTCCTTATCTCTTGTCTGTCCTTTTTGTCTGTCCTAATTAGACTGTAAGCTCTGTGGAGCAGGGACTGTCTCTTCATGTTCAAGTGTACAGCACTGCGTACGACTAGTAGCGCTATAGAAATGATAGGTAGTAGTAGTAGTAACCTGTAGAACAGAACTTCACAAACTGTGGGTTGCGACCCTGAATGGGGTCACAAAACCCATAACTGGGGTCACAGCTTGGGTGGGCTCTCCATAGGTGCATCATTCTATATCTCCAGGGGCTCACACAATTTTGTTTAGCCATTATTAGGGGGTCATGGTTACAAAAACACTGACAAGAACCGCTGTGCAATATGCAGCATAAGGGAAGAAGAGCTGAGCATCCCACTACTCAACCCCACAAGGGACACAAAACTGCCCAGACACCGACCAACAGTAACAAAAAAAAAAAAAGCAGAATTGTTTTTCAAGTACTGTGGTTGCTGTATTCATTAACCTATTCAACCTGGAGATGTTGAAATAAAAGTCAACAGTCAAGTGGCAGGTGAAACCTTTTCATTAGATTCACAAAACATTTTGCTCGAATGCTAGCCATAAATGTATTTAGCCTGATAAAAAGATCTCGCCTACAAAAATATTGTTGGGCTTCATTTCTGCAAACGTTATAAGTACATAAGTAGGTAAGTATTGCCACACTGGGACAGACCAAAGGTCCATCAAGCCCAGCATCCTGTTTCCAACAGTGGCCAATCCAGGTCACAAGTACCTGGCAAGATCCCAAAAAAGTTCAATACATTTTATGCTGCTTATTCTAGAAATAAGCAGTGGATTTTCCCCAAGTCCATTTTAATAATGGTCTATGGACTTTTCCTTTAGGAGTCCATCCAAATGTTTTTTTTTGAAACCCTGCTAAGCTAACTGCTTTTACTACATTCTCTGGCAATGAATTGTAGAGTTTAATTCAGTGGTGTAGCTATGGGTGGGCCTGGGAGGGGGGCACAGGCCCACCCATTCTTGACTCAGGCCCACCCAGTGGTGGAACCCCACATCAACATTTCTCCTCGGAGGTATCCTGGCATCTGCCTGTCCATTGCTGAACTTAGACAGGCCCTTCCACACCATGCCACCCCCCCCCCCCCCAGAGATCTTTTAAAATATAGGGTTTTTTTTCACCTACCTCATCCATATCTCTCTTCCTCTGTGGTGTCTTGGCATCTGCCTGCCCATCGCTGAACCCCGTCCCTAGTGCCTGCAGTGATCCATTATTGCTGCCTGCGCTGGCCCTTGCTGATGTCATTTCCTGCTTCCTGTCTGGTGCATAGGAGCCAACTCTGTGGGTGCTTGAGCACCCCCAATATTGAGAAAATTTCTTCTATAAATCCAGGGAGGAGTTATTTCCACTGGGCTTAGCACCCCCAATAATTTTGAAAAGTTGCCTCCAGGGGGGTGGCATGGTGTGGAAGGGCCTGTCTAAGTTAACTCTGGCCCACTCAAAATACTGGGTCTGGCTAAGCCACTGGTTTAATTACACGTTGAGTGAAGAAATATTTTCTCTGATTCATTTTAAATGTACTACTTTGTAGCTTCATTATGCGCCCCCCTAGTCCTAGTATTTTTGGAAAGAGTAAACAAGTGATTCACGTCTACCCGTACCACTCCACTCATTATTTTCTAGACCTCTATCATATCTCCCTTCGCCAGACATGGATGGGAGGGCAGGGAAGAGGACAATCGCTGGACATGGAGGGGAGGGAAGAATCGCTGGACATGGAGGGGAGGGCAGGGGAGAGAGAACAAAAAAAGCTTACATGACAGCCTTCCTAGGGCCCGTTTCATTGTTGAGGAAACGGGCATGGTTCCACTAATTTATAAATATGTTAAAAGCAGTGATCCTGCTCTAATGAGCTGGATCCTCATTCATTCTGTCTATGTGTTATTCTGTAATGCACCATTATCTTGTGTGGTGCACATTTTACACAAAAAAAGGCATATACATAGCGGGGGCATGGGCCCCCGTAGATTTGGCCCTGGCCCCCCCACCGCCAACCCTCCCCTGCTGCCGCCGTCGGGTACCTTTGCTGGCGGGGGTCCCCAACCCCCGCCAGCCGAAGTCCTCTTCTCCGGCACGGCCGCATTGCTGATCTGCAAGGTCAGGCTTCTGTTTCTGTGAGTCTGATGTCCTGCACGTACGTGCAGGACATCAGACTCACAGAAACAGAAGCCTTGCAGATCAGCAACGCAGCTGCGCCAGAGAAGAGGATTTCGGATGGCGGGGGTTGGGGACCCCCACCAGCAAAGGTACCCAACGGCGGCAGTGGCGGGGGAGGGTTGGCAGTGGCGGGAAGGGGGGTCGAAAGGATTGGCACCGAGGGGGGTCAAATATGGTGGTGGCAGCGGCGGTGGCGGTGGGGGTCAAAAATGGCAGGGGGGTCGGCAGTGCCAGGGGGGGTGCTAAAATGTGCCCCCTCACCTCGGGCTCTGCACCTCCCTTCCCACCGAAGTCTGGCTACGCCCCTGGTACATACACAGAGCCTGGGTTCACACTTACATATGTTACTTATATAATACTATAAGGCTCATTTTCAAATTTTTGCCAAAATTTCCAAATCGCTGTTTTTGAAACCCATTTTTAAGACGGTTTTCTAAACAGTGTGTCCAAATGATAAGGGGACAGACTGGGGGTGTGGTGGGGGGTGGGATATGGGCGTTCCCAAGTGGATCCCACTTGTGACTGATATAATCATTGACAAAACCCCCCAGCTACCAAAACCTGTGTATTTATATCTTTTTTTGTACAATTTTGTAGTTTTCATTTTGTATTTCTTTCACACTTCAAAGTGCATCGTTGTTTGATACTCAAAAACCAAACAGAATGGCTGGTAGTTGGCACAAAAATTCAGGCTTGGTCGCAAGAAAAAAATGGACCAAGTAAAATCGGCCAAGTGTTCGTCAGGGACGCCCTTCTTTTTTCCATTATCGGCCGAGGACGCCCATGCGTTAAGCACGCCCCAGTCCCGCCTCCGCTACGCTTACGACATGTCCCCGGGAACTTTGGTCGTCCCCGCGATGGAAAGCAGTTGGGGATGCCCAAAATCGGTTTTCGATTATGACGATTTGGGCGACCCTGGGAGAAGGACGCCCATCTTCCGATTTGTGTCGAAAGATGGGTGTCTTTCTGTCTCGAAAATAAGCCTGATTATTTTGATCTACACCAGCTTTCACCATTTTACTGCAGTCACCATCCTTTGATTTGGAAATAAAGGGACAGAGATATTATTATTTCTTTGTTATTTATAATCATACCTTTTGGGGATAGACTCATGACTCATTTTGAGAAGTTAGTCAGCCTGTCTGCTTTTTCTATTTTAATTCTGGAATTACAATTTTTTTTTCTCCTTGTTGATAATATCACTGGTTTCTCTTCATATTGGGGAACTTCAGCACATTGATGCTATTTATTTCAATTTTTTCCCAGTTGTGGGGCTCTTTCACTAAAGAGTGTTAAACCCTTAGGGTATGTTTACTAAGGTGCGTTAGCGTTTTTAACATGCCTTTATTTATTTTTATTTTTTTATTTTTGTTACATTTGTACCCCGCGCTTTCCCACTCATGGCAGGCTCAATGTGGCTAAAATAAGGTGCGTTAAACGCTAATGCGCCTATACATTTCTATGGGCACGTTCATTATTATACAGTCACAACGGTTGTTCTCTCATGTTATGGTCTTGCTTTGGTTGATGTTATGAATCCTAGTTCAAGTTTATTTTTTTCATTAAACTTTGTACCTCACTTTTCTCTGAAGCAGGTTACAATCATAAAACTGAACAACGAAACTATAACAAATTATCCCAAAGGAATAATTCATGTAAAAATTAGAATATGACGGCACAGGTGAATTGCAAGTCCTCTCTAGCCCATCCACGTTAACTGCTATTATCATGCCATAGACTGGTGTTGCTCAAACCAGTCCTTAGGGTCACCAGTCAATCAAGTTTTCAGGTTACCTATCAATACTGAATGTGCCTGAGCTACACCTGCATATTTTGCAACAGTACATGCAAAAAAAACAAATGTGGAGGAGTGGCCTAGTGGTTAGAGTGGTGGACTTTGGTCCTGGGGAACTGAGGAACTGAGTTCCATTCCCACTGCAGGCACAGGCAGCTCCTTGTGACTCTGGGCAAGTCACTTAACCCTCCATTGCCCCATGTAAGCCGCATTGAGCCTGCCATGAGTGGGAAAGCGCAGGGTACAAATGTAACAAAAATAAAATAGATACTATTGGAGATTCTACATAGAATGTTGCTACTATTGGAGATTCTACATGGAATGTTGCTACTATTGAGATTCTGTTGCTACTATTGGAGATTCTACATGGAATGTTGCTATTCCACTAGCAACATTCCATGTAGAAGGCTGCGCAGGCATCTGTTTCTATGAGTCTGACGTCAGACTCACAGAAACAGAAGCCTGCGCGGCTGCAAGGACAGGCTTCTACATGGAATGTTGCTAGTGGAGGAGTTGCCTAGTGGTTAGGGTGGTGGACTTTGGTCCTGAGGAACTGAGTTTGATTCCCACTTCAGGCACAGGCAGCTCCTTGTGACTCTGGGCAAGTCACTTAACCCTCTATTGCCCCAGGTACAAATAAGTGCCTAAGCCACACTTAGCCTGCCATGAGTGGGAAAGCATGGGGTACAAAAAAAAAAATATATATATATATACCTCATGCATATTCATTAGGAATATCTTTTTTTTTTTTTTTTGCAATATCTTTATTGAGGAATGATACACACAGCGGGCACATCAAAGCAAGTAATAACACAGAACAAATACATTGGTAGAACAAGTACATTAGGAGGTTAACTGCCCTCGTGTACCATTCACATTTTTTCTATACCCCCAACAACCCCCCCCCCAAAGTACCCCACCCACCCCTCCATCTCCCTTACTCCGTGTAGGATAGGCAGTGGCTTCCCACCCAGCTGAGCTTGCAAAGACTTCCAAAGGTCTGTGTACATTCCTGAAATCTTTCCCCTTGAGTTAGGTATCTGCATCAGCTCCCAAGATGCCATCTACAGCATGCTAGCCTTCCACTCGGCCAGGGGTGGGGGCTTCTTCCCCGCCCAGTGACGGAGCACTGTTTTCCGAGCCAGCATCAGCGCCAGAAGCACAAAACGATGCTGATGTTCCAAAAGGCCCTGGTCGCTTAAGATTAGAGTCCAAACCCAATAAAAGAGACGCATATGTCCATTCACATGTGGAATATCTTGAAAATCCAACTGGCTTTCAGAGAGAGCCCAAGGATGGGCTTAAACCTACTACTACTACTACTTAACATTTCTAAAGCGCTACTAGGGTTACGCAGCGCTGTACAATTTACATAGAGGGACAGTCCCTGCTCAAAGAGCTTACAATCTAGTAGACAAGTGAACGGTCAAATTGGGGCAGTCTGGATTTACTGAACGGTAAGGGTTAGGTGCCGAACGCAGCAATGAAGAAGTGGGTTTTAAGCAGAGACTTGAAGACGGGCAGGGAGGGGGCTTGGCGTAAGGGCTCAGGAAGGTTGTTCCAAGCATAGGGTGAGGCGAGGCAGAATGAGCGGAGCCTGGAGTTGGCGGTGGTGGAGAAGGGTACAGAGAGGAGGGATTTGCCCTGTGAACGGAGGTTTCGGGCGGGAACGTAAGGGGAGATGCCATAGACCCCAGCTGACTTGTGGCTTTTTTTTTTTTCACTTCATCACAACTGAGAATCTCTTGTGCTTATCCCAGGTTTTATTGAATTCCGCTGCTGTTTTGTTTCAAACTCCTTGTAAGCCTAAATCGACCCCTTTGAAAACTGACAATGGCTGAAACCACTGTTCCCTCTAAGCGAGAGTCCTCCATCTGCATTGCTGCCAGTAGGAGGCGCTGCTTCAATACTGTCTTTTCAATTACTAGAGTAGGTTAAGGACTCCCACACAATTTACCCTCCCCCCCCCCCCCCCCCCCCCCCACTAAAAGGAGCATACCGGACGTGAGGGGAAGAGAGAGCAGGGCAGGCAATGCGGCGGCACCAGAGACCAGCGCTGGACAAAGGCTTCAGCTGGTGGGGGTTGGGGACCCCCGCCAGCCGAACCAGGGGCTGAGAGCAAATTTGGGGGCCCTAAGCCCCCAAGGCTCCATGTAGCTACGTCACTGATAGATAGATATATAGAGAGAGAGTACAGAATGACATGGGGATAGGGACAGAGCCCATGGGGACGGGAACGGGGACACATCCCATGGGGACGAGGTAGGGACGGGGACAGAGCCCGTGAGGATGGGGACAGAGCCCAAGAGGATGGGAACAAACTTTGTCCCGGTGTCACTTTTTACTTTGAAGCCTGTTAATGAATTGGACTGTTTATATTTGATTGATGCAGACAACAATATTTTTATTTTTTGGAAAAACAAGCAAACACGCTGGCCACAGCTAACATAATTTGCATGGGGGGATCCTGTACATCCTGCTATCAGCACATCTTCTAAGAAGACATCTTCTATTGCAGGAAGGACTGTGGAAGAGAGGAGAGCTAGAATGAATCCTGAGATTGTTGATGACTTCTTATTCATTGATTAAAAAATCAAAATGGTGCTTCATAGGGCATATTTCTCCCCTCTAGGGCTTACAGAACGGGTTGTATTTTGTACCCCCCTGGATATTTAACAGGGTGGATTAGGATTCCTTAGGGTAGTAGAAGTCAGCTATTGTTGGGGTTGGAGGGGTAGAGGGTGGGTTATTATAGCTGCTTGTTGTTATTAGGGGGAAAGGGAATGGGGCTTGATATACTGCCTTTTTGTGGGGTTTTTTGTAACTACATTCAAAGCAGTTTACATAGTATATAGAGGTACTTATTTGTACCTGGGGCAATGGAGGGTTAAGTGACTTGCCCAGAGTCACAAGGAGCTGCAGTGGGAATTGAACTCAGTTCCCCAGGATCAAAGTCCACTTCACTAACCACTAGGCTAGTCCTCCACTAATAACATTCCATGTAGAAGCCTGCCCTTGCAGATCAGCAATGCGGCCGGCCGTGCAGGCTTCTGTTTCTGTGAGTCTGACGTCCTGCACATACGTGCAGGACGTCAGACTCACAGAAACAGAAGCTTGCGCGGCAGCATTGCTGATCTGCAAGGGCAGGCTTCTACATGGAATGTTGCTAGTGGAATAGCAACATTAATATTCCATGTAGAATCTCAATAGTAGCAACATTCCATCTAGAATCTCAAATAGGGAAAGGGAAATGGGACCTGATATACTGCCTTTCTGAGGTTTTTGCAATTACATTCAAAGCAGTTTACATATATTCAGGTACTTATTTTGTACCAGGGGCAATGGAGGGTTAAGTGACTTGCCCAGGGTCACAAGGAGCTGCAGTAGGAATCAAACCCAGTTCCCCCAGATCAGAGTCCGCTGCACTAACCACTAGGCTACTCCTCCACACCTTGTAATTTATACACACCAGTTATATACTTTAATAAAAAGATTTAAATATAAAATCATAAGTGATCGAGGTCTCTGCAGACGAGAACAAAGCCCACGGGGATGGGGCGGGGACAGAACCTGCGGAGATGGAGACAGGGCTTGCAGGGACGGGATGGGGACGGAGACAGGGCCGGCGGGGATGGGGTGGAGATGGAGACAGAACCCACGGGGACAGGGTGGGGACGGAGACAGAACCCACGGGGACAGGGTGGGGATGGGGACAAATTTTATCCCTGTGTCATTCTCTAAGAGAGAGAAAGAGAGAGCGAGAGAGAATCGCTGTAAATTCCGGCACTACAGCAGAAAACGTCTGTTCCTGTGTGCACTCAGCGTTCATCTTTCTCCTGTGTTTTCTTATTTTGTTCCTCTGTGCCCCAGCAGTCTAGCCAAGTGACCAGTTCCCTTAGGTTCTGTGGTCAAAGCCCAGAGACCACCGGCATAACCAGCACCAGGCTTTCAATTAACCCCGTCAGCCATACACCTTACATCAGCACACGCCCTATACATGTATGTCTAAACAATTGAGGTGAGGTTTGCCTCCCTCCCACTCCCCACTGTTCAATTCAGTTTTGCAAAGGCCCCACACACACTGATTGTTCTTGCTGCATTTTGCAAAAAAAAAACGCTCCTGGATTTTTCTTATACTATACACATCTGCCCACACTTAACGCCTACAGGGTTCTATCATGTGACTCTGCGTTCGAAAGCTTATTAATGGCAATGTTGTAGACGTTTACTGAAGCAAGTTCAGCGGGGCTGTTATTGTGCCCATTCAATCCTTTGATTTGCTTCACTTCAGCAAAAGAAAGTGGAAAATTGCACTTCTGTAACGTTAACCAGTTTAATATTGCTGTAACATATTAAACTCTAAATTTCAGTGTGATGCCAATTTGTTCCGATCCAAATGGCAAGCACCGGGGCTCATTACTGTACATTAATGGCTTATCTTTCAAATCGTGTTCAAGGATTTCTGTCTGTTTTAATGCTCATAAAATGGAAGTACATTCCTGTGCTTGGCAGAAAGCTGCCCCCTCACAGATTACTCCTGCTAAGAATATTAATATGCAAATCCGCAGAGGGAGGAATGTGCAAGCGTTTAAATATGCTGGTTACCAGCACCTCAAAATAAAACCAGGGAGCACTTACCATTGTTCACCATGACAGGCTCATGAGAAGTACATATGCAAAGAGCTTTGCCATTCCAGTTATGATTTAATATTAATAATGTTTATTTAAGTAGAGCCAGCCAGGAGTTTTAGTGACAGAGCTGGGTTGGATTCCTGGTCTCGGGGAACGAGTGGGATTGTGGGTGCTGTACGGGAAGGGGAGGAATCAAAGTCATTGTGGAATGGCAACCCCTAGTGGCTAGGTTCACTTTTGGGGTATGCAACCTGTGTGATTATACAAAGCACTATTCCCAGTGGGGTGTCACCATGCCCTTCCTTCTGTCGTCCAACAAGAAATCATTTCCAACGGTTTGCACCACAGAAAATATAACGATGGAAAAGGGATCTGCAGACATGAAGCAAAGAATAATTCTGGATCAAGCTCCTCCAGTGCTAATCACTGGATACTATTTTGCACCCATGTGCAAGCATACATGTATAGAACTAGACTCTATATATGGCACCTGAAAAATCAGCACCAAAAGTGTTTAACCCTAGGTGTATTCTGTAAACCGTGCCTAGATTTAGGTGTGGTTTATAGAATACTAGTAAAAGAGGCCCGTTTCGTAGAAGAATGAAACTGGCGCTAGCAAGGTTCCACGCCCCCCTCCCTACCTCCATCTCCTCCGAGTTCCAGGCCCCCCTCCCCTTCGAGTTGCAGCACCCCCATCCCCTGCCCTTTGAGTTCCACGGCCCCCTCCCCCTCGAGTTGGAGGCCCCCCTCCCCTTCCAGCTGCAAGATGCCCCCCCTCCCCTTCAAGTTGCACGAAGCCCCCCCTCCCCTTCAAGTTGCAGGACGCCCCCTCCCTCCACTCCCCTTCGAGTTCCACGGCCCCCCTCTCCTCGAGTTCAATGCCCCGCGCTTCCCTCCCTCAAAGTGCAAGCAGGACCTGTCCTCCGGCAGCTCCTCGCCTTCATGCGTGCCAGCTCTAATTTAAAAATTGTTACCTCGGGGTCTGGCGTCAGCATTGAAGGCGAGTGGCGATTCACACTGCCTTCCCATCTGTCTGAGCTCTGCCTCTGGGGGGGGGGCGGGACTGCTGAACTGGGAGGGGATGGAGATGGTGGTGTGAACTCGTAGCGCCCGTGCTTGAGGCATGTCGCAGTTTCCCAGGCAACACGGTGACGTCACCGGAAGGCTTCAGACATTACGAACTAGGCTTCAACTTCCTGGCAGTCAGCTTCAGAATGTTGGAGGTGCAAATTATTATAGTAGATGCCTAGCTGGTTTATAGAATACACCTGACCCAGTATTTTGGATGGGCCCAGAGTTAACAGACAGGCCCTTCCACACCATACCATACCCTTCCCCCCTCTGACAGGAGAATTAGCGCAGAATAGTGAGCAGCTAATTAATACCGTGATTTTAACACGGCATTCATTTACTTGTTCATTAATCTGAGCATGCACTAGAATCACAATAGAATTTGATCCTACCGCAACCCTTTGAGCATCGGGCCCTAATCGCATAACTATAAGGGAGGCAATACACTTGGGTGGAGCATGAGTGAAAAAGAAGCAGAGAAGAACCGTACTCCACATTCGAACGCCAAAGGAATAACACAGTGGAGAGACTATGAAGGTAGCCAGAAACGTTTTATTAACGACCTTCATAAGACTCGACACAGTTGTATTTCGGCTTACAAGGCCTTCATCGGACATCTAAAGAATATAAAAACACAAATAAAAATATACATGTAATGATCAACACTTACATAAACCATTAAAAATAATAAATTGGAAGGGGGTTGGCACTGTATGTTAAAGAGGTCATTGAGTCAAGCAAAATAAAAATTCTGCATGAAACAGATAGCAGTGTAAAATCCTTATGGATAAACATTCCATGTGTGGAAGGAATGAATATATGCGTAAGGCTATACGGCTGTCCACCAGGCCAGAGTGATCAGACAGATGAAGGTATGTTAACAGAAATTAGCAAAGCTAGCAACAATACTAGATGATTTCAATGACCCCAATATTGACTGGTTAAATGCCACATCAGGGAATGCTAGGGAGCTAAAATTCCTAGATGTAATAAATGACTGCTTCTTGGAAAAACTGACAAGAGAGGGAGCTATTTTAGATCTAGTCCTTAGTGGAATGCAGAATTTAGGTCAAGAGGTGTTGGGTCCACTGGGAAACAGTGATCAAAACACGATCAAATTTGACTTAATAACTGGAGTGCAGTCACTAAGGAAATGTACTGTAGCAGCATTTAAATTTCAAAAGGGTAACTATGATAAAATGAGGAAAACAGTTATACAAACTCTGAAAGGCTCGGCTGCAAAGATTAAGACTTTAAATTGGGCATGGACGTTGATTAAAAATACCATTTTGGAAGCCCAGACTAGATGTATTCCACATATTAATAAAGGTAGAAAGAAGAGCAAATGACATCCAGCTTGGTTAAAGGAAGACATGAAAGAGGCTATTAGAGCCGAAAGAACATCTTTCAGAATGTAGAAAAAAAGACATCTGAATGAAGAAAATAAGAAGCAATATAAGCACTGGCAAATTAGATTCAAAGCATTGGTAAAGAAGGCCAAAAGAGAATACGAAAATAAACTTACCTTGGAGGCAAAAACTCATAGTAATAACTTTTTCAGGTACATCAGAAAGAGAAAGCTTGTGAGGGAATCCGTAGGACCGATAGATCATTAATGAGTAAAAGGGGCACTCAGGGAGAACTAGGCCTATTGCTCATGTTTGATCTATTCTTACTGTACACCGCCTTGAGTGAATTCCTTCAAAAAGGCAGTAAATAAATCCTAATAAATAAATAAATAAATAGCAGAACGACTGAATGAATTCCTTGCCTCGGTCTTTACTGAAGAAGATTGTTTTCAAGAGCGATGATGCAGAGGAACTGAAAGAAATCTCAGTGAACCTGGAAGATGTGCTGAGTCAAATTGACAAATTAAAGAGTAATAAATCACCTGGACCAGATGGTATATGTACACCCAAGGGTACTGAAACAACTCAAATATGAAACTGCAGATCTGCTGTTAGTGATCTGTAACTTGTCATTAAAATCCATAGTATCTGAAAATTAGAGGGTAGCCAATATAAAGCCTATTTTTAAAAAACGATCCAGGGGTGATTCAGGTACTTACAGACCAGTAAGCCTGATGTCAGTACCTGGCAAAATAGTGGAAACTATTGTAAAGAATGAAATCATAGAACAAGGGAAGTCTTACCTCACTAATTTGCTTCACTTCTTTGAAGGCGTGAAAATACATGTGGATAAAGGTGAAACAGTTGATGTTAATATATCTAGATTTTCAGAAAACATTTTACAAAGTCCCCTCATAATAGACTCCTGAGAAAATTAAAAACCCACGGGATAAGAGGCAATGTTCTGTTGTGGATTAGGAACTGGTTGATGGATAGAAAACAGAGGGTAGGGTTATATGGACAATTCTCTCAGTGGAGAAGGGTGGAGTGCCCCAGGGATCTGTACCGGGACTGGTACTATTCATTTATTTGCTGCATTTGTACCCCACATTATCCCACCCATTTGCAGGCTCAATGTGGCTTACATTATATTGCAAAAGATATAATTATGAACAGAGTAAGAGGTTTGTTCTAATTTAACATATTACTATGTAAGAAATAAGGAAGATATGTCTGTAGAATGATTTACATAACATATAATAAAAAGCAGTAAAATATAATGACTAATAATGATAATATGATTAATATAATCAATTCAGAGGGATCAGTAAGTGGTTGGTTTAGATATAGAATAATCAAGTCGTTAAGGAGGATTCTTATTGAAAGTTTCTTCGAACAAGTGCGTTTTCAATAATTTCCTGAAGTCTGTCGAGTCACGTGTTATTTTTATAGTATTCGGTAGTTTATTCCATGCTTTTATGCAGAGGTGTGTGAAGGTAGATGCGTGTAATGGTTTGTATTTGAGTCTTCTACAATTAGGGTAGTGGAGGTTTAGGAAGGTACGTGATGAACTTTTGATGTTTCATGCCGGTACGTCAATTAGGTCTGACGTGTTTGTATTTATTAATGATCTGGAAATGGGAACAACGAGTGAGGTGATTAAATTTGCAGACCACACAAAAATATTCAAAGTTGTTAAAATGCATGTGGATTGTGAAAAATTGCAGGAAGACCTTAGGAATTTGGAAGACTGGGCATCCAAATGGCAGGAGAGCTTTAATGTGGACAAGTGCAAAGTGATTTATATTGGGAAGAATAATCCAAATCATAGTTATTTGATACTAGGCTCCACCCTAGGAGTCAATACCGAACAAAAAGACCTAGGTGCCATTCAGGCTTATTTTTGAAAGTGATCGCTGGCGATCTTCCGACATAAATCAGGAGATGGCCGGCAATCTCTCAAAAGCAGCAAAATCGGTATAATCGAAAGCAGCTTTTTTGACAGCATCGCCGCTTTCCCGTCGCCTCGCCGGCGAAAGTTCAAGGGGGCGTGTCGGTGGTGTAGCGAAGATGGGACATGGGCGGGCATGGGTGTGGCTACCAGATGGCCGGCTTTTGCGGATAATGGGAAAAAAAGTGGCGTTAATCAGTATTTCGCCGGGTTTACTTGGTCCTTTTATTTTCACAACCAAGCCTCAAAAAGGTGCCCCAACTGACCAGATGACCACCGGAGGGAATGGGGGATGACCTCCCTGTAGTCCCCCAGTGGTCACCAACCCCCTCCCATACTAAAAAAATAAAAATAAAACCCTTTTTTTACCAGCCTGTATGCCAGCCTCAAATGTCATACCCAGCTCCCTGACAGCAGTATGCAAGTCCCTGAAGCAGTTTTTAATGGGTGCAGTGCACTTCAGGCAGGCAGACCCAGGTCCATCCCCCCTACCTGTTACACTTGTGGTGCTAAGTGTTGAGCCCTCCAAACCCCCCCCAAAACCCACTGTACCCACATGTAAGTGCCCCCCTTCACCCATAAGGGCTATGGTAATGGTGTAGAGTTGTGGGGAGTGGGTTTGGGGGGGATTTGGGGGGCTCAGCACCCAAGGTAAGAGAGCTATGCACCTGGGAGCTATTTGTGTATTTTTAAAAATTTTTAGAAGTGCCCCCTAGGGTGCCCGGTTGGTGTCCTGGCATGTCAGGGGGACCAGTGCACTACAAATGCTGGCTCCTCCCATGACCAAATGCCTTGGATTTCGCCGGGTTTCAGATGGCCGGCATTTTTTCCCATTATCACTGAAAAACAAAACCGGCCATCTCAAACCCGGCGAACTCTGGCATTTGGCTGGGCTAAACCGTATTATCAAAAAAAAAGATGGCCGGCCATCTTTTTTGATAATACGGTTCCGGCCAGCTGTTGCACCGCCGCCACAATAGATCGCTGGCGAACTATTTTGCTGGCGAAGTTCCATTATGCCCCTCATTGTGGACAATATGCTGAAATCTTCTGCCCATTGTGCGACACCAGCCACAAAAACAAACAGGATGCTAGGAATTATTAGGGAAGGGATAGAAAATGACAAAGAATATTATAATGCCTCTGTATCGCTCCATGGTGTGACCACACCTTGAGTACTGTGTGCAATTCTGGTCGCCCTATCTTTAAAAAAAAAAAGATATAGCAGAATTAGAAAATGTTCAAAGAAGGGCGATCAAAATGATTACGGGGATGGAACTCCTCTCTTATGAGGAAAGGCTTAAGACAGTGGTTCCCAAACCTGGTCCTGAAGGCACCCCAGCCAGTCAGGTTTTATTTTTATTTATTTATTTTTTGTTACATTTGTACCCCGCACTTTCCCACTCATGGCAGGCTCAATGCGGCTTACATATTACATACAGGTACTTATTTGTACCTGGGGCAATGGAGGGTTAAGTGACTTGCCCAGAGTCACAAGGAGCTGCCTGTGCCTGCAGTGGGAATCGAACCCAGTTCCCCAGGACCAAAGTCCACCACACTAACCACTAGGTGACTCCTCCACTAGCAGCATTCCATGTAGAAGCCTGCCCTTGCAGCCGTGCAGGCTTCTGTTTCCATGAGTCTGATGTCCTGCAGGACATACGTGCAGGACGTCAGACTCACAGAAACAGAAGCCTGCGCGGCTGATCTGCAAGGGCAGGCTTCTACATGGAATGTTGCTTGTGGAATAGCAACATTAACATTCCATGTAGAATCTCAAATAGTAGCAACATTCCATGTAGAATCTCAAATAGGGAAAAGGGAATGGGACTTTCTGTGGGGTTTACATAGTATATACAGGTACTTATTTGTACCTGGGGCAATGGAGGGTTAAGTGACTTGCCCAGAGTCACAAGGAGCTGCCTGTGCCTGAAGCAGTGGCGTAGCCAGAAGTCAATTTTTGGGTGGGCCCAGGTTGGATGGGTGGGCACTAGACAGTGGTGTGCTGGTAAATGTTTAACAACAGGCTCTCTCCCCGGTCCACCTCACCCCCCCCCCCCCCCCCGTCCACCTGTGCACCTCCCCTCAAAATTGCAGAGCTGGCTATAGCCGGGGAGAGAGCCTGGGGGGGGGGGGGGCAATGCATTACTCTCTCCAGGAAAAAAAAATTAAATGATCCCAGGTTCCAATTTAATTCATGTTTAATGTGGGATAAAATGCCATAAATAAGTAAATAAATATAAACTTTTAATGAGCACCTGATTCTCAAAGTGGACATATTCCAAACACTATAATGAAAATAAAATGATTTTTTTTCGAGTCAAGATGGCGCCGACACGCTGAACGCTGTAAACCTCCTCAGAACAATTCGCTGCTGAACTTGATTTTCCTCAAAAAATAATGCCCCACAAGCGAAAAGGGTTGGTGAGAGCCTTACCTTCTCAGGCTCTTATGTCCTCCCCGATGCAGCGAACTCTGGACGGATTTGCAATTTGACGTCCACCAGGTGATTTGGGAGGAGGAAATCCGCTTGACGCCAGTGCACGGGCTCAGACGTCGCTGGAAGTTGAGACCTCTTTGTCTCCCCCGACTGTTGGTACTCCACTCTGCCCAGCCGCGATTCGGGAAGGGGTTGCTGAACTACAAGCTCCAGAAGTCGGAGGTGGTGTGGCCAGCGGAGAGGGCCCCCTCCCAGAGTTGGAGTCGGCTGTTGAAGGTAAATCGACGCAGGAGATCCCGCCAAGAGTGGTAATGCTTGACATGCTTTGGCAGTCAATGCAAAAAATGCAAGAAGCTGTGAAAACTAATGAAAAATTCATTGCAGTGATGAAAGATAATATGTCTATGCGTCAAAGGATTGAACAAATAGAAAACTATAATAGGCGATTGAACATGCAAATTCTTAATTTCCCCAAACCAGTAGGAATGTTACCATATGATTTGATCAAAACGTTTCTTGTGGAGAACTTAAAATTTTCAGCTCAAAATATTCCGCCGATAAACAAGATTTATTTCTTACCTGCAAAGAAAGATCGAGAAGGTGTTTTGGAGGAAGCTGAAGAATTGAATGATATTTCACAGATATTGGAGGACTCTTTGTCCGAGGTGACAACTAGAGCTACCCTCCTGGTATCCTTTGTATTCGAACAAGACTTTGACGCTGTATTAAAACTTTACTTTAAAAATACACAGCAACAATTTTGTTGACAGAAATTGTGGATATTTCCTGACGTGACTAAAATCACTCAAGAAAGAAGAAAACAGTTTCTGGAAATGAGAGAGGAAACCAGGTCTTTAGGGGCAACTTTCTCACTTGCTTATCCTTGTAAGTGTGTTATAAAATATCTAAATATAAAGTATGTGTTTTTTGTACCAACACAATTGAGAGAATTTATAAGTATGAAAAAGCTTGTCAAATGATAAAACCAACATAAAGTAAATGGTGGTATTTAGGGCTAGGCCTTTCCTTATATTTTTTTCTTCTTTTTATGTTCCCCTGAACTATTTCGACTCCTTCCTCTTTAATTGTGGTCAAAGGAAGATATGGTGAAATATTAATGCTTTTCTTTAGTTAATTTTGTTTCCACTTGAATGGTATGTATTAATCATATCTGTATTTCATGACGCAAGTATAATGCTTGTAAAGTTATGAAAATTTTCAATAAATATAAAATTTTTAAAAAATGATTTTTTCTACCTTTGTTGTCTGGTGCCTTTCTTTTTCTGATCATGCTGGCCCAGTATCTGATTCTGCTGCTATCTGTCCTCTTAACTCCGTTTCCAGGGCTTCCTTTCCATTTATTTCTTTACTTTCCTCCTTTCTTCTTCATTTCTTGCTCTATATCCATAAGTAAAAGCTGGGTCCTCCGCAGACTTGACTGTCCAGTGGATCCAGCTTCTGCCTATTTTCTTCATCCATGTGCAGTTTTTCTCCTCTCTTCCTTTTCCCTCATCTCATCTCCTTCCTCACTCTTCCATCCCCTCCATCCATGTCCAGCATTTCTTCTCTCTCCCTTCCCTCTCTTCCATCTATGTCCAGCAACCCTCCTCTCCCCTGTCCTTCCCTCCATCCATGTCCAGCAACCCTCCTCTCCCCTGCCCTCCCCTTCATACACCCATGTCCAGCAACCTTCCTATCTCTTCTTTCCTCCCCTCCATCCACGCATGTCCAGCAACTCTCCTCTCCCCTCCAGCCATCCATACCTAGCAATTCTTTTCTCTCCCCTGCCCCCTCTATCCATCCATACCCAGCAATTCTTTTCTCTCTCCCCTTGTCCCCTCCATCCATCCATCCCCAGCAATTCTCTTCCCTCCCCTGCCCCCCTCCATTCATCCATATCCAGCAATTCTCCTCTCTGCCCTGCCCCTATCCAGCCATACCCAGCAATTCTGTTCTTGCCCCTGCCCCCCTCTATCCATCTATACCATACCCAGCAATTCTCTGCTCTGCCCTGCCCCTATCCAGCCATACCCAGCAATTCTCTTTTCTCCCCTGTCCCCTCCCTCCAGCCATCAGCGATTCTCCTCTCGCCCCTCCCGCTCCCATCCATGTCCTGCGATTCCACCTGCCCACCCGGAGCCCTCTTCTCCCCCCCAAAAAAAATTTACAGTGCAGGCTGAGCTCCGTTCCCCCATCTGCCTCTCTCACTCTCATGGCAGCGCTTCCCAAACGCTGCCCACCGCTGCCACGATCGCAGGATCTACCTCCCTCCGTCTCAGCACTCAGCAGCAGCTGTAGCGAATCATACACGCGTCTCCTCTGCCGCTTCCGGGTTAGAAGGAGGCAGCGTGTATGATTCGCTACCGCTGCTGCTGAGTGCGTAGACGGAGGGAGGTAAATCCTGTGATCGTGGCGGCGGTGGGCAGCGTTTGGGAAGCGCTGCCATGAGAGAGAGAGAGGCAGATGCGGGATCGGAGCTCAGCCTGCTCCCTCCGCTCCACTGCCTCCACTGCTGGGTGGGCCTGAACCAGAACTGGGTGGGCCTGGGCCCACCCAGGCCCACCCGTGGCTACGCCCCTGGCCTGAAGTGGGAATCACACTCAGTTCTTCAGAACCAAAGTCCACCACCCTAACCACTAGGCCACTCCTCCATTTTCAGGATATCCTCAATGAATATTCATGAGAGAGATGTCCATGCACTGCCTTCACTGCATTTAGTGAGACCTACCATTTTGAAACACTGGCCTGTATTAGGATTGGATTCCTCTTCACAACAACCACCTCTTTTTGCGTTCCGTAGAGGGAAGAATTTGAAAGATCTTTTAATTCCATCTTTTTTTCACCACCAAATTCAGCTGTTTCTTCATCCCTACTGAGAAGGGTCATTTCCCACGTGCCTTGTTGTTTTTCTGGAACTTCCATTACTTTAAATGTTCAATTGGTGCATTTGAAGTCTTTTACCGATTGTAATTCTATGGGGGTTGTATATGCTATTTGGTGCCCATGTAAGTTGGTATATGTAGGCAAAACCAACGTGTAATTAAACTCTGGAATTCGTTGCCAGAGAATGTGGTAAAGACGGTCAGCTTAGCGGAGTTTTAAAAAGGTTTGGACGGCTTCCTAAAGGAAAAGTCCATAGACCGTTATTAAATGGACTCGGGGAAAATCCACTATTTCTGGGATAAGCAGTATAAAATATTTTGTACATTTTTGGGATCTTGCCGGGTATTTGTGACCTGGATTGGCCATTGTTTGGAAACAGGATGCTGGGCTCGATGGACCTTTGGTCTTTCCCAGTATGGCAATACTTATGTACTTATGTAACCTTACAATCTATCAAGGCACGCATCTTAGAGCATAAGAGTTGCCTTAAATGCCAGGATGTGGCAGCACCGTTGGTGGAACATTGTTTAAATCTATACCATTTTTTCAACCAATTGTCTTTTGTGATGTTAGAAAAAGTCTCACAGAACCCACGGGGTGGTGACTTGGATTCTCGCCTTCGTTATAAAGAACACCGTTGGATTCATTATCTTTCTTCCGTTGAACCTAAGGGTTTAAACAGATCATATGATGCTTGATTTGGTATGTTTGCTGTTTTGAATGAATATTTGGGTTATTTTCAATTTATATTAATACATTTTTTGTTTGTTAAGTTTTTTCAGCATTTTTTGGTTGGGTTTTTTATTTTTTTTATTTTTGTTACATTTGTTGGTTTAGTTGCCTTCAGTTTGTGCCCCCTTCGATGTTTTTGCAGTTTATTTCATTTAGGATGAATCAGATACGGGGTTGCACATAGCTAAAATTGAGAGCGTTCCTGGTTTGTGTACAAGCACATGGCTAATTTACATATTTGCTTTTGAGGTCATCACATCATAACGTCCCCTTTAAATATCAGGAAGTGCATCTCCCCACACTTTTAGGCTTAGCATCTTTTTGAGGGTTTCCATTTCTGTGATGCGGCTGTAGAGTGCAAATATTCAAACATTGCTTTATTGATGAACTGTTCAAATTCACTAAGTTGACCGAGTAATTGTGGTGGCACTAAGTTTGTTAAAAAAATTTTTTGACCTATCTTTTATTGCCTTTCAATATTCAACAACTTTGATTGCAACAACGCCAGAAGCAGATTCTGTGGACCCGAAACGCTATGTTTTATCCGTAGTGGGCTATGGGAGTCTAACTACTTCCAGCACTGTGCTATCTTTGGGCCCTGTTTACCAGGGCCGCAGAGAGACTGCCCCCAGGGCTCGGCCCCCCCCCCCCCAAGGTCACTGCCGCCACCGCTGCCCCCGAGGTCACTGCCGTGGCTCCCCCTGCGGCCACCGCAGTCCCCAGTCTCCACCCGCCCACCCCCAGCCCCGTCGACAGCCCCCCTCTGTCCGCCACCAGGCCCCCTGCATTCAAATCACAGCGCCTTACCTCCGTGTGAAAGCGCAGCGGCAGATCGCCTCCCTTCGGGCCTTCCCTCCCTGTGTCCCACCCTTCTGGAAACAGGAAGTTACATCAGACGAGGGCGGGACACAGGGAGGGAAGGCCCGAAGGGAGGCGATCTGCCAATGCGCTTTCTCACGGAGGTGAGGTGTTGATTTTAATGCAGGGGGCCCAGTGGTGAATGGAGGGGGGCTGTCGACGGGGCTGGAGGTGGGCGGGTAGAGACTGGGGACTGCGGCACCGGGGCACCCCTTGGAGGCCCGGGTCTGGGGAATATTGTCCCCCCTGCCCCACTCTCGGCGGCCCTGCTGTTTACTAAGGTGCATTAGTGTTTTTAGCGTGTCTACACTTAGCGTGTGTGCTAACCATGTAGGCGCCTATAGGGATATTGCAGGCTCGTACATGGTTAACACGCTTTCAAAATGTTAACGTGCCTATAACGCTGCTTAGTAAACAGGGCCCCTTCTGTCAGTTAAGTACTGAGGCTGCTGATTCTGATTTTTTTAAAAATAGAAAAAAAGACTGTTTGTAACAAAATTTAAAAAGACAATACTTCAGCATCAGAGGCAGATGATTAGTAGGTGTTGAAATGCTGCAGATCTGGAATAGCTGTGGGCTCTAGGAGATCTCATAGCCTACACAATTTCTACACGATGCCTCCGAGCTAGGTTTGTCTTAAATACTTAAAATTAATTCAGACGTGAGCTGGTACACTCATATCACCCCTCTCCTCAAGTCACTTCACTGGCTTCCGATCAGGTACCGCATACAGTTCAAGCTTCTCCTACTAACCTACAAATGCACTCGATCTGCAGCCCCTCCCTACCTCTCTACCCTCATCTCCCCTTACACCCCTACCCGAAACCTCCGCTCACAGGACAAATCCCTCCTCTCAGTACCCTTCTCCACCACCGCCAACTCCAGGCTCCGCCCTTTCTGCCTCGCCTCACCCCATGCCTGGAATAAACTCCCTGAGCCCATACGCCAAGCCCCCACCCTGCCCATCTTCAAAGCCTTGCTCAAAGTCCACCTCTTCAATGTCGCCTTCGGCACCTAACCATCATACCTCTATTCAGGAAACCTGGACTGCCCCTACTTGACATTTCGCCCTTTAGATTGTAAGCTCCTTGGAGCAGGGACTGTCCTTTATGTTCAATTTATGTTAATCTGTACAGCGCTGCGTAACCCTAGTAGCGCTCTAGAAATGTTAAGTAGTAGTAGTAGACATGTAGTCATTGAGTTGTTTCACATGCTTCTTAGTTTCCACCACTTTTGCTTTGTTGTAGCATTTCTTTTTTATTGCTTCAACTCAGTGGCGTACCAAGGGGGGGGCGGTGGGGGCGGTCCACCCCGGGTGCACGTCGCTGGGGGGGGGTGCCGCGCGCCGGTCAGCGTCGTTCGTTTCCATGACTCAGGACCTGTTCCAGGGCAGAGGGAGCATGGAAACGAACGACGCTGACCGGCGCACGGCACCCCCCCCCAGCGGCGTGCACCCGGGGGTGAGGGGGTTCTTTCGCCGGGGTGGGGGTCGCGCTGCACGGGAGGGGGCGCTGCACCGATCCGCCCCGGGTGTCAGCGCCCCTAGGAACGCCACTGCTTCAACTATTTGGGATTCTGTCAGGTACTTGTGACCTGAACTGGCCACTGTTGGAAGCAGGATACTGGGCTAGATGGGCTACTGGTCTGACCCAGTATGGCTATTCTTGTGTTCTTATGAAAGACAGAGGCATGAACAAGTGGGTATTGCTCCTGACTCCCAACTCGAGTGGTGGATGGCGGCTGTGGGTTTGTGGGTTTCAGGAGTCTACTTGGTCCACCAGGTTTTTTCTGAGGTGAGGATTTGTGGTGGGAGGTGCAGAGGGAGCAATTAGGCCACCAGGAAGAACTTCAGGGGAGATTTTGGTTTGGAAATAGTTGGTTTAGTTATTCTTTTCTGTGAAGTTGAAACATACCTAATTGGGGAGGGGGGCCCTTTTACTAAGCCGGATAAGCATCTACGCGCACCCAACGAGCGCCAAAATGGAGTTACTGCCCGGTTACCACGTGGATCTTGCGGTAATTTCATTTTTTGTGCGCCTCCGAAAAGCGCGGCTGAAAAATAATTTTTATTTTCAGACGTGCATATGGGGCGCGTTGCCAAGTGGCATTTGACGCGAGTAGGTCGTAACTGCCCGGCTACCACGTGAGACTCTACTGCTAGGTCAATGGCTGGCGGTAAGGTCGCAGACCCAAAACGGACACAGCAATTTTGATTTTTGCCACACGTCCAATTTCAGCACAAATTTAAAAAGGCCTTTTTTACAGGCGCGCTGAAAAATGGATTGGCGCGGGCCCAAAACCCACATCTACACTACCACAAGCCATTTTTCAGCGCTCCTCATGACTGAACACTGGTATCAGAACCAGGGCAATTTCTTTCCATGCCTCTCACATTTAGGCAGTTCTCTGTGATGCCACAGTTTCACAACAGCTTACCAATACTCTGAAAAGTGGTTTCAGGGGCGGACTGACCATTAGGGCAACCAGGCAGTGCCCGAGGGCCCAAAGGCTCTAGAGGGCTCAGAGGCTCTGCTCTGTTGCCGGCTGCCGCACACTACAGCCCCCACGGGGCCCTGGTGGTCTTGTGGCCGCTGCCGCTATTCTCTCTGGTTGCACCACTGTGTTTACAAAATGGCTGCTGAGATTCCCACGGTAATCTAATGAGAGGCGAGACTACCGTAGGAAGTCTCGGCAGCCATTTTGTAAACACGGCGCCGTGCTGGGCAGAGTAGAGGCAGCGGGTGGGCAGGAAAGAGGGGATTTATTTCCTCCCCCCCCCCCCCCCGAAGAAGCCACAGCCAAAAGACCATCAGGGCCCTTCAAGATAGGGGGTACAGCGGCAACACAGTGGGAGGGAGGCAGCACGGCGGAGCTGGGCGACACTGGTAGCAGCAGCAGCAGCAGCATAGAAGGGGGGCAGGACGGCAGCATGGCGAGGGGGATGGCAGCAGCATGGTGGGGGGAGGGGACCCAGAGTAGTCTCAGTCCACCCTAAGTGGTTTTATTATTATAACCCTAAACTTTCAGTTGGAGAAGTGAGGAGCCAGAAGGGAGAGTTTGTGTGAAAGAAAGCCACTGACTATCTTTATCTTCTCTTCTACATATTTGTGATATCCAAGTTATTAAGGATAATGTATGGACACTTGGAGATCATATAGAGGGGCATAATCGAACGAAAACGTCTATCTCCATGGGCGTTTATCTCCGAGAACGGGTCCGTGAAGGGGCGGACCGAACCGTATTTTTCGAAAAAAATAGACGTCCATGTTTTATTCGACAATTTGTGAGCTGGGCGTTTTTGTTTTTCAGCGATAATGGAAAATGAAAGCGCCCAGCTCAAAAAACGAATAAATCCAAGGCATTTGTTTGTGGGAGGGGCCAGGATTCATAGTGCACTGGTCCCCCTCACATGCCAGGACACCAACCGGGCACCCTAGGGGGCACAAAAACAAAAAAAAAGGTAAAAGAGCTCCCAGGTGCATAGCACCCTTCCCTTGGGTGTTGAGCCCCCGAAAATCCCCCTCAAAACCCACTGCCCACAAGTCTACACCATTACTATAGCCCTAAGGGGTGAAGGGGGGCACCTACATGTGGGTACAGTGGGTTTGGGGGGGTTGGACGACTAAGCATTAAGCAGCACAACTGTAACAGGTAGAGGGGGGATGGGCCTGGGTCCACCTGCCTGAAGTCCACTGCACCCCCCTAACAACTGCTCCAGGGACCTGCATACTGCTGCCAGGGAGGTGGGTATGACATTTGAGGGTGAAAATAAAAAGTTGTGAAACATCATTTTTTGTGGTGGGAGGGGGTTAGTGACCACTGGGGGAGTCAGGGGAGGTCATCCCCGATTCCCTCTGGGGGTAATCTGGTCATTTAGGGCACTTTTTGGGGCCTTATTCGTGAAAAAACAGGGTCCAGGAAAAGTGCCCTAAATTCTAGCTACAAACGCATACTTTTTTTTCCATTATCGGCGAAAGGCACCCATCTCTCCTCGGCCGATAACCACGCCCCAGTTCCACCTTCACCACGCCTCCGACATGCCCCCGTCAACTTTGTACGCTTCCGCGATGGAGTGCAGTTGAAAACGTCCAAAATCGGCTTTCCATTATACCGATTTATTCGTTTTTGTGAGATAAACGTCTATCTCCCGATTTGGGTCGAAATCTAGGCGTTTTTCTCTTTCAATTATAAGGTGGATAGAGTACCAACTATCATTTCAGTCACACATTTTCTCACTGGTACAAAAAAACATTTTACATTCTCCTTTTATCCAGCACAAAGACCTGCAGACTTCAGTTCATATGTAGTGCTACATCAATTAGGTTATTATAATTTGATCTACTAGGACTTTAGGGCTCATTTACAAAGCACTTAGATTGGTTACATGCAAGTTCCATAGATTAGTATGTAACTTTGTTAATCTGAGTGCTTTGAAAATATGCCTTCATTTGTCAATCCAGATTAGCTGCATCCAACCAGGGCCGCCGAGAGGGGGGGACAGGGGGGACAAAAGTCCCCGGGCCCGGGCCTCCAGGGGGGCCCGACGCCGCATGCCCATAGCTCCGCCCCTCCCCTCCCCTCGGAGTTCCAGGGCCCACCCGTCGTCCGTCCCTCATCCCTCCCTCCATCCGAATCATGTCAAAAGCGATCTTCTTATCTGACCTCGTGGTTACAGCGCGAGCAGCACACAGTGAAAAGCGTGCAGGCTCGCGCTTCAGCCTTCCTTTGTCTGTCTATCAGCTGAGGTCCCGCCTTTGCAGAAACAGGAAATGAGGCAAGGGCGGGACCTCAGCTGATAGACAGACAAAGGAAGGCTGAAGCGCGAGCCTGCACGCTTTTCACTGTGTGCTGCTCGCGCTGTAATAACCACGAGGTCAGATAAGAAGATCGCTTTTGACATTCGGACGGAGGGAGGGGGGGGGGGGGCCTTGGATCTCTAAGGGAGGGCTTGGATCTCAGAGGGAGGGAGGGCTTGGATCTCAGAGGGAGGGAGGGGGGCTTGGATCTCAGAGAGAGGGAGGGGGACCTTGGATCTCGGAGGGAGGGAGGGCTTGGATGTCAGAGGGAGGGAAGGGGGGCCTTGGATCTCTAAGGGAGGGCTTGGATCTCAGAGGGAGGGAGGGGGGGCTTGGATCTCAGAGAGAGGGAGGGGGGGCTTGGATCTCAGAGAGAGGGAGGGGGACCTTGGATCTCGGAGGGAGGGAGGGCTTGGATGTCAGAGGGAGGGAGGGGGCCTTGGATCTCGGAGGGAGGGAGGGCTTGGATCTCAGAGAGAGGGAGGGGGACCTTGGATCTCGGAGGGAGGGGAGGGCAGGGGGGAGAAAGAACATAGTGCTGGACAGGAGGGGAGAGAAGAGATTGCTGGACAAGAGGGGAAGGCAGGGCAGGGGGAGAGAGAAGAGATTGCTGGACAAGAGGGGAGGGCAGGGGGGAGAGAAGAGATCGCTGGATAAGAGGGTAGAGGCATGGGGGAGAGAGAAGAGATCGCTGAATAGGAGGGCAGGGGGAGAGGAGAATTGCTGGACAGGAGGGGAGGGCAGGGGAGAGAGAAGAATTGCTGAACATGGATGGATGATTGGAGGGGCAGGGGAGAGGAAATTTACTGGATATGGGTGGATGGAGGAGAGGGAAGTCAGGAAGGAGATGCACATGGATGGAGGTGAGGGAAGAGAGGAGAAATGCTGGACATGGGTGGAGTGGAGGGCAGGGAAGAGAGAAGAAATGTTGGACAAGGATGAAGGGAAGGAAAGACAAAGGAAGGAGATGCACACAGATGGAGGGAAAGGGAGAGAGGAGAAATGCTGGACATAGATGGAGGGGAGGAAAGACAGGAAGTACATGCACATGGATGGAGGGGAGTGAGGAGAAATGCTCATGGATGGAGGGGAAATTGCTGAATTTAAGGGCTGGATCGGAACACTTTCAAGGCAGATGCTGAAACTGGAGGAATGATAGGGACAGGGCTACAGATGGTAGACAGGACGCATAAGGACACAGGAGGATGGTGGACATGGTGAGAGAAAAAAATATCAAATGGAAAGAAGACACTGCATAAAACAGAAGACACTGGGACCAAAGCGAATAGAAAAACTATGATCAGACAACAAAGGTAGAAAAAAGTATTTTATTCAGAATTTTTTATGTCAGCTTTTGGAAATGTGTATCTGTGATGTTTTTCATGTAAGTTTCAATTTTTCTAGTATTGCTGCATGCTGAGTCTGACTTCTTCAGGTAACTTTCTAGTTCAGTATTTTGCCTTCATATTTTTTTTTATTTCTAGTTCTTTGTGTCATATCTGTTGCCATGTGTTTTTCATGTGTGATAAGGTACAGTATTCTGCTAGTGTGTAGTATTTGCAGCCCTTTTTGTTTTGTTTTTCATTAGGTTGTGTACTGGTGTTTTAGAGCCCGGTGTAATTATAGTGCTGCCTTTCCATGCATAAGGTTGTAGCTCGTCCTGTCCTTGGAATTAGTGCTGTTATGGTTTGGTAAGGTTATGAGTGGGTTTTTGCACAAGTTTGTGTATAGTGTTTTGCAGTGGAGAGATTGTGTTTTGACCTTACTGAGGTAGCATCAAAACATCAGAAAAAGTGTAGAGCCTAAATCATGACACACTACCTCTTGAAGGATTTACATATAGTGCAGGGGCTCGGCCCGGTGGCGAGCAGCCGTGACCTCGGGGGGGGGGGGGGGGGCCCAGGGGCGGCCTTGTCCCGGGCCCGGCCCAGTCTCTCGGCGGCCCTGCATCCAACCGATACAAAATATGGCAATTAAACTGCTATACAATGCTAAAAAAAATGACCACATGACACCGCTGCTTAGAGAGTGGCATTTGCTGACTGTCTTCAGTTCAGTCCCAATTCAAAATCCTAATAATGTTTTGACCATTTCATCAAACTGTCTTGTTTTTCATCACTAATCTTATTGTATAATACAATCCTGTTCATTCATTGAGATTCAGAGAGCAATCTTTTATCTATCCTCACCCTGCTGTGTCCATAGCTAGATTAGATTCAATCAACCTTGCTCCCTCCCTCTGGAATTCTTTGCCACTTTCCTTGATGTCAGAGCTATCATACAAGCATTTATTTATTTATTTGTATCATTTGTATCCCACATTTTCCCACCCATTAGCAGGCTCAATGTGGCTTACATAATACCGTCAAGGCGATCACCAAGTCCAGTAGATATTAAACAAATACAGTTTAAAATAAGAGTCAGGTAAGGTTAGGGTATACAAGTACAATAAGGGTCAAGGAAATAAGGAATATATAATGTCCAATACGATGTAAGGTTTTGATGCATTGCAGAGTTGAGGCATTTAAGTGTGGTCAGTAGGGTAGACCTTGCAAAACAGATAGGTCTTTAATGATCGCCTGAAGTTTAGATGGTCATGGATCGTTTTCACACTCTTTGGTAGTGCAATCCACATTTGTGTGTCTAAGTAGGAGAAATTGGATGCATAGGTTGATTTGTATCTGAGTCCAAAGTTGGATTCAAAATTTGGCTTTTCAGTCTTGCATATGGGAAGGACCATTAGCTTAAGGTGCGAGCTTGCAGATTTGCATTTGGCAGATCTTGCATTTGTCTGTGTAGAATGTCATAATGTGTCATTCTATGCAGTAACAGGAGGCACATTCTGAATCTCAGTTCCAGAGTAGTGTTAGTCAAACTCATGATGATTAGGTCTAGTCTGGGAAAGCCTGAGACTTTGGAGGGTTCAGGGAGTTGCCCAGGGTCTTCCTTTCTTCCTTCCCATGGGGAAGTCTAGTAACCATGTACTGAGAAGGGGGTGGGTTCTCCCAGCCAGGAGCCCACCAGGACATTGGTCTTCTAGCCCAGATACCAGGAAAGGGAGGAAGTACAAGTTAGAAGGAGAAGGACTTAAGTCTGAATTGCAGCTAAATCCTGGATCACTGTGTGCTTTAAAGGTGAAGAACAGATCATAAGTATGGCCATACTGGGACAGACTGAAGATCCATCAAGCCCAGCATTCCAACAGTGGCCAATCCAGGTTACAAACACCTGGCAAGATCCCAAAACAGTACAATACATTTTATGCTGCTTATTCTAGAAATAAGTGGTGGATTTTTCCCATTTTAATAATGGTCTACGGACGTTTTCTTTAGGAAGTCATCCAAACCTTTTTAAACCGCACTAAGCTAACTGCTTTTACTACATTCTCTGGCAAAAAATTCCAGAGTTTAATTACACATTGAGTGAAGAAATATTTTCTCCGATTCGTTTTAAATTTACTACCTTGTAGCTTCATTGTGTGCCCCCTTATCCTAGTATTTTTGGAAAGAGTAAACAAGCGATTCCACTCATTATTTTATAGACCTCTATCATATCTCCCCTCAGTCGTCTTTTTTCCAAGCTGAAGAGCCCTAGCCGCTTTAGTCTTTCCTTCTAGGGAAGTCGTCCCATCCCCTTTATGATTTTCATCACCCTTCTCTGTACCTTTTCTAATTCCACTATATCTTTTTATAGATGTGGTGATCAGAATTGAACACAATATTCGAGGTGCATTCACACCATGGTGCGATAAAAAGGCATTATAACATCCTCATTTTTGTTTTCCATTCCTTTCCTAATAATACCTAACATTCTATCTGCTTTCTTAGCTGCCACAGCAGCACACTGAGCAGACGGTTTCAACGTATCATGACGCCTAGATCCCTTTCCTGGTTGGTGACTCTTAATGTGGAACCTTGCATTACGTGGCTATTTTGGGGAGGGAGCACTTACCACCACCAAGGGCTTCCGCGCTATCCTGGTGTTACAAAACTAGAAATATTTTTATAGCGCTGGAAATGGTGGACACCGGGGGTGAGAACGACCACCGGGCTTCTATGGTAGCCTGGTGGTAGTTCTGAATTGGCACATGGCAAGCCTGATGCCACGTGCCAACCCTTTAGTAAAAGGGCCCCTAAGCCATTAACTCCTTCTTCCTTCAGGAAAAGGCTAGAGAGTGTATGTACTACGTATGATGTACAGCGCTGCGTATGCCTTGTAGCGCAAAAGAAATGATAAGTAGTAGTAGTAATGCTCTGCCTGGCGGCTACTGATATCAGGCAAAAGGTAAATTACACTGCTTAAAGTAGAAGCTGTGGAAAACTTTGCAGACAGGCATTCTGGAAGAGTCTAGTGGCCCTACATACACAAATCCCTATCATGAGCATAACGACACTGGCGGAATATTAGTCGTGCAGCAGAATTTTGAACAGATTGAAGAGGAGAGAGATGGCTAAGTGGGAGACCTGTGAGAAGCAAGTTGCAATAGTCTAAGCGAGTGTGGATGAGGGTTCTGGTAGTGTGATCAGAAAGGAAAGGGCGAATTTTGCTGATATTATAGAGAAAGAAACGACAGGTTTTAGCAGTCTGCTGAATATGTGCGGAGAAGGAGAGGGAAGAGTCGAAGATGACCCCAAGGTTATGAGCTGATGAGACAGGAAGGATGGGAGTGTTATCCACAGAAATAGAGAATGGGGGGGGGGGGGGGAGGAGGAGAGGTTGGTTTAGGGGGAAAGATAAGAAGCTCAGTCTTGGTCATGTTTAGTTTCAGATGGCGCTGAGACATCCAGGCAAGCAGGCTGATATTTTGGCCTGGATTTCAGCTGAGATTTCTGATGTGGAGAGGTAGATCTGGGAGTCATCAGTGTAAAGATGATACTGAAAACCATGGGATGAGATCAGAGTACCAAGGGAAGAAGTATAGATGGAGAAAAGAAGAGGTCCCAGGACACATCCCTGAGGTACACCAACTGACAGTGGGATAGAAGTAGAAGAGGATCCACTAGAGTATACACTAATGGTAAGCTGGGAGAGATAAGAAGAAAACCAAGAAAGAACAGAGCCCTGAAATCCAAGTGAGGACAGCGTATCAAGGAGCAGGCTGTAATCAACAGTGTCAAAAGCAGCAGATAGATCGAGAAGAATGAGGATAGAATAGAGACCTTTGGATCCGTCCAGGAAGAGATCATTGGAGACTTTAGCAAGCGCTGTTTCAGTTGAATGAAGGGGGCGAAAGCCAGATTGAAGTGGATCAAGAATAGCTTGAGATGAAAGAAAGCTACCAAGCTAAAGTGTTTTTTTCAATCAAGGAAATAAAATCAGAAAATTACGTGAGAAACTGAAACATAAAGTATGGATATTTAGGTTTTGTTTTTGTCAGACATTCTTCAGTAGATCAATGTGGATGTGATTGAATATGCCAAGGACACAGAGTAGTTCAAAGTACATCCATTTCCATAGCAATGAATGGTACAAAAAAACGGCATTCATAGTTATGTGCACATTTCTAAATATATCTCAGATAACACCTACTTTTGCACATGCAGAATGGTTTGAAATACCTTCATTATAAAAATGGGCATGGGGATAAAGCTTCCCGCATTAGTGACAAGAATCCCCCCAATATTCAAAACCATTTAATTGACTAGGAACAGCACCAGGCCAATAAAATGGTACTTGAATGGCTATCCATCAACATTCATCAGAAGATAGCTGGCTGTCTCCCGCTTAGCGGATAGTTGGCAGATAATGGAAAAAAGAAGGGCGCCCCTGACAAGCACTTGGCCGACTTTACTTGGTCCATTTTTTTTATGACCAAGCTGTGAAAAGATGCCCAAACTGAGCAGATGACCACCGGAGGGAATCGGGGATGACCTCCCCTTACTCCCCCCTCCCACCATAAAAAAAACAGGTTAAAAATACTTAGTTGCCAGCCTCTATGCCAGCCTCAAATGCCATACTCAGGTCCATTGCAGCAGTATACAGGTCCCTGGAGCAGTTGTAGTGGGTGCAGTGCACTTCAGGCAGGCGGACCTGGGGGGGGGGGGGGCGTTGGGGGCTCAGCACCTGGGAGCAATTTCTGAAGTCCACTGCAGTGTCCCCTAGGGTGCCCGGTTGGTGTCCTAGCATGTGTGTGGGGGACCAGTGCACTACAAATGCTGGCTCCTCCCACGACCAAATGGCTTGGATTTGACCGTTTTTGAGATGGTCGTCCATCTCTAAGGGCGACCATCTCTAAGGTCGACCCAAATGTTGAGATTTGGGCGTCCTCAACCGTATTATCAAAACGAAAGATGGCCGCCCATCTTGTTTCGATAATACAGTCAGGGACGCCCATTTACAGGGCCGTCCTTAGAGATGGGCGCCCCCATTCGATTATGCCCCTCCACGTGACATAACCACCTATCTGCCAAATTTCAGCACATCACCAGCTAAGTTGGTTAGTTTTACTAAGGTCTTTACGTAGCTCAATACTTGCGCGAGAGACCTCTACAGACTCTCGCTGTCTCTATCGAACTGTTAACCCCACTCGATACCTTGTAACCGCCCCCATTGTTCCATGTAAGCCACAATGAATCCACCAATAGGTGGGAAAATGCGGGATACAAATGCAATAAATAAATAAGTTTGGCGGCCAAATCTGGCTATGTCAATAGCAGATCTATCCTTGGCCGCTATGTACTTAGCCGGCCAGCGCTGAATATCAACTTGACCAGCTACGTTCTTAGTAGCCAAAAATAAACCAGATATTCAATGTCGGTCACTGGAAACGGCCTGGCATTGAATATCCAGCATCACTGCTGACCACGGGAGTTAGCCGGGCTAACTCTCGTGGTCCGAATATCAGCCCCAATGTGAATACTTTGCAAGCTCTGCCAGATTGTCACCTACTTTGAAAATTGTCTCCAGAAATCTGTCAGGTACGCCAAGTGTAAATGTGAGCCCTTGTGCCCGATGAAGGAAGAATCCCCACCAAGCTGTTGGCCAGCCCCGAGTTCCCCCTGTGTCTCCCTCCGTTCCCCAGGGGTTGAGCCCCCAGGTGCGGGAAGCCAACAGCAGGAAGAACTGAGTCCAGAACAAAGTCCACGGGGCACAGCCAGGCAGAGGGCAAAGACGGACCAGGAGCAAACAGTGGTCAATACCAAGCAGCAGACAGTAGAAAATCCCGAATCAGGCGAAGGTCAATATCAGGCAGCAAACAGTAGAAAATCCAGGATCAGGCAAAAGGTCAATACCAGGCAGCAATCGGTAGAAAGTCCAGGATCAGGCAAAGGTCAATACCAGGCAGCAAACAGAAGCAAAATCCAGAATCAGGCGAAGGTCAATACCAGGCAGCAGACAGAAGAAAAACCAGAAGCACTGCAACTACCCAGAGAACTGAATAGAAGCCGAAGCATGGAAGGACTGGTAGTCGGGCTTTAAATAGAACAGGAATTAGGCCCAAACATGTGCAGCTGTCAACAAGATGGCTGCCCCCACCGGACACGCCCTTACGCCCAAATATGGCCTTCCTTCCTGAAACTACCCAACTCCAAGATGACTGCCACAACTAAAGACACCCACCTCTAAGATGGCCGCCCTATCCTGGAGATACTCAAATCCAAGATGGCCGCCCCATCCTCAGATGCCCATATCCTGAACGGTCAGAGAACATGACAAAATTTATACACACACATTTATACTTGTTATTTGCTATACATAAATTACATAAATTCAAACATGCGTAGGATAAACGAATCCTGTTCAGAAGAAATGGATCCTCAGGAGCTTAGCCGAGATTGGATAACAGAGCCGGTAGTGGGAGGCAGGGCTGGTGGTTGGGAGGCGGGGATAGTGCTGGTCAGACTTATACGGTCTGTGCCAGAGCTGATGGTGGGAGGCAGGGATAGTGCTGGGCAGACTTGTACGGTCTGTGCCCTGAAAAAGACAAGTACAAATCAAGGTACGGTATACACAAAAAAGTGGCACATTTCTTGGGCAGACTGGATGGACCGTGCAGGTCTTTTTCTGCCATCATCTACTATGTTACTAAGTTACATACATATATTCAAAAATACAAAAATAGGCATGTTTGTGCACATTCTGCCCCAGTCCTGCCCCCTGGAACCAGGGGCGTAGCCAGACTTCGGCAGGAGGGGGGTCCAGAGCCCGAGGTGAGGGGGCACATTTTAGACCCCCCCCCCGGCGCCGCCAACCCCTCCCCCCCCCGCTATTGCCAACCCCCCCTGCCACCGCTGCCACCACCACCATCACCAACTTTGACCCCCTCCTGCCGATGACCCTTTCGACACCCCCTCCCGCCGATGACCCTCTCGACCCCCCTCCCGCCGCCAACCTTTCCCCGCCGTCTCCTGGGGCCCCATAGATTTGCCCCTAGACCCCCCTGCCGATGACCCTCTCGACCCCCCATCCCGCCGCCAACCCGCCGTCGCCTACCTTTGCTGTTCTGTTTCCGAGTCTGACGTCCTGCACGTTGTACGTGCAGGACGTCAGACTTAGAAACAGAATGAAGGAAGAGGACCTTGGCTAGCGGGGGTTGGGGTCCCCCGCCAGCAATAAAATATATCTTTTTTTACGATCTGCTTTGTATATTTTCCATCTTGGAGTTTGCAGACCATCTGCCCTTGTGATTACTTGCCTAATTTACACAGGTCGTATTTGTCAGTGTCGGGAATGATTTTAAATCAAGTAAATTGAAAATCAACAAAATTGCTAAGCATATACATAAGCATGGATTAATGAGAAAAAGCCAAGATGGATTTAGTCAAGGGAACGAATGAGTAACTTCTGCTGCATAACTGGGGTTGAGTTGGCCTCCAGAGAAAAGATTCTCACCTTGCTCTTATATTTGAAAGGTATTAATCCGCAAATGAACCTTTTTCAGAGAAGGGAAGGCGGTAGAAGGCGGTAGAACTAGAGGACATGAATTGAGGTTGAAGGAGTAATGTCAGGAAGTATTTTTTCACGGAGAGGGTGTTGGATATGTGAAATGCCCTCCTGAGGGAGGTGATGGAGATGAAAACGGTAATGGAATTCAAACATGTGTGGGATAGACACAAAGGAATCCTGTTTTGAAGGAATGGATCCACGGAATCTTAGCGGAGATTAGGTGGCGACGCCGGTAATCGGGAAGCAAAACCAGTGCTGGGCAGACTTCTATGGTCTATGCCCTGATTGTGACTGAATAGATAGGGATGGGCTGGAGTGCAAATTTTAAGGGGCTTCGACGTTAGCTCCAGAACTTAGTACAAGAACAGTACTGGGCAGACTTCTATGGTCTGTGCCCTGAGAATGGCAAGGGCAAATCAAACTCAGGTATACATATAAAGTATCACATACCATGTAAAATGAGTTTATCTTGTTGGGCAGACTGGATGGACCATAAGGTCTTTATCTGCCGTCATTTACTATATTACTCTTTGGGGTTCTACATAGAATGTTGCTACTAATTGGGATTCCGGAATCTTGTAACTCTTTAGGATTCCAGAATCTTCAGAAGTTTTAGTACAAGAACAGTGCTAGGCAGACTTCTACGGTCTGTTCCTTGAGAAAGGCAATGACAAATCAAACTCGGGTATACGTATAAAGTATCACATACCATGTAAAATGAGTTTATCTTGTTGGGCAGACTGGATGGACCATAAGGTCTTTATCTGCCGTCATTTACTATGTTACTCTTTGGGGTTCTACATAGAATGTTGCTACTAATTGGGATTCCGGAATCTTGTAACTCTTTAGGATTCCAGAATCTTCAGAAGTTTTAGTACAAGAACAGTGCTAGGCAGACTTCTACGGTCTGTTCCTTGAGAAAGGCAATGACAAATCAAACTCGGGTATACGTATAAAGTATCACATACCATGTAAAATGAGTTTATCTTGTTGGGCAGACTGGATGGACCATACAGGTCTTTATCTGTCGTCATTTACTATGTTACTATATCTCAACATCATATGGACTCAAGAAATCAGGTACGAAAGCAGAGCTGTTTTTCATATGTCCTCACAGTTGGCCATCTTGCTCCACTCCTTACTTCTTGGTCTTTTGAAACAGGGGCTTCTTTCATTAGGGGCAAAAAATTTTGTACAGCTGTTTTATCATCTATGATGGGATTAATTACTTTATTGTAATCCTAAACAGTTACCAGAATCTTTGTTATTGAGAGAATTATCAATTGTGATTGGTTAAATTCTACGAGTATCCTTAACCAGCTGTTGTCAAAATTCTGCAGCTTCTTTTTCATATTCTTTAGATTATATTTTCCTCCTTGCTTCCCAAAATATGATAGGTGAAAGTTTATTGATGATATTTCCTTGTATATATTGATATTTTCTGCAAGTTTTGTCTTATTTATGTTTCATTCAAGTTGTGTGTTTGAATGCTAATTTAAAATTATTATAAATAAAAACGTATACAATTTGTGTGACACTAATTTTTTTAAAAACTCCCCAAACCAGAAATAACTCATAAAAAATGTAAAGTAACTGAATTTTTCTTGCCTGTTAAACCCCCTAATACTCAAACCAGTCCTCAGATCTCCCTATCCAGTCAAGCTTTCAGGATATTCTTAATAAATAAGTGTATCAAAAAAATGTTATAATGTTATAATGCCGTTATATCGCTCCATGGTGCAACCGCACCTTGAGTATTGTGTTCAATTCTGGTCACCGCATCTCAAGAAAGATATAGTAGAATTGGAAAAGGTGCAGCGAAGGGCGACTAAAATGATAGCGGGGATGGGGCGACTTCCCTATGAAGAAAGACTAAGGAGTCTAGGGCTATTCAGCTTGGAGAAGAGACGGCTGAGGGGAGACATGATAGAGGTATATAAAATAATGAGTGGAGTGGAACAGGTGGATGTGAAGCATCTGTTCACGCTTTCCAAAAATACTAGGACTAGGGGGCATGCAATGAAACTACAGTGTAGTAAACTTAAAACAAATCGGAGAAAATTTTTCTTCACCCAACGTATAATTAAACTCTGAAATTCGTTGCCGGAGAAAGTGGTGAAGGCGGTTAGCTTAGCAGAGTTTAAAAAGGGGTTGGACGGTTTCCTAAAGGACAAGTCCATAAACCGCTACTAAATGGACTTGGGAAAAATCCGCAATTCCAGGAATATAACATGTATAGAATGTTTGTACGTTTGGGAAGCTTGCCAGGTGCCCTTGGCCTGGATTGGCCGCTGTCATGGACAGGATGCTGGGCTTGATGTACCCTTGGTCTTTTCCCAGTGTGGCATTACTTATGTACTTATGAAACCATATAAACAATATTCACTCATATAAACTTTATTAATACAATGTAACAAACAAAAATGCTAACACATTGACTAGGAGATACTGTCAGATATTTGTTACCTCAATAATACATTATTATTAGTTATTCCACTTCATTATGTGACAGTCACCCGTGGGACTTTTGGTGTATAAGTCTCAATGCGGGGAACTATCTTCCTGGAGATGACCAGAAGTATTGTACAAAGTGTAGAGTTTGTCCCAGGGGTGTAGCCAGACAACAGATTTTGGGTGGGCCTGGGCAAGAAGTGGGTGGGCACCAAGTGTTCTCCCTGCACCCCCCCCCCCCCACCACCACGAAAAAAATATCTCAGCTGACTGGAAAACTTTCTACCTTGGCAGTCTGCAGAAGGCTTACGCTGAAAACTGAGCATGTGCAGGTGCCAGTATCAGGGAGAGTAGCGTTTTTGTTACCATCAGGGGGAAGTCTTCAGCTGGCGGAGCTTGGGATCCCCACCAGCAACTACTAAACATGTGCTACTGATGGGTGGGCCTGAGCCCTAAATGGGTAAGCCCCGGCCCATCCAGGCCCACCTATGGCTACGCCACTGGTTTGTCCAGTCTCCCGAGGACGCCAGTTAGGCGAAACATGTGAACATGTCGAGACTGAACAAGAGACTGAGCAACTGAGAGTTATTTGACTGCAGAAAGAGCATTGGATTTTATCTCTCTCTGGTATTACTAACCTCTGCAGGGACCTCGCAGCCAAGAGGGCGAACACCAGCGCCAGTATTCCTGATGACTGACATATTATCCAATTTTGTTCTCTTGCTATGGAACAGGTACCAGTGTGACGCTTTAGTAGGAACAATCAAGCAGAAATAATGTTGGCACCTTTATTACATTGTATTAATAAAGTTTATATGAATGAATATCGTTTATATGATTTCAGGTTTTTTTGATACTACTACTACTACTACTATTTAACATTTCTAGAGCGCTACAAAGTGTACGCAGCGCTGTACAAACACAGAAGAAAGACAGTCCCTGCTCAAAGAGCTTACAATCTAATAGACAAAAGGTAAAGCATTTAAATTTAAAATATTTAAGCAGTCAAGCACAAGAGAACAGTCACAGAAGGACAGAAGATGTTGAAGGGTGGTCAGTGTGATTAGGTGTAACTCTGGTTGGAGTAGTGGGAGAAGATGATAGAAGAATAGAAATGGGTGAGGTAAAAGTAATGAGTGGGTTGATAGGGAGGTTATATAAGACATGTCACTCTAGGGGTGGGTGGGTAGAGGGGTAGGGTGGGCGGGACTAAGTCTAAAGCAGGAGAAGGTGTTTTCTGCAGCCTATCTGTGAGATGGAAAATGATACATAGATTAAGTGAAATTATTATAGTTTGAGTTTAATAAATAAGCATAAGATACAGCCACTTAGGCTGGAGACAATGTATTTATTTTATAATTGCTCATTTATTCTATATTACAAATATTAAAAAATTATTTCCTATTCATCAAAACATACCACATACATGCGCATTCACACTCTTCTCACATATCACCAAACCTTGTACCAACTAACTAGTACACCAAATTTCTCACTACCCCCATGAACCTGTTCAACAGTTCTTATGACGATCAACAGTTACAACTCATTAATCAGTCCCCACTCCATGCACGTGTGAAAGTTCGTTAATCAGTTCCCGTTCTATGCACAGGTGGGAACTCTCAATGAATCTCCACCCCACTGGAGACTACAACCACCAATTTAGGTAGTAATACTGTTGGATCATTTCATACGTCATAATCATTGTCCATGCACCCTATTTTGTCCATATTGTTTTTCCTTGGACTTGGGGTACTTAAAAATAACTCCTCCTGTCCACAATGACTCTTGCAATCCACAGGCTTCACAGTTATGTAGCACTTTAATCCTATATGGATATTCAAGGTTGGTCTTCACATCAAGTCCCTTTACCGCTCACAATATCCCAGACCCTACACAGTCTGCGTTTCGCTACTAGAGCTTCATCAGGGGTCGGGTTCCTAAAATAAATAGATCAAACAGCACCGCATGTAGGTACTACCTTCGTATATATATATATATATATATTGTCACGCTCAGCCGCCAGATCCGCGCCACTCTTTCTCAGTCTCTTCCTTTCTTTACCAAGCACGCCCTTCACTCACGAGTCGACAGTCTGCAATCAGGGTCTCCGGACAACAGGCAAATCACCAGAAGTGCTTTATTAGCTCCTGAGTACATTTACTCTGCTTTAAGGCTTCACAGGCCTTTCTCTCTCCTCAGTGTAGCTCCACTTTTAAACCCAGTTCATTGGAGCCCTGCTTGCAATATAGTTCAGCGCGGGCCTGCTTTCCACACAGTTCCCTTTGGCCCTGCTTTCAATATGGTTTCCCCCCCAGCACTGCTTCTAATCCAGTACTTAGTTGCACTGCTCTTTCCCACAGTTACTGAGCACTGCTCACAATTCAGTTCAGTTAGCAATGTTTTCCTCCTCAATTCAGTTTAGCACTGCTTTCAAACACAGTTTAGTTTAGCATTGCCTTCACACACAGTTCATCTTAGAAATGAAATTAAACAGTTCAATTCAATGGCAATATGGTCTAAGTCACTTTCTCACTCTTAGACCTAATGACCCACCTCCCTCATTTGTCAGCACAAAACCACCTGACATCCACCCACCGGGTCAATTCACCAAGGCTTCATTCACTCTCTCCAGTTCAGTTCATAACTCACTTTAAGAGCCTTCCACCAGCACTTCCCTTTCCTCCTCATTCTCCCCTCCTTTCTCCTCCTCCAGTTCCATTCTCTCCTCCCCTTCCTCCCGGTCTAGGGGCTCCTCCCTTCCCCCATCTGATTCCATCTCCCAATCACACCCCGGCTCCTCCCTCCCTTGCATAGATTCTTCTCCCTTCACCTGATCTGTCTGCTGGTGCTGCACTGCCTTCTGGGGCTTGTAGTTTCTTAGCTCCTGGCTTCTCTGACGTTGCCCTGCCTTCTGGGCTTTGTAGTTCCTTGGTTCTGAATCTCTCTGGTGCTGCACTGCCTTCTGGGGCTTGTAGTTTCTTTGCCCTTCACATACCCCCCCAGTCAAACGATTGCTAGTCCGTTTGTTTTTTCCTTCCTTTACTACCGGACTAGCAATCCTAGACAGAACATCAACATGCTGCATTAATTTCCCTGCTTGATGTTCCACCTGAAACTGAAATGGTTGCAACGCCAAATACCACCTCATCAATCTAGCATTATGGTTCTTCATCTGACCCAGCCACTTTAAGGGGGCATGATCCGTGACCAGCTTAAAGGGACGCCCCTCAAGATAGAACTCACAGGCTTGTATCGCCCACTTAACTGCCAGGCATTCCCTTTCAATCGTGGCATATCTAGTTTCATGAGGGAGAAGCTTCCTGCTCAAGTACATAATCGGGTGCTCCTCTCCCTCATGCACTTGTGATAACACCGCACCTAATCCTACCCCAGATGCATCAGTATGCAATACAAAAGGTTTCTCAAAGTCCACTGCTTTAAGTAGAGGCTCCTGGCATAATGCTGACCGCATCCCCGCAAATACCCTTTCCGAGTCCTCCTGCCACTGGAGCTGATTCGGTCTACTACCCTTCAACATATCTGTCAAGGGGGCGGCTCGAGAGGCGAAGTGAGGTATAAATCTTCTGTAATAACCTATCAATCCCAAAAAACTTCTTAGCGCTTTCTTATTTGTAGGAAGGGGAAACTCCTGAATACTTTTCACCTTATCACACAATGGCTTAACCTGACCATTTCCTACCCGATAGCCCAAGTATTTTACCTCTCGCTGGGCAAAATGGCATTTTTGAGGGTTAAGGGTGAGACCTGCTTCCCGAAAAGATTGCAATACCCCCCTAACCTGGACTACATGGGTCTCCCAATCTGGACTATGAATGATAACATCATCCAAATATGCAGCAGCATATTCCTGGTGTGATCTCAATACTCTGTCCAGCAGGCGTTGGCAAGAAGCCGCAGCTGAATTTAAGCCAAATGGCATTCGCTTGAATTGAAACAACCCAAGCGGGGTGCAAAAAGCGGTCTTAGGCCGGGCCTTCCTCGATAAGGGAATTTGCCAGTACCCCTTAGTTAAGTCAAGAGTAGACAAGAACTGTGCCGAACCCAGCCTATCTATCAAATCCTCAATACGAGGCATAGGATAAGCGTCTGGCACAGACAGCGCATTAACTCGCCGAAAATCAATACAAAAACGCCAGGATCCATCCCTCTTAGGCACTAGCACCACCGGACTCGCCCACGGACTAAAGGATTCCTCGATCACCCCAAAGTCCAGCATTTCCTTCACTTGTTTAACTACCTCCTGCTTTTTACCTGGGGATAACCTATAAGGTCGCTGACGAACCACCCTCCCTTTCTCCGTCTCAATTTCATGTACTATTAAGTGTGTCTCCCCAGGACACGCTGTGAGAACATCCTGAAACTCCAGCAACAGAGCTTGCATCTGTTCCTTCTGGGGACCCTCTAAGCTGTCTCCCACTGTCACTTCCCTAGGAATAAAGATCTCCGATATCTGCGGTCCTAAGTCCTCCTCCAATTCCTCCTCCCCTTTTGCCCAATAGGCTTTCCTTTCCTGCCAAGGCTGGAGTAAGTTCGCATGATAGGTCTGAGGCTTCCCTCGCTCATTCAATACCTCATACGTGACCGGGCCCAACCGTTTCCTCACCGTACAGGGTCCCTTCCATTTACTTAAAAATTTATGTGGATTATCCGGGACCCTAACCACCACCTTATCCCCTTCCTGAAATACTCTGACCTGCGCTCCCTGATCATAATGCGTCTTCTGATAACTTTGGGTTTTCTCTAGATTACCCCGGGAATAAGTGCCTAACCTCCATAACCGCCCTTTCAAATCATGAAGATATTCTACTACCGTCTTATCCTCCCGTTCCGGCGGTACCCACTGCTCCCGGAGAATATCCAACACTCCCCTTGGGGCCCTCCCATATAATAATTCAAAGGGGGATACCCCTAGGGAAGCCTGCACACATTCCCTAGATACATACAATGCAAAAGGCAAAAGTTGATCCCAGTTCTCATAGTGTGATCCTAACCCCTTCCTTAACAACATCTTCAAAGTTTTGTTGAACCTCTCCACTAGGCCGTTGGTTTGAGGGTGATAGGCTGAAGTACAAATGTGTTTAATACCAAAAGCCTCCCAAACCTGTACCAGGGAGCGAGAAAGAAAATTGGTGCCTCTATCAGTTAACACCTCCCTAGGAAAGCCAACCTCACAAAAGAGCCGAATCAGCTCCGCAGCAATCACCTTTGCCGAGATATTTCGCAAGGGTATGGCCCAGGGGAAACGGGTAGCCATATCAACAATCACCAGAATATAAGAAAACCCTCTCCTGGATTAAAGTAGGGGACCGATAATATCCATTGCCAACCTCCCACACGGATTCTCAATTCGGGGAAGAGGGTGCAATGGAGCAGGCCTTGGCCCTTTCTCTGTCAGCTTCTGACATACCACACAGGATTTACAGTATTCCTCTACCTCTTTATATACCCCAGGCCAGTAAAACCGCCCTAGTAACTGTTTCACTGTATTCTGGATCCCTTTATGTCCTCCCAGAGGATGGTCATGCGCTAACTGTAACACCAACTTCCGGAATCCCCTAGGTACAATAAGTTGTTTAATCTCCTCCTCACTGCCCTCAGCTGGCATCACCCGAAACAGTAAACCCTTCTCTATCACAAACTTGGGTCCCTGTGTGCCCCCCACCGGCTCCCTCGCCCGTTCCCAGGCATATTTCAATGTGAGATCTGACTCCTGTTCCCTGCTAAAATAAGGGAACCTGCTCAACAACTCCTCAGGATCCTCCGGAAACTCCCCTCCCTGCTCAATCCCTTTCATTGTCTGAGTCCTGTGCCTCTGCGTTAATTTTTTTACTTGCCCTGACTCCCGCGTCTTCCCAGGTGCCCCTAGTACCTCCAAATGAAAGGGAAAAATATGTGACAAGTTCTGCTCTACTCCTTCTTGCTCTTTCCTCTGCCCCCGAGTAACGACTAACCCTTCCTTTTCTCTTAAACAGTGCACAAATGGGGGCCAATCCCTCCCCAAAATTAGTTCCTGAGGTAGCCGGGGTAATATTGCCACCCATACCCAGTGTGACCCTGAAGGACCTTTTATACCAACTCGCTTAAGGGGATATGTAGTGGTAGCCCCGTGAACACACTGAATGCTAACCTCCCGGCCCCTATTATCATTACATACTCCTCTCTTTCCCTTTATTCTTTCCCACAGGGCCCGAGACAGCATGGTCTGATCCGCCCCTGAATCTAGCAGAGCATTGACCCAGACCCCACATATCTCCACTGCTTGCCTCAATTGTTTCACCACTGGCCCTTGGGAGTACGAGGTGAACCCTAGTTTAGCAAAACAGTCCCTCCTCAGATGTCCTTTCCTTCCACACCGGTAACACATTCTCTCCTCATTCACTGAAGGTCTGGCCCCTGTTACTCTTGCCACTTTCTCCCCCATTCGTCCCCCTCCCCCTTCACACCGCTGGGCCTCCAGGAAGCATTCCATGCTTTTAATGGCCTCCTCCAGTGACATACACCCCTTCTTTATCAAATCCACCCGAAACTTTTCAGGTAGTGCCTCCAAAAATTGTTCCAGCACAAGCTCTTGCATTACCTGATTCATAGTTCTCTTTTCAGGCTCTAACCACTTTCCTGCTAAATCCAAAAGCTTTTGAGCCAACGCCCGGGGTGTTTCACTCTCCACCCAGCGTAATTCTCTGAATCGCCTTCTATATGTGTGGCGGCTCACTCCATACCTGTCCAGAATAGCTTCTTTCAATTTGGTATAGTCCGCCACCTCCAGTGTAGGCAAAGCCCTAAAGGCGGCCAAGGCCTCACCAGACAGCGCAGGGGCTAATCGAATTGTCCATTGTTCCCGGGGCCACCCTGCAGCCACCGCCACCCTTTCAAATGCCCCTAAGTAATCTTCAATATTGTCCGACTCAGTCAGCTTACCCCACGGCAGCCAGTTCACTCCGGGAAGTCCTCCTACTCCCACCGCTCCTTCTGCTCGGTCCACTCTTCCATCCGGCCCCCTGTCAGACAACCGTCCTCCACCTCGAAGCAACTCCTGAAATAAGTCCAAGAGCGGTTGCTGCTGTGCCCGGGAAGCCGCCAACGACTCCTCCAACAGCTGATGAGCCATCTCTTGCTGTTTCTGAAATTGATGCGTCATAAACGCAAACAGCTCTTTGGGATCCATATCCTTCACCGGATTCCCCGCACCTGCAAAAAGACAAAAAAAAACAACCACCCAAGTGCGGTATCTCACAAACTCTTTTCCACTGCACAAAAACTGTGCTTCTCCAATTACTGTATCCTCCCTCGCCTCCTCCCTAGGTACCCTTTACCTGGGTAGGCGAGTAATACGCCTTTGTCAGCGTTGGCCCACACGACGGGCTTCCGAAACCTCCAGGACTCCTGCACCTCGCTCCGACTGCTCGACTGGTCTGGTCCGGAACCCACTCCACTCCTTCCAGGACCCTACTCCTTCCCGTGGAGGTTCACTGCGATCCCACCACTGCCACCATAATATGTCACGCTCAGCCGCCAGATCCGCGCCACTCTTTCTCAGTCTCTTCCTTTCTTTACCAAGCACGCCCTTCACTCACGAGTCGACAGTCTGCAATCAGGGTCTCCGGACAACAGGCAAATCACCAGAAGTGCTTTATTAGCTCCTGAGTACATTTACTCTGCTTTAAGGCTTCACAGGCCTTTCTCTCTCCTCAGTGTAGCTCCACTTTTAAACCCAGTTCATTGGAGCCCTGCTTGCAATATAGTTCAGCGCGGGCCTGCTTTCCACACAGTTCCCTTTGGCCCTGCTTTCAATATGGTTTCCCCCCCAGCACTGCTTCTAATCCAGTACTTAGTTGCACTGCTCTTTCCCACAGTTACTGAGCACTGCTCACAATTCAGTTCAGTTAGCAATGTTTTCCTCCTCAATTCAGTTTAGCACTGCTTTCAAACACAGTTTAGTTTAGCATTGCCTTCACACACAGTTCATCTTAGAAATGAAATTAAACAGTTCAATTCAATGGCAATATGGTCTAAGTCACTTTCTCACTCTTAGACCTAATGACCCACCTCCCTCATTTGTCAGCACAAAACCACCTGACATCCACCCACCGGGTCAATTCACCAAGGCTTCATTCACTCTCTCCAGTTCAGTTCATAACTCACTTTAAGAGCCTTCCACCAGCACTTCCCTTTCCTCCTCATTCTCCCCTCCTTTCTCCTCCTCCAGTTCCATTCTCTCCTCCCCTTCCTCCCGGTCTAGGGGCTCCTCCCTTCCCCCATCTGATTCCATCTCCCAATCACACCCCGGCTCCTCCCTCCCTTGCATAGATTCTTCTCCCTTCACCTGATCTGTCTGCTGGTGCTGCACTGCCTTCTGGGGCTTGTAGTTTCTTAGCTCCTGGCTTCTCTGACGTTGCCCTGCCTTCTGGGCTTTGTAGTTCCTTGGTTCTGAATCTCTCTGGTGCTGCACTGCCTTCTGGGGCTTGTAGTTTCTTTGCCCTTCACAATATATATATATATATATATATATATATATATATATATATATATATATCCTAAAAATCTTCAATAACAATAATTTACTTATAATTGATGATCTTTCACCATTTACGGATAACAGACGGGCAGGAACTCAAACATCCACATGCATCACCACTCCAGTGAAAAAACGCTGGCGCATGCGTATGGAAAGCTGGGCTACTCAGCTGATTATAACATCACTAAACCCCACCCCCTCACACATACAGCCACTCAACTTCCCTGTTCAATCCAGACAGCACTATAGTATTCCACGTAAATATCATACGCTGCTCTCGACGTAGGAGCATTAACGGGATATTACCCCCCCCCCCCCCCCCCCAATGTGATACTAAAGGAGCTTCCTGTTTAGCTAGGCGGATGTTACTAAGATGCTGTGCGATCCTATTTTTAATTTTTCGAATAGTATGTCCAATATACCACAGACTATTTGGGCAGCATATACCATATACACACTGCCTCGTATTACAATCTGTACATGATCGCATCCCAAGCATACGCCCACCTGAGTGGGGGATCTCTACTTGACACGCTTGTAGTGCGTATCTGCAGTACACACATGTCCAACACACCGTGTGCCCTACCGGTAACTCTACACTTTGCATTTCCACCATGGTTTTATAATGGGACATGATCTCTCCCATATTACGCCCACGTGTATATGTGAAATGGGGCGATTCTTGAAACTTTTCAAGAACAGATAAACTTGGCCATAGACGTTTTATTATCCGTTCCACCGCCATACTTCCCTCAGGGTATGGCAATACAGATGTCAACACCTCTGAGAATGTTGCTGTTTTTCAGAATTAGTCAACCACTCGCGCTGGGCATTAAACGCCCGCTTTGCTGCCTTATAAACAATTTTAGGGGGGGTACCCGCGCTGCCTAAATCGCTCAACCATTCCTTGCGCTTGCTCTCTGTAAGTGTCCCGAGAAGAACATAATCTCCGAACCCGGAGAAACTGTCCCACCGGTATACTGTTTTTTAACCGGAGCGGATGATGATTGCGATAATGCAACAGTGCATTCCGATCGGTATGTTTACGATACGACTGTGTAACAAATGTACCCTGATGAAGAGTAATGTTTCTCCTTTTTGGGTAGTCAACTTTGCAATGCTCTACCAAGACCCATCCGAGCAATTAACAACTATTTACCATTCAGGAAAATGTTAAAGCCCACCTACACTACTCCTGCTCTGAAGATGACACTGACTTTGACACCAATTGCACCTCTGACCTTATTTTCAAATCCCCAGTTTATAATATTCCTTCTTACATGTTCTTTGAAATCCTTTTTTACTGTGTAAGCCGCACTGAACCTGCTGTATGTGGGAAAGCGCGGGGTACAAATGTAATAAATAAATAAATGTTGACATCTAAATCATTTACTGACTCGCCCCCTATATGGTGATCAAAACGTATATTCAAATCCTGCTCATTTAAATACGTCAAACGCTGCATTAATTGATCCTCATCCTCTCGCCAAATCATCAGGACATCACGCAGCCACCCCACAACATTTTCAAAATAAGGGGACCTGCACACAAAATCCTCCTCATACTGTGCCATATACAGGCATGCCACCGTGGGGCAGTGGCGTAGCCACAGGTGGGCCTGGGTGGGCCGGGGCCTACCCACTTAGAGCTCAGGCCCACCCAACTGTAGCACACGTTTAGCGGTAGCTGGTGGGGATCTCAATCTCCGCCAGCTGAAGACTTCTCCCTGATGTTAACGAAAATGCTACTCTCCATGATACCGGCACCTGTGCATGCTCAGTTTTCAACGCATGCCTGCTGCAGACTGCCAAGGTGGAAAGAAGCATTTTCCTGCCAGCTGAGATATATTTTTGGTGGTAGTGGGGGGGGGGGGGGGGGGAGAGAGAACACTTGGTGCCCACCCACTTATTGCCTAGGCCCACCCAAAATCTATTGTCTGGCTACGCCCCTGCCGTGGGGGCTACTGTTGCCCCCATGGCAACCCCTTTCACCTGTAAAAAGTATTGATCCCCAAACTTTAAAAAGTTATGAAAAATAATCATCTGTGCCATCTGACTTAACAGAGCAATGCGTCTCTCGGATAGCTGTAGTGTGTTCAATAAACGATCCAACATTCGCACAGCAGCCCTTTGTGGCATATTAGTATATAATGAAACCACATCTAACGTCACAAGAATAACCTTGGACCCCATTTGTTCCGAATAACCCTCCAGAAGTCGCAACAAGTGATTGGAATCCCTTACATATGACCGAATGCTATCCAAAAAAGGACGCAAATGAAAATCAAGAAATTGGGATAGGGGTTCAAACAGTGATCCTTTACTCGAGACTATCGGGCGTCCTGGGGGGTGGTGTAGGCTCTTGCGTATTTTTGAAAAAAAATTAATTATAGGAACCACTGGAAAATGATTATACAAAAATGTAAACTCCTGGGCAGATATAACTCCCTGTTTATTAGCCTCCGACAACACTTCAAAAATCGTGCACTGATACTGTACTGTAGGATCCTGATCCAATGGTGTGTAACATGTTTCATCAGAAAGCTGTCTGCTAGCCTCCTGACAGTACTCATGAGTATCCTGCACTACCACCCCACCACCCTTGTCCGCCCGACTGATTACAATAGTCTGATCATGTTGCAACTGTTCCAATGCTGACTTATGTATTCTGCTCAAACGAAAATGGCCTCTACCCCTCATATTTTCCAACTTACTCAACTCATGCAAAACCCACTGCTGAAAAGTAGACACCACTGGATCTACTGGTCGTGGAGGGACCTATAGTGATGGTAACCGATATTTCTGAAAAAATGAAGTCTGATCCCCCTCCACACTCTCTGCATCTGCAAAATGTAAATGTAAACGCAATTTCCGAAAAAAAATTTATGTACAGCAACTCTTATATTGAAAGCATCATACATCTGTGTCGGAACAAATGACATTCCCAATGACAACACCTACATAAGTACATAAGTAATGCCACACTGGGAAAAGACCAAGGGTCCATCGAGCCCAGCATCCTCTCCACGACAGCGGCCAATCCAGGCCAAGGGCACCTGGCAAGCTTCCCAAACGTACAAACATTTTATACAATCAAGCCATTGTGACATCACTAATGAGGTTGGCTCTTATTGGTGGAATGAGCCACTATGACATCACAATAGGTTAAATCACTGCTCTATGTAATAAAAGTGAGCCAAGTAGAGGACATAAGTACATAAGTAATGCCACACTGGGAAAAGACCAAGGGTCCATCGAGCCCAGCATCCTGTCCACGACAGCGGCCAATCCAGGCCAAGGGCACCTGGCAAGCTTCCCAAACGTACAAACATTTTATACAATCAAGCCATTGTGACATCACTAATGAGGTTGGCTCTTATTGGTGGAATGAGCCACTATGACATCACAATAGGTTAAATCACTGCTCTATGTAATAAAAGTGAGCCAAGTAGAGGACATAAGTACATAAGTAATGCCACACTGGGAAAAGACCAAGGGTCCATCGAGCCCAGCATCCTGTCCACGACAGCGGCCAATCCAGGCCAAGGGCACCTGGCAAGCTTCCCAAACGTACAAACATTCTATACATGTAATTCCCGGAATTGTGGATTTTTCCCAAGTCCATTTAGTAGCGGTTTATGGACTTGTCCTTTAGGAAACCATCTAACCCCCTTTTAAACTCTGCCAAGCTAACCGCCTTCACCACGTTCTCCGGCAACGAATTCCAGAGTTTAATTACGCGTTGGGTGAAGAAACATTTTCTCCGATTTGTTTTAAATTTACTACACTGTAGTTTCATCGCATGCCCCCTAGTCCTAGTATTTTTGGAAAGCGTGAACAGACGCTTCACATCCACCTGTTCCACTCCACTCATTATTTTATATAACTCTATCATGTCTCCCCTCAGCCGTCTCTTCTCCAAGCTGAAAAGCCCCAGCCTCCTTAGTCTTTCTTTATAGGAAAGTCGTCCTATCCCCGCTATCATTTTAGTCGCCCTTCGCTGCACCTTTTCCAATTCCATTATATCTTTCTTGAGATGCGGTGACCTGATGCTGTGCTTTCGATAACTGTTTAGATGATAAGTGAAACACTATTGAAACATTTTCTTCATTTGACGTTTGGGGCGTGTTGCTTGTACCGCCACCCCTCCCTCGGGCCGTGAATTGAGTGTGGGATCACCTGGACAGGTTTGAAAAATGGGAGTAATGGGAATAGTATTCTATCCACTAATCAGTTCATTTTGGAAGAAGAAGGAAATTATAAAATTTGTATTTATTTAAATTACATTTTTTCCCCCAGGCTATTCTGCTAATAACTTCAAGCTAGCAGTCAGTCCCCCATCCTTTCAATGGATCTAACATCATGGCCTTGAAAATAAAGAGTTAACTCCAGAATCCATTGTAAACAAATTAACCTTTTAAAAAGCGTTCCCTTTTTTTTGTAGAGGGTAATTTAATACAACCATCTAACTTTCATTTTTCCTCTGCCACCCTGACCCCTCACCTACTCTGGATATGATTCACTCTCGCCTGCTCATGGCTGAGGAATGTTGGCTTCAAACACACTGCAGCAAGTCACTTAAAATAAACAGAAATGTACTTTCATCTCAGAATAATCTGCGTTTAGCCACATTTCAGACACATTGTACCACAGGATATGTTCAATGAAAATCATAAAGTCCCAGATCAAAACCTGGTACCAATACTTTCGAGGAGGCAGGCTGTAGTAGCTCTTAACCCTTCCAGCGACAGCTTGCATTTTGCTCTCAAGAGGAATTTAAAAAAATAAAATCACCACTAACCCTAAGTTTTAATAACTGGAGAAATCGTAATACTCTGGAAATGTCTGAGATCTTACAATATCTTTTATACTGGGGCAAGGTTAAAGGGGTTTCTTTGGTTAAACTGGAGTTGACCCCCAAGATAGCATCCTTTAAAATTTGCCCAGCCTCCTTTGTGAGAAAAAAACAAAAGTGCCCATCCCATGGGGAAAAGAAGCAGTGAGTGGGGTGGAGCTAGAGCAGGCCAGGTGATCTATGCACAAGAATTTCATTTTGATCTCCCTGTGTGGGGTTGTACCTGCAAAGTACGCGGGGGGGGGGGGGGGGGGGGGGGGGGTAAGGAAATTCTTGCACAATCAACTCCTGGTGGATTTTTAACGGCAAAGCCTGTGATGAATTTCTCATTGAAAATAAGCTTGCAGGCCCAAGGGTACTGCACAGGGGGTAGGGGAAAAGGCTAAAAATATCCCTCAGATTGTCCCTTTCCTCTGTTTCACCATCTAGAGGTTCTTCCTTCCATTTTTTTTGTTCTCTTTCTTCCCCCCACTAGAGACTACCCCACCCTCTTTCCCCTTTTCTCAAAACCGCTCATGACACTTGATAATTTTTCTCCCATAAATTCTTACTCTGTTACCTATCCATATGTTCCATCTTTGCTTATACCCTACACTGTCAATTAAAATGTTCTATTACGTATTGTGTCGACACCCTCATCTCTCCCTACACTCCTTCCCAGGAACTCCGTTCACTAAGTAAATCTCTCCTAACTGCACCCTTCTTCTCCATCGCTAACTCCAGACTCTGTTCCTTTCATCTCGCCGCACCTTATGCCTGGAATAGACTTCCTGAGCCATTACGTCAAGCTCCATCCCTGGCCGTCTTCAAATCCGGGCTAAAGGCCTACCTGTTTGATGCTGCTTTTGACTCCTAACTTGTCACTTGTTCGTGACCTTTATCTTGTCTGCCTCTCTTCAATAGTCCCTTTTCCCTATCCTGCTCATAATTGTAAGAGAAAAACGCCTATATTGCGACCCAAATCGGGAGATGGGCGTTTTTCTCGCAAAGGCGCTCAAATCGGTATAATCGAAAGCCGATTTTGGGCGTTTCCAACTGCACTCCGTCGCAGAAACGAATAAAGTTGACGTGGGCGTGTCGGAGGCGGTACTGGGGTGTGGTTATCAGCAGAGGAGAGATGGGCGTCTTTAGCTGATAATCGACAAAAAAAGGCGTTTTTACCGCGATTTTGGGTCACTTTTTTTTACCCTTTTTTTTCATGAACAAGTCCCAAAAAAGTGCCCCAACTACCCAGATGACCACTGGAGGGAATCGAGGATGACCTCCCCAGGCTCCCCCAGTGGTCACTAACCCCCTCCCACCAAAAAAAAATACTTTAAAAACTTTTTTTCCAGCCTCTATGCCAGCCTCAAATGCCGTACCCACCTCCATGACAGCAGGATATGTTTGATCCTGTCACAGCCTTTCCCTGGGTCAGATATGGCTCTCGGGTGCACTACAGGGTCACATCAGCATTGCATTGTGGTGGGTGTAGGGTATTGGGCTCTGTGATTTCATTAGCTTGTGTTACAGTCTCACGATGTTGGTAGTTGGTAGGCTCTTCTCCCATGGTGCTTTTCCCCCTGCCTACTGGGTCAGAGTGTGCCCTGTTGTGTTTCCGGTAGTCCATGAGGTAGTGGCCATTTTTGTAAGCCAGTTTTAGATCCCTTCCATGTGTTAGCCACGTTAGAGAACTTAGTTCTTACCTTGAATGTGGCTGAAAGAGGGCATTATACAGCATTCTGCCAGCTCTGACCTACTGCTAATCTCAGTACCAGAGAGACTCGTTGCCAGTGGTGGGGCACAACCTCTGATCTGCAGTTAACTGTGAGTAAACGCGGTTATTCCAATAAAGGACGTTTTCGGAGAGATTAGTCTTCAGGTGTAAACTGGTGTGCCAATGTTATATAGCAGTAACAAGTCCTAGAGGCCTGCGTGTATGCAGGTACCTGGAACACTTTTAGTGGGTACCGCAGTGCACTTCAGCCAGGTGGACCCAGGCCCATCCCTTCCCTCTACCTGTAACACTTGTGCTGGTAAATGGGAGGCCTCCAAAACCCACTGTACCCACATGTAGGTGCCCCCTTCACCCCTAAGAGCTATGGTAGTGTTGTACATTTGAAGTCCACCGTACTGACCTAGGATGCCCAGTTGCTGTCCTGGCATATCAGGGGGGCGAGCGTACTACGAATCGTGGCCCCTCCCATGACCAAATGGCTCGGATTAGGAAGTTTTTGAGCTGGGCTTTTTTAGTTTCCATTATCGCTAACCAGTGCATGTAGAGGTATAGACATGGGTGTGGTTTGAGGGGGCAAAGGGGTGCAGTGCCACCCCAAACGAGCTGCCACCCCATCCTCCAATCCCCGAGAAAGCAGCACGCACGCTGCTTTACACCTGCCCCGGAGGCCCTTCTCTCTCCTACAGGTTCCCGCCTGCACGGGAACAGGAAGTTGAAGGAGAAAGAAAGGCTTCCAGGGGCAGGTCTAAAGCAGCGTGCGTGCTGCTTTCTCGGGGATTGGAGGATGGGGTGGCAGCTCGTTTGGGGGGGCACTGCACCCCTTTGCCCCCTCAAACCACACCCATGTCTATACCTCTACATGCACTGTTCCCTCTAAGATGAGCAGGAGTCCTCCTACTGCATAGCTGTCAGTGGGGGGCAGTGTTTCAATATTGTGTTTTCAATCACTAGGGACAGGCAGGTTCCCTGGAACCTGACAAAGCTTTCCTACCTCTCGCTATTGAAAATGCAATAGTGAAATTGCACCCCCCACTGGCAGAATTGGAGGTGGAGGAGGACCGCTCAGCTTAGAGGGAACAGAGGTGATGCATAAATGCAGGTACCTTGTTATACCTTTCAAGTGCCTGTTCACTAAAGTGTACCTCTCAGTAAGTGAAAATGCTGTACAGGAACTGTTGGGGTTACAGTCACCATGTCCCCTGCAGTTACCGCACAAAAAAATTCTTTACCGCACGTTACGTTTATTCACAGTTAGCATGGCTGTACTCAAGGAGGCATTAAGTGCACCCAGTGACGATCTTAGGTCGGCTGCCACCCCCGGGGCAATGACACCCCCTCCCCGGTGCTCCGCCTTCACTTTCGATTTTATCGCTGTGAAGGTTTCACTATTCAGAATTCATACCCTGAACAACCGTTTCTATAGTGCGAATTTCTGGGGGGCTTCTTCACAAGTCAAAAAACCTCTGAATTTTTTATTTTTGTTTTCTTATATTTTCTTTTATATATATATATATATTTTTTTTTTTTCTTCGATTATGTCGGTAGCTTGGGCTATTGGGCACGCTCTACAGCGAGTTCCTGTTTCACCGTTGCTTCTTCAGGAGTTGTGCCCTTATTTTCCGTAAGTACCCTATAAAAAAAGTGTACAACAGAATAATCTTACTAAGAAGGAAGGAGAGATATGAAGGTCAATGGAGTAGTGTCAGTTCTTCCACTCTCACCTTGTGTTATATACCCCATCAGAATTCTCAGAGTAATACTGTCGCCAAAATGGCACCCCGTTTTTAAACGGACGCCTTCAAAACGCTCCAATCAGGCCGCTTCAGAAAATTTAAAGGGCGTGAGCACCCCCAATATTGAGAAAATTCCTTGTATGTGTCCAGGGAGGGGTTATTTCCATTGGGCTTAGCACCCCCAATAATTTTCAAAAGTTGACTCCTATGACCTCCACTACCCAAGCTGTAAGGGACTTAAATACAAGTCATTATATGCATCCAGCTTCTCTTACATCTGTGCGCAACGTTGGAACGCACTACCGAATCCCTTAAAAACAACACACGATCTGACAGTCTTCCGGAGATCTCTGAAAACTAAATTATCCAACGAGACCTACAATAAGAACCCTTCATAAAGACCCTCTATCACATCTGCTTCAAAACTAATCAACATTGAACTCCTAATTTGACTACTTTAATCATATTGTTATTATTTCACACCAAACTCTACCTTATATTTTGTATATCTGAGATGTATTAATTATTTCTTTGTTTCTAATTTTCTTGATATCTAATGTGCCTTAATTGTATTAATACTTTGCTCTTTTCACACCGTTAATGACGATTGTCATTGCGGCATAATGTAAGCCACATTGAGCCTGCAAAGAGGTGGGAAATGTGGGATACAAATGCAGCAAATAAATAAATAAAAATAACATGAAATAGAAAAACAAGAGTTGATAGTTTTATGTTATTTCAAAGAGAAAGCGCATCCTTTTCTTCTTGGTTAGATACGATAGAAGGATCAGAGCAGTGGTTCTCAACCCAGTCCTTAGAACACACCTAGCCAGTCAGGTTTTCAGGATTACCATAATGAATATGCATGAGATAGATTTGCATACAATGGAGGTAGTGCATGCAAATTTAGCTCATGCATATTCATTGCGGATATCCTGAAAACCTGACCGACTGGGTGTGTCCCAAGGACTGGGTTGAGAGAACCCCTGGACTAGAGGAAGAGAGGAGAGCTCTCCTGTTAGAGAAGTGGTTCCCAAACCTGGTCCTGGAGGCACCTCAGCCAGTCAGGTTTTCAGGATATCCACAATGAATATTCATGAGAGAGATTTGCATGCAGTGGAGGCAGTACATGCAAACCGGGGTGCCTCCAGGACCAGGGAACCACTGTGTTAGTGAAAAGGTGCAGAGGAATCTGGAAGACTTTTATGCATGTTAAGGTTTGTCAAAGGGAATATGGGGCAATTAGTCGTAGAAACTAAACCTAGCAAAGTTTGAACCTTAGACCTGCTTTTGCAAAAAAAACTCAACCCCCCATAAATTTTGGAGGAGCAGGTTTCCAAATGTACCCAAATAAGTTCTCTTAACGAAAATCAGAAGCCAAGATGCACTAGTGGATCAAATAGGGGATGTATTCAAAAGTATATAGTATTTTTCTTTTTGTCTCACCTATTATTGTGAGGAAAAACCCTTCTATTTGGCAGGAATTTGCAAAAAGCCTGGTTGTTTTCCTGGTCTGCCTTCTTCACCATTATTCAATCCTTTTGCAAAACTGACTCATCTCCTGCCTCTTATGATTTGTGACTCACGTCCTGTGCACAATAACATCAGAGCTGTAGTACATTAAATTCAAAGCAGAAAACTAACCCTATCTGTTCAGTTACCATGCTTTAAGCAATATTCGCTTACAAAGTGCATCCTTCTCAGCAGGTCTCACATTCCCAGAGACGTTGCTCTTGGCTTTTGACATCATCAGTTCACCTTGTCAAGCCTCTTAAGACTTGTTAACTGTAAAGTCTCAATATCTTGAAGTATAACCTTGGTACACCAGCACACACCTGAAGTCTCTTTATTTTCTGAAGTTTCCTTTTATTGAAGAAACACAGATAATTTACTCACAGTCAGATGTTCAGAAGTGTTGCCCCAGGGCACAGAGACTCCGTAATTCTGAGAGCAGTATCAGTGGTTGGAGGTAGAAATCTGAAGAGAGGCAGCTTTATTTCAGAGGTGGAAAAATAGTTGAACAGGTAGAAGTAACTCAGAGCTGGGTAACTGGAGAGTGCAATATCTCCTTAGGAAGATATATTCAAGGTAAAAAAACAAGTTCGTTCCAAGGAGTGAAGCAGGACAAGTGCTGTCTGAAGCAAGATGGAGAATGCCTCATGGAAAGAGAGACAGGGAGGTCAAGATGGCTCACACAGCTCCAGGGAGGAGGAGGTAAAGACCAATGGGGACAGAGCCTGCCACCAGGTGGCAAAGGTGGTCCAAGGGAACAGACCCTGATTGGAGGCAAAGGTCATACCTGGCTGACCTCTCAGGACAGAGATAGTAAGAATGACCAGGAAATGATAGCAGGAAGACAAAGGAGCCAAGCTTGGCTGAGAAAGAGAGGAGGTCTAGGCAGCAGCACAAACCAATAGTAACAGTTCTTATACAGGCAGGCAAGTGTGGCTGCGTTGCCTGAGAACTACATTACACACAATGCATTGCTGATGTATCTTTGCAGTGGGAGCTGCAATGAAAATGCTTAGAAGTGAGAATAACAGTAAAAGCATTAAACACATTTTAGAGTCACATTATAAACTAGTGCAAGGCTGTCAGAGGACAGAACACACCTAACACAGTTTAGTCTAATGTTCAAGTTTTTAGATAATACACCGCAAAGCAGAATACAGTATAGACATTAGAAAAGCAGTATCAGAAGTATGTATAAAACCAGAGCTATCCCAGGGACTAAAAACAAATACAAGCTGCCTCTTTCTGACCCCCCCCCCCCACCCCATCCCCCCATGCTTAGGCTTTACAGTGTGAAAATGCAGCTCACTGTTCCAGCAGCCACCTTGGTTCTCGTGAAAACTACAATCTTGGTGTACTCAGTGGCGTCGCGAGGGCAGCTGACACCCGGGGCGGGTCGCTGCTGCGCACCCCCCCCCCCGGGTGCAGCGCGATGCACCCTCCCCCCTCCGTAGCGCAACACCCCCCCCCGCCCGCCTGCCCGCGAGAACATACCTGGAAGGTGGTGAGGGGCGGGTGGGAGGGCCAATCCGCCCAGAGCACGCCGCTGGGGGGTGTCGGCGCCTCGCTGGCTCCTTGCTCTCGCCCGGAACAGGAAGTAACCTGTTCTGGGGCAGAGAGAGCAAGGAACCAGCGAGGCGCCGACACCCCCCAGCGACGTGCACCCGGGGCGGACCGCCCCACCGCCCCCCCCCCCTTCCTACGCCACTGGGTGTACTCTAACATCATTTATTCAAACAATATGATAGGGGTTGGGCATAGCCAGGATTCAATGTTTGGGGGGCCCAGTGGTGAACTGGGAGGGGCAACGCACTTTCTCTCTACTCCCCTGCCCCCCTGCTGTGTTAATAATTTTACCTTTCCTGGCAGGAATGCCCAATCCCTGCCAGCCAATGAGAACCATTGACTGGATCTTCCCCTGTGCTGCCTCAGCAGTGAAGAAATCGGTGGGCTCCTTTCCAGCTGCCAATGCCAGTACTCCTTGTGCATGTTCAGCACAGCTGCTCAAGTATGACTGGTTAATATCTCCTTGGCAGAACTTCCTATCAACTCATAAGACCTGATAGATTTGCTTTAATCACTGCGACTGTTGGTATTATACGTTGATCATTGAAGGAATAAGCGATAAGATTCTGATTGCAACAATTACGACCCTTGACGCAGATGTTTCGCTGAAAAACAGCCTGTGTTGGGTCCTTCAATGAATTGTAGATGCCAACCTGTCTTTGATGGCTCATCATGCTTTTGCCATTTGTCATAAATGGCGTGTAGTAGCAGAAATATTGGCATTTACACATGGTGTACTCACATACACCATGTGTAAATGCCAATGTATTCTGGTATTCTGCTCATTTACATGCATAATTGGTGCCTAAAAGTTGGCACCCTCCTTATAGAATTGCCTTCAACATATATAGTTGACCATGCTGATCTAGCTCCACCCTAGCACTATCTGCAACAGTTAGAGAGATTTTTACAGACACTATTTGAATATTGACTCAACAGTGATCAGAAGTGTCAGGATAGGCCCACCTTCCGTTTCAGTTGGCTAAGCTGATACGTGAATGTTTGTGTTCTGTTTTTGTTGCTCTATTGGTTTGAAATAAGATGTAGAGGGAAAGTGCCCTGAGACTGAAGCCCCGAGACTGGAGGGGGACGAGATTGGAAGGAGATAAAGAGAAGTGGTTTGCCCTTTAGGGGGGTCTTTGGTAGGGTTACCATATGTCCGGAGGACATGTCCGGGGCATCTGACGGGTTTTGCCCGCCCGCCTGTTTGTCCGGATTTCTGGACAAGCGGGCAAGCAGCGCCGTGGGTCTCCCCTCCCCTTACTTACTATCTGCCCTGGTGGTCTAGTGACCACTTTGGGGCAGGAAAGAGCCCCCTCTTTCCTGTCTGGAGCGCTGCCTGCCCTTGCCCTGCATCCTTCTCAGTCTCGGCTCGGGATTCAAAATGGCTGCCGAGAGTTGAAGCGGCCTCGCGAGACTTCAACTCTCGGCGGCCATTTTGAATCTTGAGCCGAGACCGAGAAGGATGCAGGGCAAGGCAGCGCTCTGGGCAGGAAAGAGGGGGGTCTTTCCTGCCTCAAAGAGGTCACTGGACCACCAGGGCAGTAGATAGTAAGTAAGGGGAGGGGAGGGGAGGGGAATATGTGACCCGGGGGGAGGGGAATATGTGACAGGAGGCGGGGTGAGAGCGAGAAAGGGTGGGGCGAGGATCTGAAATGGATGTGGTGTGGGTGGGGTGGGGCGGGAGGGGCGGGATGTGGGCGGGGCGGGGTGTGGGTTGGGCAGGGGGCGTGGCATGTATCCTCTTTTTCAGAGGACAAAATATGGTAGCCCTAGTCTTTGGTTGCCTGATGGTCCTCTGCCACGAACCTGGAGGAGAAAAAGGGGAATCGCAAATAAGAGAAGTGTGACCACTGGTTGTAAATAGGAGGTGGCTCAGCAAAGGGGCAACTGTGAAGTAGAGAGCTACGGATGGGCAGAGGAGACACCCAGGCCCCAGGAGGGGAGCCAGGGAGTGCCCATCCCAGGACCAGGGTGAGCTCATGCAAAGGTCACCTTGGAAGAAGATCAGGCCAGGAGGGTCTGAACCTGTAAAAGTGAGAGGAACACAGCCACTGGGACTATTCTCTGGGATAGGCAAGGACAGGAGTTTGTACAAAGTGTAAATAGTTCTGCTGGAAAGATTCTGTACATAAGTACAAGGAAAGAGAATACAGGAGTTCCATTGGGGAATACCAGAAGGTTTGTGGTTTTAAAAGACTTGCCTTAAATGGTGGAGAGTTGATCCTGGTTGATGTTCCTGAACGTTACAAGAGTTGGAAAATAAACAGTTTGAGCTGTATGAACTGCTGACTCCAGAGAGGTTTGTGAATTTGAAGAGAATACAAAGGTTTTCCAAGCCTATTTAACCTAACAGCCAGCTTCATCATCCCACAGTGTTATCTGGACTTGTTTTTTGAATTTCAGGGGGGGGGGGGGGGGAGTAGAGGGTGATCCCATGCATTAACACTTCTTTCTCCAGGTGGAGGCACCGAGCACCAACAGTAAAGGGTCCAACGGAGGTCGCTTACGGGAGGCAACAGCCGGCTTGTATCCCAAACCCAGAAGCACCCAGCTAAAGGGGTTTTACATCAATAATTAAGGTTTTACATAAACTAGGCACTTACACAGAATAAGCAGCTTGTACATACAATAACATCATTTTTTGATTATTCTTATGTTGGTATAATCAAAGATATAAACAGCAAGTGACCGACTCACCTGCAAATGCGCAGTACAGACTTCCCTCTCAGTCCCGCCCTCGTGTCAAGGCGTCATGACATCAGAGAGCGGAACAGAGAGGGAAACGGAGTCAGACTGTCGGACGCCGCCGCTGCCACCTGGAAACAAACATCGCACGAACCAACCTCCACCCTCCCCCCATCCCCACCGCCGCTCCCACCCCCCTCCATATCGGGCCCCCTGCACTGACCTGACAGCACCTCTCACCTCCGTGTGGAAGCGCTGCAGGCAGCAGCAGAGCGATCTGCTGCTGCCTGTAGCACTTTCACACAGAGGTGAGAGGTGCTGCCAGGTCAGTGCAGGGAGCCCGGCACGGAGGGGGGTGGGAGCGGCGGCGAGGAGGGTAGCTGGACATGGGGGGAGGGCAGGGGGGAGAGGGCATGGTTGCTGGACATGGGGTGAGAGCAGGGCAGAGAGGAGGGTTGCTGGATATGGGGAGAGGGGGGGAGGCCAAGGGAATGAGGAGGGTTGCTGGATATGGGGGGGAGGATTGGTGGATGGGGTGAGGCCAGGGGAGAGAGGAGGGTTGTAATACTCATCCGTTTTTACGGGCTTAACGGCTAGTACAATATATTACAGACTGGGCAGACCTAATGCCGGTTTACATGTGTTTTTCTTTTCTTTTCTTTTTTTTAAATAAACTTTCTTCTTGTTTTCCTAAGTTACAAATTACCTCCATGCTTGAATGGTTACTGCAGTACATTTATCAGGCGCTGTGGACATTTGTGTTGCAAAGTGTACACCAAGCACATTCTAAGAAGATCACATCTTATTGAAACAGAGAAACACAGGGCCTGATATTCAAAGCAATTTAAGCTAGCGGGAGGAGCCATGTACTAGAGGTTGCGGCGGCCATTTTGCATATGGAACCACGATAGAAGGAGTGAGTGGGATCTTCCTGTTGCAACAACCCTTAGACCACCATGGATTTGAAAGGTAGGCCAGAGGAGGTCCTGTTGGGGGCTGAAAGGTTTTGGGGAAGGTGAGATTGGATCCAAGGTAGGCCTTTGACCTTAGGGAAGGCAGGCAGAGTTGATGGTTGAACCTGACCAGAAGCACTTATGCAGGTCCTGGCCGATATTCAACTAGAATCCGCGTAAGTACCGGTGACTAGATTCAGTCTGGTTAGGCCTGGATATTCAATGCATTAAAAATAGGGCTCACTGCTGCTGGCTGTATATTGACTAGATAGAAAATGACAGCAGATTATATATATATCCTATATAATAATTTGCACCTCCAACGTTCCATGTCTGGCTGCCTGGGTTTGTAACATCTACTGACGTCAGCCAGCCTCCAGCGTCCCATTTCCCCTCACTGTCCCGCCCTCGCGTCAAGGCGTAATGACGTCAGAGGGTGGAACAGTGAGAGGGAAGGGAACGCTGGAGGCGAGCTGACGTCAGGAGGGATGTTACGAACGGAACGGAAGCCAGCGCCAGCCAGCCAGAGAACGTTCAGGTACAAATCGAGGGGAGGAGAGAATCTCGAGAAGAATCGCTGAACATGGAGGGGAGGGAAGAATCACTGGACATGGAGGAGAGGGAAGAATCGCTGGACATGGAGGGGAGGGAAGAATCACTGGACATGGAGGGGAGGGCAGGGGAGAGAGAAAAAAAAAAAAGCTTACATGACAGCCTTCCTAGGGCCCGTTTCATTGTTGAGGTATCAGATGAGTTCCCACCTGGACAATTCCCACCAGACAGTTCCCACCGAGACAATTCCCACCTAGGACAATTCCCCCCAGGACAATTCCCACTTAAGGGGGCCAATTCCCACCAAGGACTTTCCCACCCTCCTTAGCCTTTTTATTTTACCATCCTTGGCATCTTTCTTGTATGAGGTCAGGAACAAGGAAGTTAGAGCAGCTTATGGATCTATACAGAGAACATATAATAACAGAATAACTTTTCATAGGTAGAGTATCTTGCTAAGGATGTAAAAAGAATTGAAGCGGTGCAAAGAAAAGCTACGAGGATGGTATGGGATTTGCGTTACAAAACGTATGAGGAGAGACTTGCGGACCTGAACATGTATACCCTGGAGGAAAGGAGGAACAGGGGTGATATGATACAGACGTTCAAATATTTGAAAGGTATTAATCTGCAAACGAACCTTTTCCGGAGAGGAGAAGGCGGTAGAACGAGAGGACATGAAATGAGATTGAAGGGGGGCAGACTCAAGAAAAATGTCAGGAAGTATTTTTTCACGGAGAGAGTAGTGGATGCTTGGAATGCCCTCCCGCGGGAAGTGGTGGAAACAAAAACAGTAACGGAATTCAAAAATGCGTGGGATAAGCATAAAGGAATCCTGTTCAGAAGGAATGGATCCTCAGGAGCTTAGTCGAGATCGGGAGGTGGGGTTGGTGGTTGGGAGGCGGGGATAGTGCTGGGCAGACTTATAGGGTCTGTGCCAGAGCTGGTGGTTGGGAGGCGGGGTTGGTGGTTGGGAGGCGGGGATAGTGCTGGGCAGACTTATAGGGTCTGTGCCAGAGCTGGTGGTTGGGAGGCGGGGTTGGTGGTTGGGAGGCGGGGATAGTGCTGGGCAGACTTATAGGGTCTGTGCCAGAGCCGGTGGTGGGAGGCGGGGCTGGTGGTTGGGAGGCGGGGATAGTGCTGGGCAGACTTATAGGGTCTGTGCCAGAGCCGGTGGTGGGAGGCGGGGCTGGTGGTTGGGAGGCGGAGATAATCCTGGGCAGACATATACGGTCTGTGCCAGAACCGGTGGTGGGAGGCGGGGTTGGTGGTTGGGAAGCGGGGATAGGGCTGGTCAGACTTATATGGTCTGTGCCCTGAAGAGGACAGTAGTACAAATAAAAAAGTAGCACATATGAATTTATCTTCTTGGGCAGACTGGATGGACCGTGCAGGTCTTTTTCTGCCGTCATCTACTATGTTTACTATGTTTAGAGTAGTAATTTGTTATAAATCATAATCAGTGTGCCATTTTGAGGGACTGAATTAGGTTCAAACCTAGTTTGGAGGTGCGTGAAGGGGGTATTGCCCCCCACCACCACCACCAAATGAACTTCAGTTTGTATTTATCTATCTATCTATTTATTTATTTACTTATTTCTGCCATTTAGATCCTGGATTAAACATGAATTAGGTTGAACTGCATGTCTGGAAGAGGAAAGGGATGTGTAAAATATTTTTAAAATATTTGAAATATTTGAAAGGTGTTAATCCGCAAACAAACCTTTTTCGGAGACGGGAAGGCGGTAGAACTAGAGGACATGAATTGAGGTTGAAGGGGGGCAGACTCAGGAGTAATGTCAGGAAGTATTTTTTCACGGAGAAGGGTGGTGGATACGTGGAATGCTTTCCTGTGGGGGAGGTGGTGGAGATGAAAACGGTAATGGAATTCAAACATGCGTGACATGGCCAGTCAGCGCCGGCTATGTTTGGCAACCAAATATGGCCGCATCAATAGGTGGCATATCTTTGGCTGCTTTGAACTTAACCAGCCAGCGCTGAATATCGGCTTGGCCGGTTAAATTCAAACCGGTGAAAAATAAACTGGATACTCAACGCTGGTCACCGGAAACGGCCCGGCATTGACTATCCGGGCACAGCGCTGACCATGGGAGTTAATCGGTCTAACTCCCATGCAGTGGTGTACCAAGGGCGGGGTGGTGGGGGCAGTCCGCTCCGGGTGCACGCTGCTGGAGGGGTGCAGAGAGCAGCCGCATGCCTGTCGGCTCCGCTGGTTCCCTGCTCCCTCTGCCCCGGAACAGGTTTGTTCCGGGGCAGAGGGAGCAGGGAACCAGTGGAGCCGACAAGCGTGCGGCTGCTCTCTGCACCCCTCCAGCAGCGTGCATCCAGGGGGGGGAGGGGTTGATGTGCCGGGGGTGTCGTGCTGCACCCGGGAGGGGGGTGCGCATCGGCAATCCGTCCCTGGTGACAGCCGACCTAGGATCATCACTGCTCCCATGGTCTGAATATTGGACCTGTGATACTGTGAGTGAGGATTGAGGTGTTGTAAACATGAAATAAGTGTTTTTATTAACTTAAAACCGAGGCCTGTTACTTCACAGGCAAAGGTAAAGTCTCTTATCTTCAGAGAGTGAAAAAGTCTTAGCATGGGCACCTGTGGTCAGCAGAGCCTATAACACAATCTATGGCCTGGGACTGCCAGACCCCAAACACACTTTGTAGTTTCTTTTTTTGGATTTCCAGGTTTGGCTCTAGTCAGACCTCAGAACAAGGCTCGCAAATCTTCAAATGAAAGATTGGCTTAGCTCAGCCAGGTCACAGCAGCTAGAAGTATTCAGAGAAGGCGTATGCTGCTGCTTCAGTTCTTCCTTCCCTGGGCCTCCTTAACCTCAGCCTGGCCCTGTCTTTCAAACTCCCAGGTATTGACTCCGCCCCTGCCAGCTCACTTCTTCCTGGGGCGGGAGCAGTGCTCTTAAGGTGGCCCAGGCTAGTTAGAGAGGAACGTTTCTTAAGGGCGAGGGGCAGTGTTCTATAAACCCCCTCGCAGGGTCCAGTATCTTTGATGCAACGCTTAGCTTCATTTTTTTCCTACTCATATTTTAGATTTGACTGTCAGATGCCGAGTAGAATGCTCACTTCGACTCCTGAATTTATATCTTCCATTCCCTTTCATCTACTCCTACGTTACTCCCTGCGAGGAACACTTCACTCGCTAACATTCATCCGCAGTAGTTGCAGCCTCTGAATTCTGGCACCCACTATGAAGAGCTAGAGTAAACCTCCCTGCCAAGAAGTCAATCGCCAAGTCGTGTTCCTTCTTGTGAAAACAATAATAGACTGTGGGTGTCTAGGGGCTTCTCTTCCAAGAAATATGTAGCCCTGTACTGTGTGAGGCTAGAAAAATTATTACAAGAGTGACAGTACGGAGCATGCTATTAACCTGCCTTGCCAGACACAGCTCATAACACAAATACAGACTGCTTGAAAGCAGAACACGTAGCTGGTTTCTCTGTTTTTGTTTTAATAATAATTTAGTCGATAGTTGCAACAAACCTTTTTCGGAGACGGGAAGGCGGTAGAACTAGAGGACATGAATTGAGGTTGAAGGGGGGCAGACTCAGGAGTAATGTCAGGAAGTATTTTTTCACGGAGAAGGGTGGTGGATACGTGGAATGCTCTCCTGCGGGGGAGGTGGTGGAGATGAAAACGGTAATGGAATTCAAACATGCGTGACATGGCCAGTCAGCGCCGGCTATGTTTGGCAACCAAATATGGCCGCATCAATAGGTGGCATATCTTTGGCTGCTTTGAACTTAACCAGCCAGCGCTGAATATCGGCTTGGCCGGTTAAATTCAAACCGGTGAAAAATAAACTGGATACTCAACGCTGGTCACCGGAAACGGCCCGGCATTGACTATCCGGGCACAGCGCTGACCATGGGAGTTAATCGGTCTAACACAAAGCTCATAACACAAATACAGACTGCTTGAAAGCAGAACACGTAGCTGGTTTCTCTGTTTTTGTTTTAATAATAATTTAGTCGATAGTTGCAACAAACAAGTCTTCTCTTTCACAGCACTTTCTGTTTAGTTCCTGAGAGCATCACAAAAAGAAATCTGTGAGGCTCAAATAGCTAATCAGAAGCAAGGACAGTAAAGTCCTTACGGGCAACAGAGTGAGGTCCAAAACAACGAAAACAAGGAGTCCAAAGATTGTCATTAAAACTCCTATTTGTTCAAAATTGAGAAAAGATGCTCTGACAAAGTCAAGACATGCAGCTGGAGAATGCATAACTCAACATGCAGCGTTTCGGCAAGGGTGCCTGTATCAGGAATCGAATGCACTAAAATGTTCTGTATCTCAACCTTTACAATGGTGGAGAAATACATAAAACCAAACTGTGCAGCGGACAGTGGCAGCTTGCACTTAGTCAATCGAGAGGTCGCGGCAGACTTTTCAGGATGCAGCCACAAGGGGAAGAAGTGAGGGCGATCTGCTCCTGCCTCCATTGCCCCCATAGGTCCACCAGCGCTCAGAGATAGGCTTGGGGGATGCCTATCAAGACATCGGAGGATGGAGGCCGTTCAGGGTAGTGGAGGGGGGCTCAGGTTGCATGCTGAGGGGAGGGGGAATGGGAGAAAGGGTCTTTTTCTGTGGGCCTGAGGGCACTTGGAGGGCTTCACAATGGATTTTCATAGTTATGCAGGTCACAGCCTAAATTCAATGTCGGGACCCACATAGTTACCCCAGACAAATTAGGACATCTGTCCTAACTTAGGATAGTTATGCGGGTCCCAGCACTGAATATTGCCGGCACCTGCATAACCGTCGGCTCCTCCCCGATGGCGCCCCCTGTACTGCCCCTGACCTGCCCACTTTCAACATGGGTAGTCAGAGCCAATATTCAATAGCACTGCCCACTTTGGTGACACCGCATATCGGGGGTTAGACGGCCACAGGAGCCTCTCCTGCCCACATCAATCGCTTTGAATATCGGCCGGAAATGTATTAATGCAATAAAAAGAGGCCAAGGAATAAATCTCAAAGGGTACGCAACAGAGTCAAGAAGCAGATAGGTTGATCTTTTGAGGAATCCAATTAGTGCTGTTCTTTTAAAACTCTTGCGTATCAGTTTATCCAGTGGCTTGAAGACCACCAACCGATCAGGTTTTCTTGATAACCCTAACGAACATGCATGAAATAGAATTTCATACTATTAAAGCAGTGTGCATGGAACTCTATCCCTGGGCTAATTTTTAGTTCGGCAAACCCCCAGCCAGGCCCCTCCCCCTATCAGCGCACATCCCCCCACCCTCTCTCAGGCCACCCTCCCCTCGGTCTACCTCTACATGAAGTTGCTGTCCCCTCCTGAACGCTGGCAGCATGTCCCCTAAATCTACCTGCATGAGTTCTGGCATTTTCCCTCTGCTGTGCTGTGCCCCACTTTGACGTAACTTCCTGTTTCTGCTGAGGCACGGCAGAGGGAAGACACCGGAGCTGGTGTGGGTAGGGTTTGGGGAAATGCTGCAGTTGCTCGGTAGGAGACAACCGCATTTAAAGGTAGAGCTGGGGGAAGATGGCCTGAGAGGGAGGGGAGTTGCCAGACACAGGGATGGAAGTTCTGGCCACTGGAGGGAGCAGGTGAGGCAGGCTTTTTGCACCCTGAGCCAGTGCCTCACCTGGTCCATGCCTCGAGCTGTCCATCTCACGTATAGTCATTAGGAATATCCTGAAACCTGATTAGTTGATGGACCTCAACAACCAAAGTTGCTCTCCCGTGCTTTAGAATACAGCCAAATGAATGCCTGGCTGTCTAGCACAGAGGACCTCGGCCAGTTGGGTTTGCAGGATATCTACAATGAATAGAGATAAATTAACATATACTGGCTCCACTGCATACAAATTTATCTCACACGTGTTCATTGTAGATATCCTGATAATCTAACTGGCTGCGATCGCTCAGGACAAATTTGAGAACCACTGGTCTAGCATATAATTTCACTGCACAGTGCGCAGGGATCAGGCATGCAATAAATACACGAAGATGGACACAATGGTCTTCTTATTTCACATATGCATTCTACCCTATTCTTTCTTTTCCCTCCTAAGTTATTGTTTATTCATTGATATTTCCTGATCCAGAGAGGGGAGACTGTTCCATTGGTACCAGGGGTGTAGCCAGACCTCACGGTGGGAGGGGGTCAGAACCCGAGATTGGGGGCACATTTTGAGTGCCGCCCCCCCCCCCCACCGCCACGCCTCACCTCGCCGCCTCGCCCCCTTACAAACAAATACCTTTGCTGGTGGGGGTCCCTAACCCCCACCAGCCGAAGCCTTCTTCAGCACGGTCTCTGGCGCAGCCGCGTTCGCTGCCTGCCCCCTGCTCTTCTTTCTTCTTGCTCCTCCCGGAGACCACACTGAAGAAGGCTTCGGCTGTGGGGGTTAGGGACCCCCGCCAGCCAAACCAGGGGCCCGGATGAAATTTGCGGGGGCCCAGGCTCCCGTGGCCCCCCTGTAGCTACACCCCTGATTGGTACAGTACTGAGAATAGTTTGTGAACACGCTTGGCGCTAGGCAGTCGCTTAGCACACTGAGATTTGGGGGGTGGTAAAATAGCAGGCAGCCTAGCCACATCTGCACCCACTCTGACTCAGATTTCCTATTATAGAGTACATGAGCACATGGCAACCTTGAGTAAAAAAAACTCTTTGGCAGGATGCTCTAACTTACCTCAAAGATACCATACTCCGAACCATGTGCTCCTTTTTAAATGTTAATCAGCATCCTGGTTCCATCCAGTTAAGGTGGAGCCCATCCTTTCGGAATAGGCTCCCCCTTCCTCAGAATGTTGCCCAGGTCCTAACAAATCTAAACCCCTCCTCCCTGCACCATTGTCTCATCCATGCATTGAGACTTACTTGGGTCTCATGTGTGGAATGGGAAACACTTCTGAACATTCTACCCTGGAGGTTCTGGATTTCAACTTTGTACCTAAGAGCCCACATTTGAGTTCCAGAATCTCCCTCCACATTTTCCTATGTCATTGGTACCCACAGCCAGCTACTCCCCAACACTGTCTAAAATGTTATTTAGGTGACGTGTGAGGTCCACCACCTTCACACCAGGCAGGCAAGTGACCAAGTGATCCTTACATCCACCAGCCACCCAGGTATCTATATACTTAATAACTGAATCTCTTAAGTAAAATGGCCATCCTAACCCTTCCCTTTTGGGCAGAGTCCCTGGAAAAATATCCTTGGTGTGAGAGGTTAGTGCATCCCCTGGAGGGCAGGTCCTGGCTGCAGGGTCACTTCCTGCCAGTCAAAAGTGATGCACTTCTTTCAGATGACCTTTCTCCTCCATGGCAGCACAGAGGTTGCCAGATTGGAGGTGAGACTTCACTACTATGTCCCTGTAAGTCTCCTTTATAGACCTCTCTGCCTGCATCAGCTCCTCCAAGTCTGCTATTCTAGCATTCAGGGATCCGACTTGAGTGTAGGAGCTCTTTGCACTATGTACACACATATGACCTCTCACCAACTAGGAGATAATCAAACATGTGACACTCAGTGCAAAAGGCTGGGCAGCCCTTATCTCACTGCTGGACTGCAGCCTGCATCTTAGTATTAGTGAGTGTTGTTACTTAAATTGCTAATGGAGCAGGAGTGTGTAATTGAAGTCCCTTAAGATTACTATGACATGCTCTGCTATTATTTATATTTTTATGTTTCCCTCAAGGACCTAAAAACACAGGGGTCAATATTCAAAGTGATTTAAATGGCCAGAAGAGGCTCCTGACCATTTAAATCACATGTCTAAGGCTAACCAGGGACATTCAGCAGCATTTTACTGGACAGTGCTACTGAATATCCCCTCTAAGCACCCATGCCAAAACTAGCTAGTTTGTAGGCAGTCCGGGGTGGAGTTAGGGCAGTGCGGAAACCAAGATTTTCATCCTGTTCACCAGTTGAGAAACCACATAAAGTTAAGACAGAAAAAGGCTGTCCTAACATTATGCAGTAAAGTCAACCAGGCTCCGGTCTGAATATCAGTCAGTGCCTGGTTAACTTCTAGGTCCTGGTCCAATATCCTGCCATCACCCTGTACATCTGGAGGTCACCTTTCTGATCCCCCTCCCTCCTTCCTTCCCACCTCCACCTGGAAGCACAAGACTCCCTCCCTCTCACCCAACCCTACTCCCCTTGGAACTGCAAGCCCCCCAATGGTAGTGGGTTTACCTGACCATTTCCCTGGCTCTCCAGTGGGGAAATGGGCAGAAACGATGTCCAGTCACTCCTGCCCCCTGCAGCAGCCTCTCCAAAAATGGCTTCTGTAATCACTAGCAGCAGCCTTGTGGTAGATCCAGGGAGGTAGAGGTGGCGTAAGGCAGGGGATCCAGTAGGGGAGTTTGCTTGGCTTCCAGGGCGTGGGAGGAGGCATCCCAACAGGAGCACATCTAATTAAGCGGTTCCCAGACGTTATTCAGCCAGGACCTACATAAGTGTCTGAATATCAGCCGGGACCTGCATAAACTCCGGCAGCTAGTGTCACGTCCTTCACTTGTTCGACGCTCCTCCTGGCTAGGTCATCCCACAGTTCCGTCTGAAAGGGACGAGGATCAGTCTTAGGAGAGTCTGTTTCTGTTTCCTATTTCTGGCAGCCGTCATCTTGGTTGGATCAATGGCTGCAGCCATCTTGGATAGCTCAAGAGTCGTAGCCAACTTGGATAGCTCTAGGGGTACAGCCATCTTGGATAGATCATCTCTTAGGAAGCCATCTTGGAGTAAAGAGGACAGGAAGGAAGCCCATATTTGGTCCTTTGAGATCTCCTGTGGGGGCAGCCATTTTGGATTCAGCTAAGGATGGTTGACTCTGATTGTCTTACTATTTAAAGCCTTGCCTTCAGTCCTTCTGTATGTCGGCTTCTATTCAGTTCCTGGGTAGCTGCAGTGCAGTTGGACCTTCTTGTATTTGTTCCTGATTTTTGACCTTTGCCTGTTTTGGACTCTGTTATTTGCTGCCTGCCCTGACTTCGGACTGAATCCTGACCATTGCTTGTTTGCTGCCTGCCTTGACCTCGGACCAAATCCTCACCATTTTTTTGATTGTAGTGTTGGGGGAGGGAGAACACTTGGTGCCCACCCACTTCTTGCCTAGGCCCATCCAAAACCTGTTGTCTGGCTACGCCCCTGGAAGTCACATAAACAGCAGGCATCAAGCTGACTGGCACAACAGCAGAAGAAAAGTTGGGTCCATGGGCTGAAAGGATTGTTTTTTCTTTAATATTTTATTTTTGTTACATACATTTGTACTTTCCCACTCATGGCAGGCTCAATGCGGCTTACATGGGGCAATGGAGGGTTAAGTGACTTGCCCAGAGTCACAAGGAGCTGCCTGTGCCTGAAGTGGGAATCGAACTCAGTTCCCCAGGACCAAAGTCCTCCACCCTAACCACTAGGCCACTCCTCCACTCTTTTAATTGCACTAGGCCACTCCTCCACTAGGCCACTCCTCCACTCCACTCTAGCAAATTTTGCTGGTATGTTCACGTTCTTTAGACTTTATTGACTTTATTCTCCTTAAGTCCACAGTGGTTTAAATATGGAAAATATGCCTTATAGTGGCATTTAAAATATGTTTTTTTTTAAACCTATAATTAAAAGGTAAACCTTCTGTATGGGAGGGGTGGGGGGGGGGGGAAGAAGGCAGAAACAGTTTTGAAAGGCCTAGCACTGACAACCTAAGAGTTTCCAGAAGATATTTTTTTTATTTTACTGTCCTGCAAACTGTGTTTGAATTCTTGCCTGGCCTGTTTTCCACAGAACGGAGCTGATGAAAGGTGATGCTGTTCGTTTGCTAGACAGACGGCAGTGGTTCACTGTCTGATGTCTCACTGCTGTTTTATGGGCTTCTCTCTGCTGGATCTCTTTGCCAGTTTCCCTTCCAGTTAGACACTCAGCTGTGTCTTTGCAAGATGTTTCCTTCCTAGCGATACTTGTGGTCACATCACGCAGGGCCTAAAATAAACCATAAGGCCTGTGTCATTCAGGAAGCACCACATCCAAATCCTTGCATAACCTTGGAGTGCCAGCGGGCCCAGGCTCTATCAGCGGTTAAGCACGCGGTTACTCAAACCTCTCAGCTCTTACTTGGTGAGAGATTTTATGCTAGCATTACCCTGAACGCTGTGGCCTAGTGGTTAGGGTGGTGGACTCTGGTCCTGAGGAACTGAGTTCGATTCCCACTTTTGGCACAGGCAGCTCCTTGTGACTCTGGGCAAGTCACTTAACCCTCCATTGCCCCATGTAAGCCGCATTGAGCCTGCCATGAGTGGGAAAGCGCGGGGTACAAATGTAACAAAAAAAAAATAGATACTATTGGCGATTCTACATGGAATGTTGCTATTCCACTAGCAACATTCCATGTACAAGGCTGCACAGGCTTCTGCTTCTGTGAGTCTGACTCACAGGACGTCAGACTCACAGAAGCAGAAGCCTGCGTGGCCACATTGGTGATCTGCAAGGGCCGACTGGCATGGAATGTTGCTGGTGGAATAGCAACATTCCATGTAGAATCTCAAATAGTAGCAACAGTGGAGGAGTGGCCTAGTGGTTAGGGTGGTGGACTTTGGTCCTGGGGAGCTGAGGAACTGAGTTCGATTCCCACTTCAGGCACAGGCAGCTCCTTGTGACTCTGGGCAAGTCACTTAACCCTTCATTGCCCCATGTAAGCTGCATTGAGCCTGCCATGTGTGGGGAAAACGCGGGGTACAAATGTAACAAAAATAAAATAGATACTATTGGAGATCCTACATGGATTGTTGCTACTATTGAGATTCTGTTGCTACTAATTGAGATTCTACATGGAATGTTGCTATTCCACTAGCAACATTCCACGTAGAAGCCTGCCCTTGCAGATCAGCAACATCCTCACAGAAGCCTGCGCGGCTGCAGTGCTGATCTGCAAGGGCAGGCTTCTACGTGGAATGTTGCTAGTGGAGGAGTAGCCTAGTGGTTAGTGCAGTGGACCTTGATCCGATTCCCACTGCAGCTCCTTGTGACTTTGGGCAAGTCACTTAACCCTCCATTGCCCCAGGTACAAATAAGTACCTGTATATGTAAGCCGCATTGAGCCTGCCATGAGTGGGAAAGTGCGGGGTACAAATGTAACTAAAAAAAGAATGCACGGGAGGAACAGAAAGGACTCCAGAGTCTGTTCTCAATAGAACCGAGAACTTTATCTGAAAGAGATTTTTTAGAAAACAAGTTTGGGCCAGCCCAGTGTCTTAGTGGCAGTGTCGTACCCGTGGGCCTTTTTTTATCCCTGATCAGGTGCTTCCCAGGTTGAGGAGTCCTTTTACTAAGGATCGCTGAAAAATGGCCTGCCCTGTTGTAGGCGCCTGTGTTGGAAGCGTGCAGATCCATTTTTCAGCGCACCTGCAAAAAAGGCCTTTTTTTAACCGAAAATGGACATGCGACAAAATAAAAATTGGCGCGTGTTTATTTTGGGCCTGAGATTCTTATCACCACCCATTAACTTATTTTATTTATTTATTTATTGCATTTGTATCCCACATATTCCCACATATTTGCAGGCTCTATGTGGCTTACATTGCTCCATCATGGTATCAACATGACTGAATAAACATATACAATTAGTATTTGCATAAGAAACATGGGAAATATAGAGGGGCATAATCGAACGTCGCCGGCGATCTATTTTGGTGGCGGCGCAACAGCTGGCCGGAACCGTATTTTCCAAAAAGGTGGCCGGCCATCTTTTTTTTTTTTTTTTTGATAATACGGTTTAGCCCGGCCAAATGCCAGAGTTCACCGGGTTTGAGATCGCCGGTTTTGTTTTTCAGCGATAATGGAAAAAAATGCCGGCCATCTCAAACTCAGCGAAATCCAAGGCATTGGGTCGTGGGAGGAGCCAGCATTTGTAGTGCAATGGTCCCCCTGACGTGTCAGGACACCAACTGGGTACCCTAGGGGGCACTTCTAAAAATGAAAAAGATATATACAAATAGCTCCCAGGTCCATAGCTCCATTACCTTGGGTGCTGAGCCCCCCAAATCCCCCCAAAACCCACTCCCCACAACTCTACACCATTACCATAGCCCTTATGGGCGAAGGGGGGCACCTACATGTGGGTACAGTGGGTTTTGGGGGGGGGTTGTAGGGCTCAACACTTAGCACCACAAGTGTAACAGGTAGTGGGGGGTGGGCCTGGGTCTGCCTGCCTGAAGTGCACTGCACCCATTAAAAACTGCTCCAGGGAGCTGGGTATGACATTTGAGGCTGGCATACAGGCTGGCAAAAAAGTGTTTTATTTTTATTTTTTTAGTGTGGGAGGGGGTTGGTCATCCCCCATTCCCTCCAGTGGTCATCTGGTCAATTGGGGCAACTTTTTGAGGCTTGGTCGTGAAAATTAAAGGACCAAGTAAACCCGGCGAAATACTGATTAACGCCGCTTTTTTTTCCATTATCCTCAAAAGCCAGCCACCTGGTAGCCACGCCCATGCCCGCCCATGTCCCGCCTTTGCTTCGCCGCTGACACGCCCCCTTGAACTTTCGCCGGCGGGGTGACAGGAAAGCAGCGATGCTGTCAAATACGCCGCTTTCGATTATACCGATTTCGCCGCTTTTGCGAGATCGCCGGCCATCTCTCAATTTATGTTGGAAGATGGCCGGCGATCACTTTCGAAAATAAGCCCGATAGTGTATATACGTAACATGTATAGAGAGAACATTAATGGAATAACAGATGAAAACGGTACTGTACTATAGTTCAGATGATGGCTCATTATGGTATGTTTTGTTAAAGAGGTGGGTCTTCAAGGATTTCCGAACGTTGATTTGATCGTGCATTTTTTTCACAGCAGTTGGTAGTGCATTCCATAGCTGCATGAAAAACTTTAGTGGTAAGGTCTCACGTGTTAACCAGGCGGTAATCGTCAGCATGTGTACACTGCCAATTCCCGCCCGGTTAGCGCCACATGTTAAAAAAAATAAAAAATATTTTCTGCCGTGCGTATTGGCCGTGCATAAAAAAATAGAATTACCGCCCCGGGGCACGCGGTAGCCAGGCAGTAGTTCTGAATTGACATGCGTTGGATGCATGTAGGCAACTACGCGCCTTAGTAAAAGGGCCCCCGATTGAGGCTGGGAATGTTGTGGGCACAACTTTCGCAGCATCAAAAGGGCAGAAGTAGAAAAAATAGTTTTTCATCTGGTTCCATATTTCCCTGACAGGTTTAATCCAGCCCTGGTTTTACCTATTGCATGCAGGGAATTGTACATAAGTACATAAGTAATGCCACACCGGGAAAAGACCAAGGGTCCATCGAGCCCAGCATCCTGTCCACGACAGCGGCCAATCCAGGCCAAGGGCACCTGGCAAGCTTCCCAAACGTACAAACATTCTATACATGTTATTCCTGGAATTGTGGATTTTTCCCCAAGTCCATTTAGTAGCGATTTATGGACTTGTCCTTTAGGAAACCGTCTAACCCCTTTTTAAACTCTGTCAAGCTAACCGCCTTCACCACGTTCTCCGGCAACGAATTCCAGAGTTTAATTATGCGTTGGGTGAAGAAATATTTTCTCCAATTTGTTTTAAATTTACTACACTGTAGTTTCATCGCATGCCCCCTAGTCCTAGTATTTTTGGAAAGCGTGAACAGACGCTTCACATCCATCTGTTCCACTCCACTCATTATTTTATATGCCTCTATCATGTCTCCCCTCAGCCGTCTCTTCTCCAAATAGCCGTCTCTTCTCCAATCAGCCGTCTCTTCTCCAGCTTTCCCAGCTGCATTCCCTGAAAAATACCTAATGAAGGCAATTTCCAAAAGTCATTTAACCTGGTCAATGTCTAGTTGTCTGGATATTTGAAAATTGCCTGTCCTGGCAGGTAAAAGCACGCATTGACGGTTCTCTTGTAACTGTTACCACTTATTGTTTTACCTTGACAACAGATGCTTTTTGCTGCCACCATATAATGTGTACAGTGGTTAAGCCAGCCCTATTGCCCAGTGTGCTTACAAACTGATGGCCCCAACGCATGCAGGAAATTGTAGTTCTGCTTTCACAATTGCATTAAAGATCTAGTTCACCAGAGTCTTGCTGAGAGAGGAGACAACTGTATTTCTTTCTTAAGTCTGCATGTTTCTTTCCCCATAGAGTCCAGAGTTACAAAGTAGTAAATTTAAAAACAAATTGGAGAAAATATTTCTTCACTCAACGTGTAATTAAACTCTGAAATTTGTTGCCAGAGAATGTGGTAAAAGCAGTTAGCTTAGCGGGGTTTAAAAAGGGTTTGGATAGCTTCCTAAAAGACAAGTCCATAAGCCATTATTAAAATGAACTTGGGGAAAATCCACTGCTTATGTCTGGGATAAACAGCATAAAATGTATTGTACATTTTTGGGATCTTGCTGGGTATTTGTGACCTGGATTGGCCACTGTTGGAAACAGGATACTGGGCTTGATGGACCTTCGGTCTGTCCCAGTATGGCAGCACTTACAGTGGCGGAAATAAGTATTTGATCCCTTGCTGATTTTGTAAGTTTGCCCACTGACAAAGACATGAGCAGCCCATAATTGAAGGGTAGGTTATTGGTAACAGTGAGAGATAGCACATCACAAATTAAATCCGGAAAATCACATTGTGGAAAGTATATGAATTTATTTGCATTCTGCAGAGGGAAATAAGTATTTAATCCCTCTGGCAAACAAGACCTAATACTTGGTGGCAAAACCCTTGTTGGCAAGCACAGCGGTCAGACGTCTTCTGTAGTTGATGATGAGGTTTGCACACATGTCAGGAGGAATTTTGGTCCACTCCTCTTTGCAGATCATCTCTAAATCATTAAGAGTTCTGGGCTGTCGCTTGGCAACTCGCAGCTTCAGCTCCCTCCATAAGTTTTCAATGGGATTAAGGTCTGGTGACTGGCTAGGCCACTCCATGACCCTAATGTGCTTCTTCCTGAGCCACTCCTTTGTTGCCTTGGCTGTATGTTTTGGGTCATTGTCGTGCTGGAAGACCCAGCCACGACCCATTTTTAAGGCCCTGGCGGAGGGAAGGAGGTTGTCACTCAGAATTGTACGGTACATGGCCCCATCCATTCTCCCATTGATGCGGTGAAGTAGTCCTGTGCCCTTAGCAGAGAAACACCCCCAAAACATAACATTTCCACCTCCATGCTTGACAGTGGGGACGGTGTTCTTTGGGTCATAGGCAGCATTTCTCTTCCTCCAAACACGGCGAGTTGAGTTCATGCCAAAGAGCTCAATTTTTGTCTCATCTGACCACAGCACCTTCTCCCAATCACTCTCGGCATCATCCAGGTGTTCACTGGCAAACTTCAGACGGGCCGTCACATGTGCCTTCCGGAGCAGGGGGACCTTGCGGGCACTGCAGGATTGCAATCCGTTATGTCGTAATGTGTTACCAATGGTTTTCGTGGTGACAGTGGTCCCAGCTGCCTTGAGATCATTGACAAGTTCCCCCCTTGTAGTTGTAGGCTGATTTCTAACCTTCCTCATGATCAAGGATACCCCACGAGGTGAGATTTTGCGTGGAGCCCCAGATCTTTGTCGATTGACAGTCATTTTGTACTTCTTCCATTTTCTTACTATGGCACCAACAGTTGTCTCCTTCTCGCCCAGCGTCTTACTGATGGTTTTGTAGCCCATTCCAGCCTTGTGCAGGTGTATGATCTTGTCCCTGACATCCTTAGACAGCTCCTTGCTCTTGGCCATTTCGTAGAGGTTAGAGTCTGACTGATTCACTGAGTCTGTGGACAGGTGTCTTTCATACAGGTGACCATTGCCGACAGCTGTCTGTCATGCAGGTAACGAGTTGATTTGGAGCATCTACCTGGTCTGTAGGGGCCAGATCTCTTACTGGTTGGTGGGGGATCAAATACTTATTTCCCTCTGCAGAATGCAAATAAATTCATATACTTTCCACAATGTGATTTTCCGGATTTAATTTGTGATGTGCTAGCTCTCACTGTTACCAATAACCTACCCTTCAATTATGGGCTGCTCATGTCTTTGTCAGTGGGCAAACTTACAAAATCAGCAAGGGATCAAATACTTATTTCCACCACTGTATGTACTTATAGTAGACAAAGTTAGGCAGAGTAAGTACTTGTCTAGGAGTGTCTTACAGTATGTTCAGAGAGCATTCTGTGTCTTTAAGAGGTTAAGCCAGGTGTGAGAGAAGGTCACAGGAGAAAAGAGGTGGCACATCTTTGGAGACCCCCTCCCCCCATGTCCCAATGTTGCAGCTTCTGAAGCCTCACTCCCACCAGCAGCTTTAGAGAGGAGCCTGGTCTTGTGCCTTGATGTACACGAAAGGTAAACTGAACCAGTGGCGTAGCCAGACTGCCAATTTTGGGTGGGCCTGAACCCAAAGTGGGTGGGCACAAAATTTTCTCTCTACCCCCCCCCCCCCCCCCCAGCAAAATTTAGTCACACTCAGATGCATTTGTCACACAGGGTAAAGTGCTGCTTTTCAGTGCATCCGATTTCAGACAATTTATTTAATAGCCTAACATCCTTTTCAATGAGCTTTCAGAGGCCAAAACCTCCTGCCTCAGGTCAGTATAATGCTGTTACGGTATCCTCTCCTGACCTAAGGAAGGAAGTATTGGTCTCTGAAACTTTATTAACACCATATTACTTTATCCTAAATTTAAAATAAAATTATTTTCTTTACCTTTGTTGTATGGACATTTACTTTGTCTCATTGTGTCTCTAGATTCTGCTTTCTTTCGTTTAACTCTTCTGCCAGGGTTTCCTGGCCATTTGTCATTTTTCTCTCCTTTTTCTTTGCTTTCTTCAATATTTTTCTGCCTCTCTCTGTGTCCAGATTTAATTCATTCTTACTATCCATTCTTTAATTTCCTTCATCTACTTATGGCTTTTCATCTTTTTCTCACCCTTGTTCTCCCCATACCCCTTCCTCTTATTCTCCAATCTTTCACTACTCCCCCTTTCCATGCAGCAGCTCTCCTCTTTCTCTCCCCATCCTTCCAGTCTCCCCTCTCTCTCCCCATCCTTCCAGTAGTCTCCCCTCTTTCTTTCTGCATCCTTCCGTCCAGTGTCACCTCTTTCTCCCTACCCTTCCATCCAGCGTCTTCCCTCTTTCTCTCCCCATCCTTCCATCCATCTACCCTCTCTCCTGATCCTTCCATCTAATGTCTCTCTCTCCCTCTTTCTAACCAGTGTCTCTGTATCTCTGTACCCTTTTCTGTTCAGTGTCCCTTCTCTCTCCACATCCTTCCAGTCTCTCCCCTTTTTCTCTGCATCCTTTCATCCATCTCCCCTCTTTCTCTCCCCATCCTTCCATCCAGTGTCTCTCTCCCCATCCTTCCATTTTCCCTCTTTCTCTCCCCATCCTTCCATCTGTTTTCCCTCTTTCTCTGCCATCCTCAAATCTGTTTTCCCTCTTTCTCTCCCTATCCTTCCATTTTCCCTCTTTCTCTGCCATCCTTCAATCTGTTTTCCCTCTTTCTCTCCCTATCCTTCCGTTTTCCCTCTTTCTCTGCCATCCTTCCATCTGTTTTCCCTTTCTCTCCCCATCCTTCCATTTTCCCTCTTTCTCTGCCATCCTTCCGTCTGTTTTCCCTCTTTCTCTCCCTATCCTTCCGTTTTCCCTCTTTCTCTGCCATCCTTCCATCTGTTTTCCCTCTTTCTCTCCCCATCCTTCCATTTTCCCTCTTTCTCTGCCATCCTTCCATCTGTTTTCCCTCTTTCTCTCCCCATCCTTCCATTTTCCCTCTTTCTCTGCCATCCTTCAATCTGTTTTCCCTCTTTCTCTCCCTATCCTTCCGTTTTCCCTCTTTCTCTGCCATCCTTCCATCTGTTTTCCCTCTTTCTCTCCCTACCCTTCCATTTTCACTCTTTCTCTGCCATCCTTCCGTCTGTTTTCCCTCTTTCTCTCCCTATCCTTCCGTTTTCCCTCTTTCTCTGCCATCCTTCCATCTGTTTTTCCTCTTTCTCTCCCCATCCTTCCATTCCCTCTCTCTGCCATCCTTCAATCTGTTTTCCCTCTTTCTCTCCCTATCCTTCCGTTTTCCCTCTTTCTCTGCCATCCTTCCGTCTGTTTTCCCTCTTTCTCTCCCTATCCTTCCGTTTTCCCTCTTTCTCTGCCATCCTTCCATCTGTTTTCCCTCTTTCTCTCCCTATCCTTCCGTTTTCCCTCTTTCTCTGCCATCCTTCCGTCTGTTTTCCCTCTTTCTCTCCCTATCCTTCCGTTTTCCCTCTTTCTCTGCCATCCTCCCGTCTGTTTTCCCTCTTTCTCTCCCTATCCTTCCGTTTCCCTCTTTCTCTGCCATCCTTCCGTCTGTTTTCCTTTTTCTCTCCCTATCCTTCCGTTTTCCCTCTTTCTCTGCCATCCTCCCGTCTGTTTTCCCTCTTTCTCTCCCCATCCTTCCATTTTCCCTCTTTCTCTGCCATCCTTCCGTCTGTTTTCCCTCTTTCTCTCCCTATCCTTCCGTTTTCCCTCTTTCTCTGCCATCCTCCCATCTGTTTTCCCTCTTTCTCTCCCCATCCTTCCGTTTTCCCTCTTTCTCCCCATCCTGCCATCCGTTTTCCCTCTCCCAATTCAGGCCCACCAGCCCCAGCTCCCATTGCCGGCCACTGCTGCTTTTCCTGCTTCGCTCCAGGGGCAGTGACGTAAGAGACAGGAGGAGCCTGCAGAGCCAGCAGCCAATGCTTCGAGGCTGCCTGCGGTGCCGCGTTTTTTAAAAAACATTTTTTCTCGTCGCGTTAGCGTTGGTGCTCAGCTCAGTCAGCTGAGCACTTCTTCTTTTTGTAGCGCCGGCCCTGCTGTTCATCAGGAAAAGCAGCAGTGGCCGGCAATGGGAGCTGGGGCTGGCGCGGGCCTTGAGGAAGAGTGGGTGGGCGGGCCAGAGCTGAAATTGGGTGGGCCTGGGCCCACCTAGGCCCACCCGTAGCTACGCCCCTGAACTGAAACCTAGGGAGATCAAGTCTTTCAAATATCTGACCACACTCTTTCCCTAGTCATGAAAGCTGGTATCAAGCGATTTCCCACTTGGACAATTCCCCCTGGACAATTCCCATCCACCAATTATCCTGTGGATAATTATCATTTAGGTCAATTACCCCCTAGATAATTCCCCACTCCAATGTGTCAATTCCCACCTGGTTAATTCCCCCCCCCCCCCCCCCCACTCGCTCCTCCTTCTTCTGCTCTTCGAATCTTTGGTCTTCCTCCCTCCCTGCAGTTACTGGCATTTCACTCTCTTCCCCCCCCCCCCCCCTCCCATTTCCCACATTTCATTCTTGCCTTGCCCCGCCACAGTTACCAGTGTTTCACTCCTCCTGTCTCTCTCTGTGGTGACTGGCACATCTATACCCTCCCCCCCCCCCCCCCCCATGACCGGCATTGCTCTTACTTCTCATGCTGATACCATTGCTATGGACTGATAGCATGAGCAATGACGGTCATCGGGGGGAGAGACAGAAGCGCTGGCAGAGAGTGGGGCAAGATTGATATACGGGAAACTGGAGAGGGGAGGGAAGTGGACAGGGCTTTTTTTGAGGGGGTACTTGGGGGTACTGAGTACCGGCACTTTTTCCACTGTCTGCTAAACTTGACCCGTGGTTCTCGTATTTTAATTAAAGAGCGGAGGTTCTACATACAAATTCTGCCTTGTCATAGATTCTATGACTGGTTGCAGGGGTCCTGGCTATTGTAGGGTGGGTCCCTCAATGATTACTCCACCCCTGAAGGGTGGCCTGGCATTTGAGTACCGGCACCTTTTTTTGCTAGACAAAATGCACTGGAAGTGGAAGATGGAAGCCCGGGTCTAGAAGAGGTGGGGAAACGGCTGTGGTGTGGCAAACTCACTGCCGTAGGCCTAAAACACAGCCTGCAGACTATTAAAACTGAATATTGGGGTCCACTATAAATACTAGATTTAAAAAGAAAACTAGACATACTTTCCATTCAGCCTTATAACTGTCTACCCCCTTCCTTCTTTCGGCAACATGAAAAGCTACTGGAAAAAAGATTGCCATGCAGAAACTGAGACTTCATAATGACATGCTCAGAGGTGATACAGTGTTTCCATTCTTGCAGACCTTCATAATACTGACCTCATTTACAGGCAGATGATCAAAAGCCCCGCGCTGTTCCAAACAGTGCTCTAAACTAGCGCTGGAACAGCGCGGGGCTTTACCGCACCGATGATCAGAGATAATGCATGCAGATTTAAGCAGCGCAATTATCTCTGATCATGGGGTAGAAGTGCGGGCTGTGTCAAACACAGGGGCTGGAGATCCATGGGACCACCAGGCCCTGACTACCCCTGCCCCGAGCAACGGGGGCTGGAGGTCTGGTGGATCTCTGGTCCCTCCCCCCCCCCCAGGTTCAGGGAGGGCTGTAGATCCGGTGGGTCTCCAGCCCCCCCCCAAACCCCCAGAAAAAGACTTCCTGGTGGTCCGGTGGCCGCCGCCGCCACCGCCCAACCTCCCCGTCCCTCCCTCCCTCTTTCTCCAGTAAATCACCTCTGTTGCTTTTTAACTTGCTTGCCCTTGTTCTTCTCCTTTCCAGAGGTAAATTGGATGGACCCCCCCTCCTCCAACCACCACAAATATCTCCCTGGAGATATTTTTTAAGAACATAAGAGGGTTTGTTTTAATCATACTACTACTACTACTATTTAGCATTTCTATAGCGCTACAAGGCGTACGCAGCGCTGCACAAACATAGAAGAAAGACAGTCCCTGCTCAAAGAGCTATGTAATAAAAGTGAGCCAAGTATAGGACAATCAAGCCATTGTGACATCACTGATGAGGTTGGCTCTTATTGGTGGACTGAGGCATTATGACATCACAATATTAGCTCTGGTTACAAGAGACTACTACTACTACTAATCACTTCTATAGCGCTACAAGGCATACACAGCGCTGCACAAACATAGAAGAAAGACAGTCCCTGCTCAAAGAGCTTACAATCTAATAGACACAAAAAAAAATAAAGTAAGCAAATCAAATCAATTAATGTGTACGGGAAGGAAGAGAGGAGGGTAGGTGGAAGCAAGTGGTTACAAGTGGATACAAGTCAAAAGCAATGTTAAAGAGGTGGGCTTTCAGTCTAGATTTAAAGGTGGCCAAGGAAGGGGCAAGACGTAGGGGCTCAGGAAGTTTATTCCAGGCGTAGGGTGCAGCGAGACAGAAGGCGCGAAGTCTGGAGTTGGCAGTAGTGGAGAAGGGAACACATAAGAAGGATTTATCCATGGAGCGGAGTGCACGGGAAGGGGTGTAGGGAAGGACAAGTGTGGAGAGATACTGGGGAGCAGCAGAGTGAGTACATTTATAGGTTAGTAGAAGTTTGAACAGGATGCGAAAACGGATGGGGAGCCAGTGAAGGGTCTTGAGGAGAGGGGTAGTATGAGTAAAGCGACCCTGTCGGAAGACGAGACGGGCAGCAGAGTTTTGAACTGACTGGAGAGGGGAGAGGTGACTAAGTGGGAGACCAGCAAGAAGCAGATTGCAGTAGTCTAAACGAGAGGTGACAAGGGTGTGGATGAGGGTTTTGGTAGAGTGCTCGGAAAGAGCTCATACCCCACATCTCCCTCTCCTCTGCGGCATCTGTGCTCCTGTCACTGAACCCCTTCCTTCCCCGGAGTCAGTACAGGCATCCTTGGTGCCTGCAGCGATTCATTCTTACTGCTTGCGCCAGCCCTGCAGGATTCCATCTGCCATGTCCCGCCCTCGCTGACGTCATTACCTGTTCCCTGTCTGGCAGAGCATGGCAGATGGAAGCGGGCTGGCGCAAGCAGCAAGAATGAATCGCTGCAGGCGCCAAGAACACCTGTACTGACACCAGGGAGGGAAGGGGCTCAGAGACCGGAGTGCAGATGCCGGGACACCGCGGAGGAGAGAGGAGAAGAGAGCAGTGTGGCGCTGCAGCTGGGTGGGGCTGAGTCAAGATTGGGTGGGCCTGTGCCCACCCAGGCCCACCCGTAGCTACGCCACTCAGTGGCATAGGAAGGGGGCGGTGGGGCGGTCCACCCCGGGTGCACGTCACTGGGGGGGGTGTCGGCTTTGCTGGTTCCCTGCTCCCTCCGCCCCGGAACAGGTTACTTTTCAGGGCACAGACCGTATAAGTCTGCCCAGCACTATCCCTGCTCCCCAACCACCCGTCCCGCCTCCCACCACCGGCTCTGGCACAGACAGTATAAGTCTGCCCAGCACTATCCCCGCCTCCCAACCACCAGCTCTGGCACAGACCGTATAAGTCTGCCCAGCACTAGCCCCACCTCCCAACCAGCAGCCCTGTATCTGAATCAGTTAATGCAAGTTAGTAAATAGAGCCGCAAATTTCACTTTCCAAAATAGGTGGGAAAATGTGGGATACAAATGTAACAAACAAATAAAATAAATAAATAAATAGCAATTCAGCTTCAGTTATTGGCTTTAAGTAACGGGGTTTTTTTTTGGGGGGGGGGGAAGGGTTATTCTTGGAAATAATAAATGAACCAATGTCACAGTCCTTTTGCTTGGATGTGTTCTGTACCCTCCTTGGTCTTCTGCTCCTCTCAAGTGCTTCGTAGGGGGTCAATATTCAACTGACAGTGCTCAGCATTTTGCTGACATCTGCTGGTGTTATTCTCAGATATTCAATACTGGGCCCACTCCGGGCTTCAGCATTGAATGTCTGGATTTGCGGAGCCAGCTAACGTATAGTCAATTAAGACCGATATTCAGCACTTAACTGGCTATGGGTTACCACATCAAAATAGGACTGACTTTTATGCAGTCTCATATCAGCACTTAACTGGCCACATGGTGAGTCCGCCCCCCCCAGAACGCTCCCTCAAATAGCCGTTTTTCTCCTAGGCACTAACCGCTAATTTTCAGTGGCGATAACCAGTTAAGGGCCGCTCAAAAATTAGCAAATAGCCCCGAACAAGTGGTTTAACCAGCCAGGAGCCATTTCTGGCTGGTTAAATTGCTTTGAATATCGACCTCTTAGTTAATAGGACCTTCAACAGCCCCAGTCCTCACTCTCTACCACTTTCAATGTGCTCAAGTATACTGGGTGTCAGAGAGACTCTAATCACTTCTCCTCTGCTCCTTCTCGCTCCTTTCTGACTAGTCCCTCCCCCCCTAAGGAGACTTGGTTCTCCTCTCAGTCCACAAGATTCACGATCCCTCTTTATCAAGGCAAGCACCCTTAACCCTTCTCTCACTCAAAATCATCCACACGGACTCACTCACTCCTGCTTTCTGGGGTGCGAAATACTTTTGCAGCTTTACTCTCCTCATCTTCTTTGGGATCCCCTTAACTCTTTCTACTGGCCCTCAAGATTAAGCTGAGATCTTAGCTTAAATGATTTACTCTGTTCTCCTCTTGTTAGGAAACAGACCCCACTCCTACCTTCTTCCTCCTCCTTCTTAATCTCTGGGGTAGAGGACCAAGGTCCTTCATGGGCCTCTAGGCAGAGAGCCCACTCCTTCTCCTTCTATATCTTTGAACTCCCACTAGAGAAGGGAAGATGACTGTAGGCCCCTCGCTTTTATACTTTTCTCCAATCCTGAAGAATACCTACCATCAGTGTTTGTCAGACTAACCCACCCTCCCTCTTTATCAGTTTTGAGTGGCACTACTCTAGAAGAGGGACCCTCCTATTACTGCATGGAAGGCACTTTTAGAATCCTATTATTGGTTGAGGTCTAAGAGAAAGGTCCATTATAGAACGTTGGGCATCTGAACACCTTTATGTAATATACACTAGATGTAGCCTCCACTTTATCATTGGTAATTCAAAGTGAATTGCATTCAGCAGGTACAGTAGGTATTGCATATTTATTTATTTATTTATTGCATTTGTATCCCACATTTTCCCACCTATTTGCAGGCTCAATGTGGCTTACAGAGTTTTGTTAGGACATAGTCATTCCAGGATATCAGATAGAATTGGTAGTGTACAAAGATTAAGTAGGGGAAGAGAGAAGGAAAGTGTTTGGCAGGTTAGTATAGAAGGTGGACTTTCATAACTGGGTGGGTTGGTGAGGTAGTTTTGTAAGGCTATGGGGTAAAATATAATCAAAACTAAAAATATTGGGAATTATTCTCAACAAACATTTATCCATGGGCAGTCAGATATCAGCAGTGATGCCAAAATGCTTCAGGGCACTGTGGAAACTGAGAAGGATAAGAGATTACGTTTCCAATCCTACTAGATAATGGTACATCGACAGCACTACCGTGTTTCCCCGAAAATAAGACACTGTCTTATATTAATTTTTGCCCCCCAAAATGTGCTAGGTCTTATTTTCAGGGGCTGTCTTATTTTTCGGGGAAACATCAGGGTTGGATCGGGGTTGGCCCGCCCACCCTCCGTCGCTCCCGGAACTAACCTTAAACGCCTCCTTTCACCTTTGCAGCAGCAGGGCAGGCCACTCCTTCCTTCCGTGTCCTGCCCTCGCCTGACGTAACGTCTGTGAGGGCGGGGCACGGAAGGAAGGAGAGTTCTGCCCTGCTGCTGCTTGCTGCGAAGGTGAAAGGAGGCGTTTAAGGTTAGTTCCAGGGGCGACGGAGGGTGGGTGGAGGGGGGGCCCGGCGACCTCGGGTGGGGGGGGGGGGCGGCCCGGGGGCGGCCTTGTCCGGCTCTCGGTGGCCCTGCTTTCAAACAAAAATTTGCTAGGTCTTACTTTCGGGGGAGGCCTTATATCTACCAATTCAGGAAAACCTCTACTAGGTCTTATTTTCGGGGGATGTCTTACTTTCGGGGAAACAGGGTATCACAACTGGACTACTGCAATGAATATTAATTTGCAGCATAGTATGAAGCAAAATGTAACATTATTGGTGGTTTTTCTCCAAATACCAAATGTCTCCCTGCACTGAAATGGATGAGTCTAAGGCAGGCTCAAGTCAGGGAGTATCGAATGGTAGAATAAATCAAAATGACGATGCATTAGCGAACTGTTGGCTTGTATATCTTCTGCCCGTGAAGTGTAAAACTCTTGATTGAAAGAATAATAAAGGGAGTGGAGCGATCAAGGCAGTAAAGAAAGATTAAAAGCTCCTTGTAATAATTAGGAGAGTCTCGATATATCTGGAAAAAATCCAGACCTCAACATAATTTTTCTTTTTTTTTTTTAAGTGTACAGATTCAAGGTGCTCATTTGAAATCGTATGTTTCTTCCCTCTCTGCTGCTTCTTGAGATTTTGCTTTCATTTTCGGTACCGTAAAGTCTCCCAGTAGCTCTTACTTATGGCGTGACAGTCTTGGCTCTACCCTTGAATTTTGATGGCTTGGCAAGGCTTTGCGTTTTCCAAGCTGATAGAGCTAACAGAGCTATGAGTCAGATGAGGTAGTCAAGCCACACACGAGGATGCACTGTAGTTAAGCCAACCTGCCATGCTCCATCCTGCTTTATCTTATTACTTTCAAGTTTCCATAGGACATTAATGGGACCTGTATACCAAATAGGGATGGGTATGCCTTAACCTCTGAAAGAACCACCAAACCGAGGTGAGCAACTGAGTTCGATTCCCACTTCAGGCACAGGCAGCTCCTTGTGACTCTGGGCAAGTCACTTAACCCTCCATTGCCCCATGTAAGCCGCATTGAGCCTGCCATGAGTGGGAAAGCGCAGGGTACAAATGTAACAAAAATAAAATAGATACTATTGGAGATTCTACATGGAATGTTGTTACTATTGGACATTCTACTTGGAATGTTGCTATTCCACTAGCAACATTCCATGTAGAAGGCTGCGCAGGCTTCTGTTTCTTGTGAGTCTGACGTCCTGCACGTACGTGCAGGACGTCAGACTCACAGAAGCAGAAGCAGAAGCCTGCGCGGCCACATTGGTGATCTGCAAGGGCCGGCTTCTACATGGAATGTTGCTAGTGGAATAGCAACATTCCATAGTAGCAACAGTGGAGGAGTGGCCTAGTGGTTAGGGTGGTGGACTTTGGTCCTGGGGAACTGAGGAACTGAGTTTGATTCCCACTTCAGGCACAGGCAGCTCCTTGTGACTCTGGGCAAGTCACTTAACCCTCCATTGCCTCAGGTACAAATAAGTACCTGTATATAATATGTAAGCCGCATTGAGCCTGCCATGAGTGGGAAAGCGCGGGGTACAAATGTAACAAAAATAAAAATATAACCATAACAAGAACTCTGTGCCACACAATAAAATATTATTAAATCAATACTTTCTTAATTAATGTATTGATTTTATTATTTTATTTTTGTTAGAGCCATCAATCTCAGATTTTAGCTGTTAACACTTTGGTTTCTTCCATACATCCTTCAATTAAGTTGTCCTGAACTGGAATCGCACCCTGGGCATCCTGCCCCCCAAGAATTCACCTCGCCACCCACTGTATCTCAGCCACCTCAGGGGAAAAATGGATGGGGAGTTATTTTTGCACCTCCTCCTCCTTCTTGGTCTGAGGGGTAGAGGACCAAGGTCTTGCATGGGTCCCTAGGCAGGAAGCCAACTCCTTCTCCTTCTATATCTTTGACCTCCCACTAGGGAAGGAAGGATGACCGTAGGCCATATTGTTACATATGATAGAGGCAGTCAAAGAAGGACTTCTTCAGGATATTTGGAATGTCTTTATTTTTCTTATTGTTGATATATAAATTCCACTTGGCTCTTTATACTTTTTGTATTAGAATTATTTTTGCATTTCTATCTCCCTTGCACCACCCACTCAATCCTTGGGACAACCCTGCATCTGATCCCCTACATGATCTGCACAGTGGAAGGGGCATTAATAATGACATTAAAGAGCACGTGCCTTAGCATGATGTAATGGACTAGTCTAAAAGCTCTTGGAGAGGGGACGTGTTTTTCCGCACTCCAACTTGACTAGGACAGTGGCCAGGACACAAAGAGACTTTCTGGCCCCTTCATTTGGGGCTGCTTAGTTATCACTCATAAGAAGAGATCCAACAACCATTATGGTTCTACCACAGAGCTGATGGGGAAGGAACTCCTGTGTGTCCCTGCAGATAAGAGAATGAAGAATCCCCACAGGAAGCAGAAGGAAGAGAAAGAAAAAGAACGAGTTAGTACTGAAGTCAGCAAAGGATGAAGAGAAGATTCAGACTGCCCTACATTGTTTTGATAAAATACTTTCAGTAAATTTACATCTATGTGTTTGGCCTTTTTGCTTGCCCCCACCCCAGGCTCCCTCCCCGGCTATAGCCAGCTCTGCAATTTTTTTTTGGGGGGGGGGGGCGCAGAGGTGGGATCTTGCTTGGTATTTGTGACCTGGATGCTGGGCTTGATGGACCTTTGGTCTTTCCCAGTATGGCAATACTTATCTACTTATTACAAAGCTTGGTATCTAATCCATTTTGAATAGAATTCCAAATGAGAACCTGTTCTTCCAGAGACAGTGACAAGAAATCTGCAGGAAAGAAGCTAAAGAGAGGTGGAGAATTATTAGGATCCACAAGATGTAACTGTCTGAAAGAAAAACTATCCTTACTTATCAAAGAAGAAGAATCTGAGACTGCCAATGATTTGCACTCTCTGGGGGGTAATTTTATAAGGGGTGTGTGTTTTTAGGTGTAAAGCATGCATCTACCTAGGGATTGTTTTAGTCATTAATGCACGTATTGGCAACATATGCATGCAAATGACTTCTTATAGAATCCACAGCCAGTGTAAAAGTGCACATGTTGCTCGATGGTGCATACTTTGATGATGGGGGTGTGTATGGGTGGAGTTTCGGCAGAGCATAGGAGGAACTACTACTACTACTATTTAGCATTTCTATAGCGCTACAAAGCGTACGCAGCGCTGCACAAACATAGAAGAAAGACAGTCCCTGCTGAACGAGCTTACAATCTAATAGACAAAAAATAAAGTAAGCAAATCAAATCAATTAATGTGTTGAGGAAGGGGAAAGGAGGGTACTACTACTACTACTATTTAACATTTCTAAAGCGCTACCAGGGTTGCGCAGCACTGTACAATTAACAAAGAAGGACAGTCCCTGTTCAAAGGAGCTTACAATCTAAGGTTACAAGTGGTTACAAGTCAAAAGCAATGTTAAAGAGGTGGGCTTTCAATCTAGATTTAAAGATGGTCAAGGATGGGGCAAGACGTAGGGGCTCAGGAAGTTTATTCCAGGTGTAGGGTGCAGCGAGACAGAAGGAGCGAAGTCTGGAGTTGGCAGTAGTGGAGAAGGGAACAGATAAGAAGGATTTATCCATGGAGCGCAAGGGGAAGGGGCGTAGGGAAGGACAAGTGTGGAGAGATACTGGGGAGCAGCAGAGTGAATAATAGGTTAGTAGAAGAAGTTTAAACAAGATGCAAAAACAGATAGGGAGCCAGTGAAGCGACCTGAGGAGAGGGGTAGTATGAGTAGAGCAACCCTGGCGGAAGACGAGATGGGCAGCAGAGTTTTGAACCGACTGGAGAGGGAGAGGTGACTAAGTGGGAGGCGAGCAAGAAGCAGATTGCAGTAGTCTAAACGAGAGGTGACAAGGGTGTGGATGAGGGTTCTGGTAGACTGTTCAGAAAGAAAGGGGCGGATTTTACAGATGTTGTAAAGAAAGAAACGACAGGTCTTGGCGATCTGCTGGACATGAGTAGAGAAGGAGAGAGAGGAGTCAAAGATGACCCCAAGGTTACGAGCTGAATGCAAGGGAGAATGAGAGAGCCATCAACAGAAATAGAAAACGAGGGGAGCGGGGAGGTGGGTTTGGGGGGGAAATGAGAAGCTCGGTTTTGGTCATGTTTAATTTCAGGTGGCGTTGAGACATCCAGACAGCAATGTCAGACAAGCACGCTGATACTTTGGTTTGGATGCAAGGTGAGATATCAGGGGTAGATAGGTAGATGTTAAGTATTCCCATCAATTCAATCCAATCTGCTGTTACCACATCCTCTGGTAATGAGTTCCAAAGCTTAAATATTCACTGAGTGAAAAAAAAAATATTTCCTCCTATTTGTTTTAAAAGTATTACCATGTAACTTCATTGAGTGTCCCCTAGTCTTAGTATTTTTTTTTGAAAGAATAAACAATCGATTCATGTTTACCCATTCTACACCACTCAGGATTATGTAGACCTCAATCATATCCCCCCTCAGCCGTCTCTTTTCCAAGCTGAAGAGTCCTAAACTCTTTAGCCTTTTGGTTGCTCTTCTTTGAACCCTTTTTTAATTCTTCTGTATCTTTATTGAGATACAGTGACCAGAACTGAATTGACTTATCTTCCATTAACTCTTCACAATGTAACCCAAAGTTGTATTGTAACAAATTGTACTTCCATCAATCACAATGTATTGTAAGCCACACTGAGCCCGCAAATAGGTGGGAAAATGTGGGATACAAAAGCAATAAAATAAATAAAATAAACTGAATGCAGTACTCAAGGTGAGGTTGCACCACGGAGCAATACAGAGGCATTATAGTAATCTTGGTCTTACTTTCTATCACTTTCCTAATAATTCCTAGCATTCTGTTAGCTTTTTTTGGTCATCGCTGCACACTGGGTGGAAGATTTCAGCTTATTGTCCGCGATAATTTATCAAAATAAACTTATCAATAGAAATCAAACAAAATAAAACATGGAAAAGAAAATAAGATGATACCTTTTTTATTGGACATAACTTAATACATTTCTTGATTAGCTTTCGAAGGTTGCCCTTCTTCCTCAGATCGGAAATAAGCAAATGTGCTAGCTGACAGTGTATATAAGTGAAAACATTCAAGCATTACTATGACAGTCTGACAGGGTGGGAGGATGGGGGTGGGTCGGAGGTATGCATGAGGACATCAAAGCATATCATTGATATTCTAACAGGATAGGTGAGGGGAGGGTGATCAACAGAGACATACAGCTTTATGGTTTATAATGGGCTAGGGACCCCAGGTCCTTGTTAAGTCCTTTCTGTTGGGTGTTAAAATAAACTACTCAAAATAAACTAAAAGACTGAGGTGGTACACTGCCATGCACAGTACAGAGCAAACCCTACTGTGGATTTGTCTACTCGGAGGTCTCAGTTTCCAGAAGAGTGCCATTATTGCAGATGATCAGCCTGGAAACATAGTAACAAACAACTAGAGTGATGGTTTACCTCTCTGAATCAGCATTGCAGTAACTGTGGCAACTAAAGTCTCACATTTAGAATCAGTTTGACAGTCGTTTTGGTCATTGGTGAAGTCCTCTAGTAGAGGCTGAAGTTCAAGTACCAGAGAAAATAAAGAGAGTGTATGTACTCTGATAAACACAGTTTCCCTGCTTATGAGTTCCAGCAGCTGCCACACTCCTCTCTGTTCAGACCTTATCAGAAGGACATTGATATACTTCTCCAAGTTTCTTGCATCAGATTATTGCAAATTTAGTTTGGTGGGCTGAAAGATCTGATTGCTGGAGAAAGTCACAGCACGGTGGCTGAAACATCGGTTCCACTTATTTGGAAGTGGCAAGTCCTGGACAGCTGCAACAATTATGCTGGAGAAATTGTTGGCATTGGGGTCTTTGACTCTCAGCCCCATTTTTAGTTAATTTCTCCTATTTTTAGGTCAGTTGACATCCACCCTCCCTCCCTGCATACTTCTCTTATTGAGTGAGACACTGCAAACCAGCTGTGGTAACCCATTTCTATGTCACATAAGTACATAAGTATTGCCATACTGGGAAAGACCAAAGGTCCATCAAGCTCAGCATCCTGTTTCCAACAGTGGCCAATCCAGGTCACAAATACCTGGCACGATCCCAAAAAAGTACAAAACATTTTATACTGCTTATCTCAGAAATAGTGGATTTTCCCCAAGTCCATTTAATAATGGTCTATGGACTTTTCCTTTAGGAAGCCGTCCAAACCTTATTTAAACTCCGCTAAGCTAACCGCCTTTACCAAATTCTCTGGCAACGAATTCCCAGAGTTTAATTACACGTTGAGTGAAGAAACATTTTCTCCAATTCGTTTTAACTTTACTACATTTTAGCTTCATCGTATGCCCCGTAGTCCTAGTATTTTTGGAAAGCGTAAATAGATGCTTCACATCTACCCGTTCAACTCCACTCATTATTTTATAGACCTCTATCATATCTCCCCTCAGCCGCCTTTTCTCCAAGCTGAAGAGCCATAGCCGCTTTAGCCTTTCCTCACAGGGAAGTCGTCCCATCCCCTTTATCATTTTCGTCGCCCTTCTCTGCACCTTTTCTAATTCCACTATATCTTTTTTGAGATGCAGTGACCAGAATTGAACACAATATTCGAGGTGCGGTCGCACCATGGAGCGATACAAAGGCATTATAACATCCTCATTTTGTTTTCCATTCCTTTCCTAATAATACCTAACAATCTATTAGCTTTATTAGCCACAGCAGCACACTGAGCAGGTTTCAACGTATCATCAACGTTGGACCTCTCATACGAGTCCCTTGTACTCCACCTCAGAAACAAAGACTTAGAAGAGCTGAGCACCGCTAGAGGAAACATAAAATGACCAATCTTCATAATCGTTGCAAGACAGGGCTTTGCTTGTAGTGGAGGAGTGGCCTAGTGGTGGACTTTGGTCCTGGGTAATTGAGTTTGATTCCTGGCACCGGCAGCTCCTTGTGACTCTGGGCAAGTCACTTAACCCTCCATTGCCTGCCATGAGTGGGGAAAGCGTGGGGTACAAATGTAACAAAAATAAATAACAAACACCTGAACTTAGCAAAAAAAAGAAATATTTTTTCATTCTTATTTGATAATGGTCAGGTCACTTTTTATATGACACTTATTATTGGTGGTGTTTTTAGCGCAATTTTTGTTCCAATTTAAATTCTTCATTAATAAAGATTTCTTGATTGATTTTAGCAAAGTTATTACTATTGGGCTCATTTTCGAAAGAGAAGGGCGTCCATCTTTCGACATAAATCGGAAGATGGACATCCTTCTCCCAGGGACGTCCAAATGGGTATAATCGAAACCCGATTTAGGACGTCTCCAACTGCACTCCGTCGCAAGGATGGCGAAAGCTCAAGGTGGCATGTCGGAGGCGAAGCGAAGATGGGACTTGGCCGTGCCTAACACTTGCAGGCCCTTGACCCATAATCGAAAAAAACAAGGACATCCCTGACGAACGTTTTCACCCGGACATGTTTTTATTATGAATAAGGCACAAAAAGGTGCCTGAAATGACCAGATGACCACCGGAGGGAATCGGGGATGACCTCCTGTTACTCCCCCAGTGGTCACTAACCCCCTCCCACCCTCAAAAAAACATCTTTAAAAATATGTCATGCCAGCCTCTATGCCAACCTCAGATGTCATACTCAGGTCCATGACAGTGCATGCAGGTCCCAGGAGCAGTTTTAGTGGGTTCTGCAGTGCACTTCAGACAGGCGGACCCAGGCCCATACCCCCCCCCCCCACCTGTTTCATTTGTGGAGGAAACAGCGAGCCCTCCAAAACCCACCACTAACCCACTGTACCCACATGTAGGTGCCCTCCTTCACCCGTAAGGGCTATGGTAGTGGTGTACAGTTGTGGGTAGTGGGGTTTGGGGGGCTCCGCACACAAGGTAAAGGAACTATGTTCCTGGGAGCATTTTATGAAGTCCACTGCAGTGCCCCCTAGGGTGCCCGGTTGGTGTCCTGGCATGTCAGGGGGACCAGTGCACTACAAATGCTGGCTCCTCCTACGCCCAAATGGCTTGCATTAGGACGTTTTTGACATGGACGTCTTTGGTTTCGAAAATCGCCAAAAGTCAGAAATGTCCATGTCTAGGGACGGTCCTAAGAAACAAGATGGCAGACAATCTGCAAAATCCAACGTGGAGACAAACAAAGCAGATCAATCAGTGATAGGGTTCAAAACTTTATTTTCAAAAATACAGGTTTCCCCGCCCCTGGATTTTCGCCGTTTTGCAAGGACGTCCAAATCGCAACTTGGACTTCCCTTTCGAAAATTCCCCTCTATTTGATCTTAGCATATAACCTTTGACTCAGAGGCATATAAGAGCACCTCTGTTTGGAGCTGCAGTATTCCTGCCAGAATCAAGATTGCTGTGTGAGGCTGCCATCTTATGGAGAGAGTTGGTAAGGCATTTTTCTAAGTGTCTATGGGTATAAGTGAAGTATTATTAGGCAGAAGCTATGTTGTATTTATCTCTTGGGTAGGTGTCCTTTTTTTACTTTTTGGTTCTATGCTTATCATTCTGGGGCTCTTTTACTAAGCCGCGTAAGCGTCTACAGGTGCCCAACGCATGCTAAAATGGAGTTACCGCCTGGCTACCACATGGCTCTTACAGTAATTTCATTTTTGGTGTGCGTCCAATACGCGTGTCTGAAATATTTTCAGACACGTATACTGGACAAGCACCAAGTGGCATTTGATGCATGTAGGTCATTACCAACTGGTTACCGCGTGAGACTTTACCGCTAGGTCAATGGCTGGCAGTAAGGTCTCAGACCCAAAATGGACGCGCGGCAATTTTCATTTTGCCGCACGTCCACTTTCAGCAAAATGTTTTAAAAGGCATTTTTTTTACAGGTGCACCAAAAAATAATTCTGCGCGCGCCCAATACACGTGTCTACACTACTGTACCATTATTCAGTGCGCCTTTGTAAAAGGGCTCCTCTATTTGTAATTTGCTTGTTTTATTATTTAAATATTGAGTTATTATGTACATGTTTTGGTGTGTGCACAAGTTTTTATTATGCATTTATGTTTTTACTTATATGTTTTTACTTATAAGTTGTTGTTTTATTTGTTATTAGTATTACCTAGCCCCTGATGCAGCCCTTGCATGGGTGAAACACAGCCTAGTGTCGGGCTTGTTTGATTTCACTTTCAGACCTCCCAAGAATAAAGATTTAAAGGGATCATTTCTCATTGTGATCTGTTTCTTTTCGTCACCGCTGTGGATTTTACAGATCACCTGCCCCGCTGTTTCCTTTCACTGTTTTGATCTGCCTGGACAGTAAAGAAGGTGTATCAAATTCGAAATAAACCATAAACCAGAACACCTAACACTGATATTGAATTACAAGAAAACCTTCTGTTTTCCCAGCTGGCAGACCTCAGAAGCTTCAAAGCTTCTCACGCAAAACGTTCGTGTGTAGAAGCTGCTCTGTACTGTTCTCGCTCATCACCGCAGATTCTTCGACTTACTTCCCTAGCAGTCCACTGACTCATTAGCAGGTTTCTCTCCAAGATAGAGTCAAAGACTACTTCCTCCATGAGGTGCTTTTCATGAAGACCCATTATCTATGACTATGGTAGGACCACTGATGTATACTCATCACTGTAGGTATATGAACTGAGGCAGAGGTGGGGAGAGAGGCCAAGACTCATGCATCAGCAGTGAGGTAGAGAGAGAAGCTGAGACTGGAGCCACTCACAATGCAGAAAGAATTATGCTGGATGGGATGAACAAGAAGAAAGGAAGATAATTCGAGGAAGCCAACGGGGAATAGAGAAGAAAAGGGAAGATGCTTGAGGGGGAAAGCGCAGGGTACAAATGTAACAAAAATAAAATAGATACTATTGGAGATTCTACATGGAATGTTGCTATTCCACTAGCAACATTCCATGTAGAAGGCTGCGCAGGCTTCTGTTTCTGTGAGTCTGACGTCCTGCACGTACGTGCAGGACGTCAGACTCACAGAAGCAGAAGCCTGCACGGCCACATTGGTGATCTGCAAGGGCCGACTTCTACATGGAATGTTGCTAGTGGAATAGCAACATTCCATGTAGAATCTCCAATAGTAGCAACAGTGGAGGAATGGCCGAGTGGTTAGGGTGGTGGACTTTGGTCCTGGGGAACTGAGGAACTGAGTTCGATTCCCACTTCAGGCACAGGCAGTTCCTTGTGACTCTGGGCAAGTCACTTAACCCTCCATTGCCCTGTGTAAGCCACATTGAGCCTGCCATGAGTGGGAAAGCGCAGGGTACAAATTAACAAAAATAAAATAGATACTATTGGAGATTCTACATGGAATGTTGCTACTATTGGAGATTCTATATGGAATGTTGCTACTATTGGAGATTCTGTTGCTACTATTGGAGATGCTACATGGAATGTTGCTACTATTGGAGATTCTACATGGAATGTTGCTATTCCACCAGCAACATTCCATGTAGAAGGCTGCGCAGGCTTCCTAAGAGAAGATGCAGTTAGGAAAAGAGGGATGAAAGAGGGGAGATGCTGTGGGGAAAAGAGAATGGGAGAAGCAGTGGGCAAGGCCTGCCGAACCAGTAGGCAAATGATGCCATTGCTCGGAGCAGCATTTTGTAAGAGCAGCTTCAGTAACGACTCAGCAATAGGTCTGCACAGTCATACCAAGTTAAAGAACTATCAGCACATACTGTTAACCAAGAGGACGAACAGTCGCAAATAGTTTCTTTATGTGGGTAAATGGGGTTTTTTTAGAAATTGCCTTCATAAGGGGTCATTTTCTATATGATTTCTTGCACTTAATAGGGCTTTTGTAAAATTGCCTCAGAGGTTCCATTCGTAAAATTAACGCGCCTAGCACTATTCTATATAACATATAAATAAAGGGGGGCAGACTCAAGAAAAATGTCAGGAAGTATTTTTTCACGGAGAGAGTAGTGGATGCTTGGAATGCCCTCCCGCGGGAGGTGGTGGAAATGAAAACGGTAACGGAATTCAAACATGCGTGGGATAAGCATAAAGGAATCCTGTGCAGAAGGAATGGATCCTCAGGAGCTTAGTCAAGATCGGGAGGCGGGGCTGGTGGTTGGGAGGCGGGGATAGTGCTGGGCAGACTTGTACGGTCTGTGCCAGAGCCGGTGATGGGAAGCGGGACTGGTGGTTGGGAGGCGGGGATAGTGCTGGGCAGACTTATACGGTCTGTGCCAGAGCCGGTGATGGGAAGTGGGACTGGTGGTTGGGAGGCGGGGATAATGCTGGGCAGACTTGTACGGTCTGTGCCAAAGCCGGTGGTTGGGAGGCAGGGCTGGTGGTTGGGAGGCGAGGATAGTGCTGGGCAGACTTATACAATCTGTGCCAGAGCCGGTGGTTGGGAGGCGGGGCTGGTGGTTGGGAGGCGGGGATAGTGCTGGGCAGACTTATACGGTCTGTGCCCTGAAGAGCACAGGTACAAATCAAAGTAGGGTATACACAAAAAGTAGCAAATATGAGTTATCTTGTTGGGCAGACTGGATGGACCGTGCAGGTCTTTTTCTGCTGTCATCTACTATATTACTATGTTACCTAAAGATAAGCATGGAGTATAGAATAGCGCATAGGACTGTGGTATAAATACCCGTGCCTAAATGTAAGTAGGTACATTTCCCCCAAATCTATAACAACGAACATAAATTCGAGCAACACCCCCAACATGCTCATACTCCTCTGGTAGCTGCACCCCCTTTTCAGCTACATGTGTTGGAATTTACGCACGTCTCTTTTTAGAATATGTCTAAAAAAAGAAGCACGCACAACTTCCAATTATTGCCAATTAATGCTGCTAATTGCTTGTTATTGACCAGTTATCATCACTGATTGGCTCGTTACTTTGGGAGTATTGGTCTATTCATATGCTGATGATATTTTTCTCTTATGTGTAGCTCGAGAAAAGTTTGAAAATACTATGATATTTTCGAAGGAGATTGTTCTTAAAATTGAAAATTGGGCTTTTCCTCAGAAATATTTCCTCAATTATTACTTTAAAAGGAGTGAAGCCTGTGAAAACTGGGATTACTTTAATCAGTGGGATTTGAATTAGAGACTTGAGTATATGTATTGTTATTTTTATTTTTCAATATTTTTTATTGATGACAATTATGATACAGAACATTTTAAACTCTGGCCTAAACAGAAATGCCAGCAGCTGAACATCCATAATCGAACTGAAGTTTAACATCCATCATCAAACAATTTTAACATTTTTCGCCCCATCCCCTTTCCCTCTCTCCCCCCCCCCCCCCCCCCTTCCTCACTGTTAACATATTCAACCCCTTGGTAACCTAGATTAGATTAACACCAATCTGTTTTCTCCCCTCCCGCCTTTCCCCCCCTCCCCTTCCGGCAATATACATCTAGTAATTTGATAGTTTTATTACAATCCTTCAACTCTTACCACGCCGTAACCACAATTTTATTAATCAAATCCTATGTTCCATTTCCCTTCTTCCCCTCTCCCCCCCTCCCCCCTCCCTCCTGTTTGCATGGTTCAACCTTAACTCAATCTATCTTCCCCACTTCCCAAGGCAACCCATTGAGCACTTGACTTCTTGCTCTTGGTGAAATCCTGTTTATATATTGTCTCCAGACAGTCAAAAACCTCGCTTGCCGTTTTGGCGTCTCTCTCGCCCCTCTCGCCTCCCATAGTATATGTATTGTTAAATAACTTCTGGTTTTTAAAAGAGAACGAATGTAATCAGGTCTATTATTTCTAACTAATATTGGACAGTAAGTATGTTTTCAATGAAATGAATTGACTATACACCGTATTGGCCTTGAAGAAGCCAACCAGATGATCAATGTGGAATAATGAATTAGACGAGTAATATCTGGGGATAATCAGGTTAATACGACGGTTGTTTCTTCTGTTTACTGTTTAATTGATCTCCTTGTCTTGTTTCACTCTCCCTATTTAGTGGTCTAAGGAAGAGAATAGAATTACCTGACTGAAATAATTCTTACACATTACTTTCTCTGTATTTCCAGCAAGTTGCTTTATCACTTGTAAAAATTTAAATGGTTATAAATAAAAAATTATTTAAAAAAAATTGAAAATTGAACTGAGGTTAATTTTTTAAAAATTGAATAGACTAAAAGACTAGGGTTGTCTGGTTTGAAGATTATGAGAAGTTGCCAGCAAATTGTTTGAAATTGGGAAAAGGTGAGATATCGGTGATTGAAAGTCATTCAAAAGCGTTGGGAGTTATAATTGATCCTGGTTTAACTTTTGAACTACATGTGAAGACCTTATCTAAAAAAAATTTCCGATTACGGCAATTAAGAGCGATTCGCTGTAAGATCCACCCAGATAATTTTAGAACAGTGACACAGGCAGTTTTATTTTCATATTTGAATTATCGGAACTCGCTATTTGGGGGTCTTACTAAAATTGAAGATCCAGGTCCCACCCTTTTCTGTACAAGCCCACCCCTACCAGCAAACCCCAGGAAATGTGTTTTGTGGTTAGTCTTTTCTTGCTCACTAAACACCCTTTAGTAAACGGGTCCCTAAGTTTATACCTGAGGAAATGGCTTACTGAATTCAAGGTAACAGAATTCAAGCACGCGTGGGATAAACATAAAGGAATCCTGTTCAGAAGGAATGGATCCTAAGGAGCTTAGCCGAGATTGGGTGGCAGAGCCGGTGGCGGGAGGCAGGGATGATGCTGGGCAGACTTATACGGTCTGTGCCAGAGCAGGTGGTGGGAGGCGGGGCTGGTGGTTGGGAGGCGGGGATAGTGCTGGGCAGACTTACACGGTCTGTGCCCTGAAAAGGACAGGTACAAATCAAGGTAAGGTATACACAAAAAGTAGCACATATGAGTTTATCTTGATGGGCAGACTGGATGGACCATGCAGGTCTTTTTCTGCCATCATCTACTATGTTACTATGTTACTGTTCGCTAAAAAGGAAGTACCATCAGGCTACCTCAGCAGCCTGGCAGTACTACCCACCCCCAGCCAGGGCCGCCAATAGATTAGACTGGGCCCGGGGCAAGGGTGCCCCGCCTCTGCCCCCTGCCGCCCCCTGTCGCTCCCCCCGCCGCTGCAGTCCCCGGTCTCATCTGCCTGCCTCCACGGCTCCGGGCCCCCTGTATTCGAAGCAGCAGTCACAGATCTCCTCTCTTCTGGCCTTCCCTCCCTGTGTCCCGCCCTCGTCTGATATAACTTCCGGTTTCCTGCTGCCACTTCAAATGCAGGGGGCCCGGAGCCAAAGAAGCAGGCAGGTGAGACTGGGGACTGCAGCGCTGGCGGCCTGACCCCAGCGCTGGGCCCCCCTTGGAGGCCCAGGGAATTTTGTCCCCCCTGCCCCCCCTCTTGGCGGCCCTGCCCCCAGCGCACCATCATACCCGGTGCTACAGTATTGTAGCGCTGGTGTGTACCTGGCAGTAACCAGGCAGCATGTGGCACTGCCAGTTACCACAGGGTTAGCACAAGATCCCTTAACGCCACCTAAATGGGTGATGGTAAGGGCTCCCCCCACCACCACCAAATGGCCACGTGGCAAGTGTTTTACTTGCCAAATGGCCATTTCCTGCAGAAAAGCAAGGCTTACTTTTTACCCACTGCAGTAAAAGGGGGCCTCAGCGTACTTCAAAAACACGCATCAATGCCAGTGCAGGCCCTCTTTTGCCGCAGCTTGGTAAAAGGGGCCCTGAATGACTTAAAGACAGACCAAACTTGCAAAAAAACACCCCTTCTTGTCCTTAAGTTCATAAGACAATTTCTCCATCACAAATATGTCCCAAGATTTCACCACCCACTCCATATTCATCAGGATTTTTCCAAAATCTTTCTAGCATTACTACATCATAGGAAAGAAAATAGAAAAATGAAGGCCGGTAAGGACCATATGGCCTATCCAGTCTGGCCAATAGCAAACACTGAATCAATCTGACTTTGGACATAGGAAAAGACTCCTGCAAAATTGCACCAAGAACTGAGGCCTTTAGGAGAGGAATAGTTGTTTCTGTGTTTCTGAGAGCAAATATTTTATCAAAAAGGTGAATAGCAGGGTAAGACCACCAAATATGAATAAAGTCTCCCACTTTTCTACAGCCCCTCCAACACATTGGTAGAGTATTATGATCCCATTTGCTAACTTGCTAAGGAGAAAAGTATGTTCTCATTAATGGTATATACATCTCTCTATATAAAAAGCAACACCAACGTTCTATGAAGCCTCCAGCCAGAAGTGTGAAGGGGGCGAGATATCCGGTTTCCCTATGAGTGTCTGCCCCGCCCTCTCTGTAACACAGTCAGTGAAGGAAAACAGCAGAGCACGAAATCAAATCGCTGGCTCTGTAACAGTGAAGGACTCAGAGGGGGGAGGGGAGAGAGGCCAGAGGGCAGGGACACACACACTCCCACATGCACACAGAAGAAAACCTTGCTAGCTCCCGTTTCATTTGCATCAGAAACGGGGCTTTTTTTACTAGTTTATTATAATTGAATAAATAGAAGCAAATGGCATTGTATTTACTCAAGTTAATAGTTTGCCAACAAAATCAGGCACAGCCACAGTCACGGTCCAAAACCTCTGAACAATTCATTGAGGTAGATTTGGGGGTTTGTTGGGCAAAGCTTACTGCTGAAACGGGTCACCTGTGGCTTTAAATGCAAGCTGTGAGAACTAGGTGTGGTATGCAAGCAGGGAAAAGCAGGAGGCAGGCTGTAAGTATGAGAGTGTGAAAGCCGGAAAATCTGTTATGGACATGTATTATTCATCAAGGCCAAGAGTTCCGCCCTGGCACAGGTCCATTATGGAATTAGAAAAACGTGCTAGGCGGTTTGAAGCAAGCAGAGTAGATACAACAATTAATATTGCCCTGTATAAGGATAGCTTTAATTGCGGTCTGATTCCAGTGTGAGGAGACTGTCCAGATTTTGACGCTGGGAGTGGGGTGAACTTGTGTCTGTCCAGTGCAAACCTTCAGACTAGGACTTTTGCACTGTCATAATAAGATTATGTTGCATGATGGACAGTTCCATTTCAAGAGTTCTCTGCCTGCCCCGTTAGGACTGGACCTTGAACATATTTTCCTTCTGTGTCCTTCTGTCTGTCCTTCCCTTATCCTTTTTGCTCCTGTCTGTTTGTCCTGATTTAGATTGTAAGCACTTTTGAGCAGGGACTGTCTTTCTTCTTCATGTTCAATTGTAAAGCGCTGCGTACGACTGGTAGCACTATAGAAGTGATTTATAGTAGTAGTTCCCTTCTCCACTACTGCCAACTCCAGACTTCGCGCCTTCTGTCTCGCTGCACCCTACGCCTGGAATAAACTTCCTGAGCCCCTACGTCTTGCCCCAACCTTGGCCACCTTTAAATCTAGACTGAAAGCCCACCTCTTTAACATTGCTTTTGACTCGTAACCACTTGTAACCACTCGCCTCCACCTACCCTTCTCTCCTCCTTCCTGTACACATTAATTGATTTGATTACTTTATTTATTTTTTGTCTATTAGATTGTAAGCTCTTTGAGCAGGGACTGTCTTTCTTCTATGTTTGTGCAGCGCTGCGTATGCCTTGTAGCGCTATAGAAGTGATAAGTAGTAGTAGTAGTCTCTTGTAACCAGAGCTAATATTGTGATGTCATAATGCCTCAGGCCACCAATAAGAGCCAACCTCATCAGTGATGTCACAATGGCTTGATTGTCCTATACTTGGCTCACTTTTATTACATAGCTCTTTGAGCAGGGACTGTCTTTCTTCTACGTTTGTGCAGCGCTGCGTACGCCTTGTAGCGCTATAGAAATGCTAAATAGTAGTAGTAGGATAGAAAGTCTGAGTTTCTCAGTGGTAAAATTGCAACTATTCCTGACATGCATCATGAAAGCCAGCAAAGAAGGAAACAATGTCTTAGTAAAAAGATTGCTGTTATATTTCTGAGTGTAATATTTATTTTTTATTTAATTTTATTTTATTTGTAGCATTTGTATCCCACATTTTCCCACCAATTTGCAGGCTCAATGTGGCTTACATTTGCCGTAATGGCGGTTGCCATTTCCGGGTAACAGAATTACAAATGGTAATGTGTTAAGTTGCATACATACATGGTAACATACATGTAACATAACATACGTGAACAGATCATGGTATAGATATATATCATGTGCATATATATGTTTATTTATTCTTCGACAGCCTTGTAAATGTGTCATAAAGCATCAAGGAGTTAAAATATACTTTACAACCTGAGACAGTTGAATATTTTTATTAGTCAGAAGTCTAAGTCTAGGGGTTTATCTTTGTTCCACAGGATCCTGATGTTTGGCGCTGGGAGATGCTTCCTTCTTGTTTCCTGTTTCTTGATTTTTCTTGAATTTTGTGCCTGTCATTGGGTTTAGACCCTGGCTTCACTGTGGTCTAATCGATCGTATGTGAGTTGCTTTATTGTTATGTTTCCTCTTTTACTTTTTTATGTGTTTCCTGATTCCAGTAGCATTTCCTTGATGATATATTTTTTGTAAATTTTATAATGATACACTTTTTAAAAATCATCAAGCTGGGGCTTGGCGATGCTTTTCTCCGTTCATGTCAGCTTCTTGAAGCTTCACTGCTACCTCACCCCTTCCTTTAGAACATCAATGTAATATTTCTTGGTTTCGTTCCTCCCCCTGCTGGTCTTATTCCACTCGCAAATTTTTTTTTCAGTCCTCTCAAAAATGTTTTGCTTCTTAATTTTGTATTGCTATGCAGTGAGTGAAGAAAGTCCTCTTTCACTCAAAAAACACACTTCATTTTGAAAAAACCCACAAATCTTCCCAACAGTTCCCAACAGTGTTTTGTACAGGATGTAATTACACATGGGTTTCATTAGATGATGGATGTGATACGATTTCAACACGAGGGCAGAGAAAATCAGCAAGCATATTTACTTCCAGATTCTATATAGAGATACGTGCTGAAATCCAGGCATATTCTGTAACAATGCGCGCAACTTAATTGGCTTAACAAGCTAATTAGAGTTGCTAACAGAACTGAACAAGCATTAACGAACACTAATTGGCAATAATTAGAATTTACGTGCACAACTCGCTAAGTGTATTCTGTAATGAACTGTGCCTAAATTCTAATGCGTGCAGTTCAAAAGGGACTTGGCTATAGGCGGGGAAATGGACATTTCATGGGCATTGCAAAATTTACTCGCGTAGCTAACGAATATGGCCCAGTGCATGTAAATCTATGTGCAGGGGTTTACACCGTGTTTTCATTGGTATAACTGAAGGCATGTCGTTGTAGGCATTGGGATATCAATTAAGCATATTCTATATACCGCGCCTAAATATTGGTGCCGCTTATAAAATACGCTTAGGTGGAAATGTTTACTGTGAGGATTTTTTTTAGGCGCCTTATATAGAATCTGGGACTTAGGGGCGAATTCTATATATGGCAGCTAAAGTTGTGCATGCAAATTTGGCAGTGCAGCCAAATTGTGTGCGCAACTTAATTAACAAGCCAATTGGCACTGATAATTGGCCAGTAACAAGCAATTATTGGCACTAATTAGAATTTACATGCATAACTCTCTAAGCATATTCTGTAAAGTGGTGTGTGAAAATTCAAATGCAAAGATCTCAGAAGGGGCATGGTGATAGGTAGGGCATGGGCGGGTCATGGGCGTTCCTAAATTTTAACGCACTGTTATAGAATATGCCCGATCCATGCCTAAGTTAGACATTTGCATGCACAACTTTAGCTGCCATATATAGAATTCCCTCCTAAGTGCCCCCGCCTATCACCAGGTTTTAGTTGGCGTAAAGGCTGCATCAAAATTTTAAGACAAAAGCAAAAGCACAACTGGGCCTCCAGGAACAAGACAAAGGTAGACTTTATTGTAAAAACCCGACACGGGCCGCAAAAAAATCTTATGATGGTAATTTTTGCAACAACACCACTGTTGGTAGTTCAAAATATGCCGAGAACAGTCACAATCAAATGAATTCCCGCCAAAATGGCCAAGATTGAAAACGCTTCTCTGTGTATAGCAGACCTCGTTCCCGTGCACTAAGGGTCCCTTTTACTAAGCCACGTAGGCGCCTACGTACGCCCAACGTGCGCCAAAATGGACTTACTGTCCGACTACCACGTGGCTCTTGTGGTAATTTCATTTTTGGCGCGCGTCCGCTACGTGCGTCTGAAAAATAATTATTTTCGGACGTGCGTAGTGGGTGCATGCCAAGTGGCATCTGACGTGCATAGGTCCTTACTGCCCAAATTCTTTACCGCTAGGTCTATGGCTGGCGGTAAGGTCAGAGACCGAAAATGGATGCGGGGCAATTTTGATTTTGCAGTACGTGCATTTTCAGGAAAAAAAAAGGCCTTTTTTTTACAGGCGCACTGAAAAACGATTCTGTGTGCGCCCAAAACCCACGCCTACACTACCGCAAGCCACTTTTCAGCGCGCCTTTGTAAAAGGACCCCTAAAATCGTTATCTGAGAAGCCCGTGCTTTTGCTTTTGTCTTTGCTTTCTTGGAGTACTTGAAACCCTCTCTTTTTTGGCTTTCACACCTTAGTCACGGGGACAGCACTATGCATATTCTATAAACCATGCCTAACTTTAGTCGAGGTTTATAGAATAGTGCAAAGTGCTGATTTTTTCTGCAAAATATATAGAATTCCCTCCTTACCGATAGTCACAAAAAGGGCAGGAGCTTATTGCCCAGGGGCCCAGATCACTATCAGTCTGCCCCTGGTGCTAATCACAGACGTGCCAACTCCTCCTCGGACCACCCATAAAATTGCCAGCTTTTATGAGGAAGAAGGGCAACCTTCGAAAGCTAATCAAGAAATGTTTTAAGGTATGTCCAATAAAAAAGGTATCATCTTATTTTCTTTTCCATGTTTTATTTTGTTTGATTTCTATTGATAGCAGTGCTCATAATCACAGGCACTATCCGGTTAAATGCCGCTTGGTATCAGCCGATAGCTCCATACGAGCGATATAAATCGAGTTGATGTCTTAGTTACAAAGAATGAGCTATAAAAGTTGTCCCAAGCTTGCAAACAGCAACAGAGTGTAAGATGAGGAATGCAGTTACTGCATGTTGAACGGTGGCACCCTACTGTTGCTACTTTGGGTCCCATTCCTCCCACTGCTTCCCATCCTCTGATCTCAGATCCAACAGCTTTAGTCTGTAACACCACCCTATTGCTCTATCTGTAGGTAAGATGGGATGGGCATGGCCACGGGCATCCAGGTGATACAGGTGTAGTGACTAAGTCATCTAATTTGTGACTGGGTGCTGTAGAGTGGCCGTAGCACACCCATTGTCTTATTCCCAGGAAGAAAGGTGTGGGAGAGCAAACAGCCACGAGGGAAAGGAGAGCCGTCAGGGACAGGAGTGACAATCCCAGCATATTTCTTTCATACTATATAAATCTTGACAAAACCCACCACTGATCATCAGATGATAATAAATACACTGAAACAGATGCCCCAGAGGCACAAACAGAAATCTACATGTTTCCCCTTGTTTTTCTACAGCTCTAATTGTAGCCTTTGATTGGGAAACTCTGTTAATTGCTGTTGACCTATTATTTATGGTGAGAACTGCCATAGGCCTGCAGCATGCACAGCGTCTTTGGAAAGGAGAGAGAACGAGGAAGAGAAAAGAGGGAGGCGTCTAAATCAGCCCTTGAAACGTATTGGAAAGGAGTTGTCAAGAGAAGGAAAACAACAATTCTGGATGGAAAGAGCAATTTTCAACTCCATTTCCACGCATAAAACGGAAATGTAATGTTTGAAAATTGCCCCTCATCTGCGGTTGAACTATGCACATTATGTTACATACACATCAGGGTGGCATTCCTGAGGGAGTGTTGGAGAAGAGTAGATTTTGCCCGAATTCTAAAAAAGCCACCAAAAATTGTGTGTGTAATTTAATGGCATAATGAGCTAATTAGCACCAACAATTGGCTTTCTAAAAAATAATTACTGGCACTAATTAGATTTAATTGGCATTTACGTGTGATCTGAAAAAAGGGGCGTGGAAATGAGAGACTCATGGGCTGAAAGGGGCCATTCCTAAAATTAACGTGAGTTGTTAAAGAATAACGGGGGTACGTGCCTAATGTAGGCGTGTACATTTAAGTTGTTACAAATAGTTGCGCCTAAAGTTAGGCACGATTTCCAGACATAAACGCTATTCTATAAACCGTGCCTAATTTTAAGTGAAGCTTATGGAATAGCGCTTTTTTTCGGCGATGATTTTTTGACACCTCAATATTTGGCAATCAAAACTTTTTAATATCCTAATAGGCCTTACTGTCCAGATGATTCTTCATAAGTGGAAATCATCGCATATGCTCAATATCTCTTTCGGGTCGGCCAGTCCTTTTGGTTCGAAAACATGACTGTAAGGCTGCTGAACATTCGAATAGAGGTGTTACCATTGAAAAACTTTGGGCTCCCATTTTCTCTCTTAGGACTTAACAATTAACATTGATGTTCCTTAAGATATTAAGGTCATCTTGGAGAGCAAGGAAACCAAAAATAACAAAAGCAGCAAGTCATAGGAGTGGTGATAGGTAGAACAATCTGAATTTGAAGTCTGGAGGTGTAAAGACAGTAAAAAGCATGTGTATTAAATCACCCACTTGTGATGAGCAATGCCAGCAAAGGTTGGTTGGTTATAATTTTGCACAGTGTAATCCATTGGCGAGGAGGAGTGGCCTAGTCTTGACATGCAAAGGCAGCCAGTTCAAATCCCACCACTGTTCCTTGTGATCTTGGGCAAATCACTCAACCCTCCATTGTCTCAAGTATAAGCTTAGACTGTGAGCCCTCCTGGAACAGGGAAATACCAGCATTACCTGAATGTAACTCACCTTGAATTACCACTGAAAAAGGTGTGAGCAAAATCTAAATAAATATTTTACTCCTTCATTTATAACTCTACTGGGGTTTAACTTTTATAATGTCAAGGATATTAGACTGGGTGCACATATTACATATTCTATTACTGTTTTGTATTAATCTGCCTCACCTGTTACTCCCAGGACTGTTTTTAATTACTACTACTACTACTTATCATTTCTAAAGCGCTACTAGATGTACGCAGTGCTGTACATTTGAACATGAAGAGAAAGTCCCTGCTCGACAGAGCTTATAATCTAATCAGAACAGACAAACAGGCCAGATAAGGGATAAGGACAAAGAGTAGCAAGATTCCGGAATCCCAAAGACTACTACTACTTATCATTTCTATAGCGCTACTAGACGTACGCAGCGCTGTACACTTGAACATGAAGAGACAGTCCCTGCTCGACAGAGCTTACAATCTAATTAGTACAGACAAACAGGACAAATAAGGGATAAGGGAATATTAAAGTGAGGATGATAAAATAAGGGTTCTGAACAAGTGAATAAGGGTTAGGAGTTAAAAGCAGCATCAAAAAGGTGGGCTTTTAGCTTAGATTTGATTATATTAATCATATTAATTAATCATATTACTGTTTTATATTTATGCTATTTTGCCCTAATTAGATTGTAAACTCTGTCAAGCAGGGACTGTCTCTTCATGTTCAAGTGTACAGCGCTGCGTATGTGCCCCCGCTTTAGAAATGATAAGTAGTAGTAGCAATATCGGCACTTAACCAGTCAAGTACCAACTAGGGGCGTAGCTAGGTGGGGCCACGGGGGCATGGGCCCCCACAGATTTAGTCCTAGCCTCCTCTACTTTTGACCCCCCCCCCCCCCCGCTGACCCTCCCCTGCCACTTTCGACCCGCTGCCGTTGCAAGGTACCTTTGGTGGTGGGGGTCCCCAACCCCTGCCAGCCTTAGTCTTCTTCAGTGCCGGTCTCCGGCACGTTCGCTGATCTGTGCTTTGTGTCCTGACGTCCTGCGCGAATGTGCAGGACGTCAGGACTCACAGCACAGATCAGCAAAAGCGCTGGAGACCGGCGCTGAAGAAGACTAAGGCTGGCAGGGGTTGGGGACCCCCGCCAGCAAAGGTACCTTGTGGTGGCGGGGGGATGTCGAAAGTGGCGGGGGGGTTGGCAGCGGGGGGGGGGGGGGGGAGGTCGGTGGCTGGGGGAGATGGGCTAAATGTGCCCCTTCACCTTGGGCTCTGGACCCCCCCCCCCTCCTGCCGAGGTCTGGCTACGCACCTGGAACCAATGCCATCCCCAAAATGCCCTCATTTCGGTGCTACACCAGCACTAACCAGTTGAGTGCTACTGAAAATTAGCAGTTAACGCCGAATAGGCAATTTAACTGGCCAGGAGCCATTTCTGCTTTTAATATCGACCCCCCCCCCCCCCCTCATTTTTAAAATTAACCACCTTGATCCATTGTATATTTAGACATTGTTGCTTCAACTACAGGATTTCTCCCTGACACAGACAAGACTGAGTGGATCGAGTCAGCGGTGGCCTGAGGAGTTACGAGCTGTTTCAGTTCTCCTTGCTAAACCTGTCTTGATGTTTGTGCTATTGTAGTATGAGGGCAGGAACAATAAAGTTTTGCTTGATTTAAAGGGTTGAAGCCTCTGCTCTTATTCCCATCTCTTATACTACTTCAGTTTCAGATTTTGCTGTAATTACTGCTTACTGCTCTCTAATGGCGTTTTATATAACAGAGAGAAAATACTATCTCACTTCTTTCTGCTCATGCTTTGCAGGAGAAACATTTATTCTAATGGATGCTGCATCCCCGTTTAAAATCAACAACTCGTCTGTGATGAAATATTCCCTCTTAGTCTCTCTGCTTCAAACATTTAAATGTGCTTTCTGAGTATATTTTACTTTGGCACAACATGTAAAACTGTCACATTGGTAAAGCTATCTTAATCTGAACTGGAGTCACCCCAGGTTGCTCTTAGCTTAGTTTCTCAATCTCTTTAAGTTTTGTTTCTCTCAAATGGCTGGCGCTCTCATGGTCTGACTCACTACCATTAATCTGTTCTCCAATGCACCTCAGTAGATTTCCTCATTTAATTCTCTCTCTTTCTTTCTTGTTCATCTTGTCCATATCATTCATCCATTTTATTTTTGCAATAGTGTAAGGATGGACCCCCTGCTCTTTAAAAAAAAAACCTTAGTCGTTTTATGTCATCTTCTGTTGAGTGATTTCTACAACTAAATCCATATACCATTATCTTTTCTCAAACTGGGAAAGTCATTTGTTGAACCAATACAAGAAAAGAATGCCAAAAACCATCATTAGGGTAAACAAGTGTTGGTTCAAATCCCACTGTTGCTCCTTGCGATTAACCTTCCATTGCCTCATGTGAGCAAGTGCAAAGTGATGAATGTGGGAAAGAGGAACCCGAATTATAGCTAGGTAATGCAAGGTTCCACACTAGGAGTCACCGACCAAGAAAGGAATCTAGGTGTCGTTGTCGATAATATGTTCAAACCTTCTGCACAGTGTGCTACAACAGCTAAGAAAGCAATTAGAATGTTAGGTATTATTAGGAAAGGAATAGAAAACAAAAATGAGGACGTTATAATGCCTTTGTATACTGCACCTTGAATATTGTGTGCAATTCTGGTCACCACATCTCAAAAAAGATTTAGTGGAATTAGAAAAGGTACAGAAAAGGGCGACAAAAATGATAAAGGGGATGGGACGACTTCCCTATAAGGAAAGGCTGAAGCGTCTAGGGCTCTTCAGCTTCGATAAAAGACGGCTGAGGGGAGATATGATAGAGGTCTATAAAATAATGAGTGGAGTGGAACGGGTAGACGTGAATCGCTTGTTTACTCTTTCCAAAAATACTAGGACTAGGAGAGCATGTAATGAAGCTACAAAGTATTACATTTAAAACGAATCAGAGAAAATATTTCTTAACTCAACGTGTAATTAAAGTCTGGAATTCGTTGCCTGAGAATGTAAGCAGTTAGCTTAGTGGGGTTTAAAAAAGGTTTGGATGACTTCCTTAAAGGAAAAATCCATAGACCATTATTAAAATGGACTTGGGGAAAATCCACTCCTTATTTCTTGGATAAGCAGCATAAAATGTTTTGTACTTTTTTGGGATCTTGCAAGGTATTTGTGACCTGGATTGGCCACTGTTGGAAACAAGATGCTGGGCTTGATGGACCTTCGGTCTGTCCCAGTATGGCAACACTTTTGTACTTAAGCCCTCCAGAGACAGGGAAATACCTAGTGTATCTGAAAATAATTCACCTTGAGCCAGTGGTGTAGCCACAGACCCACCCAGTGGTGGCACTGCAGCGATGTGGCTAGTGGGGATCTCAAACCCCATCAGCTGAAGACTTCTAGCATCTCTCCCTCCAGAAGCTCGGGGGGGGGGGGTCACAACTCCACACCGCTAACCTCCCCCCCCCCCCCCACCACCACCACCCGTACCTCTAAATCCTTTAAGTCTTCACCAGCAGCGAGCAGCAACACATTTACCCTGCTAGTGACAGCCTGAGCCTTCCCTGTGATGCAACTTCCTGTTTGCGGGACCAGGAAGTTGCATTAAAGGGGAGGCTCAGACCCTCTTACAAAATAACCTACCAGTATAAAAGTACACACCATGGAATGATGGTGTGTACTTAGCCAGTAGGCATTTACATGAGTAGAGGTTGGGTGAAGTATGAGCATAGCTTTGCAATATGCGCAAATATAATAAAATACAGTAATCTAGGCATATGTTTTGTTTTTTATTTATTTATTTGTTTGTTTGTTGCATTTGTATCCCACCTTATCCCACCTCTTTGCAGGCTCAAAGTGGCTTACAATACATCATGAGTAGTGGAAGAATGTTAGTAAATAAACATTTAGTATTGCATGGTTTTGGTCAGCATGATGATAATAAAACAAAGTAACAGTATACAAGCAGATATTAAGAGACAATTCTGAATATAAATGGGCGAGTTGTGCATATTCACATTGGTTGATCTTTGTGGTAGGCTTTATTAAAGAGATGGGTCTTCAGTAATGAGCGAAAGTTCGTTCTCTCGTGAATCGATTTCAAGCTGCGCGGCAGTGCATTTCATAGGTGAAGTTTGACGCATGCATTAGTTTCTATTTCATTCCTTTGCAGCTGGGGAAGTGCAGATCAAGGAATGTGCGGGATGATCTTTTGGCATTCCTAGGTGGTAAGTCAAGCAGGTCAGACATATAAGCTGGTGCGTCTCCATGGATAATTTTATGAACTAGTGAGCATACCTTGAACGCGATACGTTCCTTAAGTGGGAGCCAGTGTAATTTTTCTCGTAAGGGCTTGGCACTTTCAAATTTTGGTTTGCCAAATATAAGTCTAGCTGCAGTGTTCTGGGCTGTTTGGAGTTTCTTGATTATTTGTTCTTTGCAGCCGGCATATAGTGCGTTGCAATAGTCTAGATGACTGAGTACCATTGATTGTACCAGGTTGCGGAAAACACTCCTTGGGAAGAAAGGTCGTATTATTTTTAATTTCCACATTGAGTGGAACATCTTCTTGGTTGTATTTTTCGCGTGTTTCTCTAGTGTTAGGTGTCGATCAATGGTAACTCCAAGAATTTTTAGGGTTTCTGAGACAGGAAGGTTTAGGGTTGGTGTGTTAATGGCGGTGAATTCTTTCTTGTTGTGTTGGGAGGTGAGTGTTAGGCATTGGGTCTTTTCTGCATTGAGTTTTAGCCGAAATGCGTTCGTCCAGGAATGCATGATATTGAGACTTTAGTTGATGTCATTGGAAATTTTTTTAGGTCTTGTTTGAATGGGATGTAGATCGTTACGTCATCTGCATAAATGTATGGATTAAGGTTTTGATTTGATAGTAATTTTGCCAGGGGTATCATCATTAAATTGAATAGAGTCGGCGAGAGGGGGGATCCTTGTGGTACTCCAAATTCAGGTACCCATGCGGCTGAAATAGTCGAGTTAGATGTTACTTGGTATGATCTTGTGGTTAGGAATCCCTTGAACCAATTGAGGACGTTGCCTCCGATTCTGAAGTATTCAAGGATGTGTAATAAAATTCCGTGGTCAACCATGTCGAAAGCGCTTCACATGTCGAATTGTAAGAGTAGTATGTTCTTACCAGATGCAATCGTTTGTTTGAATTTAGTCATGAGAGTTACTAATACTGTTTCAGTACTGTGGTTAGACCGGAATCCTGATTGGGAATCGTGAAGTATTGAAAATTTATCTAGATAGTTTGTAAGTTGCTTGGTCACCAACCCTTCCGTTAGTTTGGTTATTAAGGGAATAGATGCTACTGGTCTGTAATTAGTAAGTTCACTAGCACTTTTCTTTGCGTCTTTGCATGAATCACGTAAACATGAACATTTACATCTGCTGGAGAGCAGGTATAAGGGTCCCCAACTGCAAGATAACTGCGATTTCTGCTGTTTAAATTTGTATTTTATAAAGACGTATAAGTATCTATGTGCCTTTATAAAATGGTGTCTATGTAGACGCCTACTCACCCTCCAAAGCCAGACACCCTGTTATAAAACTACCTGCTCTCTGAATAAGGCTAACCAGACTTCTCTGGGACAGAGTAAACATCTCTTTGCTATTGTTTGTGTATATTTGATCGTCCAGCCTTCCTTTGTACTTCAAGCCAGATCGCAGTTTAAAACATAACGATCTCCCAACGTAGCCTATGGAAGCATCAACGTCCAAGAGGGGGAATGGGGGAAGGCAAAAGGTAGAGAGTAAAGGAGCATGTGGTACAATCAAAAAGGTTTACATATTGTATATAGGGTTTTCAAGATAGCCTCGATGAATATGCACGAGGTAGATTTCCATGCCATGCTGTGGGGGCAGTAGATGCAAATCTATGTCAAGTAAATTCATTGTGGATATCCTGAAAATCCAGCTGGCTGGGGGCTCTATTGCCCAGGGGCTAAAATTTATGCAGCTACCTCTGGAGCTAAATCATGTGGCAGTAAACACTGATGACTCTGATAGGGCAATATTCCCCTTTCTCTGGCCTTGTAATGCTCTTCCTTTCTTTCCAGTCCCTAGTACTACTGGGAATCTCCCCTAGTTATTCTTTTTTTATATATTTTATTATTATTACTAGTAAAAAAGGCCCGTTTCTGTCAGAAATGAAACGGGTGCTAGCAAGGTTTTCCTCGGAGTGTATGCTTGATAGAGAGTGTGTGTGAGAGATGGAGAGTGTGATAGACAGAGAGTGTGTCAGAGAGAGTGTATGTGAGAGACAGAGAGTGAGTGAGTGTGTGCCCCCTCCCCCCTCTCTTTATGGTCTGAGGCCCCCCTTCCAGCCACCCATGTCCAACGATCCTGCTGAAGTCTTGGAGGCTGCCCTTGTAAGTATCGGCGGCCATTTTGAACAGCGATCCGGCAGCGGGAGAGTGTCAGCGCCAGCACCAGCAGCAGGCAGGCAGGACCGGGGATCTTTCCTGCCTGCCCCGAAGAATTGGTTACACAACCTGGGTGGATGAAGGAAGAGCAGGTGAGAGAGCAGGGTTGTTGGACATGGGTGGCTGGAGGGGGGGCAGGGGGAGAGTAGTGTCGCTGGACATGGGTGGCTGCAGAGGGGGCAGGGAGAGAGGAGGTTCACAGGACATGGGTGGCTGCAGGGGGGGCAGGGGAAAGGAGGGTCGTTGTTTGATGCGCCGTTCCCTGCCACTTGCTCCGCGTGTTTCCCTACTCCTCTCCCTGCCTGGGAATCAGCTGTGAGTGACATCAGCCTGGCTACGGAGCCTAGCTCAGCAACTCTGAAGGCGCCACGGACACAGGCAGACACATTAGAACGTTGGTAGTGAGAATTATTATATAGGGTTATTATTATTTCTACGGAATAACCTAACAACAAAACCACTCATGCAGCCTCTTTTGTGGTCCTTTAACAAAAACACCATTAAAGATCTCAAATGTTCATCCCTGAGCCCATCAGAACATCAATGGGTCTATGAAATCTAGAAAGGGAAAAAAAGAAAATGGATATGGAAAGGAGGGGTTTTCTGAGGATTATTTCTTGCTTTTAAATCTTGATCATAAATGACTCACTACTTATGTGTTATTTGAAGCTTAAGAGCACCACCTTGAGGTTGTAAGTACTTTGTTGACTAAAAGCAGGTAACCAATCTTCTGAATCACTGCAACCTTTGAAGAATTTGTGAGAATGGATGGACAGTGAGATACCCCAGAATGTCAGCATTAATTCTAAGAATATTCCTTAAAAAAAAAAAAGAAAAGAATGAAAAGGAGGCAGTTCTTAAAATGGGATATTGATCTCCTTGCAGTGCATTTACCTGCTTCTTAGCAATTTTTGATTTGGAAGTTTTATTTATGATTATTATTATTAGCATTTGTATAGCGCTACCAGACGCACGCAGCGCTGAACACCTGACACAGAGAGACAGTCCCTGCTCAATAGAGCTTACAATCTAAAAAATACAGACAGACAAGACAATTAAGGGTGAGGGAAGTACTGGGTGAGAAGGAACAAGGAGAGGGGAATTGAGTAGTGGTTAGGAGCCAAAATATTCCATGTAGAATCTCAATAGTAGCAACATTCCATGTTCCACTGCACTAACCACTAGGCTACTCCTCCACTAGCAACATTCCATGTAGAATCTCCAATAGTAGCAACAGAATCTCCAATACTAGCAACATTCCATGTAGAATCTCAAGTAATAGCAACATTCTAGAATCTCAAATAGAAACAACATTCCATGTTCCACTGCACTAACCAGTAGGCTACTCCTCCACTAGCAACATTCCATGTAGAAGCCTGCCCTTGCAGATCAGCAACGTACGTGCAGGATGTCAGATTCACAGAAACAGAAGCCTGCGCGGCCGCGTTGCTCATCTGCAAGAGCAGGCTTCTACATGGAATGTTACTATTATTAACATTTGTATAGCGCTACCAGACGCATGCAGCGCTGAACACCTGACAGAGAGAGACAGTCCCTGCTCGATAGAGCTTACAATCTAAAAAAAATACAGACAGACAAGACAATTAAGGGCGAGGAAAGTACTGGGTGAGAAGGAACAAGGAGAGGGGAATTGAGTAGTGGTTAGGAGCCAAAAGCAGTGGTGAAAAGGTGGGTTTTATTTATGTGTTTAGTTATGACTAAACACATGAGCATAAGATCAGCCTGGCCTGCGGAAGTGTGGGGTGCGTGTTTTTGACGCACACTGAGACATTGTTTACTGTGGCTGGGGGGAAAAAAGGCTTTTTTTTCAATGGGGCAGTAATGGTCAAATGCTAAAATAAAAAAATAGCACGGGGCTATTTACTGCCTGAGCCCTTGCCACCAGCCGTTGACCTAGCGGTAAGGGCTCATGCGCTACCTACACGGTAATCATGCAGTGCATGCCAATGTGGCCACGCTGCTGATTACCACCAGGAACACTACTACTACTATTACTTATCATTTCTATAGCGCTACTAGACATACACAACGCTGTACACTTGAACATGAAGAGACAGTCCCTGTTCAACAGAGCTTACAATCTAATTAGGACAGACAAACAGGACAAATAAGGGATAAGGACAAAGAGTAGCAAGATTCCGGAATCACAAAGACCACTACTACTGATCATTTCTATAGCGCTACTAGACGTACGCAGCGCTGTACACTTGAACATGAAGGGAGAGTCCCTGCTCGACAGAGCTTACAATCTAATTAGGGCAGACAAACAGGACAAACAAGAGAAAATGGAATATTAAAGTGAGGATGATAAATTAAGGGTTCTGAACAAGTGAATAAGGGTTAGAAGTTAAAAGCAGCATCAAAAAGGTGGGCTTTTAGCTTAGATTTGAAGACGGCCAGGGATGGAGCTTTGACGTACCAGCTCAGGAAGTCTATTCCAGGCATATGGTGCAGAAAGATAACAGGAACGGAGTCTGGAGTAGCAGTGGAGAAGAAGGGTGCAGATAAGAGAGATTTACCCAGTGAACGGAGTTCCCGGGGAGGAATGTAAGGAGAGATGAGAGTGGAGAGGTACTGAGGAGCTGCAGAATGAATGCACTTATAGGTCAATAAGAGGAGTTTGAACTGTATGCAGAAATGGATAGGAAGCCAGTGAAGTGACTTGAGGAGAGGACTAATATGAGCATAACGACACTGGCAGAATATTAGTCGTGCAGCAGAATTTTGAACAGATTGAAGAGGAGAGAGATGGCTAAGTGGGAGACCTGTGAGAAGCAAGTTGCAATAGTCTAAGCGAGAGGTGATAAGAGTGTGGATGAGGGTTCTGGTAGTGTACTCAGAAAGGAAAGGGTGAATTTTGGTGATATTATAGAGAAAGAAATGACAGGTTTTAGCAGTCTGCTGAATATGTGCAGAGAAGGATAGGGAGGAGTCGAAGATGACCCCAAGCTTACGAGCTGATGAGACAGGAAGGATGAGAGTGTTATCCACAGAAACAGAGAATGGGGGAGGAGGAGAGATTGGTTTAGGGGGAAAGATAAGAAGCTCAGTCTTGGTCATGTTTAGTTCCAGATGGCGCTGAGACATCCAGGCAGCAATGTTAGACAGGCAGGCTGAAACTTTGGCCTGGATTTCAGCTGAGATTTCTGGTGTGGAGAGGTAGATCTGGGAGTCATCAGCGTAAAGATGATACTGAAAACCATGGGATGAGATCAGAGTACCAAGGGAAGAAGTATAGATGGAGAAAAGAAGAGGTCCCAGGACAGATCCCTGAGGTACACCAACTGACAGTGGGATAGAAGTAGTGGAGGATCCACTAGAGTATACACTAAAGGAACACCTCCTGGGAGGGTGGGTAAATAGTGGAGTGCCAGAGGGATCTGTACTGGGACGGGTGCTATTTAACATATTTATAAATGACCTGAAAATTGGGATGACAAGTGAGGTGATTACATTTGCAGATGACACAAAACTATTCAAAGTTGCTAAAACATATGCAGACTGTGAAAAATTGCAGGAAGACCTTAAGAATTTTTCTGTAATTTTTTGATATTGTGTAAACTGCTTTGATCTCCTAGCTGGCAAAGGTGGTATAGCAAGCAGTGACGTTCTTAGGGCGGCTGACACCCGGGGCGGATCGCCAATGCGCCCCCCCCGGGTGCATTTTTACCTGCTGGGGGGTGCCGCGCGCCTGTCGGCTTCGCTCGTTCCATGCTTCCTCTGCCCCGGAAGAGGAAATAACCTGTTCCGGGGCAGAGGGAGCAGGGAACGAGCGGCGCCGACAGGCGCGCGGCACCCCCCAGTGGCGTGCACCCGGGGCGGACCACACCCACCGCCCCCCCCCCTAGGAACGCCACTGATAGCAAGCCCAAATAAACTAAACTAAGAAATTGAATGTCAGGGCATCCAAATGGCAGATGAAATTTATCCCTTTTATAATAATAGCCATCAAAACGGTTAACCCAGGCTCACAGTCAGGAACTCTGAAGGGCAGAGCACCACTGAAAACAAGTATGCACAGTGTACCTATATTCACGTTTGTCAATGATTAACCCTGTGGAGGTAATTTTATAAGCCTTTTTGTGCTTCACTAGTAGAAGCAGGGGCGTAGCCAGACACCCAATTTTGGGTGGGCCTGGGCCCAAGATGGGTGGGCAGAAGAATTCCACCCTGTCCCACAAATGATTTGATCTTTCCACTCTCGTCTGCATGCCATAAGGTCTCTCAAAAATCCCCCTCCCCCACATACCTTTTAAATAGCAGATTTTCACCAATAGCGAGCAGCATCTAATACTGCTCATGTTGGCCCCACATCCTTCCCTCTGATGCAACTTTCCGCATAGGTGGGAATACATCAGAGGGAAGGCTGTGGGGTCAGTGCGAACAGTATGTTTCAGTTGCTGCTTGCTGCAGGTGAAGATCTGCTATTTACAAGGAATGTAGGAGGGACAGTTGTTGGGAGTTTTCGGCTGGTGGGGCTTGGGGATCCCTGCCAGCCACATCATAAGTGTGCTGCTACTGGGTGGACCTGAGCACAAAGTGGGTGGGCCTGGGCCCACCCTTGGCTATGCCACTGAGCAGAAGTAGGAGCTCATAAACCTGCTCAGTGTTAAACACAAATAAAAGTATGTGCTACTGACACTTATGGGGGTGCAGGTTGGATGGAGGTGAAACAGAGTTGTGAGGTAGTCATCTAAGCTCTGGAACTCATTGCCAGAGGATGTGGTATCAGCGGTTAGTGCATCTGGGTTTAAAAAAGGTTTGGACAAGTTCCTGGAGGAAAAGTCCATAGTCTGCTATTGAGATAGACATGGGAAAGCCACTGCTTGCCCTGAGATCAGTAGCATGGAATCTTGCTACTCTTTGGGGTTCTGGAATCTTGTTGCTGTTTGGGATTCTGGAATCTTGTTATTCTTTGGGATTCTGGAATCTTGATATTCTTGAGGAGTCCACACCACACTAATGACACTGCTCGACAACATAGGAATCAGCAATGCAGTGGCAACATGATTCAATGGCTTCCTAAAGACCATATCCTACATTATAAAAATGTCCAACCAAACATTAGCCTCATGGATCTCTGAGTGCGGGGTACCACAGGGATCACCAATATGACCAATACCGTTCAATGTAGTGATGGCGCCACTCGGAAAAAAACATATGCAGACAATGTCACCATCTTTCCAAAACAATATCACAAACATACAGAACAAAATAAAAAAAGGAATGGACCTCATGGAAGAATGGGCAACAACTTTCAAACTCAAACTGAACAGAGACAACACCAAATTCCTAGTACTATCCAGCCCACATCATCCCACAACCTACCAAAAATTCACAATCAACCAACAAACATAGCACAACAAAATACGACTTAAAATACTAGGAATCATTCTCGAGAAACATCCAACTATCAGCAGTAGCATCAAAATGCTTCAGAACACTATGGAAACTGAGAAGAATAAGAGACTATTTCCCTAGGCAATCTTTTCAGATACTGGTCCAGTCAACGATACTATTGCAACTAGACTACTGCAATACAGCATACATAGGGTGCAAGGAAAACACACTAAAATCGCTGCAAACAGTCCAAAACATGGTAGCAAGACTGATTTTCAAGCAGAGGCGTAGCTACGGGTGGGCCTGGATGGGCCCAGGCCCACCCAGTTTCGTCTCAGGCCCATCCTCACCTTCTCCCACCCCCGCCGTAGTGCTGCCTCCTCTCCTGCACTTCGCGGTGTCTGTCTCCCACCCTCACGGCAGCGCTTTCAATTTGCTATCAGTGCTGCCTGCTTGACAGCTGACAGACGCGACGCGACATCCTCCTGCTCTGGGGCCTTCCCTCTGCCGCGTTGATTCAACTTCCTGTTTACGCAGGGTGGATTGCACGCGGCAGAGGGAAGGTCCCGGAGCAGGACGTCGTCGCACCGCGTCTGTCAGCTGTCAGGCAGGCAGCGCCGATAGAGCACTGCCGCGGCAGTGGGAGATGGAGACCATGAAGTGCAGGAGACGAGTCAGCGCCACGGTGGGAGAAGGTGAGTGGAGGCAGCATCGATAACTTTAAAGGTGCTGTGCGCTGCGTGCGTGCGTGTGTGTGTGTGTGTGGGGGGGGGGGGGTTGTAGTGCCCACCCATCCAACCCGCTGGCCCACCCAAAAATTGTCTTCTGGCTACGCCACTGTTTTCAAGAAATCAAAATATGAATGAGCAACCCCACTGCTTGAAACACTACGTTGGCTATCAGTCAAGGCAAGAATATTATTCAAAGCGATTACCCTAAATTTCAAGATACTATTTGGAATGGCACCTGAATATATGCTTAACATGATTGAACTATCCTCAATAAATGACAGCCCAGTAAACAGAAACTACCTACTCTTATATCTACCCAACTGCAAAAGCACCATCTACAAAACTATTTACACAGCAGGATTTATCTATCAGGGTTCCAAATGGTGATACTCGATACCTCCCTGCAGTGGGGCCGAGACACAGCCCGACGAGACCCCAGCTCCCACCACCTGCCAGGAAGAGCGATCCTATCGGTGCTAGCCGACCGCAGCTCCTCCTAGCCCAGGACCGCGACACCACTAGGGGTGAATGCCAACGCCAATCCACGGCTTGGCTCCATCGGCAATCAACAGTGTGAGGGAGTATCAGCCAGCCGGTCGCCAGTGGCTGTGACCACCCCGAACCAGAGCTGCATTGCCGCCCAGCCTGGCCTAGGCGCACGCTCGGCTGCTCCTACCTCCAGCGGCATCAACCGGCCACTGGCTGCGCCCCCTCCCGCATCTCCAGCCATCCAGCCGACAGGCCACGGCCTGCAACACCGAGGCGCCCAACAGAGGTCGGGGTCGAGTCCGAGGCCCGGGTAGACCGGGAAGCAGTATTCATAGGTTTGCTTGCTGTGCTTGAGTGAATGCCAATGACAGCAGCGCGGGACAGAGGAAACAGAAATTAATCAAATAGCTTCCTGCTTACAGTGGACTAGCTAGGCTCACTTCCACTCCAAGCTACCATAACTCCTTCAAGATTCAGAAGCTCAAAAGTTTACTGCTGCCCTTTGAGTGAATGGCAATGACGGCTGCACGTGGCACTGGAAACAGAGATTAACCAAATGGCTTCCTTGCTTACAACGGACTAGACAGGTTCACTTCCACTCCAGTCTATTAAACCCCCTTCAGGATTCATCAGGTAAGAGGAGAATAAAGAACCGCAGCGCTGGACTGGGACTGGTGATCGCTGCATACTGTGAGCGGCGCCAGCCGTCAAAACAAAGAAGCGCACGTTCTGCAACTAAACTTTAATTATCCTGAGAATGCTAGATCCTGCTAAGTCACGCCCCTGTGACATAACGTTACCGTCGCACGACGGAGGCCTCGCAACTTTTAAGGAGGACAAGGGTCCGGGAGAATAATCTCCAATGTTGAATGCAGCAACAATCTTCATCTAAACACTACTGAAATGATACCATAATGAGCACCACCAAACTGCTCCTCGCAATCTTCTACTCCTTATCTCTTTCATGTCATCTGATCCTGTACAGTCCGACCAGAATTCTTAGATCCACTAACCTGAACCAACTTACTGTTCCTAGCTGCCGTATGATAATCTATGAACACACCAGACATTCAATTTTCTCTGTTCAAGGCCCCCAACTTTGGAATACCATCCCTAGTGTCCTCCATCTGCAAACTTCACTAGCCACCTTTAACAGTGACCTTAAAACATATCTATTCAACGATGCTTTTTCCTAGTTTTTTTTTTCTATTTTTGATTTCTCAGTCCGTGATGTCCTGATTCCTGCAGAGTACTCCCTCATCTTGTTCTTCCCTGCCTACTATCCTATCACAATTGTAGTTCCATCCCCCCCCCCCCCTTCTGTATTTTCTCTCATGTTAATCTTTTTCTCTTTTTTCCTGTATATTTTCATTCCCTATTTATGTATTTCAGTCTGTAAGCTGCCCTGAAGGTTCCCGGAGGGCGAGGTAGGAAATTCTGAATAAACTTGGAGTATTGGGAGGGGGGGGAATAAGGGGTTCTATGACCCATTTGGGCCAATAGAGAGATGTTTTTAAGGGAAGTTGGGTGTTCCATGGGCCCACTGGGGCAACAGAGAGGTCTGCTGCAAAAGGTCATTTAAGGTAAAGTGCTGCACTTCACCTCTAACCTTTTGCTGCCATCTTCATTCCAGCCCAAAGATGGAGTAAAGATTCAGCACTACTAGAGAAGTAAAAACCATGCAAAAATTAAAGCATGGTTTTTGACACTGGGAAGAATTTTGGATTTGGTCTTTTTGCATGCATGATGGATGTCCAACACATTACCCTTTAGTGTGGTATTTTCCTCACTAAAACTAGTTACTACATTGGGAGTAAGATTAGTTTGGGAAAATTAGGTTTAACCGCTATGCTAAAAGACAGGTGGACTTTATGTGGCCCCCTCAGGCAGATAACTTCACAGGGCGGCAGAGCAGAATGAAGTTCAGTTTCCGAAGCAACAGGATCCCATAAACAATGGGCAGGCTCGGATCAGCTAGACTGGCTATGTACAATTTAAATTCAATTCCATTAAAATTAACACCAAAGCCTGTTGGTATATTTAAAAACTCAACAAGAGACCGGGAGGAAAGAGAGAGAGAGATGGAAAACCTTGACCTTCAGCCGCTGTTAAGAGGAGAGAGAATTGGGCAGAAATCAACTCGCATTTAATTGCATAAGTGCACACATTTTTACACAGTAAAAATCAACCCAAACGCCCATTTTCTCTGATATTAAACAGCGTAAGTCTATTTCCCTTGCATTTTCAGCTCTTACATCCTATTCTGCTGTGTCAGGATATCCCTTCACTTATCTGCAAAAGTTCAGAAGAGCTTTTGCTGTTGTTTTTGAGAATGGCCATGGGTGGGTCCATGTCGCCTATGAACAGCTGCATGTTGCAAAAGGAAAAGAAACCATAGCAACCTCCATTATCTCTATCCTCCATGTACTTCCTCATCCCTCCCACTCCAGGAACCTTGCTTCCCACCAAAAATTGGGAAACCGAGAAAGAACAGCCAACCAGTTGGTACAGAATGGAGAGAACCATACTACAAGGAGAGAGATTCCCTTGCATGCCATTTAAAAGCTGAACTAAGAACTGTAGGTGAGCACGGTGAACGCTCCAAAAAGGTGGTGCAAGACATCTGGGTGTCTTCTACCCATGGGGTCATGGATGCGCTGCTTGTCTCTTGAGGCTTGCCGTGTGCTTGTCCTGTTCCAGCTTTTAACCTCAGGCTGTATCCCATCCTTGGAGGCTACAGTCCCTCCTTCAGTGCCTCGTCTGAAATCCAGCTACAACTTCGGCAAGGCTTTCCTGGGACTTGACAAATGCAATGCCTGTGTGGGAACTTCCATCTGTAAGAAATTCTTCAAAGAAGAGATAAGGTCAGCCATGCATGCATGATCTAAACATGATCTAAAAATCAAACTAAGTGGTTTAGGGTGCAGAGGAAGACAATTCATTCTGCACGCTAGCATTTAAAACTCATTAATCGCTGCTTGGGTGATTCTTAAAATTACAAGCAAACTTAAAGGTTAATCTTTTCATTTATGTTGCATACATTAAGACAGACTCAGGGCAAATATGCACTGTAGAATTAATATACTGATGCAGCCTCAGGGCTGTAACGAGAGAAAGGAGCGGCTGCCCAAGGAACTAAGCTCTCTGGGGACAGAAAAATGAGTTAGATGCAGTGGGTCAGCAGCAGAGGAAAATCAGGAAGAGGGCAGCTCTCCTCTCACAACCGGGCTGTGGGGGGAAAGGGGAGAGAGGAAAGCAGAGCCAGGGATCAGGCTGGGGGCAGGAGGGAAATACGCTTGCATGCCCCAGGCACTCTGTACAACCTTAGGAGTCCTTTTACTAAGCTGCGGGGAGCACTAACGACGCATGCTTACGGCACTAGAAAGGGCTTACCGCAGGGTGCACACAGGTGGCCCGCAGTCATTTTTGCATGTGCGAAAATGTAAATTTATTTGTTTAGCGCTCGGGCATGTCTCGGGGGTGGTGAGTGGACGTGTTCTGTGCTAATTGGTTAGCGCCACTACATTGTCACTCGCTAACCAATTAGCGTGTGGTTACCACATGAGCCCTTACCACCGACATAATGGGTGTTGGTAGGGGTCACACGCTAATGGCAAATACAGAAAATGGAAGAATCAGTCTGTGGGATAAATGGCCTTAGCGTGTAGGAATGACCCACATAAGGCCACTTTTTATCTCAGTTTGATAAAAGGGCCCTTAGTTTACACGTAGGGACTCATTTTCAAAAGAGAAAGACATCCAAAAAGTGTCATAAAGCACCATTTGGACCGATTTCTTCTCAAAATGTCCAAATCGGTATTTTCAAAAGCCATTTTGCAGACGTCTATTTATGCATTTCGTTTGCAATGCGTCCACATCATGAGGGAGCATGTCAGGGGTGTTTCGAAGGTGGGATTAGGACAGACTTACGACATGGCTAACATTTGGACGTTTTACAGCCATAATGGAACAAAACGAAAATGTCAACCTTTTAGTCTTGACCTGTTTTTATAACAGAAAAGGCACAAAAACGTGCCCTAAATGACCAGATGGCCACTGGAGGGAATCAGGGATAACCCCCCTTACTCCCCCAGTGGTCACTGACCACCTCCTACCCCCCAAAAATGTGAATAAAAATAGTACTTACCAGCCTCTATGCCAGCCTCGGATGTTATAGCTGGGTCCACTGGAGTAGTGTAGTGGTGGGCGCAGTGCACTGTAGACAGCTGGACCTGGGCCCATAACTCCCCCTACCTGTCACACTGATGGTGGAAACTGTGAGCCCTCCAAAACTCACCAGAAACCCACTGTACCCACATATGGAGGGACGGCCCAACCATTAGGCCACCTGAGGCAGGGGCCTCAGGCGGCACTCTTCAGGAGTGGCATTACTTGGCACCTGCAGCGGCAGCGGTTCCCATATGCTGCCCTAGTGCCTCTTCCCTTTACTGCAGCCGCCTCTCTGATGTAACTTCCTGTTTCTTCAGAGGCTCAGGCAGATGCAGTAAAGGAAGAGGCAGGTGCCAGCGGCAGGACAACGCCATGAAATGGCTGGGGATAGGAAGGGAGCAGCATCTCGGCCCGGGGGGGGGAGGGTGGCGGCATCCCAGCTCCGCCTCAGGCAGCATCTTGCCTTGGGCCGGCCCTGCATATATAGGTGCTCCCTTCACCCATAAGGGCTTTTGCAGTAGTGTACAGTTGAGGGTAGTGGGTTTTGGGTGGGTTTTGGAGGGCTCAGCAGACAAGATAAAGGAGCAATGGTGAGATGTGTACTTGGGAGCATTTATATGAAGTCCGCAGCAATGTCCCCTAGGCAGATTGTCTTTTATGCTGGGCCAAAAGGTGAGATCATATTATTCCCCTTCTGTTACATCTCCTTCTGTGCCCCATTACTCTCTTGAGATGTTTGGGGGACCAGTCTGCTAAAAATGCTGGCTCCTCCTACATCCCAATGGCTTGATTGTCTATATTTTTCATTTGTACTTTTTTTTTTTCAATGACCTGAAAAAATAAACACACAGAGCACAAAATCTTGTTACAAATGGTATTTTCGGTAGAAAAAAAAAGACATTTTACGGTTTCAAAAATGGCTATATTTTCTATTTAGATTTGGGATGTTTAGCGCAAAACGTCCAAAGTCCAGCTTAGATGTCATATCGAAAATGCCCCTCCACGTACCTTAGTCACGCTTTCTTTTCGACTCTATCAGGCTATTCCTCACCTCCTAATCTGGTGTCAGCTTTAAAGACTGAGTTGTTTCAGATATTAACAGGGCACAGCCAGATTCTAGAACAGAAGGAGGAAATGAAGACGTGAGTTCCAAAACCTATAAGGACATTTTTTTTTTTTAATGAGTTTGCCTTCATAGATAGCTGTAGAATGTGTGAAGTTTGCACCAAAAGGCATTTATTTAAAAGGGGGCTGATATTCAGGCCACGGAGGTTGGCCGGCTAATTCCTACGGTCTAGAGTGATGCCAGCTATTTAATGCCAGCCCATTTCCTGTGACTGGCATTGAATATCTGGCTTATTTTGGGCTGGTTTGAACTTAACCAACAAAGCCGATATTCAGTGCTGGCTGGTCAAGTTCAAACTGGTCAAAAATATACCAGGTGTTGGATAGAATTCTTGAAAATAAAATCTTGCATTTATCCAAAAAAAACAACATTTTGTGCTTAACAGGTTTTCGAGCTCACCTCTTTAAGGGGTCCTTTTACTAAGCTGCATTAGGCACTAAGTTCGTCTTTCACTAAGCTCGTGGCAGAAATCAGCTGGCAGTAAACACCGGGACGCCCATAGGAATGTAATGGGTAGGATTACCATAATTGGTCTGCCCAAAAAGAGGACACATGCCCCGCCCTGCCCCACCACACCCACCCCCTTTCACACCCATGCCCCACCCCCTGTCACATATCACCCCACCTCTTTCACCCCCCCCCCCCGTCACACCCCTCTAAGGGTGTCCTCCCCTCTCCTCCCCTTACTCTACTGCCCTGGTGGTCTAGTGACATCTTTGGGGCAGGAAAGAGCCCCCTCTTTCCTGCCCAGAGCGCTGCCCTGCATCCTGTTCCCCTTGCAATGCTGAGTGCTGACGGTCCCGGAGCTGATTCAAAATGGCTGCCGAGAGTTGAAGCAGTTGAACGGGAGGGGAGGCTAGGATAGGTCTCCATTAGGTCCGCCCGCCAGTCTGCCCGTTTGTCTGGTAAAAAAAGAGGACATGTCCGGGTAAAACCGGACATATGGTAACCCTAGTAATGGGCGTCTCGGCATTTACCGCAAGCTGATTTCTACCACGAGCTAAAAACACTACCACGGCTTAGTAAAAGGCATTGTATGCGTGGGTACTCGCTTATTTGTCTGCCTTGCTTAAGCTTTATATTCCATCTAGGCCTTTGAGGTCCAAGAATGCTTCATGGTTAGTCCTTCCAGCCCAGGCCCAAGCCTGTTCAACATCGACTAGGGAGTATGGGGTTTTTTTGTATTCCCCGTTTATGTGGAATCAGGTCCCCGTAGATATTCAGGAGGAGGAGTCATTTAAGCAGTTTAAAGTAAAATTAAAAACGTATTTCTTTTCGGGATTTCTGAACCAAGCAGTCAGATTTCTGGGATTTAGCTGGGTAACCTGAAGGGATGGAAGAGCTGTGGGAGGTAAGGGATTGGATGTAGGTTCTGTGTGTCTGAGTCTATCCTATAGTGTTCTCTTGTATTGTATTTTTTATATTGTAAATCACTCTGACTTTGTATTACCAAACAGGGACGTAGCCAGACAACAGATTTTGGGTGGGCCTAGGCAAGAAGTGGGTGGGCACCAAATGTTCTCCCTCACCAGCACCACCACCAAATGACATCTCAGCTGGCAGGAAAATGCTTCTTTCCACCTTGGCAGTCTGCAGCAGGCATGCGCTGAAAACTGAACATGCACAGGTGCCAGTATTGTGGAGAGTAGCGTTTTCATTACCATCAGGGTGAAGTCTTCAGCTGGTAGAGCTTGGGATCTCCATCAGCTACCGCTAAACGTGTGCTGCTGTTGGGTGGGCCTGAGCCCTAAGTGGATGGGCCCTGGCCTACCCAGGCCCACCTGTGGCTACGCCACTGTTACCAAATACAGTGGTATATCAAATGTTTTAAACTATTAAACCCATTAAACTATTAAAAAACCCAATGCCTAGTTCTCACTTCCCAATACAACACAAACAACTACCCCACCATAACCACACCTCACTGCACACTTCCTATCTCAGAAAACCCGAAAATTCTTGGAGTGACCATTGATCGAAACCTCACACTCGATACCCACATGAAGAACACTACGAAAAAAATGTTCCAATCGTTGTGGAAACTCAAGAGAGTTAAACCTTTTTTTCCCAAGAAACATCTTTCGAACCCTAGTACAGTCATTGGTAATAAACCACTTGGACTACTGTAACGCTCTGTACGCAGGCTGTAAAGAACAGACCATTAAAAAACTCCAAACAACCCAGAACATCGCAGCCAGACTCATCTTTGGAAAACCTAAATATGAAAGTGCGAAGCCCCTAAGAGAGAAACTCCACTGGCTTCCGCTCAAGGAACGAATTCAGTTCAAGATCTGCACAACCGTGCACAAAATCATTCACGCAGATGCCCCACTCTATATGCTAAACCTAGTGGACCTACCGCCCAGAAATGCCAAAAGATCGGCCCGCAAATTCCTCAATCTGAATTTTCCCAGCTGTAAAGGAGTGAAATACAAACAGGCTTATGCTACGACCTTTGCGTACAAAAGCACACAGTTTTGGAATGCGCTACCCAAGACCCTGAAAACCATGAACAATCTAACCAGCTTCCACAAAGCTCTGAAAACACACCTCTTTGACAAAGCTTACAAAAGTCACCCTCAATGATACAAATCATCCCTTAAACCACTCAAGCACATCTAAAACACTTATCACACAACCTACCCAACTCCCGTCCTTCTAAATCCTCTTTTACCTCAGCTTATGATCAACTGTATTTAAATCATGTATTGACTTTATCATAACCTTACTCTGTAAGCCACATTGAGCCTGCAAAAAGGTGGGAAAATGTGGGGTACAAATGCAATAAAATAAATAAACAATTAAACTATCATCTTGGAAAATTCCACATGTTTTTGCTCATACTACATTGTGCGGTACACAAAGTCAACCATGAAAAAGAGACTGCAAAGCTGGAGGTCATTGACAGATCAGATAGTACAATTTATTAATTAATATTCCCCAGTCAGCAGCACTTGACAGACAGAAGCGAAAGAGATTCACATGCTGCCGATGAACTGTCCACTATTATTAACCTTCAGAGGTGGGGATGGGGAGGGTCTTATGCTTTACATGCCCCTCACTGGAAATGTCTTCTTATTAAAATATAAAACCACACCAGGACAGCACGTGCACCTACTGGATCTGTCAGCCAGATGATAGCAGGAGACAAATTCAGAGTGTAGCCATGGGTGAGCACAGGCCTGCCCATTTTGAACTCAGCTGGAATGTGGTTGGCAGGGATCCCCAAGCCCCGCCAGCTGAAGTCGCCCAGCTTCCCTTTATGATCTTTCGTAAAATATCTCAAGACTTTTCTGTTTGATGAATATTTAAGGGCAGGCTTCTAGATGGAATGTTGCTAGTGGAGGAGTAGCCTAGTGGTTAGTGCAGTGGAACATGGAATGTTGTTACTATTTGAGATTCTGGAATGTTGCTATTACTTGAGATTCTACATGGAATGTTGTTACTATTGGAGATTCTAGATGGAATGTTGCTACTATTGAGATTCTGTTGCTACTATTTGAGATTCTAGATGGAATGTTGCTATTCCACTAGCAACATTCCATTTTTAGATTGTGAGCTCTTTGAGCAGGGACTGTCTTTTTGTGTATGGTGTACAGCGCTTCGTATGCCTTGTAGCGCTATAGAAGTGATTAGTAGTAGTAGTAGAATTTTTCATTGAATGATGATGTCATAAAAAGGATTTCTTTTATCTTTACAGATTTCAGAACTGGTTATCGCCCCATTTGAAGCTCCCTCCTGACTACCTTCAGAGTTACTCTGGGAATTACACTGATGATGCAGAAAGCTGGAGAGATGTTGAGATTTCCAGGTTAACTACCAAACATCAACACGAGATGTCAGACAAGAAAATCTGTGCTTCTCTCTTCGAGGGAAAACCCTGCAGTATTGAGCAGGTGCTGAAGAAGACGGAACGATTCCAGAGATGGATGAAGGCCAAGCGCCTGACTCCAGACCTAGTGCAGGTGTGTGTGTACAGATGCAATGTTCTGTGGTGCAAAAGAATATTAAAAAGTAAGACAAAGATGGAAATTCTATAACTGGGCACCACCTGTCATGCACCTAGATGCAGCATACTGAGCACGAAATGTATGAAGACATCCGAGTACCAAGAATCCATTAATTCACCCTCATTTAACTTCTGCACAACATTAAATGTATATGTCACCTTGCAATGACAATGTTAACAAAACTATGTAAGCCACATTGAGCCTGCAAATAGGTGGGATAATGTGGGATACAAATGCAATAAATAATAATAATAATTATAGAATACTAGCATAGGTCAGTATCTACATACCTATAATTAGGTGTACCCACTTACTCCATGGGCCCGAAATTCAGACCATAGGAAGGAGCCCAGCCAGTGACGTAGATACGTGGGGCCAGGGGGGTGTGGGCCCACGTAGATTTGGCCCTGGACCCCCCTGCCGACGACCCTCTCGGCCCCCCTCCCGCCGCCAACCCTTCCCCGCCGTCGCCGTGGGCTACCTTTGCTGGCGGTGGACCCCAATCCCCGCCAGCCGAGGAGGTCCTCTTCTTCCTCCGAAGGCTTCGTTCTGTTTCTGTGAGTCTGACGTCTGTTGCTGGCTGATCTGCAAGGCTTCGTTCTGATTCTGTGAGTCTGACGTCCTGCACGTACAACGTGCAGGACATCAGAAACAGAACGAAGCCTTCAGAATAAAAAGAGGACCTCCTCGGCTGGCAGGGATTAGGGTCCCCCGCCAGCAAACGTAGCCCACGGCGATGGCGGGGGAGGGTTGGCGGCGGGAGGGGGGTCGAGAGGGTCGTCGGTAGGGGTCGTCAAAGTTGGCGGTGGCGAGGGGGGTTGGCAATAGCGGGGCGAGTCGGTAATGGTGGGGGGGGGTCGGCGGCGCCGGGGGGGGGCTAAAATGTGCCCCCTCACCTCAGGCTCTGGCCCCCCCTCCCGCTGAAGTCTGGCTATGCCCCTGCTATGCGGACCAGTGAGGAGGCAAGGCGAGCCAAGAGCAGTTTTGCCCTTGTGAAACGAGTCGCCACTGAGGTCTGTGACTTATTTATTATGAAGAGAATTATTGTTTCTACGTAGCGTGAAAGACTGGAGACGTTGGGTCACTAGTTAATTGTTTAATACCATAGTGGTACTTCCTGAGCTTTTCTTAATTTGTTCTCTTGCAGGGGCTGCCAAGCCCGATGCTGCGCTGCCCGTCCCAGCGACTGTTAGATCGAATAGTCCGCCGCTATGCTGAAGTGCTGGACGCTGGCAGTGTCTACATGAATCACTTCAGAGACCGGGACAAGCTACGGCTTCTCTTTACACTCTCCATCAATACACACCCTATTGTATTACAGGTAACGGTAAAATAGTACGTATCAATATATCAAGCCAATAAGTTGACGTCCTCAAGAAATCGTACTAATTACTTCACTGACAGCTTTGCTTGGTATTCCTGCAGTAATTTCTGTATACAGTTTAGTAAATAGGGGCCCTTTTACTAAGCTGTGTAAGGCTCTATGCGTGCTCAATGCGCGCCAAAATAAAGTCACCACGTGGCTCTTGTGGTAATTTCATTTTTGGCGCACGGCACAAAAATAATTTTTATTTTCAGCCGAGCATATCGGACGCATGCTAAGTGGCATTTGGCACGCTTAGGTCATTACCACTGGGTTAACCTACAAATGCACTCGATCTGCAGCCCCTCCTTACCTCTCTACCCTCATCTCCCCTTACGTTCCTACCCGTAACCTCCGCTATCAAGACAAATCCCTCCTTTCAGTACCCTTCTCCACCACTGCCAACTCCAGGCTCCGCCCTTTCTTCCTCGCCTCACCCCATGCTTGGAATAAACTCCCTGAGCCCATACGCCAGGCCCCCTCCCTGCCCATCTTCAAATCCTTACTCAAAGCCCACCTCTTCAATGTCGCCTTCAGCACCTAACCACTATACCTCTATTCAAGAAATCTCGACTGCCCCAACTTGACATTTCATCCTTTAGTTTGTAAGCTTCTTTGAGCAGGGACTGTCCTTCTTTGTTAAACTGTACAGCGCTGTGTAACCCTAGTAGCGCTCTAGAAATGTTAAGTAGTAGTAGTTACCGCGTGAGACTTTACTGCTAGGTCAATGGCTGGTGGTAAGGTCGCAGACCCAAAATGGACACTTTTGATTTTGCCGCACGTCCATTTTCAACAAAAATGTTAAAAAGGGCTTTTTTGCAGGCGCGATGAAAAATGGATTGGCGCGCGTCCAAAACCCACGCCTAAACTACCGCAAGCCATTTTTCAGCACACCCTTGTAAAAGGACCCCTAGAAGCCTTAGTCCAATAAGAACTTGGATAAGAGTTACTAATATGGGTTACTGCATTAGCACGCTCTAAGAAAGTAATTTTATAAGGGGGTTTCCAGATTTAGATGCTGGAAAGGTATCTACTTGAAGCTTATTCTAGGAAGGAAAGTAGGGCATCTACATTGTTGCTCTTTCAAAAATGGCTATATAAGTACATAAGTAATGCCATACTGGGAAAAGACCAAAGGCCCATCATGCCCAGCATCCTGTCCCCGACAGCGGCCAATCCAGGTCAAGGGCACCTGGCAAGCTTCCCAAACGTAAAAACATTCTATACATGTTATTCCCGAAATTGTGGATTTTTCCCAAGTCCATTTAGTAGCGGTCTATGGACTTGTCCTTTAGGAAACCGTCCAAACCCCTTTTTAATCTCTGCCAAGCTAACCACCTTCACCACGTTCTCCGGCAACGAATTCCAGAGTTTAATTACGCATTGGGTGAAGAAAACATTTCTCCTATTTGTTTTAAATGTACTACACTGTAGTTTCATCGCATGCCCCCTAGTCCTAGTACTTTTGGAAAGCGTGAACAGACGCTTCACATCCACCTGTTCCACTCCACTCATTATTTTATATACCTCTATCATGTCTCCCCTCAGCCGTCTCTTCTCCAAGCTGAAAAGCCCTAGCCTCCTTAGTCTTTCTTCATAGGGAAGTCGTCCCATCCCCGCTATCATTTTTGTCGCCCTTCACTGCACCTTTTCCAATTCCACTATATCCACTATATAGTGGAATTGGAAAAGGTGCAGCGATTTGGGACTTTCAGCTCAAAACATCTAAAGTCCGACTTAGACGTCATATCGAAAATGCCCCTCTGCATAATCTTGCTGATGGTCAACCCGAAGAGACACAAATCAAACCAGTCATCAAGGAGAAAGAAAAACCATAAACTGCTTGAAAAAGCAGAGAGATTTGTATGATATTCTTTGTTGGACCAGAAGCCGATGCAGCCGGATTCGATAAGATGAAATATTATCAAACTTCCTAGAATGGAAAATCAACATGATAGCTGTATTTTGAATCAACTGCCTTGTTTTCACTAATGTGGTAGAAATGTTCAAATGGTGTCAATGATCGTGCCTAGATTGCAAAAACAATGCTCGACGATGATAAGATTTTGTAATCTATGCATGTAACTGTGTACCCCCTCCATTCTTTACTCAAACTCCGCCCATGTGATTGCTCCTCTGCAAAGTATGCGTCGTTGCATTTGGCATGTCCTTACTGAATACTGTATAGCCGGGAAAATATCATTTATGTAGGTACAGGGGTCATGGATTCGATATATTGCCTTTCTGTGGCACAACCAAAGTGGTCAGTGGTGGGAGGCGGGACTGGTGGTTGGGAGGCGGGGATAGTGCTGGGCAGACTTATACGGTCTGTGCCAGAACCGGTGGTGGGAGGCGGGGCTGGTGGTTGGGAGGCGGGGATAGTGCTGGGCAGACTTATATGGTCTGTGCCCTGAAGAACACAGGTACAAATCAAAGTAGGGTATACACAAAAAGTAGCACATATGAGTTGTCTTGTTGGGCAGACTGGATGGACCGTGCAGGTCTTTTTCTGCCGTCATCTACTACGTTACTATGTTATGTTACTATGTTTGTGTCTGATGTTTGTGGCCACACCCATGATGCAGTTACAGCGAAACAAGAGGACCTTTGTCGGGCAGCCTGTAGTACTTTAGGAATTTGGGGGAAATTATGGCTGATGAGTCACCTCTGGGACAATAAGACAAGTGACATTTTTACAATTTGGAGGGTGCGCTACTGCAGTATTCCTGGAGTCGCTAGCTATTTTGTTGTTAACCTTTGGGGTTTTTTTGGACTATTTACTTGAAACCTGGAGTGAAGGCAGGAAACTATTGCTAAGTTTAGTGGAATTTTTTATGCCTCATGGTATTTTTTTCTCCACAGCAGGACTATTTGAAGGTTGCCTATGATTATTTTGTCTGTAGTCTCTGGTCAGGAACTTTGAGTTCTTTGTGGGCGTCTTTAGCACTTAGGCCCTCCATAGTGATCTGCATTTCACATTTTGTAAATTAGGAAAACCCCCAAAATACTATATAGTCCAAAGGAGAGAATTCAATAATCGCATTCATAAAACTGCTCTCCTATAGCCATAGGAATCAAAACACTAAATATCACTGAAAAAGCAACATGGCAATTAACTCACTCAAGCAAAACAGAAAAAGCACCCAGGGGCCTTCAAGACTATTTTGGAATTTTGTTTGAACACAATTGTTCATAAAATAATCTACGGAGATGCCCCGACCTACATGCTAGACCTAGTGGACCTACCACCCAGAAACGCAAAAAAATCTTCCCGCACCTTTCTCAACCTACACTTCCCCAGTTGCAAGGGATTAAAATACAAACTAACTCACGCGACCAGTTTTTCTTATATGGGCACACAGCTGTGGAATGCACTTCCAACTCACCTGAGAACGATCAACGAACTAACTAACTTCCGCAAATCTCTGAAGACTTACCTCTTCGACAAAGCCTATAACGAGAACCCATAGCTAACCTCAACACAGCACCTTTCAACTTCAGGCAGAATGTATCTCTCTACAATTACTTGATCAAATTCTTTTGTCTTCCTTGACTTCTTTGTAACACCAAAATGTACACTTTGTAACATCATATATACACTTCATCCTGTATGACGATGCCACAACAGGTCTTTGTAAGCCACATTGAGCCTGCAAATAGGTGGGAAAATGTGGGATACAAGTGAAATAAATAATAATAATATTGCAAGGAAAGAGCATTTTATAACACCATCAAAAGCCAAAGGAAGACGTTGGATTTGAACTCCAAGTACAAGCATTGCAATGTCATGTCGGTGTGCTGTATTATGCGGGTGGTGTGTGTGTGAGTTTGTTGTGCCTGCGTGGATGACGGTGTGAAAGGCATGTGGAAGTGAGTTCCATGAAAATTGAATACGTTTGTTGGTAATATATGTATTTATATTTGCAATAATTAAAGTGTTAATGTTTAAGTAACATTGGAATACTTTTGTAGTAGATTGTATGCAGATCTTCTTATGCCAGATCTTCTTATACATTGATTAATTTGGATTTGGCTCCCACCCTTTTCAGTTGTAGCTCAAAGCAAGTTACATTCAGGTATGGTAGATGTTTCCCTGTCCCTGGAGCACTTACAATCTAGGTTTGTACCTAAAGCAATAGAGGAATAATTTACTTACCCAAAGTCACAAGGAACTGCACTGGGATTTGATCTGGCCTTCCCTGGTTCTCACCCCACTGTTCTCACCATCAGTCTACTCCTCCATTCTTGGCTCAGATAGGGCACCGGGTTCTACAGTAGCTGACAGCATAATATCTGGGGTCAGCCAGCTGGACATCTCGAAAGGCACCTGCCACAGAAGGTAATTTCCTGCGTTAGACACTACTAGCTGCCATCTGATGCAGGTCATTGTACGCCCTTTTCTGCTATATATTTTTTTCCATTCCTGCCTTTAAAATCAGCTTTCCAAGTGGGCCCATGGTGGTGCTTGAGGATGCTAGGCATTGCAGAGCTGGTCCCTGATGTTTCCAGGGCTATATGGACAAAGGTCAGAGAGTGTTCTGTGAGGAAAACAAGAGAACTTTAATTTGGAAAGAGTGTGGGAGGCTTTTGCTTACCTAGAAGCCATCTCCTAGTGATCTGGGCACTTTCAAACTGATTATGCATGCCCAGTTGGGACAGAATATACACATTGGGTCAAGAGCCTAGGAAACATGCATAGAGATCAGCTATAATGTGAGAGGCATTGCAGACCACCTGCATGTTTAGGGAGTAAAAAGACTAACATAGTAACATAGTAGATGACGGCAGAAAAAGACCTGCACGGTCCATCCAGTCTGCCCAACAAGATATACTCTTATGTGCTACTTTCTGAGTATACCCTACCTTGATTTGTACCTGTCCTCTTCAGGGCACAGACCGTATAAGTCTGCCCAGCACTATCCCCGCCTCCCAACCACCAGTCCCACCTCCGGCTCTGGCACAGACCGTATAAGTCTGCCCAGCACTATCCCCGCCTCCCAACCACGCCTCCCACCACCGGCTCTGACTAAGTTTCTATATATTCCCTCTTTCCCTGTAGATGGGTGGATAGGTAAGTAGGTTTAATAAATAGCCCCCACCACAGAAGGGAAGCAACAAGTCCATATAATTCTTCCATGATTTCACATACTATAGCTATTCAGGGAAGGCAATATATTGATTGATTGATTATCCTGAGGTATGCAGCCTGAGGTGGGTGACTGGTTAATGCCTGGTATGGCTCTGAGCAGTGTTGGGAAGGTTTTATGAGTGAGAAAGGTAAGCACTGTAAAGATTTAGGTGCACAGGCAGGGCTTGTCCCCTGTGAGCAGTGGGCTGCAGCTGAGCCTCCAACTGGTTTTACAGGTACAGAATTGTCCTCTTATCAAACTTAAGCCTACATATCCATTGGTTATCAGGCAAGATTAGGAACAGTGTCTGAGAGTACCTCCTCCTTCCTGTAAGCCAAAGCAAATGAAACCACAGGTGCATACCATTCATAGTGGCTATCCTACCCTGCACCACACTAGAGCGCTGCATGGGAATGGGGTTAGTGGGAATCCCCTCCAGGTCCATGGGACTCCCACGGGTACGGGCGCAGGTCCTACGGGGATACCGTGAGAATGGATGCAGGTCCTATGGGGTTCCCACGGAAGTGTAGTGCCAGGCCAGTCTACCTATGCGCCATGGTAATTATAATAGCAGTAAAAAAAAATTTACGCATATGGTTAAAAGCATTGAAATCCCCATAAGCACGGAGAGGGGAAGTGCAGACTGACATTGAGCACCCCTGCATTAAATCTTCTGCCTAACACAGGCTTCCGCTACAACATTGGCCAATCTTGGCAGTGCACATCTGAACCAGGGGCATATCTGAGGTTCGGCGGTAGGGGGGGCAGGGGCTAGAGTGAGGGGGCACATTAAAGCCCCCCCCCTACCGCCGTCAACCCCCCTCCCCCACCGCCGTCAACCCCCCCCACCGCCGTCAACACTCCCTCCCTCCCCCGCCTACCGCCGTCACCTACCCCGAGGTCCGCTTCCTCCGGCTTTTTAAAATATTGCTTCAGCTGGCGGGGGACCCCAACCCCCTGCCAGCCCAGCCGCGATCTTTAACTTTTTCATCCTTGTCGTGCAGCGCTCTGTGAAAGCTGCATGCATCTTTAGATCCAGTTGGATGGAGTCTGACGTCCAACTGGATCTAAAGATGCATGCAGCTTTCACAGCGCGCTGCACGACGAGGATGAAAAAGTTAAAGATCGCGGCTGGGCTGGCGGGGGGTTGGGGTCCCCCGCCAGCTGAAGCAATATTTTAAAAAGCCGGAGGAAGCGGACCTCGGGGTAGGTGACGGCGGTAGGCGAGGGAGGGAGGGTTAACGGCGGTAGGGGGTCCGGGGCAAAATCTGCGGGGGCCCAGGCCCCTGTGGCCCCACGCAGATACGCCCCTGATCTGAACCCAACTCCGTTCTAAGTAATAACGCCTTTGGTGTTTGGTAGACCATTGTTGGAGAGAACTTTGACATAGCATATGAGCGAGATCAGCCCCTTTGTAAAGAAGTACGATTAATATATTTAATTAAATTCTGAATGATTTTTAAGCATGCTACACTACAGCATATTTAAAAATAAATTATGTTGTGTGATTATTTTTGCATGGGGTAAATAATGAAGAAATGATTGAACAGAAGGGTCACCCATTGACCCCGATATCCCTTTCCTTATGAAATGTTACCAATACTATTTTTTCGGGTGTCTTCTTTTACGACATCCTTATGAGCTGCCTCAGCGGTACCACTCCAGCAGCTCACAATCTCTGAATCAGGGGTGTATCTGTGTGGGGCCACAGGGGCCTGGGCCCCTGCAGATTTCGCCCTGGCCCCCCTCCCCGCCGTCAACCCTCCCCCGCTGCTTACCTTTGCTGGCGGGGGGCCCCAACCCCCGCCAGCCGAGGTCCGACCCGAAGTCTTCATATTTCGTCTTCCTCCAACTCCTCCGTGGCCATGCTGTAAGTAACGCTGCTGATTCGTTGAATCCAGTTCGGAGTCTGATGTCGCAGCACGTTGTACGCAAAAATGTGCCCCTCCCCTCTCTGGCTCTGGCCCCCCCCTACCGCCGGATTCCAGATACGCCCCTGCTCTGAATAAGTGAAAGCATCTTCCTTTTGAAAGTTAATGACTAAGAAGAGCAGTAATTTGAAGTTAATAAAAGACCGGATAAGCTTTTAGAAAACTTTTTTTTCAGTAAACAATAGACGGGTGACAATGTGGGCCGTATGAGAGTGGTACCGCTGAGATCTGGTGAAATACAGAGTGAATTTGAACCAAGGATGAGGCACAGCAAACAGGAAGAGCCTCCACATGTACAGAACAGGAACAAAGGCTGCTAAAGGACAATCCAACACAGGAAGTGGTGCTTTAAAAAGGTGCTTTATTTGCTGCTTGGACACCAGGGACCCAATACAGTCTGCATTTCGGCGCTAAAAAAACACCTGCCTCGGGGGTCACAGTAGTGTTCGGAAATAGGCACAAAGAAATGAACAGATACTCTCATTGAAGAGTATCCACGGAGTAATGGAGCATTGATAAAAGATAAGTGGATTTGGATTATTATATCAGAATTAGATAGACGAGAGGTTTTTACCCACGATTACTTTTTCACTGTGCGCCAATATTATTTTTTCGGTTAAAAGCAACCAAGCGCCAACAGTAGTATGAGGTTTTTCCTCTCATTACAAGCATAAATGAAGACACGCAGTGTTTGCGAGTGTGCATGTGTGATTCACTGATTACACTGTTTTGGAAAAAAAAAAAAGAATTGTCCTTTAGACAGCCTCTACGCCTTTGTTCCTGTTTACTTGGATGAAAAATGTGAGGTTTGCCTATTATGGTGAATCCTTACGAGCTGGGCACACTTTTTTTTTAGGGGGCCGGGAGGGCTTTTAAGTATTGCAGGTTGACTGACTGATTTCCTTGCTCGTTTGCCAAGATTTATTTACAGCATTCTTCATTCCAGTCATCCAAAGTGTTTTACAGCACACAAACACATAAAACCAATACCATGCAACACAAAAAGGTGCTGTTACAACCTCCACAGCAATCTAATTTTTGTGTGACCATCCTGAACACTGAATGCCCTCATCTGCAAATAGAAGATTGTGTTCTTTGACAAAAGATTATTTTTCTTCCTTTCTTGCAGATCTTCCCGGGAGCAGAGGGGTGGCCGTTTCCAAGGTATTTAGGCTCCTGTGGTCGCTTGATTGTCAGCACCAGCACCAGGCCTCTCAAAGCGTTCTATAGCTCTGCTCCAGAGGTGGCAGCAGACCTGGCCTACCAGCTCCTTCACATTGTTCACTCTATGGGCAGCAATGATCTGAACTACTTCTTTTACTTCTCCCACATTGACGACGACACCTTTGGTATATTCAGCGACGGGCGTCTGTTTATACGAGATAGCAGCACGCTGGGAGTTATTGACACACAGGAAGGTACCCTCTGCTTTTTCCGTACATGCTTGTTCAAATCTGCACTACCCAAGCTGCAAAGGACTCAAATACAAATAGAAAGTGGAGGAGTGGCCTAGTGGTTAGAGCACCGGTCTTGTAATCCAGAGAAATCCAGAGGTGGCCAGTTCAAATCCCGCTGCTGCTCCTTGTGATCTTGGGCAAGTCACTTAACCCTCCATTGCCTCAGGTACAAACTTAGATTGTGAGCCCTCCTGGGACAGAGAAATATCCAGTGTACCTGAATGTAACTCACCTTGAGCTACTACTGAAAAAGGTGTGAGCAAAATCTAAATAAATAACAATAATAACCTCCACATCCAATTTCTCCTACATAAGCACACAACTGTGGAACACATTACCAAAAGCCTTGAAAACCAAGTTTGACCACTTAAACTTCCAGAAAAAAACTAAAAACTAACCTGTTTAAAAAGGCATACCCTACCAATCCATCATAAATGCCTGATCTCTGCAACAAAACAAACCTAAAGTACAAAATGGACATAACACAACTCTTCCATTGAACGATTCCCTAATGTGGCTGTGCCACATGAACTTTATCTTACCACAAGATCACTTTGTATTTGTTTACACCGGAGTATGCAAAGGCCTCTCCGGTACTATGGAAGGCACCTTGAGCCTGCAAATAGGTGGGAAAATGTGGGATACAAATGTAATAAATAAATAAAATAAATCCATCAAGAGTGGCAAACTAGTCTCTCAAAAGCGTCATATCACATTTTGTTATTGGGGCAAGGGTTGCTTTTCGTTAGAAGTAGCAGTTGTTACTCTACAAAAATAACTACTGTGATATAACCTAGATCCATGCATTGAGATCCTTATTTCTTTGTATGTGATCTATGTCCTTTGTTAATTTTGCCCTTCTATCCTACCCTCCATGGTTTATTACCTTCAGGAGGCTAACTTCGTTCCAGATAGATCTCTTACAAAGCAACTAAAATCAGTAACCACATCCTGAGATAGTTGAGTGAGTGGCATCCTGATTTGCAGTTTTGCCTACAGTTTTCAAGCCCATTGCATCCCATCTTGAATCAAAACTCAGGTTTTCACACTCAACTCTCTAAGCAATTCAGTTCAAATCTTAATGCAAGAAGATGAAACATAGAACAAGATGAGAGCCGCATACCATTGGGCTTATTTAGTCTAGGGGTACAAGATTGCTGCCGATCTTGGTTGTGGCTCACTGAAGAACCACTGGTAGGGTACTTTATAATACAATTTATGACATTGTTCGTGGTCTATCCCAGTACAGAATAAAAAGAATTATTTACAACTTCAAATTAAAATTACCAAAACAAAGACCTTTTAAAAAGTAAATCTCATAATTTTTCAACTATAATATTTATTGATTTCATGAACATAGTACTTTTCCGAAAGACTTGATTCAGAGAGTTCCTGTTAATTTATAGCTCAAACATTTTAAATGTATCTACTAGAGGGTTTTGACTATTGAAAGCTAGACAACAGTTTTATTAACTCTTTGTGAGCAGAAGTAGGCTTCAGTTTGTCATATGGAAGACATTTATCTCGATGACTAACAATAGTTTTTTATCGTTATTTTGCATTACTTCTGTTAGGTTATCCGAAGGAGAATGAACAACTGGAACCCAAGGACATATTCAGCTGCTTGACTTCAAACTGCACATCCACCTTTGCCCCTTGCGATTCAATCAGTGAGAAACAAAACTTTGTTGTGGTGTGTAATGATCTCCTGCCTCAACTTCTAAATGGAAAATTCCCCATGTCGGTGCAAGAGAAGATAGACAGACTGCTAAACCTCTGCAAGAAGAGTTCACTTTCTGATCAACAAGTCATTCAGGCAGCTGGAAAACTGAAGGAAATTCTGAAATCCTTGAGCACGTGTGATTCTCGTTTCGCATACCGCTATCCTGACTGTAAATACAGTAATGAGTACTAATGCCACGTATCCGTCTAACCTCCGAGAACAGTGTCAAGTGCTCAAGTCGCAAATGCTATTTTGAAGTAGGTTTTATGGAAGGAAGAAAAAGAAAGAAGTTAGAAAGCCCCAAATACATTTCCTGGTTTTACATATATTTTGTAGGACAAAGCAAAGAAAGACATTGTCTCATGAAATACTGGTCTTTTTTCAAATGCACAGAATTAGTTTAAAAGGATGCTTTCGCCAAAGTGGACTGGAGGAAGGTCATAGAAGGATGAAGAGATGAGAGAGAGGGAGCAGATATGTGAAGTAGAGAATGACATGGGGACAAAGTTTATCCCCATCCCCGCCCCATCCCGGCAGGCTTTGTCTCCATCCCTACCCCATTCCCCTTAGGTTGTCCCCGCCCTGTCCCCGTTCCATCCCCATGGGCCCCGTCTTCATCTGCAGAAGCCTTGAACAATTATGATTTTATATTTAAATCATTTTATTAAAGTATAAAAAGAAACAATATGCTGTGCAACTATTGTGTATAAATTACAAATAGAAAACAATAATAACAGCAAGCAACTATAATAACCCTCCTCACTACCACCCTCTACCCTTCCAAACCCAACAATAGCTGATTTCCACTACCCCAAGGAATCCTAAACCACCCCGTTAAAATGTCCAGGGGTACAAAATACAACCCATTCTGTATGCCCTAGAGGGGAGAAATATGCCCTATGAAGCATTGTTATGATTTCTTAATCTGTGGATGAATAAGAAGTCATCAACAATCTCAGGATTCAGTCCAGCTCTCTTGTCTTCCACAGTCCTTCCTGCAACAGAAGATGTCTTCTTAGAAGATGTGCTGGTAGCAGGATGTACAGGATCCATCATTCAAATTTTGCTGGTTGTGGCCAGCATGTTTGCTTCTTCTTCCAATATCGTTGTCTGCATCACTCAAACATAAATAACAGTCCAGTTCATTAACAGGCTTCAAAGTAGAAAATGACACAGGGACAAAGTTTGTCCCTGTCCTCATGGGCTCTGTCCCCCATCCCTGCCCCGTTCTCGCCCCATCCCCACAAGCTCTGTCCCCGTTCCCATCCCCGCGGTTACTGCAGGTCCCCGTCGCTTTGTCATTCTCTAATGTGAAGCTGCCTCTATTGTGGCTGAGCAGGACTTAAACTGTGCTGTAAAATAGGGAGAAAGATTCTAGAACTCTTTCTGTATGTCTTGGAAAGCTTGAAAGGAGGGAGAAACAGTGTGAGTTTAACTCTCTGTGCAGTGACTGATAAAGTGTCTCCTGGGCATAAAAGGAACACTGGAGGGAATCAGAGATGACTTCCCCTTACTCTCGCAGTGGTCACTGACCCCTTCCCAACCTCCCAAAATGTAATTAAAAACATTACTTACCAGCCTCTATGCCAGCCTTAGATGTAATATTCAGGTCCATTAGAACAGCATGCAGATCCCTGGAGTAGTGTATTGGTGGGTGCATACCTCCCCCTACCTGTTACACTTGTGGTGGAAACTGCAAGCCCTTCAAATCTCACCAGAAACCCACTGTAACACCCATAAGGGCTATTGCAACAGTGTGCAGTTTTGGGTAGGTTTTGGGGGGCTCAGCAGACAAGGTAAGAGAGCAGCAGTGAGATGTGTACCTGGAAAGATTAACTTGAAGTCTACTGCAGTGCCCCCCATGGTGCCCCATCGCTCTCCTTGGATGTCTGTGTGGCTAGTCTACTAATAATGCTGACTCCTCCTACATCCCAATGGCTTGATTTTGTGCATTTTTCACTTGGACATTGTTTTTTGAAAATGGACCGAAATGATAAATGCGCAGAGCACAAAAACATCTAGCAAATATCCATTTTAGAAAGAAAAAGTTAGATGTTTTTCTGTTTTGAAAATGGCTATATTTAGCAAAATGTCCAAAGGTGAACTTGGACGCAGTGGCATAGCTAGGTGGGGCCACGGGGGGCCTGGGCTCCCCCCCAAATTTCATCTAGGCCCCTGGTTTTGCTTGCGGGGGTCCCCAACCCCCTTGTCCAACGCTGGTCTCTGGTGCTGCCGCATTCCCTACCTTGCTCTCTCTTCCTCCTCATGTCTATGCTCAGTTTTACTTAAAGGAGCGCATAGGATGTGAGGAGGAAGAGAGAGCTGGGCAGGGAACCGGCATTGGAGGCATCAACTGGTGGTGGTTTGCGACTCCCGCCAACCAAGGTATTTGTTGCTGTGGGGTGCAGCAGGGCAGTGGGGGGAACGGCGAGGCGGTGGGTGGGCAGACTAAAATGTGTCCCCCCCACCTCAGGCTCTCGCCCCCTCCCACTGCGAGGTCTGGCTATGTCCCTTGGACATCATATCAAAAATGCCTTTCCATGATTATTGGAACTTCCTGCTTATATGCTGAAATCAGTACAGGCGGCACAAAACATGCACATGGTATTGCTTATTCAACCCAAAGACAAAACCTAAGGGTGGTTAAACAATTTGGTATGTTCTGTTATTTTGGTTAGTGGAAAGTCAGGTGGGCTTATAGGGAGGAAGGATTCTTGGGGTATGTTCTATTTAAAGTTTTTATTGTGCCACATTGGACAGTTCACTGTTTTTTCTTCTTCTGTATGAAGCTTATCAACCAACATGTTGTGCTTTGAATAAAGGTGAAGTTTAGTAGAAATAACGGACTGCCTATGTGTGGTCCATCTGTAAAAAGTCAAAAGTTGTTCCAGTTGGATAGGCAGTGCCTTAAAGGGGAGGACAAAAAAATATATATATACTAGTAAAAAAGGCCCGTTTCTGTGAGCCATGAAACGGGCGCTAGCAAGGTTTACCTGCGGCAGCGTCGGGAGGGCGCAGGACGGCAGCGTGGGGAGGGTGCAGGCGGGTACTTTTGTTTTTGCGGGTGGCAGCTTCGGGTTCCCGGCGGCTCAGGTGTTTGGACGGCACTGCGTCGGGAAGGCGCAGGACGGCAGCGTGGGGAGGGTGCAGGCGGGTACTTTTGTTTTTGCGGGTGGCAGCTTCGGGTTCCCGGCGGCTCAAGTGTTTGGACGGCACTGCGTCGGGAAGGCGCAGGACGGCAGCGTGGGGAGGGTGCAGGCGGGTATTTTTGTTTTTGCGGGCAGCAGCTTCGGGTTCCCGGCAGCTCAGGTGTTCGGACGGCACTCCTCCCCCTGCATAGCTGGGTGTTTGTCGCTGTGCGTCGAGTGGGGGGGTGGAGGCCCTGCGTAGTCCGCTGTTTCTCGCAGTGCGTCGGGGGGGGGGAGCATCGGAGGGTGGTGGAACTGGCGATTGGCTGTGTCATAGCCCCGCCCTCCACATCACGTTGTGACGCGAGGGCGGGGCATACACTCATGGGATCTTGCAACTACAAATTTGCATTTAGAATGTTGGGGTTGTGAATTATGTGTGGATGGGGCGTGGCTGAGGGCGGGTCTATGAGTGAGAGTGAGTGGTGCTGACAGCCTAGACTACAGGGCTTCAGTGTTTCCCTGCCACACAGTGAGGTTCTGAACGTTGGAGGTGAGAATTATTTTATATATATTTTTTTTACTTGACAGCTTTTTCAATTATTTGAAAACTTCCCATATGTAGATATAAATATCATGAAATAAAAGCTAAATATCACTAAAACAGCTTCAAAATGTATTGTAGCTATTAGAAACAGCATATTTTGTGCTCATTTTTCTACAGTTTTCTACAGTAATACATGGCCAAATTTCAGTGAGGACATTCTATTTGCTGATGAGTTCCTCTTAACTGCTGTTGTAATCTGCCTTGGGAAGCCTGGTTTTATAAAGATTGGAAGTAAAATTAAACTTTCTTTTTATTGGGGCACATGGAAGCACATCTTCACCTCATCTCTTTTATACAAATGGATTATTCTGTTTTGAGCATGTTTCAGGGACAAGTGGTTTTTCTTAAGTTAAAATAGTAAAAATAAATATTTTCTTTCATGCAGATCTCATTTGTGTAAACATAACTAAATGGCCTACAACTCCCTAATGCAGTCCATTGGTTTTCTTATATTTTGGCCTTATAATGATTTCTACTGTGCCAAAACCAGAAATACAGTGAGACAGAATAATAGATTATTATGGAACCCGACTTTGCTTGGGATGTGTGATATAAATGCAAAAAAAAAAAAAAAAATCCTTTATCCTCCACCTTTTAAAACGCTGCCTACCCACTGGATAGTGATAGCACAAAGAAAGCAAGTTTGGTGCAGTGAAGACTAACTCAAAATAACCTGTTCCTTAGCTGGGCCCTAGTAATACTCTATTGAAAATGCAACCATACCATGGCCTTTGTGGTTATGTTCCAGTAATAAGTTAAAAGATTAACTGGACATCTTGAAAGGATTATATAAACTTTGGCTGCATGACTAGGGACACAAACATACACTTATTCAATACCACAATTCCACATGTACAGCCACAAAACAACCTTTTAGGGTGGAGTGTTCACAATAAGCTCCTTGTATTATCGACCAGATAGAAGTGAGTTTTCAGTTTATAAGTCATCACAAGAACAAAACATAAGAAAACCAATGGACTTCATTAGGGGCTTATAGTCCATTTAATTATGTTTGCACGAAACAAAATATTTTATTTTGACTTATAAAACCACTTGCCCCTGAAACATGTTCAAAAGTAGAATAATCCATTTGTGTATCTAAAAGGTAAACTTCAAAACAGATGAAGATGGTATTCCATGTGCCTCAACGAAAGGAGAGTTTAATTCTACTTCCATTTAATTTCAATATATTCCATCATGCTTATAACACCAGGCTTCCCAAGGCAGATTACAACAGTTAAGATGAACTCATCAGAAACAGGATATGCTCACTGAAATTTGTCCATCTGTATTGTATAGGACAGTGTAGAAAAAGAAGCACAAAATACAGAGTATCACTGCTGTTTCTACCAGCTACAATAATTTTTGAAGCTGTTTTAGTGATACTCCATTGTTATTTCATGATATATGGGATGCTTTCAAATACATTAAAAAGCTGCCCAATAAGTTAAAAAACAAACACTTTTGCCCTCTACCTGTTAAGGCATTGCCTATCCAACTGAAACAGCTTTAGACTTGTTACAGATTGGCCATGCATAGGTAGTCCCTTATTTCTAATAATCTTTTGCTATTTTTTTTGGGGTGTGCTAAACTGCAGCAAGCACCGACTACTGATGGAAAGCTCCGCCTACTGGCTTCAGCTCATACAATGGACTAGATAGGCTCATTTCATCTCCTGTTTTATCAAACCTCCATGGGAGTGTGCGTTCTGCTTGCGCTACATGGAGCTGCCTCTTGAAGAGATCAGCAACTGACATGTGGGTGGAGCTTGCTCCTATGCCCAGCTGGAACAGAGAAGGACAAAGTAAACTGTAGCCCTGATCAAGGAGGTTGGAACAGGAGACAAAAAGGGGCATAATCGAACATGAACGCCTATCTCCATGGGCGTCTATGTCCGAAAACAGGCATGTGAAGAGGTGGGACAGACCGTATTATCGAAAAAGATGGGCGTCCATCTTTCGTTTCGAAAATATGGTTTGGACGGACCAAATGGCATGGATTTGGTCCCTTCTGAGATGGGCGGTTTTTTTTTTTTTTGCGATAATGGAAACTAAAAACGCCCAGCTCAGAAACGTTCCAATCCAAGCCATTTGGTCGTGGGAGGGACAAATGTACAAGACTACCATAGCTCTTAGGGGTGAAGGGGGCAACTACATGTGGGTACAGTGGGTTTTAGAGGCCTCCCATTTACCACCACAAGTGTTATAGGTGGGGGGGGGGGGGGGATATGGGCCTGGGTCTGCCTGCCTGAAGTGCACTGCAGTACCCACTAAAGGTGCTCTAGGGACAGGACTTGTTGCTGGTGTATAACCTTGGCACAGCAGTTCACACCTGAAGACTAATCTCGCTGAAAACATACTTTATTTGAATAAGCACGTTTACTCACAGTTAACTGCAGATCAGAGGTTGTGCCCCACTGGCAACGAGTCGCACTGGTAGTGAGGTGAGCAGTAGTTCCGAGCTGGCAGAATGGTGTACAATGGCCTCTTTCAGCAACATTCAAGGGAAGAACTAAGTGCTGTAACGTGGCTAACACATGAAAAGGATCTAAAAGTGTCTTACACAAATGGCCACTACCTCATGGACTACCGGAAACAAAACAGGGCACACTCTGACCCAGTAAGCAGAAGGGAAAGCACCATGGGAGTAGAGCCTACCAACTACCAACATCGTGAGCATTTAACACAAGCTAGTGGAATCACGGAGCCCAATACCCTACACCCACAATGCATTGCTGATGTGACTCTGCAGTGCTCTTAACAGAAAAGGTGTCACATTCACCCGAGACCCACATCAGAACCAGGGAAAGGCTGTCAGAGGATAGAACACATTCTGCTGTCATGGAGGTGGGTACGGCATTTGAGGCTGGCAAAAAAGTTTGTAAAGTGTTTTTTGTTTTGGTGGGAGGGGGTTAGTGACCACCAGGGGAGTCAGGGGAGGTGATCCCCGATTCCCTCTGGTGGTCATCTGGTCAGTTGGGGCACATTTTTGGGACTTGGACCTGAAAAAAAAGGTTCCAAATAAAGTGGACCAAATTCTCGTCAAAAACGCCCTTCTCGTTTCGATTATCAGCTAGGCGCCCATCTCTCCTCGGCCGATAACCACGCCCTAGTCCCGCCTTCGTCACGCCCCCGTGATCTTTGTTCGTCTGTGTGACGGACTGCAGTTGAGGACGTCAAAAATCGGGTTTTGATTATACCGATTTGGGAGCCCATGGGAAACGGACGCCCATCTCCCGATTTGGGTCGAAATATGGGCGTCTTTCTCTTTCAACAATAAGCTGGCAAGTGAACTTATCTAGTCCATTGTATGAGTTGAAGGCAGTAGGTGGAGCTTGCCGCAGTTTTAGTACAATCAAAACAATAGCAAACACTATTGAAAACAATAGCAAAAGATGAGTAAAAATAAGGAAATGCCTACACGTGGTCTATCTGTAACAAGTATAAAGCTGTTTCAATTGGATAAGCAGTGCCTTAAAAGGTGAAGAAAAGTTTTTAAATTTCTGTTACTTATTGGACAGGAAGAGAGCACCTGAAAGGAAGAGCACCTAGGGATGTCATGTTTGAGGATATCTGCCACCACTTTTAAAGCTTCTCGAAGGGACTGTGGTTTGCTGATTTCGGAGACACTAGGTGAACAGCCACTGCAAAATCAATGCACTGATGCTGGTGCAGATTGCAGCCATGCCAAAAACAAAACAAATAAACTGCATAAACATGACAAAACATCCCTCTCTACTGCTTATAGCTTTTCTAAGAGAAAAAGGTTAAATCAAAGTGGTCCTGATGCAGAGAAAAGACTTATAACTGTATTCAATTCTATCTCAGCAAAAATGTTGATTGTTGTGCTATGTGAAAGAAAAGAACTGAGGCGGCACTGTGCAATGACCCAGAAGTGGAACAAGTTCAGGCAGTTTTACAGAGCCTTGTTTACTTTCACTCTGACCTGGGCTATGTACAATGAAATCACATATCCGAGGGGAATATATCCTGCTTGCCCTTTGAGAAACAACAGAAAAAGTTCAGTTTCGATTAGCTCAAATGGGAAATTATATCACTTAAGGAGACTCTAAATAAATATAAATTATAAGCACCTTAGGTGTTCTCTCTCTGTGTACGTACATATGTTATATCTACATCCGTGTGTGAGAGTAAAAGGAAGTGAGGCAAGGAAAGCAAGGATTCCAAGAGGTCAATATGGGACTTTTAATATGATAACTAAATCCAACACACCAATGACTCAACATGGCTGTGTTTCAGTGTGTGAGCCTGCTTCAGGGGTCAAAGTCCCTATGGAGTATTTTGGTACAATGTGGTCCTGTATGTGTGTTGAGATGCATGTATCCAACTGAGCAATACAGCGAGAAAAATAAAGCTCTGAGCACTCTTAACTGCAGGAAAAACCACTCAGAGCCTCATTTTTCTTGCTGTACTGCACAGTTGGATACAATCATTTCAACACACATATACAGGAAGGAAAGGGAAAAAGAGGGTATGCAACTTTCTTTAAATTAGTCACCTTACTAACTCTTCTTACTTATCTATATGTTCCATCCTATACCCTACACTGTCAATTAAAATGTTCTATTATGTATTGTGTTGACATTGTAAGTAGTATACTATGCCATACTTTGTATTGTTACTTGAATATTTTTACTGCTGTGATTGTCTATTGCTCATGTTAGATTTATTCTTATTGTAGACTGCCTTGAGTGAATTCCTTCAAAAAAAGGCGGTATATAAATTCTAATAAATAATAAAAATCCAGAATCAGGAGAGAGGGAGACAATTTACTTGTACCCCTCCTTCCCTTCTCTCTCACACTCTATATCCTCTTTAATCACCTTGCCTCCAAGTCCTCTCACTCTCTTCACACTCCCTCTGATCCCTTCCTCTTACTTGTGCCCCCCCCCCCCCATCCACTCGCTCACTCTCTATCCCTTTAGTTTCTCATGTTGCACTGCCTCCTTCACCACCATCAGACAAGTTCTCCCTTGACTCCTCCCATTCCTGGACAAGATTGAGGTCTACAAAAGCCCGAGTGGTGTAGAACGAGTAGAAATAAAATCAATTTTTTTTACTCATTCCAGAAGTACAAATACTATGGGACACTCAAGGAAGTTACATGAAAATACTTTTAAAACAAATAGGAAACATTTTTTTCATTCAACACACAGTTAAGCTCTGGAACTCTTTGCTAGAGGATGTGATAACAGCAGTTAGCGTATCTAGGTTTAAAAAAGGTTTGGACAAATTCCTGGAGGAAAAGTCCATACTCTGCTATTGAGACAGATATGGGGAAGCAACTTCTTTGCCCTGGGATTTATAGCTTGGAATGTTCAAACAGCAAAAAGAAGCACAAGGAGTCTTCAAAATCAGAACATAATTTCTTTAACCATATAACTTGAACATCAGTTCTTCCCTTGGTGACCCAACATGGGCTGTGTTTTGGTGCACAGTGCCTGTGTCAGGGGTCTACATTAGACATAGATAGCAATACAAATCAAACATATAATACAAAATAAAAATTGAATCAAACAAAAACTGGAAGTATGTTCATAATGAAACCTCTGAGTCTATTGAAAATAATAATAATTAAAACATGCATGTTGAAATAAGTGGAATATATAAGACATACAATGTGAACATAGTAAGTGAATCAATGCTGCATTGGTTACCATTTGAGGAAAATAATTTTTGAAAATAAGCCTCGTCTAAGCCTAAACATTTGTCTTTCAAATTTATTAAATATACCAGCAGGACATTACTAACATACAGATGTTGAGCATTTAATTTTGGAGGGCTTTCAAATCATAACCATGATATATACAGTGTGCAGGATTTCTACTTTTTTCAAAACTGTGATCAATGCAGTTTGTATCTTTCTTTACCATGCCACATTTTTTAGTGGCAAGACACTCAGCTGTTTCTCACACAGCAAGTAGTGTAGTGTGTATCAATATCACTTTAGGAGTGGAGCCAATCATGGCATCTTTCAGAAGTATGATGTGGAGTTCTTTTCCTCAAACAGTAATCAATGTAGTATCGATTCCTTTACTGTGCCATTCTCAGACCAGAGCCAATTTTGGTATGTTTTGTAGACAATTTTGGTATAAAATAACCATCAATAAAAAGTGTTTTTTGGAAATAACTATCAATGTAGAGGTTCCACAAAGAGTTTTTCAATTAGATGAGTGTTCAGTTTTGGCATAAACACTACCATTAACAATACGTTTTTTTGAAAATAACATGAGAAAGGTTCTATTATCAGTTATTTAACATATATATTAATATATATATATATATATTGATGACTATTTATTATTTTTTTTATTTTTCACACTATTATTTTTTTTTAACCCCAAGACAATTCATCTAACTTGTGCTTCTTAGATGTCAACTTATTTGGTGAGTTTGGCAAACTTACCCAACGTTCACCACATCACATATATATTTGTTTTTAACCTTTGTATAATACATTATAATATATACACTTTGTTCACAAATTTATTTCAACCACAATAAGAATGATTTATTAACATCACTTGTGAATAACACACACTCTGTCCACCACTTTTGATATGCTCACATTGTACGTCTTATATATTCCACTTATTTCAATATGCATGTTTTCTTTATTATTATTAATACTTTCAATAGATGCTATTAGAGGTTTCATTGTGAACATACCTTCAGTTTTTATGTTTGATTCAATTTTTCTTTTATGTTTGATTTGTATTGTTATCTATGTCTAATGGAGACCCTTGACGCAGGCGCTGTGTGCCGAAACACGGCCGTGTTGGGTCACCAAGGGAAGAATTGATGTTCAAGTCATATGATTAAAGAAATTGTGTCCCAATTTTGAAGGCTCATTGTGCATCTTTTTGCGTTTGGACTTTGTTCTGTACTTTGGACCCTCTCTCTGCTATTCTTTAGTATGGAATGTTGCCACGATTTGGGTTTCTACCAGGTACTTGTGACCTGGCTTGGCTACTGTTTGGAAAACAGTATAATGGGCCAAATGGACCATTAGTCTGACCCAGTATGGCTACTCTTATGTTCATAAGAACCCCACCACTCTCTTGGCCAGAGATGGAAGCTACAGCCATTGGCAAGCTGTCATTTCAGGTTGCAACCACATCCTCTGCTTCTGAGCTTCAAATTATGACAATCTGGTCTGGAAAAGGGGATGGAGGATGTGGCTTGAGGTGTCGCTAGAATGATTCCCACTGTGAGGGAGACACAGTAACTGCTGACATAACTGATGCTCCAGCCCTTAATTTCCAACAATTCCATGGGGAATGCAGAATTCCACAGGAAGGACTGGATTTTGCAGGCCTTCCCACTTTGTGGGAGTCTGGGGGTAACCATACATGCACATGGTATGGTTTTGAAAAAAATAATAATTAAAAAAAAAAGGAATGTGATTTTTTTTTTTACACTACAGATGTTTAAAATTTTTTGACCCACAGATCTTGAACACATTTGAATTGGCTAAGTGAGCTTTCGTGGAGTATCATTCTGTTTTATTTGAAACACTTCCCCTCATGACTGATATTTTTTCTCTCTAAATCTGAGAATATTTTTTATGTAAAACTTCAGTTCCTCCTCAATTGAATTCATCAATGGGAGACCACTAAGAAAAACTGTTAAGCAATTGTTAGTTAATATATGATAAGTTTCACATGTCATTTTACTGATTTTAGCTATTCAACAGCAACATGTAATGTATCTCCCAATAGCAGTTTCTCTTTCATGTTTCATGGTTTACCTGCAGTTACAGAGAGTCACATAACTGTTTTCAGATTGAAATGTTTTTTTTTAAAATTGTAGAACATTTCCTCTTCCACCCCTAAGAACGAATTGATATACTCTGAAAGAATGATTGTTTTATTATTTTGTGGAATATACGTTTGTTTTGATTATAAAGGAATCCTATAAATTAACTGTTCTTTGCAGTTAAGGGGTCCTTTTACTAACCTGAGGGAAAAAGGGCCCTGTGCTGGTGGCGGGGCCATTTTCCCCCGCACGCCAGGGTCCTTTTTCCAGCAGCCAGTAACCCTCCCCCCCAAATGGCTATGCGGTGAGGAGCCCTTACCGCCACTGGCGATAAGGGGTCCGGAGATGCCACACTGCCGGGTAACTACCGTGCTAGCCATTTCTGGGAGTTTTCTTTTTTCCCCCTGGAAATGGTGCACGCTCGGGGCGGGACTACCGCCAGCGGCTGTGTTGGGCTGGCGGTAGTTTTGAAAGAGCGAGTGGTAAGCCCACAACAGCCGCGGTCCCAAAAAAGTGAGCGGTAAGCCCGTGTTGGGCTTACCGCCACTCTGTAAAAGGGTCCTTAAGTTAGCAGAATGTCTTATAAAACCAAATTAGAAAACTGGTCACCCAGTTTTCATTTTTGCTACATATTGGCAGGCAATGTTTACCTTTTGCTAAAGCAAATGCTGTTTACCAATAAGACAGTGAGAACATTAAAGGTCTTGGAAAGACACTATATATTTTTTAAATCAATTTTATAAGCAATACTTTACAGTAGACACCTCAAATCTACTATAGATAAGAAACTTAAATGAGTTAAAAATGTAGGCTCTACAATTATGTACACATTTATATACATATATATACACACACACAAGTGTATATATAAATATTTATATGTAGTCAGTATATGAAAAAAATGAACAAGACTGGTAGCTGTACATAAATTCTTGTTAAAACTCAAACAATAGAAAACTCTTTAAACATTAAACAATTTTAATAAAAGTTTCTGTACAATGCTAAGCAGTTTTATTTACATATAGAAAATGTAATAGGAGTAGTGTTTGAAATGACAAAACTCCTTAAAATTTCAATGGCAGGTAATCTGGAAAAAAATAACAGCATTCCATTCACAAATATTTTCAAGCAATAAATATGTATTTATAAATAGTGTAAATTTACATCAAGATTAGAAACAAAAATCACAAATCTGAAGTTTATTCCTTAGTCTATGTGCAACCCATTTATCTTTGTGACTTGGCTGTTAATTTTTATTTTTTAAAAATTTTATTTTATAAAGGAAACCAAAATTTTAACCATCATGGCTTCAAAAAACGAGACAGAAATGAAACTAAAACTGTAAAAAATTTATCACCTAACTTTTCACATTAAAAAAAATGTTGCCCAAAGAGACTTATAATTCCTACCTACTTTACAAAGAAATGACCAGCTAAGCTAGTACTCTTTCCAGGAGAAATTCTGAAGGGGGGAAATGGATCAAACATGATTCATCAGCCCAGAAACAGAGATACAAAAGAGGTGGTTTTCAAGTCAGTAGTCTGTATAATCTTGCCAGTTTTTTCAGATATATACAAAACGTGGGATTATATATATATATATTTTTTAAGAACAGCTGGATCAGCTTCATTTATGGTTAAGTCCTGGAGATAGAGCAGTGATCTCTCCTGTCCAGTTGGTTGACACTCCGCACTGGGAAGGTTGCATAGACACAGCTTTCAGCCAGCAGCCTTACGGGATTTAGCTACAAAAACAGAAGAACAGAAACCCCCTTAAAAAAAAAAAAAAAAAAAAGACATTAAAGGAAAAAATAGTGGTGCAGAATTGGGTCACTTCCTGAATATCAGAAAAAGTTCTCAATTACTGTCCATGGAACAATGTCAAGATGAGGATGGCGGTGATGGAGGAGCCTAAAAACAAAACAAAAATACAAAAATAAAATTTTCTTTGGTGCTAGAAATCAGTATTTAAGATCACTATGGGGTTCATTTTCAAAGCACTTAGTTACAAAGTTACACATAGAGGCATATTTTCAAAGCACATAGACAAAAAAGTTCTATAATAACCTATGGAACTTTGGAAGTCTGAGGGGTCCTTTTACTAAGGTGCGCCAAAAAAATGGCCTGCTCTGGTGTAGATGCATGTATTGGACGGGCACAGATCCATTTTTCAGCGGGCCTCCAAAAAGGCCTTTTTTTTGGACGAAAATGGACTTCTGGCAAAATAAAAACTGGTGCACGTCCATTTTGGGCTTGAGAGCTTACCACCACCCACTGACCTAGCAGTAAAGTCTCACGCGTTAACCGGGCGGTAATGGTCTATGTGTGCACAATGCCGATTACTGCCTGGTTAGTGTCGCGCACAAAAATGAAATTACCGCCTGGGCCACACGGTAGCTGGGCGGTAGTTCAAAACTGATGTGCTTAGGACGCTCATACATGCCTACGTGGCTTAGTAAAAGGGCCCCTAAGTGCTTTGAAAATACACCTCCACGTGTAGCAAAGTACAGGAAAACTTGCATTCTCATTTATGTAGGATTTATGTACAGACCTGACTTCTTATACTTTCTTTACTTCAGATTCAGATTGATTTAACTTATTTTCTGCCATGTCTTCCCCCCTCCCCCCAAAAAAATCATTTTGCTCTTCCTGCCATTTCCCCTTCTCAAGAAATTATGCCGAGTTTCACTGGCTGGCAGGATCTACACCACAGGAAATGACATTCATCTTCTATTCTCTGCTAGGCCTGTGTGTATCAACTCTTGACACAACCAGACCAAAACAGCCAAAAAAGAATATAGCCTGAGCCATGTAGCTTACCCATTTTGCTCTTATTTTATTATACTCTGATGCAATAAAATATTGCTTTCCTTAATTTGGAATTCTCTGTGGACAGCAGGATAAATTAGACACAAGTGGATACTTTTATCCAAGACACGTAAGCTCTCTGAGAGCTCAGAATTAGTTTTAGAAGCAGCTCTTCAACATGGGTTGTATTTCTGGCTTGTTACTACCTCTGTATTAGTACCTCAGTTCATACGTAGCTTAGAACACAACAGTGGTTCTGGACCTACTGACCAGCTTCAATAAAAATGTTTAAGAGATTTGCAAATGGTGTCTGTTTATGCAAATCATTTTCATGCACATTCACTGGCTAGTGGCTCGACCAACATACTGATATCCAGGGTTCATATTTTGATGACATTCATCCTGACTTTGGGCAACTCACTTCACCGACCATTGTATCTGGTACAAAAGTAAAATAAATCCTTTGGGGTTACGGAAATAGCTAAGAGAAACTTGCCTTCAGCTATCAAAAAGGTGCAAGCTAATTAATATACAGATATCCTGAAATTCTACATGCCTGCATTTGTCCTGAGGACTGGGTGAAGGATCATTGGCTTAAAAGGTGAGACCGTGTGCTCAATTTATCTTACTCTCTATACTGAATGCACATTACAGATAAGCAACTTCACCTTCTCTGTTGAAAAGCATGATCTTGTCAGCATATGGTTGCTACGGATCACCTGATGAAATTTAATATGGACAAATGCAAAGTGATGCACATTGGGAAGAACAATCCACATCATAGTTACCTGATGCTAGGGTCCATCTTGGGGGTCAGCACCCAAGAAAAAGATCTAGGTGTCAATGTAGACAATACACTAAAATCATCAGCCCAGTGTGTGGCGGAGGACAAAAAGGAAAACATGATTAAAGGAATTATTAGGAAAGGGACGGTAAATAAGACCGAGAATACTATGCCTCCATCGCTCCATGGTGCAATCTCACCTAGATTATTGCATTCAGTTCTGGTTGCTGTATTTAAAAAAAAAAACATAGTGGAATTAGAAAAGGTTCAAAGAAGAGCGACCAAAATGATAATGGAGATGGAACACCTCTCATATGAGGAAAGGCTAAAGAGGTTAGGGCTCTTCAGCTTGGAAAATATGGCTGAGGGGAAATAAGATTGAGGTTTACAAAATCCTAAGTGGTGTAGAATGAGAAGTGAACTGATTTTTTTTACTCTTTTGAAAAGTACAAAGACTAGTTGACACTCCATGACTTTTCTTGGTAATACTTTTAAAACAAACAGGAGTAAATATTTTTCACTCAATGATTAGTTAAGCTCTGGAACTCTTTTGCCAGAGGATATGGTAACAGTGGACCTTTACTTTATTTAAGGGCTAATCAAACATTCCGTGGCTGCAACCTCATTACTGCAGCCACAGAAAGCATGCAACCTCCAGAGGTCTGGGCTGACATCTCTACGACCTACTCAGGTCACAACTTCAAATGAAGGTTTAAGTCAATTTGTTAAGTACCACTTTATTTTCAGTTGTAAGGCCAGTTTTCTATTGTTCTTTTAAAAAGGACAAATACTACTACTATTACTTATTTCTATGGCTCTACTAGATATATGCAGTGCTGAACACAAGCAAGAAAACGCCAAGACTATTTTAGTTACAAGGTATAGAGTGTGTTTTCAGTATGCCTTTTATCTATCTAGGTAGAACATGAATACCATCTTACAATCTAGTGTATGAATTTCACTTTTCCTGGCTGAATGAAGCTTTGGATGAAAGACTGGCATTATCACAGACTCAAAGTTGAAGGCTGAAACTATCTTTGGCAGGAATTTTATGATGCATTCTAAGAGGTACCTTATTTGGGAATAACTCTGCATATAGAACATATAATACCAGTGCCTTAAGTGCATTGACTTTTCTGGCAAAAGTGACTGCTATTAAAAGTGCCACCTTCCCCGAGAGCTGCTTGAACAACACAGATTCCGCAGGCTCAAAAAGTGGTTTCATCAATGGTGTCAGGGCTACATTCGGGTCCCAATGGCATGATGGGTTTTTTTTGGTCTCGTTTCTGTTTCTGCCTCTGAAGAGATTTTAGAAATATTTTGACTCACAGGGATTCATTTTAAGGTAAGTGGATTATGTAGTTTTTGTAAAGACTGATTGAGAGGACAGTGAATAATAAACAATGTGCAATGATAGAAACGGGATGCCTTAGTCTTGCAGACACGTTTGGCACACTGATTTCTGAGCACATTGTTCCACATTTTTGAAATACAGTAACATAGTAGATGACAGCAGATAAAGACCTGTACGGTTCATCCAGTCTGCCCAACAAGATAAACTCAAACTCACAGCATAAGGTATGATGTGATACTACATCAGATAGTAGGACCCCCCTCCCCCAAAGGTCCTGCATTCTGATGCAACTTCCAGTTTAATGAAAACAGGAAGTTGCATCAGAAAGCGGGAATTGGCAGAGACAAGGCCCAAGAGCAGGCCTGTGAAGATCACTGTTGGGTGCCTAAGATAAAGCTACTGTGGGGGTGGGGAGGAAACACAGTGCTGATCCGTAGGGAGGGAGGGGGTGCTGGAGGGAAGGGATGGGGGCTGCTGGACCTGCAGGGAGGGAGGCACTGGACGCATGGGAGGCTGCTGGAGAGAAGGGAGAGAGGCGCTAGACCTGTGGGAGGGGGCTGCTGGGGAGAAGGGAAAGAGGCAGTGGACTCATGGGAGGGGGGCTGCTGGAGGGAAAGAAAAAAGGCAATTGACCTGTGGGGGGGGGGGGGCTGCTGGAGTGAAGGGAGAGAGGCAATGGACCTGTGGGGGGGGGGGGGATTGCTGGAGGGAAGGGGGAGAGGAGCTGGTTTTGTAAGGGGGGGAGGGAGAGAAGGGAAGGGAAAGCGATGCTGAACCAAGGGGATGAAGAAAGAGGGAGTGAAATACTGAACACACAGCAGAGGGAGGGAGACACATTGGTGTGGGGGAGGAACAGAGGGGAGAAGCTGGACACAGGAAAGTATACAGAAAGAGGGGTGCACAGGGATAGGAACACAAAGAGGAGATGCTGCATGTGGATGGTATATGGACACAGAGGGGCAATGCCAGACATGGGAGGGGGCATATGGACACAGAGGGAAGCTAGACATGGGGGAGAATAGGAACACATGGGGGAGATGCTAGACTTGGGGGGCATAGGGACACAGAGGAGTGATACTGGACACAGGTTGAGGGGAAAGGGACACAGAGTGGTGATGAATATAGGATTATGGACACAGAGGAAATGCTGGACAGGGTAGTAACATAGTAGATGACGGCAGAAAAAGACCTGCATGGTCAATCCAGTCTGCCCAACAAGATAAACTCATATGTGTATACCTTACCTTGATTTGTACCTGCCTTTTTCAGGGCACAGACCGTACAAGTCTGCCCAGCAGTATTTCCCGCCTCCCAACCACCAGTCCCGCCTCCCATCACCGGCTCTGGCACGGACCGTATAAGTCTGCCCTCCACTATCCTCGCCTCCCAACCACCAACCTCTCTTCCCCCACCTGCTCTGCCACCCAATTTCGGCTAAGCTTCTGAGGATCCATTCCTACTGCACAGGATTCCTTTATGCATATCCCACGCATGTTTGAATTCCGTTACCGTTTTCATCTCCACCACCTCCCGCGGGAGGGCATTCCAAGCATCCACCACCCTCTCCGTGAAAAAATACTTCCTGACATCTTTTTTGAGTCTGCCTCCCTTCAATCTCATTTCATGTCCTCTAGTTCTACCGCCTTCCCATCTCCGGAAAAGATTTGTTTGCGGATTAATACCTTTCAAGTATTTGAACGTCTGTATCATATCACCCCTGTTCCTCCTTTCCTCCAGGGTATACATGTTCAGGTCAGCAAGTCTTTGTTCATACGTCTTGGAACGCAAATCCCATACCATTCTCATAGCTTTTCTTTGCACCGCTTCCATTTTTTTTAACATCCTTCTCAAGGTACGGCCTCCAAAACTGAACACAATACTCCAGGTGGGGCCTCACCAACGACTTGTACAGGGGCATCAACACTTCCTTTCTTCTGCTGATCACACCTCTCTCTATACAGCCTAGCAACCTTCTCGCTACGGCCACCGCCTTGTCACACTGTTTTGTCGTCTTCAGATCCTCGGATACTATCACCCCAAGATCCCTCTCCCCCTCAGTACCTATCAGACTCTCACCGCCTAACACATAAGTCTCTCGTGGGTTTCTACTCCCTAAATGCATCACTTTGCATTTCTTCGCATTGAATTTTAATTGCCAAACCTTAGACCATTCTTCTAGCTTCCTCAGAACCTTTTTCATGCTTTCCACTCCCTCCCGGGTGTCCACTCTGTTGCAAATCTTAGTATCATCCGCAAATAGGCAAACTTTACCTTCTAACCCTTCAGCAATGTCACTCACAAATATATTGAACAGAATCGGCCCCAGCACCGATCCCTGAGGCACTCCACTACTCACCTTTCCCTCCTCCGAGCGAACTCCATTTACCACCACCCTCTGTCGTCTGTCCGTCAACCAGTTCCTAATCCAGTTCACCACTTCGGGACCTATCTTCAGCCCATCTAGTTTATTTAAGAGCCTCCTGTGAGGAACCGTGTGAAAAGCTTTAATAAAATCTAAGTAGATTACGTCTATAGCACGTCGATGATTCAATTCTCCAGTTACCCAATCAAAGAATTCAATGAGATTCGTTTGGCACGATTTCCCTCTGGTAAAACCATGTTGTCTCGGATCTTGCAGCTTGTTGGCTTCTAGGAAATTCACTATCCTTTCCTTCAGCATGGCTTCCATTACTTTTCCAATAACCGAAGTGAGGCTTACCGGCCTGTAGTTTCCAGCTTCTTCCCTATCACCACTTTTGTGAAGAGGTACCACCTCCGCTGTTCTCCAGTCCCTCGGAACCTCGCCCGTCTCCAAGGATTTATTAAACAAATCTTTAAGAGGACCCGCCAGGACCTCTCTGAGCTCCCTCAATATTCTGGGGTGGATCCCGTCCGGTCCCATGGCTTTGTCCACCTTTAGCTTTCCAAGTTGTTGATACACACTCTCTTCCGTGAACGGTGCTATATCCATTCCATTCTCAGGTGTACTTTTGCCATTCCATCGTGGTCCTTCTCCAGGATTTTCTTCAGTGAAAACAGAACAAAAGTATCTATTTAGCAAATTGGCTTTTTCTTCATCATTATCTACATAGCGGTTCGCTGTATCTTTTAGTATCACAATTCCCTTTTTAGTCATTCTTCTTTCACTAATATACCTGAAGAAAGTTTTGTCACCCCTCCCTACATTTCTAGCCATTTGTTCTTCCGCTTGCGCCTTCGCCAGACGTACCTCTCTCTTGGCTTCTTTCAGTTTCATCCGGTATTCCTCCCCGTGTTCCTCTTCTTGAGATTTTCTATATTTCTGGAACGCCAACTCTTTAGCCTTTATTTTCTCAGCCACTTGCTTGGAGAACCATATCGGTTTCCTTTTCCTCTTGCTTTTATTTACTCTCCTTACATAAAGTTCTGTGGCCCTATTTATTACTTCTTTCAGCCTGGACCACTGCCCTTCCACTTCATGTTCGTCCTCCCAGCCCATCATCTCCTTCCTCAGGTATTCCCCCATTATACTAAAGTCAGCACGCTTGAAATCCAGGACTTTGAGTTTAGAGTGGCCGCCCTCCACTTCAGCCATTATATCAAACCAAACCGTTTGATGGTCACTGTTTCCCAGGTGTGCACAAACTCGCACATTTGACACACTATCCCCATTTGTGAGCACCAGATCCAGCATCGCTCCCTCCCTCGTGGGTTCTATCACCATCTGTCTGAGCAGAGCACTTAGGAAAGCATCCATGATCTCTCTACTTCTTTCCGATTTCGCAGACGGAACCTTCCAATCTACATCTGGCAGATTGAAATCTCCCATCAACAGAACCTCTTTTTTCTTTCCTAATTTTTGAATATCTGCGATCAGATCTTTATCTAGTTCCTCTAATTGTGTGGGGGGTCTGTAGACAACACCCACGTGGACAGAGGTTCTATCCTCTCTTTTTAAGGTGATCCATATCGCTTCTTCTTTTCCCCAGGTCCCTGTCATTTCAGTTGCCATGATATCATTCCTCACATACAGAGCTACTCCTCCACCTGTACGACCCTCTCTATCCTTCCTAAATAGATTATAGCCTGGTATGCTTGCATCCCATTCGTGGGAACCGTTGAGCCATGTCCAACATCAGGGCTTGAAGGTCATGAACTTTATTGCTTAGACTACGACCATTTGTGGCCATCGCTTTCCATCTATATTACTTTGTATGTGTTTCAACATTAGTGATTTGGGGGTGTCTTTTCACTTTGGGTACCTTCATGTATTTTTGTTTCAACTTTATTGCTTTTTCCTCTGCTTCAGTTCTATTTTCAGGAGCATTACAGTGCTGTAATGGAGCAAAAGAATTCTTTAGTGGCAACACTTGTGCGGGTGGATGCTTCTGTGTCACATGACGAAGTCTGCCTGAGCCTACTGTGAACCATCTGTTCTTATGTGGTTTTATTCTTTGAGGAGTGGTGAGAAGCTATTTCTCTGTGCAGTCCTAGAAGCTGCTTTAATTGTATCCAATTCTTGCATTACTTTACTGAGCTCTTGTTTAAAACTAGATAGCTGAAGACAGATAGGGCAAGCTTTAAGTCTCCAGATGATTGGCCTTGAAACTAAAGTACCACAATTATTGCAGAGAATAAAAGTCATCCTGATTGGTTGAATTGGGTATGAACAGGTGTACCTAGTTGGGGTTAACAGTCTGTAAGACTGCCTGTGTATGATTGAGTAAAGTTAATGAGGTTTGGTTTGTCTATAAATGAGTGGAAAACCCTGGGGTGAGTGGGATTGTAAGTCCCAAAGTGTCAGCTAACTACTGTTGTTAAGGCAATTCTCTGGATGGGACCAGAATTGGTACAGTCTGGTCAAAGAATTTTCAAATGATTTAACTTCCAAAATTGCCCTAGAATATAAAAAAAACTTTCCTTGTTGTAATATAAACACAGAGAAGGAGGATGCTGAACATGGGGAAAGATAGTTACACAGAGATGGAAGATGGATGGCAAGCACAGAGAAAGAAGAAATGTCAAATGGGCAGGAGACTCTGGTGAGTGAGTTAAGAAAAGACAATAGGGAAAGAGAAACCAGAGCCTGGAACAAACATGATTTGAAAAATAAAATGACCAGACAACAAAAAGGTAGAAAAAAAAATAATTTTATTTATGTCAGAGTTGAAATGTGTATCCTGCCAGAGCTGATGTTAGACATGGCTGGAACCCAGGGCAGAAATTTGGGAGGGGATCCTACCAGGCAGTGCTTTCTTCAGCTTCCAACAGGCTTAGGGCTCTCTTTGGCCAGGGGCAGTTGCCCTAGTTGCACTCCCCTAACATCATCCCTGGCATGTGTCATCTTTATATTTTGCATGGTATAGGAGGAAATGCACCTCTTCTTTGGTGTTGTACTACATGCAAGATGTGGATTCTTGAGATTTTGGTTTAATTTATGTTTATCATTTTTGGTCAGCTATTATATATTTGGCATTTGTGTTATGTGTGTGTGACTGAGGTATTCTGTTAGCATGAATTTTCTATGTAGCATTGTAGTAATTTGGCTTGTTCAGTTTTCCAGATAGTGGAGTGGATATTTGTGAGGGGGGAGGGGAGACAGGTGTTTTGTTGATCCTTTTACTGTACTGTTTGTGATTTATAGAGTATTGATTCTTTTTATACTCTAATAAAATGATTCAAACATAAAATCATAACAGTTTGAGGTTAGTGCGGATAAGATCAGAGCTCACAGGGACGAACATAGTCCCTGGGCATTCTCTAGTCCCACCCCCTTTATTATTTTCTTCGCCCTTCTCTGTACCTTTTCTAAGTTCGCTATATCTTTTTTTGAGATGCAATGACTAGAACTGCACACAGCATTTGAGGTGCGGTCACACCATGGAGTGATACAAAGGCATTCACATTTTTGGTTTCTATTCCTTTCCTAATAATTCCTAACATTTTATTTGCTTTCTTAGCAGCCACTGCACAATGAGCAGAGGGTTTCAATGTATCATCGACCATGACACCTAGATCCTTTTTCTGGGTGGTGATCCCTAATGTGGAACCTTGCATCATGTAGCTATAGATTGGGTTCCTCTTTCCCACATGCATCACTTTGCACTTGCTCACATTAAAAGTCATCTGCCATTTGGATGCCCAGTCTCACACTGATAAATCTTTGAATTGGACGGCTGTCAGAAACTATTGTTTTACTCTTGACTGCACTTTTCTACCTCTAGAAGCTGCTGCTCTAGGTGATTGAATACTTTGCCTCATGGTTAAGACAGTCCTGAATAGAGGTTTAACCATCTTGAAGAGTTTGTTGGCTAGTATGAGCCGCTATTAAGCAGTTGCTGAGGGGAATATTTTAATATTCTGCATAATAAGATGGATTGCTATGCCTACTAGGCATTTCATGAAAACTCATTTCACACAGATATTCAAGCTCGTAAGTTTGAGTATGTAGAAGACCATGGAAGAAGGAACAACCCAAGATTCCTAAATTTTCCTAAATCACCGCTTATTTCCGCAATGGATATGCTGAAAATTTTCGTGAAATATTGGGCATTCCGGCTGAGGCCTATCCGTCTATAGTCAGAGCCCAATATATAATGGGGCTTTCAAGACCTTCCTCTGTGGGACCTTAACCTGATTTAAATCTAACAGAATTTCTGGAAAGTTCTCTAGAAACTATAACGGAGAGGACTACCCTTCTAGTATCATTTGCTTTAGAGCCGAACAGAAATAGTATTTTTTGTTCTTATTTTAGCCATATTAATGCTGCATTTTTAGGATATAAAGTTCAAGTTTTTCCAGATTTGGCCAGAGACACAAAAAAAAGAAGAGGAGAATTTTTGGTTTTAAAACCGAAAGTTCTATACCTAGGTGGATTATTTGTATTAAAATTTCCTTGTAGATGTTTAGTGTCTCTAAATATGATTAACTATGTTTTCTTTGATTCAAAGAAATTACAGCTGTATGATGACAATTCCTGTCGACTGGAGGACAATGCAAAGGTGGCTGTGGACTGACAAACCTCTGCAACCAACAGTGGCTCTGATCAGCTTTTATTTTTCTGTCAGCCATTTGTATTTTTGACAGTCGTGTGCTGATACTACACCATCTATTAGAGACCAACTGAATTTCGGTTCCGAAATTGGCCCAAAATCCTTTTTCTGCCTAGTTTCAGTTTTGGCCGAAAGACTACTGCCTTGGTTTCAGTTTTGGCTGAAACTGACCATGTGTTTTTGGTGGAACCCAAAAATGTGTGCAACATCCTACTGTCTCCCTCCCAAACAGGAGTTGCCTCTCCCCCTGCCAATTGTAGGTGCCCCCCACCTCCCTGGGCCAATCTTACAATCCTTGGTGGTCTATGGGTATAGTCAGGGCAGGAGTGATTCCTGTCTATGCTGGTTCTGCTCTCAAAATCCATGACCTCTAGTGGGAATCTCATGAGACTGCTCCAAGAGACCATGGCAGCATTTTTGAGGTAGAGCTGGGCACTAGACCAGTGTTTCCCAAGTCCGGTCCTGGAGTACCCCTTGCCAGTCAGGTTTTCAGGATATCCACAATGAATATGCCTGAATGAGATTTACATATAATACAGGAAGTGTATGCAAATCAAGTTCATGCATATTTATTGTGGATATCCTGAAAACCTGACTGGCATGGGGTACTCCAGGACTGGACTTGGGAAACACACTAGACCACCAGGGATTGTAAAGTAAACTAAGGGGGTGGGGGGAGGTGCAACACTGCATTTTTATTGTGTGTGTGTAATGTGATTGCAAGTAATGCAGTAATGATTTTGCACAATAATTTACACCGTATAGTAAATCGAATACTCCAAATAAATGTTTTTGATACAAAGGTTTAGCAGGAATTTAAGTCTGTAGATTTCCTTAAGAATTAGCCTCTCTGTGAAGATACAACATCAGCTGTCACTCCAAGTACTGTGGCTTTCAGTTTCAGCTTTCATTAGCTGAAGTCGTGTGTGGAGGCTATTTTGATTGGAAGTAACATAGTAACATAGTAAATGACGCAGATAAAGACCTGAACGGTTCATCCAGTCTGCCCAACAAGATAAACTCATTTTACAAGGTATATGATACTTTATATGTATACCCGAGTTTGATTTGTCCTTGAAATTCTCAGGGCACAAACCGTAGAAGTCTGCCCAGCACTGTTCTTGTACTAAGTTCTGAAGCTAACGTCAAAGCCCCTTAAAATTTACACTCCAGCCCATCCCTATCTATTCAGTTATGATCAGGGTGTAGACCGTAGAATTCTGCAAAGCACTGGTTTTGCTTCCCAATTACCAGTGTTGCTACCCAATGTCTGCAAAGATTCCATCCATTCCTTCTAAACAGGGTTCCTTTGTGTTTATCCCACGCATGTTTGAATTCCATTACCATTTTCATCTCCACCTCACACGGGAGGGCATTCCATGTATCTACCACCCTTTTCCATCTGCCCCCCTTCAACCTCAATTCATGTCCTCTAGTTCTACCACCTTCCCATCTCCAGAAAAGTTTTGTTTACAGATTAATACCTTTCAAATATTTGAACGTCTGTATCATGTCACCCCTGTTTCTCCTTTCCTCCAAGGTATACATGTTCAGGTCGACAAGTTTCTCCTCGTACGGTTTGCAACGCAAATCCCATACCACTTTTGAAGCTTCTTTTTGCACAGCTTCCAGTCTTTTTACATCTTTAGCAAGATACGGCCTCCAAAACTGAACACAATACTCCAAGTGGGGCCTCACTAATGACATACAGAGGGGCATCAACACCTCCTTTCTTCTGCTAGTCATACCCCTCTCTATGAAGCCTAGAATCCTTCTGGCCACAGCCGTCGCCTTTTCACATTGTATCTTCACCTTCATATCCTCTGACACCAACACCACAAGGTCTCTCTCCTACTAATCTCTCCCCTATCAAGTATCTCTCTTTTGTGTTTCTACACCCCAAGTGCATCACTCTGACTTCTTGGCATTAAATTTTAAGTACACCAAAAAATAGCACATGTAAAAATATTAATCCTTACTTTATATAACTCTTTCAATATTGTTATTATATATATCCTAATTTCTAGTCAAAACGAAAAGCTGAACATCGCAATCACTAACTGCCAGGCCCTCGACCATTCTTCTAACTTTTGGAGATCCCTTCTCATTGTTTCTATTCCCTCCAGGGTATCCACTCTATTGGCTATCTTCATGTCATCCGCAAAAAGGCAAACCTTTCCTTCCAACCCTTTAGCAATATTTCTCTCAAATATATTAAACAGAATAGGCCTCAGCATCGACCCCTGAGGAACTCCACTGCTCACTTTCCTTTCCTCTGAGTGGATTCCATTTATCACCGCCCTCTGCCACCTGTCGGTCAACCAGTTTCCTATCCAGTTCACCACTTTTGGTCCTAAGTTCAGCCCTTTTCAGCTTATTCACGAGTCTTCTGTGGGAGACTGTATTAAAGGCTTTGCTGAAATCCAAGTAGATTACATCTGGTGCACGTTCTTCATCTAGTTCTTTGGTCACCCAGTCAAAGAAGTCAATAAGATTCATTTGGCAGGACGTACATTGAATCCCTCAAGAAAAGAAGTACAAGAACTAAGAGAAGTGGCAAGACTAAAACATCTGGGACAACCAGAAATTTGTCAAGGAGATGAAAGTCAAAACATTGGGGACTTCCAACAAAGGGAGGGAAGATGTTGGGCAGAAAGAGCACAGCTGGAAGCAGGTCACCATGTCTTGCAAGAACAACCCTCCAACTCCATCTTTTGTTGGACTAAAGAATTGATTCTCAGCCCTGGAGGTAGAAGAGCTAGAAACAGCTAAAAAAAAAAAAAAAAAGACCAGGAGGAAACAATGACCAAAAATGCCAATACTGCTGGACAAGTGGCCAGAAAGAAGCAAAAAGTAGTGGTTTGGTGGGAGATTCACTTCTGAGGGGTACCAAAGTGCCCATCTGCCAACTGGACATGTTGTCCTGGGAGGCGTGCTGTCTGCCTGGTGCCAAGACTCTTGATGTTGTGGTAAGATTACCTAGACCAGGGGGTAGGCAACTCCGGTCCTCAAGAGCTGCAGGCAGGTCAGGTTTTCAGGATATCCACAATGAATATGCATGAGATAGATTTGCATGGAGGCAGTGCTTGCAAATCTATCTCCTGCATATTCATTGTGGATATCCTGAAAACCTGACCTGACCTGCGGCTCTCAAGGACCGGAGTTGCCTACCCCTGACCTAGACTCATCAAGCCTACTGACTACTCTCCTATGCTACTCATCCATGTTGGCACAAATGATACTGCTAAATATCACACTGAATATATCATACGAGACTTCATGGCTTTGGGTCAGAGGGTGAAGCATCTAGGTGCGCAGGCGGTGTTCTCATCGATCCTCCCTGTCGAAGGTAAAGGCCAAATGAGAGAAGCTCGCATCTTGGAGATAAATGCGTGGCTGCGTGGTTGGTGCCGGCAAGAGTGCTTTGGTTTCTTAGACCATGGGATGATTTTCCAAGAGCTGCTGAGCGGTAATGGTGTCCACCTGTCAAGGAAGGGACAGAGTGTCTTTAGCAATACACTGGCTAAAGTACTAAATAGGGCTTTAAACTAAAACTGATGGGGATGGGTAAAAAAGGCCACAAAGCCACAATTAACCCCAAGGAAGGTAGGACATCAAATGCCCCTATAGAAGAGAAAAAAAGAGTAACATCTGGAGAGCTGTGTATACCAATCCCCGTATGGGAAACAAACTTCTAGATTTAGAGGCTACAATGATGGAAGCAGACTTGGATTTAGTGGCGTTCATGAAGAACTATGACTGGGATATTGCTATACCAAGCTATAATCTATTCAGGAAGAACAGAGTAGGAAAAAAGGGTGGAGGAGTGGCATTATATGCTAAGAATAATATCAAAGTGATGGAACTGCAGGACAAGTAGGGTACGGAAGAAGCGCTGTGGGTTGAAAGAGGGAAAGAAAAATGTATCTATATCGGAGTAATATACAGGTCACCGTCACAGTCGGAGGAAATGAACAGGGACTTAATTGAAGATAACCACAAGATAGCGAGGAAAGGGGAAGTACTATTGACAGGTGACTTCAATATGCCGGATGTTGACTGGGGTTTCCCTGCTGTGGGGGGGGGGGGGGGGGGGGTCGTCTATAAGCAAAGATATCTTGGATTCTCTACAGGAAGAATTGTTTCAGCAGTGGGTAATGGAACAGACATGGAATGGAGCTATTCTGGACCTGGTGCTTGCGAATGGAGAGAACGTTTCTGATGTCAGGGTGGGAGACCATTTGGCATCTAGTGATCATCGAAAGGTGTGGTTCAATATTAAAACAGGAGAGAGGGGGGCGCTGTAGAGCCACTGATGAGATCAGACGCTTGAAGAATTCCCTCCCTGTAATTTCTTCTAGAACATCGTTCCAAAATAGTTTTAAATCAGATTTCTTTTTCTAAATCTGCCTATTTTCAGTTCCTAAACGCATTATGTCTCTTTCTAAATCAATAAAGTCAGATTCTTTAAGTTTACTGCAATAGGGATCTAAGAAATCGAAAACTCCAATCAACTGGGATGAATACCTGACAATTTTATTTTTGCGTAAAATGTTATATATATCCCACAGGTATTCACCATATCTGTCTCTGAAAGGTGTCTTCCCCCTTCCCCTCAGTATTTTGTAAGGATTCTTTAATGCATAACAGCGATACTTTAAATGTGTATTTTAGATGCTCTTTCTTGTTTATTGATTTAAAGTTTACATCCTTTATGTTTCACTTGAACTGTTAGAATCTTCGGTTGTGTTTCTCTTGATCTGTTAATTTTTTGGAAAAGAGTTATTTCTAAGGTTATATGGTTAACAATGCACACATGTATTTACATACATATGTATAGTATGTATTTGTAGCCTATTATACAATGTTCACTCGCTATATACTCAGATCTGCACATGTGTATTCACGTGGAGCTCCAACCATGTGCAGTTTGTGATGCAAATATTTACTTATTTTCTCCGGCTTTATATCTATCCATTTCATAATTTCCTGTGTGTAAATTATCGTGTTATTTTGCAATTTGAATATCGTTAATAATTATAGGATTGGGCACTCAATCTCTCTTCTCCTCCTTATTGTTAATACAGGGTATCTTTGAGTGTTCTCTCATCTTTCTCTCAGTCTCACATATCTATTCTACATTTCTCTGGTTGAACTATATTCTTGGTTTTTTATGCCGTTTCTATATTCTTCTTGTCTAGTATGCATTAGGTTTTATAGTCATTTTTTTCAAATCTTTCAGTATTGTGGATTAACAATTCTTGTCATATCTTTTTATACACCATGTCTCAACACTATTCTGATTTTCCTATCAATATAGTGACCTGGAATGTAAATGGTTTAAGACACACGATCAAAAGGAAAAAGGTCCTTATTTACCTTAAGAAGTTAAAGCCTGAAATCATTTTTTTGCAAGAAACCCATTCCCCAAGTACTACACAATTTATAAAGCAGTGTAACTGGATCTTCTCCTCAGTAGATTCTCCTGTACAAGGTAGGAAAAAAGGGGTCTCAATTCTATTTCATAAAGATTGCAATCCATCTATATTAGATCAACATATAGATCCAGATGGCAGATGGATAATACTACAATACTGCTGGTTAATATTTATGCACCAAATATTGACTCCCCTGATTTCTTTTCCAATATCTTTCAAATCATTCAGTCTCAAGAGTCTGTTCCCATTATTATGGCTGGGGATTTTAATATCCCTATGGACTATCGTCTACATAGACACTCACAAACTAATTTGGCACTTTCTAAATCTTTCACCAATTTACACTCATATATTGATCAGTTGCATCTCGTTGACCCACAGAGACTGTGTAATCCATCTTCAAAAGAGTATAGTTTTGCTTCTGCTCCACATAAAAGCTTCTCCAGGTTGGAGTACTTCTTAATATCCAACTCTTTAGTGGAGACAATTAAAACCTCCTTCATTTCGCCTACTGTGGTATCCGATCATGCGCCAGTCTCTTTGGCCCTTAATTGGTCTGCTTGCTTTCCCAGAAAATCTCCACTGTGGAGGTTGCCCCTTAGTCTTTTAAGTGATGAGGAAGTTCTTTCAAAAATTAAATCATTTATTAAACAATTTTTCCAAATTAATACCACTTCTTCAATACATCCCATCAAGGCATGGGAGGCTTTTAAAGCTGCCCTGAGGGGTGAGCTTATCTCTTTAGCATCTTACAAGGCTAAAAAAGAGAAAATGCAAATTTCTGAGTTAGAATCACAAATCAAAGCTACTGAAGCCAATCATATAAAGTCAGGGAATTCACTTTTATTAACTTCCATCTATAACTTGAAATACAAACTAAACAAATTGCTCAGCCTTAAAGCAGGTCAGCAAATTTTTGACCTGCACTCTAAATATTATGCTATGATAAAAGATTGTTTGAAAAGAAAACGACTCAAAACTCAAATTCCTGCTATTAAATTGTCCAATCAAACAATCCATACGTCGAAAGATGATATCTCCAAAGATTTCTATTCTAATTTATATCAATCTGAATCTCTTAACACAATGTGAACCAATTTTTTATCTACACTGAAGGTACCAAAATGGGAAGGGAATGATTTAGAATTTCTTGAGAAACAGATCAGGGAGAAAGAGCTTCATCATGCAATTAGAGACTCCCCTCAGAAGAAAACCCCTGGACCTGACTGGATTCCAATACAATTTTATAAACTTTTTAAATCTGATCTCTTGCATGTCCTCCTCCCTCTCTTCAATTCTATAGCTCCAGAGAATGTGGCACATAGCTTGTTCTCTGAAGCAATTATCACTGTTATTCCAAAACCTAACAAAGACCCATTGCTAGTTTCTAATTATCGGCCTCTTTGTTAAATGTTGATTACAAACTTTTTGCTAAAATTTTAGCAAACAGAATCAAACAAATTATCTAAAAAATTATTCATCCTAACCAAGTTGGATTTATGCCGGGTAGGCTTATCAGTGACAATTCACGTTTGTTTCTTCATATTTCTCATATGGCAGGCTCTCTTCAGGAACCTCTTGTGGCTTTATCTCTGGATGCAGAGAAGGCCTTTGATAGGGTAGAGTGAGATTACTTGTTTACTACCCTGAACTGGTTTGGGTGTCCCTTGGATTTTCTAAATAAAATTCAAACATTATATGCCAATCCTATTGCCAAAGTAATTACAAATAATTCACTGTCAAATATTATTCTTAAACGAGGTACTAGGCAAGGCTGTCCCCTCTCTCCATATCTCTTTAATATTGCACTTGAACCACTCTTAATAGCAATAAGGGCCAATTGTGCTATAAAAGGCTTTGTTTATAAGGGTCTTGAGATTAAATGTTCAGCTTATGCTGATGATGTTTTACTGTATCTATCTGACCCTTACAACACAATTCCTGAACTCTTTAATGTTAATAATAAGTTTTTGCATTTCTCTGGTTACAAAGTTAATCAGCAGAAGACTGAACTTCTTCCACTAAACTCTTACGCTCTCCCTGATATTACAAACTCATTCGGACTAGTTTTGGCTAAACCAAAACTTAGATATCTTGGAATCGATTTGTATCCCTCATTGGCTGATACCATCCAATATAATGCTGAAGCAATTCTAAAGTTTCTTAAATTATTACTGCTTTCTTGGTACCCTCTTGCTCTTTCATGGTGGGGATGCCTTGAAACCATTAAAATGATGGTATCTCCCAAAGTTAATTATATTCTAAGTATGCTTCCTATAATGTTCCCACAATCTTTCTATTCTCAATTAGACAAGTTCTTGAATAATTTTTTGTGGAGGAATAAGACACCTAAAATAGCCATGAGAAAACTTAAAAGTACCAAGAAGACTGGTGGCGTTTTGTTTCCAGATTTTTATAACTACCACAAGTCTTTCATTTCTCAACAAGGTTGAACTGGTTCTTCTAAAAAAACTGACTATAAACCAACTTGGCTTGCACTTGAAGAAATTATGGTGCATCCATTTACTCTCTCAATGTTACTCTCTTCCACTTCTTTCCCTACTCAGAACTTGGATTCTATACTCTCTGCCACGGTTAAATCACTTCTGTAGATAGATAAATTACTAGCTATTCCTCCTTCAACATCTTTACACATATCATTATGTGTTCTAATAAACAAACTTCCATTCTTTTGGAAAGAATGGATTGATAAGGGAATTAGGACTTTTTCAGATATAATCCATGACAGTAAGGCCTTTCGGCCTTTCTCTGAGCTAACAAAAAGGTTTTCCTTATTTCCCTCTGCTTATTTCAAATGGTTGCAATTAACTCATTGTATTGCTGCTTCTTCTGTTTTTTTCCAAATTGTCATATCAACAACCTTCTCTTTTCAGTGTTACACAGTCTTTACTCATTGATGGTCACACTACATCAAAGATACACAAAATGTTAATCAAATCAATTTACAAATTCAATACAGCGCTACAAAGTAATTCGCAAACAGACATAGGACAGGATCTTGATGAACAATGGGCTTATTTCTGGTCAAAAACACTGAGGCCATTGTCTTTAGTGTCAGTTCTCCAGTCTATGTACTTTTTATACCATAGAGTCAATTGGACTCCTCGCAAACTAGCCAGAGCATGCCTTGTTTCATCTGATAAATGCTGGCATTCTTCTCAAGCAACGGGAACTCTACTCCACATGCTATATGAATGTGAGCAGGTGTTCAAGTTCTGGCAATTAATTTGGCCAGTAATTCAGAAAATCCTGTCGCTGGACTGTTTTATCATCCTCGATAGTAATCTTCAAATCGTACTCGCAGCAACTGAACCTCACATTATCTCAAGCGAAATTACGGGATATTTTACTTACTATAGCCCAAAAACATTTTACTTAATTGGATGTCTGCTCATTTGCTCAATCTTCATTTCTGGTGGAATTCTGTTATACACCATCAGGCCCCATCGCTCTGTGTACTTTTAGTTTGGCTATCTCCTCACGAACACAGTCCTCCATAAACGGGTCTTGGTCTAACATACATCCATCCTCTTTAGCCTTTGTTTTCTACAGCCCTACCCCCGGCCTTTCATCCGTGAACACAAAGCAGAAATAATTGTTAAGCAGTTCAGCTTTATCCTTATCCTCGTCCACATATTTCTCTCCCTCAGCTTTGAGCCTCACAATTCTATTATGGCACTTCCTCTTGTCATTTACATATCTGAAAAAGGTCTTATTCCTTAATTTTACTGTATTAGCTATCTTTTCTTCCATTTGCCGCTTCACTGTCCTGATAGCTTTTCCAGCTTCTCTTCGCTTATTCAGGTATTGTTTCCTGTCTTCATCTTTCTGAGTTGTCTTATAATGTGCGAAGGCTAACCTCCTTTCCCTTATCTTTTTAGCTACTAGATTTGAGTACCAGAGCAGCCTTCATTTCCTTTTATGTAATTTTCTAACATAAAGGTTAGTTGCCTTTAATATAGCTCCTTTCAGTCTTGTGCATTGCTGTTCTACATCCTTCAGCTGTTTCCATCCTACTAACTGTTCTTTGAGAAATTCCTCCATCTCGGCAAACTTAGTTTCTTTGAAATCAAGGAGAAGTTCTGGCAGCTCCATTGACTGACCTCGTCAATGCTTCCTTAGAAACTGGAGTAGTCCCGGAGGACTGGAGAAGGGCGAATGTGGTTCCTCTGCACAAGAGTGGAAGTGAGGAGGTTGGGAATTACAGACCTGCCAGTCTGACCTCTGTAGTGAGTAAGCTAATGGAAACGCTACTAAAGCAGAAGATTGTGAGAATGCAGGACCCGAGGCAGTATGGCTTCACTAGTGGCAGGTCATGTCAGATGAATCTGACGGACTTCGACTGGGTGACCAAAGAGTTGGATGTGGGAGGGGCGCTTGATGTAGTATACTTGGATTTCAGCAAAGCCTTTGACAAGGTTCCACACAGGTGACTGATAAATAAATCAGTATGGGTCCTAGAGCAAGTGATTGGGTTAGAAATTGGTTGAATGGAAGGAGACAGAGGGTAGTGGTAAATGGAGCTTGCTCTGAAGAAAAGAATGTTGTCAGTGGAGCACCATAGGATCGGTCCTTGGGCCGTCATGTTTCTCTGTTTCTATTTTTCTTTGGTTGCCTTGGGCCCTGTAACCTGCTGGCTTCTACAAAGTTAACTATCCTTTCTTTCAGCAGCAACTTACTGGTCTGCAGTTTCCCACTTCTTCCCTTTCTCCACTTTTGTGGACCACATCCACTCATCTCCAATCTTGCGGAACCTCTCCCATCTCTAAAGATCTATTAAATAAATCTTGAACAGGTCCTGCGAGGACCTCTCTGAGCTCCCTCAGTATCCTGGGATGTATCCCATCCGGCCCCATAGCTTTGTCCACCTTCAGATTCTCCAGTTGTTTACAAACTCTATCTTCCATAAACGGTGCAGTATCCACACCATTCCCAGACATTCCCTCGGCAGCCAACCGCGGTCCTTCACCAGGATTTTCCTCCGTGAACACTGAAGAGAAGTAATTGTTTAGCACATTTGCTTTATCCTCCTCACTCTCCACATAGCCATTCTCATTACCTTTCAGTCTCGCAATTCCATTCCTATCTTTTCTCCTTTCTCCAATATATCTGAAAAAAGTCTTGTCACCTCTCTTTACATCTTTAGCCATTTTTTCTTCCGCTAGCCATATTTCCCTCTTTGCTTCTTTGAATTTAATCTTTTCCATGATCCTCTCATTGCATTCTTTTGTATTTCTTGAACAAAGTCTCTTTTGCTCTTATTTTTTCAGCCCCTTGTTTGGAGAACCACATAGGCTTCCTGTTTCTCTTATGTTTATTTTCCTTGCGTAAAGATCAGTCGCCATATTTATAGCAGCCTTTAGCTTTGACCACTGATTTTCCACTTCTCCTACGCCAACAGCTCCTTCTTCAGGTATTTCCCCATTTTATCAAAATCAGTACATCTGAAATCCAGTACTATATAGAGTCAGACCCTCTGCAAGTGAAAAGAAAGGTTTTTTTTTTGTTTTGTTTTTTTAAATAAGATAGAATAGAAAGCAGGTAATCAGGAAGATATTAAGACACAGGTAACATCAGTTTACAATCAAACCAAGGTAAAACATGGTCTTTCATTATCATATATTCTGGCTTGGATACTATTTGGGTGATTTTAAAGAATTTCCAGGCTCTTTTGGGTATGATGACGATGCAGCATTTTAACCAAACTTGTGGCATGCAGAAGCTAGATTCTATGAGAAAGGAACCCGCAGTGACTGTATTCAAATACAAGTACTGGTCAGCTTATAGTGTTAGTAGGGAAAAGATATTACAATGAAATGGAGTTCATATATTAAATAATTTGAGAAATGTATTGCTCTTCACTGTAATTTTTCAGAGCATATACTGCTTGCATTCAGTGACATCAATGTGCTTTTTATTCTGGATTGTGCATCAGGCTGGTATAATGTCCAGAGCATAGACCAGTGTCTGGAACTCCTTTACCCTATTTTAGAAAGAATCTATATCATGCTCGATGTTAATCAGTTGTATAACTAAATACATAAGTACATATGTATTGCCATACTGGGACAGACCAAAGGTCCATCAAGCCCAGAATCCTGTTTCCAACAGTGGTCAATCCAGGTCACACATACTTGGGCAAGATCCCAAAAAAGTACAAAACATTTTATGCTGCTTATCCCAGAAATAAGCAGTGGATTTTATGTTTCAACATTTTTTTTATTGAAGAAACAACTTGGCATGTACAACCAGTTAACTCAATACAAGTACAGTAAAATATACAGCTTTCAGTAATACAAATGAGTTAATTGCCATCAACATTTTTAATTTTTTAAGAAAATGTTTTACCCCCCCCCCCTACCGTCTCACCCTTTACTCCTCCCCCCAACTTTCCAAATCTAACAAACTAGCAGTTAATGAGAATGATCATAAGGTTGCTTAATGATTCTAATGGTGTTCTAGACCCATATCTTGGTCTCACTACATTTTGTGACCCAAAAAGCCACTGCAGTTCTGAAAAGGAGCCCTTACTCTTGTGGCTCCCTCTCTAGAATTCAACAGAAATTTCTAACTATTACATTATTGACAACCGGGTCATATATATCCATGCTATAACACAGTACTTATCCTCAACACAGATTGTCTTCCGCATTTATATAATAATACGCACTTTTGGTGTTATTTGGTCATTCCCCTTTCTTCTTCCCCCCTCCCCCCCCCCCCACATTCCTTACTTCCCCTCCCCTCCTCCAGCCCTCGCACTTCCCCCCCCTACAATGTTCTGCATCCTCCCTACCCCCCTAGATTTGCGCTCCAAAGTTTCATATAGACCCTCCCTCCCCCCTCATGCCAATCTGTACTGGGGAAAGAGCATTCGTAATTTGTTGTTTTCCGGGACAAGATGATAACAAATTTAGCAGTAGACTTCGTCCACGTGGGCTAAGCCCTGTAAGTAGTGATTCCAGATTAACATAAATTGCTTTTTCCGCTTCAGATTACCTTTTGCCTCCCTAGCTTCCCAGGTAGCTAGCTCATGTACTTGGTTCCTCCATTGCCAATACGCAGGCGGATCTAGAGATATCCATTTTTGCAAGATGGCCTTACGAGCCACTAAACAGACTTTACGGCACCAAAAGTCTAGCTCCTTTCGCCTGTGTTTTGAATGCAGGCTGTGTGTCCAGCACATAATGGTCCCATGTCCCCCCTACTTGTGTTTGTGTCATTTTAGTCAGGAACCTCTGGATTTGCCTCCAAAAAGCACGCACTCCTGGACAATCCCAGAAGGCATGGTATAACGTGTAGGTCTCGTGTGCGCATTTCACATTCTTTGTATTATTCGCATGTCCCCATTGTTGTCCGGACATATAAGCACGCATTATCACTCTATATCCACATTCTCTTAGCCGTTCATCTATGGTAAGTGCCGGGATACATCCTGGTGTTGCCTTAACATCCTACCTTTCCAAGCATCCCCCCCCCCCCCCCCCCCCCCCGAGTCTTGTTCCCACTTGTGTTTGATATATTCTAAATTGAGGGGTGCTTTTCATCAATGCTCTGTATATGTTTGAAACTGACATTCACACAGCCTCTAGAGTTTGAAAAAACGTTTGTATATGACAGCCTAGTTTCGACTGCAGCGCAGACTGGTTGAGGCTTAAGATGTAATGCTTAGCTTGCACATATGCAAAGCGGTCTCCCCATGTGTTCCCTCTCTGTTGCTGAAATGTGCATAGATCTTGGCGATGATGCATTACCCAATTCAATAACAGACCCTAGGTGCCACTGTTCAATTATAGAATACTAGTGCAGCCCAATATCAACACGTTTAACATTTAGGTACGTGCAGTTCTACCAGCCATAATGCTGGTTTGAGTGTGAGCACTTAAATGTGACGGAAAAGCGTATGAATTACAATATTCTGGAAGTTACCTGCATATACCTTACCCATGCTCTGCTCATGTATATGTTCCTTTTCAAACTCATGCTATGCCAGATTGCTCCACACCTAATTCTCAGCTCTGTAACATCAAGGATTTTTCATTTTATTTCCTGGCACTATTACCCATGGGCTGTTGCAAGTGCAGCTCAGTAACAATACCCGAGAGCCGTTTTATGCTTTTGCACTTGTTTTATCATTGGAGGTCACAGTTACATAAGTACATAAGTATTGCTATACTGGGACAGACCAAAGGTCCATCAAGCCCAGCATCCTGTTCCCAACAGTGGCCAATCCAGGTCACAAGTACCTGGCAAGATCCCAAAAAAGTACAATATATTTTATACTCCTTATCCTAGAAATAAGCAGTGGATTTTCCCCAAGTCCATTTTAATAACAACATAAGAACATAAGAATATAAGAGTAGCCATACCGGGTTCAGGGGTTCTGCCTGTCTTAGCTGGGACTGAGATTTGTCTGGTGCTGCTGTCTTGTTTGGTATGGAGGATTTTCTTCCACAATTGAGAAGCTGATGCTGTTAGAAACTCTGCTAAACTATGTTTTGAATTCCTCTGAGCCCTCTGACACATTCCTACCACAAATTTATCAGCTTTCTTTATGTATGATGTCTATGCAGAGAAAATATTCCCCCAGATTCTATATATGGCACCTAGATTTGTGTGCCAGAATTTGGCATGCTCCTGAGATACATGCACAAATTAACTGGCTAATGAGCCAATGTCAATTGGGTACTAACAACCAATTATTGACTTTAATTGGCACCCATTACAATTTGTCTGTGATCACTGGGAGGATTCAGAATCTTCTGCAGGGATGTATCAAAATGGCAGCACGTTTCTGATCACTGCTTTGAGCTCTTACTGGTTGCTCTGCATCCTGTTTTCCTTTTATGATATGCCTCACACAAAAAAACGCAAAGGGACTGTTAAGGCCATTCCCTTGATGGCCAGAACATCTTCACCGCAGTAGCAAATCACTGAGAGGCTTGCCGCCAGAACCCCCGCATAAACCACAAGGAGCCGCCCTGCTTCTGCTTCGGGAGGAGACCCTGGAGACTTGGGGCTGGACACCCCTCTCTCTCCCCTGGTTCTCAACCCGCTACCTCCCCCAGAAAAAGTTGCATCCCTGTAGAGGCCCCCTGAAATGGAGGATGTTGAGGGAAGGCTTCCGGGTTCGAGGAGCAGAGATTGCGGCTAACGACAGAGTTTCAACCAGTGTGGGAGTTCCTGTTGAGCTTTTTGCTCAGGTTCGAAAGCCTGAGCTGGTGACCCTAGAAAGCATATGGTTTGGTCTCCAGAGATTAGATGCTATGGTGGCCAAATCTACATCTGAGGTTTCTGCTTTAGTAAGTACTGTTATCTTGATTAAATTCTTAGAAGGAGCTAAAGCAGAATTTGCCTCTGAGATTGTGGGGGTTAAGGAAGATATTAAGAAGCTGCATGATGCGTCAGCCATTATTGTAAAAGATAAATTGATATTGCACATAAAGATTGAACAGATGGAGAAATATAAACACAGGTTAAATCTTCATTTTTTGAACTTTCCCAAGTCCCTGGGTGTTGCTCCTATGGAGGTCTTTAAGAAATATCTGAGATTCTGAAATATCCCTCTGAAGCTATGCCCCCTTTAAATTTGATATATTAGACCTATATCAGAGGAGACTCCGGGGGCAGTGAATTAAGATGCAAGTAGGAAAGACTTACTGAATGTCTCAGAGTTTTTGGTTTCCCTAACTGAAGACACTGAAAGAGTGATTCTGTTGGTGTCGTCTGTATTTGAACAAGATTTAAATGCTGAGCTGTGGCTGTTTTTGTTTGAAATTCACACACTTTGTTCTATGGCAAGAAGGTTTGGGTGTACCCTGATGTCATGAAAAACTTAGGAGAGAAGAAAAGCTTTTTTAGCCACGAGAACTGAATGGTGGTACAAAGGGCATTTTCCTTGTTAACTTATCCATGTAAACGTGTGGTTAAATGTCTAGGAGAAAAATAAACTTTCTTCTTACCAGAACACCTACTAGCCTTCACAAATATGACAAAAGTGGTAACACCTAGATTATGTGGTAGGATTTAATTATTATGGAGCGCGGGGTTAATCATGTTATGTCTTTGCATATGTTTTCTTTACTGCTTTGGTACACACTCAGCTCCCCTCTAATTGTGGTCTAATGAGGATTAATGATTGTTTTTGCTTTATTATGTTTTATATCTTTTCATTTTTTCTTCTCTAGATTGCTTAATCTAGTGTTAACTTGAAAAAACTTTTGTTTGAAATATAATTTTAAAAAAAATGTGTGTGTGCGTGTATATCTAGCTGTGCACTATTCTGTAAGGCATGGTGCCTCAGTGTCAACTCAAAAGGGGGCGTTCTGAAAAGTTTTGTGTGTTTTTACAGAATACTGCCTCACTGCCTAACCCTGGGTGCCAGCACTTACAACAGGTTTCAGCAGGTGCAAGTCTGGTGTCAAACGTTAGGTGCTGGAATTGGTGCTAAGAGATTCTATAAAGGGGTGCATGCCGTTTACAGAATCACACTTAGTGCTGATTTTTTCTGGCTCTGATTTTTGATCGCCATTCATAAAATTCCCCCCATTGTGTGTTCATTAGTGAGCCCCATCTTTCTGTCACAGATTAGACCAGTGATTCCCAAATCTGCTCCTGGAGGCATCCAAGCCAGTCAGGTTTTCAGGATATCCACACTGAATATTCATGAGATAGATTTCCATGCAGTGGAGGCAGTGAATGCAAACATCTCATGAATATTCATTGTGGATATCCTGAAAACCTGACTGGCTGGGGTGCCTCCAGGAGCAGGTTTGGGAGCCACTGGATTAGGTACTTCCTGAAGATGGCTTCTCCGCAGATATCCTAAAAATGGAAGGAACTAAATCTAATCATTATTTATTTTTACAAAGGAGAAACTGAGGCATTTAATTAAAAATGGAAAAAAAACCAACCTGATGAAAATGAGATCACTTTCATATCCACTTTGTAGAGCACAAAAGAAAATATTTGATGTACTAATGCAGTGGAAGTAACACACACGAAGGACTGTGCATGTACAAAACATTTTGAAGTTAATATTGAGCTCTGACAGTTACTCCATCTCTATGAAATTGGATTGTGTCACCCATTTGTGTGACCAATTCACCCTGGGGGGTCTTTTACTAAGCGGCAGTAGGAATATAATGGGTGTCTTGGCGTTTACCGCCAGCTGATTTCTACTGCAAGCTAAAAAGAGTCCCGCAGAGCTTAGCAAAAAACGCTCCCTGTTTGTTGACAGAGAATACTACATCTTTAAATAAATAGTTACACACATCAAGGTTCTCTCACCTCTAGACTTGGGACTTCTGCTAGCAAACAAAATACTTTATTTTAAACACTGATGGGCCATAGCATTTTAGAAACTTACATATTCATAAGTGTGCTATCATTCTTTTCTCAAAAGAAGTCATTAGCATGGTGACCAAACAGATTACTGACTACATGGATAAGTTCTCATTACTACATGAATCACAATCGGGATTCCGCCCCCTCCATAGTACCGAAACTGTGCTAATCACTCTCCTGGCCAAATTCAAGCAGGAAATAGTTACAGGCAAGAACATACTTCTCCTCCAATTCGATATGTTGAGCGCTTTCGACATGGTAAACCACAACATACTACTAAGACTCAAACTATTTCGGGATTGGTGGAAATATACTTAGCTGGATCAAGGGTTTTCTAACCACCAGAACAAACCAAGTAAAATTAAACTTAAACATATCTCCTCCTTGGAAAGCAGACTGTTGTCTTTACCGTGGGGCGTTTGAGTTCTCCGCTTGCCAGCGGATTTTCTCTCACAAGTACCTCAAGGATCACCATCATCACCAACACTTTTTAACATAATGATGATCCCACTGGCCAAGTCCGTATCTAAGCAAGGCCTCAACCCGTTCATCTACGCAGACAATGTCACAATATACATTCCCTTCAGACACTATCTAACAGAAATCAACAATGAAACCAAACTCGGCTGGAACACCATGGACTCATGGGCAAATTATTTTCAACTGAAACTGAACACTGAAAAAACACACTGCCTCATCCTCTCATCTCAACACAACACGTACAAACCCACAACCTTCCCTATCTCAGATAGTCTGAAAATACTCGGCGTTACAATCGACCGCAACCTCACATTCGAGAGCCAAGTGAACTCCACAACAAAGAAAATGTTCCACTCAATGTGGAAACTTAAATGCGTAAAACCTTTCTTCCCGAGGGAAATATTTCGCAACCTTGTACAATCAATGGTACTAAGCCATACAGACTATTGCAACGGAATCTATGCGGGATGCAAAGAACAACTGACAAAGAAACTCTGGACGGCTCTAAACACAGCAGCCAGGTTGATATTTGGTAAATCGCGATTCGAAAGTGCCAAACCCCTCCGGGCAAAACTGTACTGGCTTCCAATCAAAGAACGTATCACCTTCAAAATCTGCACCCTGGTCCACAAAATTATCTATGGCCAAGTCCCAGGATACATGACAAACCTCATTGACCTACCAATCAGAAACATATCTAGTTCATCTCGAACATACCTAAACCTCCACTACCCAAACTGCAAAGGACTCAAATACAAAGCAACCTATGCATCCAGCGTCTCCTATATAAGTACACAATTATGGAACGCACAGCCAAAAGCTGTGAAAACAACCTATGACCACCTAAACTTCAGAAAATCACTGAAAACCTATGTATTCAAAAAGGCATACCTGACCGACCCAACACAGATACCTACAATCTGCAACACAGCAAAACCAAAGCTTGTAATGGACACTATATCCTTTCCTCTCCTCAACCCCCACTGTACCTAATACACATTCACCTTTATTCGACCACAATATCACCTTGTATTTGTTTCTTTACCAGACTTGGCGAATGCCGTTATTCAACCACATTATTACCTTGTATTTGTTTCTCTACCGGACTAGGCGAATGCCTTTACAGTACTATGTAAGCCACATTGAGCCTGCAAATAGGTGGGAAAATGTGGGATACAAATGTAACAAGTAATAAAATAAAAATACATATTTGAGTCTCACATATTGAGACTCCTAACTCATCTGAACTGACTTACCAAGGTAAACTGGTCATAAACTTGCATCAGGTCCTCCATTGTGTACTGTTCTAGCACCACAAAATTTTCCAGATTCAAACTGGTTTTCTGTGCACAGTCATGGCAATGTACAACATAAGTCTTTCGCGAATTGCTCTCATGCGTTACAAACAGCAGATCAAATACTTCCACCTGCAAGATAAAAGACATTTATGTATATCAAAAATATCTAAAAAAAACTAAATTTAATAGGGGCAAAACTAATAGGCATTGAATTTATATACCACTCACAATATCGTCAAGGAAATTTAATAAGCCAAAGAAGAATTTCTATTAGCTGTTAATTTTCTTTGTTACACTTTTGCCAGACTGGACATTGTAGGGTACAGAGGCACTTGCTGGTTTGGCCAATCAACAGTAAATCTTAAGCAGAATTCCGATGACACAACCTTCCTCTTCATTTTGCTACTGCTCCTTCCTCAGGCCAAGATGAACTAAAAAATCGTTAAAGCCCTTCCCTTAGCGAATCGGTAAGCAATGGGCATGCACCAAGGAAAAGGAATGCAAATGAGCTGCTCGTTGTAGCTCACTTGCATTCTCTATTTCATCGGTAAACAGTCGGCCAGTCGAGCATGCGCAGAGCAGCCAAGCGTTATGCTGGCTGCTCTGACCATACCAAATACGCCTCTGTGATGCGGCTCGATCGAGAGTGCAGTTGAGGACGTCCATCCAAAAAGACATCCTTTTTGGACATTCCCCCCCTCACATAATAAAAATGTCCTTTTTGGACGTGCTTCACTCAGCTAAGAGACCTTGAAGTCTTTGAGCCAATCAACGCGTTTAGCTGAGCTAAACGCGCTGTGATTAGCTCAGATACTTCCAGGTTTTTCAGCTGAGTGAAGGACGTCCAAAAAGGACGTTTTTATTATTGCAGGTGGGGGGAGGATGTTCTTTATGGACGTCCCTGACGAGCACATGGCTTTCTTTTTTTTTCCCTTCTGCTGCCGCCTCCCCCTGAAGTCGCCATCGCCGCTCCCCCCTCCATTGAAATCACAGCTTCCCGCAGCCCCGGCCTCCACGCCAATCTCCACGGTCCCGCCCCCTCCGCCCCCTGAGGTCCAGGTCGTCGCCTCCACTCCCCCCTTCCACCCGCCCCCCTCCATCTGCCACCGGGACAGACCCTCATAGCCCTGTGTCCCGCTCTCGCATAACTTACGCCAGACGAGGGTGGGCCAGGGAGGGAAGGAGGGAGGCCCGAAGGGAAGCGATCTGCTGTTGCCTGCTGCAGCGCCTTCACAGGTGAGAGGCGCTGTGAGGGCCCGGCCCGGTGGCGGGTGCAGGTGGGAAGCGGTGGCGACCTCAGAAGGGGCAGGGCCCCAGGGTGCGGAGGATGGCGGGAAGGCCAGGGCTGCGGGAAGCTGTGATTTGCAAGGGAGGGGGGAGAAGCGACGGTGACATCGGGGGGGGGGGGGGGGGGGGGGGGCGCAGCAGAAGGGAAAAAAAAAAAAAAGAAAGAAAGCCATCTGGCTCTGTAAAAGACAATCTGTATGCTCAGGTGGGGTGATAGCTTCTGTTGAAGGAGGTGCATTTAACCCACAAGGTCTTTTCTGACTCCTGCCTAAAGGACACTCACAGATAAGAATTGCTCTGGCTTTAATTTTGCATTTATATCTTTCCAAAAAAACCTGTTTTTAAACACTCTGCTAAAATTGTGATTTGCTTGTCCCAATCCTTAGAGCTGTGGACCTGGACATTTCTTCTAGTACATTTAAATGCAGCTCTACAGATAGGTTACAGCAAACACATTCCAAAGGTCTTAAGCTTAAGCCCACCCACCATGCCCCTCAACCCACCCACCCCAAAACTGACACTTCATAAATAACTTTCCCAAACACACTACTTATCACAAATTAACTCCACCCAAATTACAACTGTCTCTGAAAAGAAAACCCCCTCATTATCACAGGAATCCCCAGTCTTCTACTCACCAGCTAAGGATTACTGCTCTAGATAATAAGGACCTCTGTTAACATATCCATAGGCTGCTACTCTCACTATATATCACATGGAGGGGCATAATTGAACAAAAACGTCTATCTCCATGGGCGTTTATCTCTGAGAACGGGTCCGTGAAGGGGCGGACCGAACCGTATTTTCGAAAAAAATAGACGTCCATGTGTTATTCGACAATTTGTGAGCTGGGCGTTTTTGTTTTTCAGTGATAATGGAAAATGAAAGCGCCCAGCTCAAAAACGAATAAATCCAAGGCATTTGTTCGTGGGAGGGGCCAGGAGTCATAGTGCACATGCCAGGACACCAACCGGGCACCCTAGGGGGCACTTTTACAAAAAAAAAAAAAAAAAAAGGTAAAAGAGCTCCCAGGTGCATAGCACCCTTCCCTTGGGTGTTGAGCCCCCCAAATCCCCCTCAAAACCCACCGCCCACAAGTCTACACCATTACTATAGCCCTAAGGGGTGAAGGGGGCACCTACATGTGGGTACAGTGGGTTTGGGGGGCGGTGTGGAGGGCTCCCATTTACCAGCACAAGTGTAACAGGTGGGGGGGGGGGGGATGGGCCTGGGTCTACCTGCCTGACGTCCACTGCACCCACTAATAACTGCTCCAGTGACCTGCATACTGCTGCCAGGGAGGTGGGTATGACATTTGAGGGTGAACATAAAAAGTTGTGAAACGGCATATTTTTGTGGTGGGAGGGGGTTTGTGGCCACTGAGGGAGTCAGGGGAGGTCATCCCCAACTCCCTCCAGTGGTCATCTGGTCATTTAGGGCACTTTTTGGGGCCCTATTCGTGGAAAAACAGGGTCCAGGAAAAGTGCCCTAAATTCTAGCTAAAAACGCATATTTTTTTTCCAATCATCAGCGAAAGGCGTCTATCTCTGATCGGCCGATAACCACGCCCCAGTTCCGCCTTCACCACGCCTTTGACACGCCCCCATCAACTTTGTCCACATCCGCGACGGAGTGCAGTTGAAAACGTCCAAATTCGGCTTTCGATTATACCGCTTTATTCGTTTTTGTGAGATAAACGTCTATCTCCCGATTTGGGTTGCAATATAGGCGTTTTTCTTTTTCAATTATAAGCTGGATAGGATTCCATTTTACCTTCTCTTCCTTAAACTTGTTCATCAAGCTTCTCTCGCTGTTGGCAGTACTATATTGGCAGGATAATCAAAAAATCATTGTTAATCAACTATACCCATAGATCTACTCTCTTTCCTTTCCTGCCTAGCTCTGATAGAGAATAGGCTTTATAACTGCTTCTGGTCCTGTAGCATTCTAACTTTGAGGAAAGGCTCTACCAGTCCTAGTTATATTATAGTGCAATTTGAAAGTTAAATCAACTGAAAATTCTTGATCAGACTGTATCAGTTCTGGTCATACCTAGAGAACTTTTAACACAGCACTTGGCTGACTCACTGGGAGTAATAATCCCACCCACCCCAGGGTTTTCCAGTCATATATAAAGCGAAAACTCGTTGGCTTTACTCTTCGATCACACACAGGCAGTCTTCCAGACTGGTAACTCCCATCACAGTACACCTGTTCATACCCATTTCAACCCATCAGGATGACTTTTATTCTCTGTAATAATTGTGGTGTTTTAGTTTCAAGACCAATCATCTGGAGACTTTAGGCTTGTCCTATCTGTCTACAGCTCACTAGATTAAAACACGAGCTCAGTAAAGTAAAACAGGAACTAGATGCACTTAAAGCAACATCTAGGACCGCACAATATCATACCAAATTATCATCACTACCACAAAGGATAAAACCACCTAAGAATAGATGGATCACGGTAGGTTCAGGCAGACTTCGTTATGTGACAAGAAAGCATCCAACCGCACAAGTGTTGCCACTACAAAATTCTTTTACTCCATTACAGCACTGTGATGTTCTTGAAAACAGAACGGAAGCCAAAGAAAAAACAATAAAAGTGGAACAAAAAGATATGAAGGTACCCAAAGAGAAAAGAAACCCTGAAATCACTAATGTTGAAACGCATACCAGGAAATGTAGATGGAAAGCGATGACCACAAATGCTCGCAGTCTAAGCAATAAAGTTCATGACCTTCAGGCCCTGATGTTGGAGGCAGACTTGGATGTTGTTGCAATCACGGAGACGTGGCTCAAAGGTTCCCATGAATGGGATGCAAACATACCAGTCTATAATCTATTTAGGAAGGACAGAGAGGGTCGTAAAGGTGGAGGAGTAGCTCTGTATGTGAGGAATGATATCACGGCGACTGAAATGACAGGGACCTGGGGAAAGGAAGAAGCGATATGGATCACCTTAAAAAGAGAGGATAGAACCTCTGTCCACGTGGGTGTTGTCTACAGACCCCCGACGCAATTGGAGGAACTAGATAAAGATCTGATCGCAGATATTTAAAAATTGGGAAAGAAGGGAGAGGTTCTGTTGATGGGAGATTTCAATCTGCCGGATGTAGATTGGAAGGTTCCGTCTGCGAAATCTGAAAGAAGTAGAGAGATAGTGGATGCTTTTCAAAGTGCTCTGCTCAGACAAATGGTGACGGAACCCATGAGGGAGGGAGCGACGCTGGATCTGGTGCTCACAAATGGGGATAGTGTATCAAATGTCCGAGTGGGTGCCCATTGGGGCAGCAGTGACCATCAAACGGTTTGGTTCGATATGACAGCTGAAGTGGAGGGTGGCCACTCAAAACTCAAAGATTTCAAGCGTGCTGATTTTAGTAAAATGGGGGAATACCTGAGGAAGAAGCTGATGGGCTGGGAGAACGAACAAGAAGTGGAAGGACAGTGGTCCAGGCTGAAAAAAGCTATAAATAGAGCCACAAGCATTTATGTAAGGAGAGTAAAAAGCAAGAAAAAAAGGAAACAGATATGGTTCTCCAAGCAAGTGGCTGAGAAAATAAAGGCTAAAGAGTTGGCGTTCCTGAAATACACAAAAACTCAAGAAGCCAAACCGGAGAGGAATACCGGAGGAAACTGAAAGAAGCCAAGAGAGATACGTCTGGCGAAAGCGCAAGCGGAAGAAAAAAAATGGCTAGAAATGTAAGGAGGGGTGACAAAAATTTCTTCAGGTATATTAGTGAAAGGAGGAAGACAAATACTGGAATTGTGAGACTGAAAGACGCTGTGAACTGCTATGTAGACAATGATAAAGAAAAAGCAAATTTGCTAAATAGATAATTTTGTTCTGTTTTCACAGAAGAAAATCCTGGAGAAGGACCACGATGGACTGGCAAAAGTACAAATGAAAATGGAGTAGATAAAGCACCGTTCACGGAAGAGCGTGTGTATAAACAACTTGAAAAGCTAAAGGTGGACAAAGCCGTGGGACCAGACGGGATCCACCCCAGGATATTAAAGGAGCTCAGAGAGGTTCAGCAAGGTTCTCTTAAAGATTTGCTTAATAAATCATTGGAAACGGGAGAGGTTCCGTGGGATTGGAGAACGGCGGATGTGGTCCCTCTTCACAAAAGCGGTGATAGGGAAGACGCTGGAAACTACAGGCCGGTAAGCCTCATTTCAATTATTGGAAAAGTAATGGAAGCGATGCTGAAGGAAAGGATAGTGAATTTCCTGGAAGCCAGTAAGTTGCAAGATCCGAGACAACATGGTTTTACCAAAGGGAAATTGTGCCAAACGAATCTCATTGAATTCTTTGACTGGGTGACTGGAGAATTAAATCAGGGATGTGCTATAGACGTAATCTACCTAGATTTCAGCAAAGCTTTTGACACGGTTCTCCACAGGAAGCTCTTGAACAAACTGGACGGGCTGAAGATAGAACCCAAAGTGGTGAACTGGATTAGGAACTGGATGACGGACAGATGCCAGAGGGTGGTGGTAAATGGAATTTGCTCGGAGGAGGGAAAGGTAAGTAGTGGAGTGCCTCAAGGATCGGTGCTGGGACCGATTCTGTTCAATATATTTGTGAGTGACATTGCTGAAGTGTTAGAAGGTAAAGTTTGCCTTTTTGCGGATGATACTAAGATTTGTAACAGAGTGGACACCCGGGAGGGAGTGGAAAACATGAAAAAGGATCTGCGGAAGCTAGAAGAATGGCCTAAGGTTTGGCAATTAAAATTCAATGTGAAGAAATGCAAAGTGATGCATTTAGGGAGTAGAAATCCACGGGAGATATATGTGTTAGGCAGTGAGAGTCTGATAGGTACCGACAGGGAGAGGGATCTTGGGGTGATAGTATCTGAGGATCTGAAGGCGACAAAACAGTGTGACAAGGTGGTGGCCGTAAGTAGAAGGTTGCTAGGCTGTATAGAGAGGGGAGTGACCAGCAGAAGAAAAGAGGTTTTAATGCCCCTGTATAAGTCGTTGGTGAGGCCCCACCTGGAGTATTGTGTTCAGTTCTGGAGGCTGTATCTTGCTAAGGATGTAAAAAGAATTGAAGCGGTGCAAAGAAAAGCTACGAGAATGTTTATTCACTTCTACCCTACCTGAGATAATATTTAACCCTCTCTCTGACCTCATGTAAACCTTTCTTTAAAATTAGTCTCAAATACAAAACCTATTACGCATCCAACTTCTCCGTTACAGGCAGCCAACTCTGGAATGCAATACCAAGACACATCCGAACAACCAATGAACACCTACCCTTCCGAAAGCTGCTGAAAACTTACCTCTTCAAACAAGCCTATCCAAATCACCCAACATAACTCACGAACCAACGCACACCACTAACACTACCGTTACCGTAATCCCTCCCCCCACATCTCTTCCTCTTGTCCCACTCTATACAATTGTGTTATCTCTGCAATATTTTATACCATACATTGTAAGCCATCATCTCTGTGATACTTTGTACTGTACATTGTAAGCTGCACTGAACCTGCTACTGAGCGGGAAAGAGCGGGGTATAAATGCTACAAATAAATAAATGCCTCTCTAATATCTATATGTTCCATCTTTGCTTATACCCTACACTGTCAATTAAAATGTTCTATTACATTTGGTGTTCACTAAGTAGTATACAATGCAATACTTTGTATTGTTATTTGAATATTCTTACTGCTAATTGTCTATTGCTTATGTTTGATTTATTCTTACTGTATACAGTCTTGAGTGAATTCCTTCAAAATGGCGGTCAATAAATTCTAATAAATAAAAACATTAATAGTGGCATATGTTAGCAAGAAGATCTCTGTAGGATCTTTATGTACAATGTACCATACATTTTACAGACTTTGAAACTAGTATCTCCACTCCTCCTCTTTTCCTCGGCAATCTATTAGAAGCCATAAAAACACTGGTGAAGTTTCAATGTTTTGAAGATACACATCCCTCTCTACTAAATAGGTTTCTTATATGATGCCATCCCTCCAAAACACATTCGCCCGCAACATTTCTTTATATAGTAGCTGTCGTTTCATGGGTACATTAAGGCCCTACACATTAAGAGTTGCTAATTTAAGTTCTAGTATTTCCCATGTATGCCTACCTCATCATTCTATTTTTACTACTACTACTTAACATTTCTAGAGCGCTGCTAGGGTTACGCAGCGCTGTACAAATCAACAAAGAAGGACGGGTCCCTGCTCAAAGCAGCTTACAATCTAAAGGACGAAATACAATCTAATTTTTTTCCTTTTATCCTCAGACTTATTCTTTGAAGTTTCTCTTTATAAATTCCCTGCCCTCCCTTTCCAGAGTTCCCCTTCCCACCAATACAACCCCCTCCCCCCCAAAAAAAATCATAGTTCCCATATCCGTATCCACCCTGATCCGCAGAACATTAACACTAAGTCCAACATATATCCCAACAATATCTGCCTCAGAAGCATCCTCCCCTCGACACCTGTTTATGCCCTATTTACCCACAAAATCCACTCCTTGAAAACAAAAATCCTCCATACAAATTTCCAACCTACCCACTCCTCATAGCACAACTTCTAATTGGCTACCCCTCTTCCCCATCCACCTCCCATATATCCTCCAGTCAGTCCATTTTACCAGCATACAGTCCATCAGTTATCTTTGCACTTTTACAAGGTGCTCACCAAAGTTGTCTTCTTCCCTTCCCCACTATTTTGCAAAGCCTACTCTCAGATCTTAAGATGGGTTTGTGTGTGTCTCTCACTGGAAGTAGTCTCTTGTGGCACACATCTTGTAGTTATTTAACTGTCACGATGGAAAGAATCTAAGTGGACTACAGTTTGAATCCTTGTAACTCCTGATTCTCAATGGTAGTTGAAGTTTAAGATTTAATAAAATTTAAAACAAACAAAAATCTGCAAGTTAAGATATAATACATTTGATGAAACCATTATTGGAGAAAATAAATTACTTATTTGATAAAAATTTTGGACAATGTATCTTTTTTGGCTAATGATTGAGAGCTCTAGTGCTTGTAAGAGATTAAATAGACAATTGGCATTCTATATGCTGAGACCTTTTTCTCCACTTGGTTGCAATGGTTTCTTGAAATCACCCATTACTATAATAACCTCTTAATTTGTTAGCTTTCTTAATTTCTGTTCATTCTAAATATTTCGCTTTTAGAAGATAGTCAAAGACCTGGCTGCAACAGACTGTTCCTGAATGCTCTTTACTGTTGCTGGTGTTTTCTAAACTATTTTTGGGTGGTTTTACTGGGTTTACTATTTTAAATAAATTCTATTTTTCATTATTTGTATTTTAATTTTATTGTGTTTTACTACTGAATTGTATTATGGTACCACTATTTGTTGTTTGCCTTAAGCATTTTTGTCAAAAAGATTAAATATTAAAATATCTGAACAAAAGTTCAATTCCAATAACTGCATGCAAAACAAGGTGAAATTATTATTCTAGGGCAGCAATCTTTGAAATAATGAGGAAGAGGTTTTGAGAGCAATGACATAGAAAAAAATGGACAAAAAAGCAAAATCCTGAAACACACAAGCTGTGGGATAGCAACAAAAAAATGAAATTTTAAAATAAACCCGTCTCCAACCTGAATGTTGTTACCGTATTTTTCGGACTATAAGACGCACTGGACCATAAGACGCACCTAGGTTTTAGAGGAGGGAAATAGAAAAACATTTTTTTTTCCTTTTTCCCTCCTCTAAAACCTAGGTGCTCCGGTGCGTCTTGTCCGAGTTCGGGATCGCCCTCCCCTACTCACGTCAGCGATGTTCCCTGGTGGTCTAGTGACGTCGGGGCAGGAAAGAGCCCCCTCTTTCCTGCCCCGACGTCACTAGACCACCAGGGAACATCGCTGACGTGAGTAGGGGAGGGCGATCCCGAACTCGGGGGGAGGGCGATCCGGAATCGCTACCTTCGGACTATAAGACGCACCCCTCATTTTCCTCCCAAATTTTGGGGGAAAAAAGTGTGTCTTATAGTCCGAAAAATACGGTACATAGTAAGTAACGGCAGATAAAGATCTGAATGGTCCATCCAGTCTGCCCAAGTCATATTCATTATCAATTCAAGATTTAAATCAACAATAAAAGTGATATTATATACTTGAACATGGTTTTTCTTTGGTGTTTCTAGGACATAAGCACCGCCATACTGGGAAAAGACCAAGGGTCCATCAAGCCCAGCATCCTATCTCCGACAGTGGTCAATCCAGACATAGATCATAGAAGTCCGGCGGGCTCTGTCCTTATGTTCCTACTACTGGAGCTGCCGTCAAACTTCACTCTAGCCTAACCAAATTCGTCTTGTCATTTGTGGGACAAAGGCCATAGAAATCTGCCTGGCACTGTCCTCATGTTCCAAACCACTGGCACTTCCATCGACGCTCTCTCCAGCCCATCCTAAACCGGATTGCCATATGCAGGACTCAGACCATACAAGCCATCCCAGCACTGGACTTAGCTGATGCAGCCAGAGTTGCCATCTAAGCACCATTTGACATGCAAACACATAAGCAACCTTTAAGTTTTGTTTTTTATATCATTCATTTCATAATCAGAGATCCTCGGTGTTCATCCCGCGCCTTTATGAATTCCACCACAGTTCTTTTTCTACCTCCCTTGGGAGGACATTCCAGGCATCAACCATCCACTCTGTGAAAAAGAATTTTCTGAAATTACTCTTGTCTACCACTCTGCAACCTCAATTCATGTCCTCTAGTTATACCACTTTCCCTTCTCTGGAATATATTTGTTTCTATATTAATACCTTTCAAGTATTTAAATGTCTGTATCATAGCTCCCCCTTCCCTCCTCTCCTCTAAGGTATACATATTCAGGTCTTTCAGTCTCTTGTCATATGTCCTATGGCGCAAGCCCCATATCATTCTTGTCGCCTTACCCTGGACCGTTTCAAGTCTTCTTACATCTTTAGCAAGATACGGCCTCCAAACTGAACACAATACTCCAGGTGGGGCCTCACCAACGACTTGTACAGAGGCATCAACATCTCCTTTCTTCTGTTGGTTACACTTCTCTCCATACAGGCTAGCATCGTTCTGGCTATAGCCACTGCCCTGTCACACTGTTGCGTTGCCTTGAGATCCTCAGATACTATCACCCCAAGATCCCTTTTCCCATCTGTGCATATCAGCCTCTCACTGCCTAGCACATATGTCTCCCTTGGATTTCTACTCCCTAAGTGCATCACTTTGCATTTCTTAGCATTGAATTTTAATTGCTAAAAAGACCATTCCTCTAACTTTTGCAGATCCTTTTTCATGTTTTCCACTCCCTCCAGAGTGTCCACTCTATTACAAATCTTGGTACCATCCACAAAAGGCAGACCTTACCTTCTAAACATTTGGAAATGTCGCTCACAAACATACTGAAGAGAATTGGCCTCAGCACTGATCCTTGAGGCACTCCACTACTCGCCTTTCCTTCCTCCGAGTAAATTCCATTAACCACCACCCTCTGGCGGCTGTCAACCAGTTCCTAATCCAGTTCACCACTTTGGGTCCTAACTTCAGCCTGTCAAGTTTATTCAAGAGCCTCTTATGAGGAACTGTGTCAAAGGCTTTGCTAAACTCCAAGTAGATTACATCAAGTGCAAGACCTCGATCCAATTCTTTGGTCATCAGTCACACATCCTTGATCCAATTCTCTGGTCACCCAGTCAAATAATTCAATCAAATTCGTTTGGCATAATTTACCTTTGGTTAACTCATGTTGTCTTGGATCATGTAACCTATTGGATTCCAGAAAATTCACTATCCTTTCTTTCAGCATCAGTTTTATTACTTTTCCAATACCTGACGTGAGGCTTACCGGACTGTACATTCCAGTTTCTTCTCTGTCACCACTTTTGTGAAGAGGGACCACATCCGCTCTTCTCGAATCCCAAGGAACCTCCCCCATCTCCAAGGATTTATTAAACAAATCTTTAAGAGGACCCGCCAGAACCTCTCTGAGCTCCCTCAATATCCTGGGATGGATCTAATCTGGTCTCATGGCTTTGTCCACCTTCAATTTTTCAAGTTCACAAACACTTTCTTTCGTGAATGGTGCCATATCCTCCCCATTCTTTTATGTACCTTTGCCAGTCAATCGTGGTCGTTCTCCAGGATTTTCTTCTGTGAGAGCTATTTCTTTAGCACGTTTGCTTTTTCCTCATCATTCTCCACAATGTGGTTCGCAGAATTTTTCAGTCTCACAATTCCATTTTTAGTCTTTTTCCTTTCACTAATTGTAATCCGTTGGGTTGGTCGTGAGCCCTTGGGCCCTGGCCGAGGTCAGCAGAGCGCCGACCCAGGCCAAGGGGAGACCGACCCACCACCACACACCCCAGCTACACAATACCCCTAAGCTACCCTCCCCCGCAGTACCTCAGGAAGGAAGGGAAATAGGCATACAGGCGGGCCTCGCGGCCGAACCGGAACCCAGATGCACGGAGTCACTCGTGCGGGCCTCACAGCCGAATCGGAACCCAAACACACACAGGGAGGGGTGAAACAACCCAGAGGGCCCCCCGGGACCCCAAGATACCGCAGCCAGGCTCTCCCCTGGACAGAGGGGAAACGAAATCCTAAAAGCCACAAATAGATACAGCAAACCAAAGGAAAGGGTGAGATAGCCCCCAGCCAGAGGCACAAGACCCAAAAGGGAGGCAGAAAGCCTTTGCCTCAAACCCACAGAAGACAGAGGCAGAGACACAGAACGCAAAGGGTTAAGCTTGCTGAGCCAGCCGGCCCATGAGGGAGAGAGAGAGCTCCTTAAATCAACAATCAGAGAGAAAGCTGGGGAGCATGGCCTACTGAACAAACACACTGTCAGAGGCAGGGACACAATACACACAGTACACAAAGGGTTAAACTCACTGAGCCAGCAGGCCGGGACACATGGAAGAGAAATCCTCAGAGTAAACAACCGGAGAGGACACTCTCAGACAAGCAGCCTAGCTGAAATGAAGGCTGAACAAAGCCCAGCCCCCACTCACAAACAAGCAGCTGGCTTCCCACAGAGAACTGCAGGCAGTGAAGGGAAGCCCAGCTGGAGGCAACAGAACTAATTACTCACACACACTCTGCCCCCAGCTAACACAAAGGGAAAGGAAAGAAATCCCTGAACAGAAAACTCAGATCAACGTCAGAGCACAGAGCACGTTCTGACAGAGAACCGCGTGGCTTTCTAGTCAGCACAAGTGTAACGCTAAAGCAAAGTAAGTAGCAACATGCAGGCTTAAGTACACCCGCTGATGTCAGTACAAACCCTGGCAGCCAATCAGAAGAGACGTACCCCCTCTCTCCCTGCCAAACCGGCAGAATCATAACACTAATATACCTGAAAAAATTCTAGCTATTCTGGTTTTGCCAGAAGTTCTCTCTCTCTTGTCTTTAAGTTTCATCCAGTATTCTTCTCTGTGTTCCTCCCGAGTTTTTCTATATTTCATGAACGCCAACTCTTTAGCCTTTATTTTTCCAGCCACTTGGTTGGAGAACCATACCAATTTCATTTTCTCTTGCTTTTATTTACTCTCCTTACATAAAGGTTAGTAGCCATATGCATAGCTCCTTTTAGCCTGGACCACTGCCTATCTACTTCACGTATGTCCTCCCAGCCTGTCAGCTCTTTCTTTAGGTATTCCACCATTTTGCTTAAGTCAGTATGTTTGAAATCCAGGACTTTTGAGTTTTGAGTGGCTGCCCTCCACTTTAGCTGTTATATCAGACCAAACTGTTCGATGATCACTGCTGCCCAGGTGGGCACCCACTTGGACATTAGACACACTTTCCCCAGGTACATACAATCTGATTTCAAAAAGTGATAGATGCATGGAATGGCCTCAATGTAGGAAACAAATGGAATTCAAGCATGCATAGAAAACCATAGATTGATTTGGTGTCTACTGCAACAGGAATAGAATTCAGCAGACTAGACAGACCTAATGGCCCTTACGTTCCATCTGAATATCTGCTTCAAAACTGTTTCAAGGAAAATAACCAGCAGAATTGCAAGAGCATCTGGTCTAACTCTAAATGAACTGAAGTATTCATCAGAATTCCTTCCAGGAGCATTGAACTCTCATGGAGATTAAGTATCTTCATAAAACCTTCAATTAATATAATTCTTATGAGTTTAGAGGTGGAATGTCTTCCCTGCTTCCTCTCTTCCCTTTTCTTCTCCTGCCTCCTCACCCCCTCAAAATAGTGGAAAGTGGTACCAGCTAGTGGTTAGAGCAACACACAGAGAACCAGGAAAACCAGGGCTCAAATCCCACTAATGCTCCTTGTAACCCTGGACAAGTCACTTCACCCTCTACTACTTAGGTACAAACTTAAGCTTATAAGCTCTTTGGAAACGGTAAAAAACCTACTATACTTAACGGAACAAACTACCAATGAAAAGGTGTGAACCAAAATCCAAATAAAATATCAAGAACCCTCAAGGTAATGAAATATCTTTGAGTACTAATGCAATAAACCTATCTTAAGATACAGACTCATAGCTGAGAAACTGAAACAAACAAACCCTTAGCCAACCTGTATAATGTGTCAAAGCGTCACCTGTGTATAGGTCTTGTCAGTGATGGAATCTTTTGTATCAAGAATTCTGGCAGTATTAGACAGATTCACAGGGAGCACAAGTGCTATGTGAAATGATGAAACCAAGTGAGTTGTCCAACTCTGTGAGAGTTGAATGGGAGCCTCATATAGCAAGCCCCAATTTAGAAAAAAATCGACAGACAGCTAGAAATCCTTATCTTGTCAACATATAAGTGAGAAAACCTAAGAGCAACTTTACAATAAATTATTAAAAAGCAAACTGACTGGGTGAAAATGCTCTCAGAGCCATGAAAGGAAGCTATGGTAGGAAGAAACAGCTGGCAACTGAAAAGTAGCTGTATTCTAAGTTTGCAAAGCTTCTGAAGGTTAAAATAAGTGTTACAAAACCCAATAATACAAATCCATCAAAACAGTAAGAATAATTCTTCAAAAGGTAATTATCACTGCAAGTTCATTTACAGTTCACTAACCTCACAGATACTACAGTAATGAGCAGGCTCATCCTTTGTTCGTCCATGCCATACTATTTCTTTTTCTGTAGCAATGAGAGCTTCCCTCAGTGTCTGACACTGCTTCAACGTTCTCAGCAAACAATACCTATGAGAGAGAAAACCAAAATGATAAAACTGGAAAAACTATTATACTTTCCCTCTGTTGCCAGCAGACACTAGTCTAGAACAGTAAAATATTCTCCTAGATGTTTCTGCTTGTAACTGAATTGGAATGAAGAAGTCATACTTATGAACAATTGTATCACCAGAAATGGAACAAACTAAAATAGTCATCAAATATTGACTAAACAATGATGGTCATACAAGCAAAATAAACAAATTATGAAGCATGATTCCTCTGAACTGGATTTTTGGTAATGTAGGTTTAGAATTTGAAAAAAAAATTGTAATTACAAATTTAAGTGCATAAATACTCTTAAAAATAACCCACAAAGAAATGATGAAATGCACACAATAGTACTATAGAAAAAAAAAACCCTCATGCACATATAGCACAGAACTGAAGTAAAATGTAATCTTAACTTCTGGAGATTAATTTAATTACATCTGTGTTTATTCTATAGCAAAGAGAATCTCTCACTCACCTGTCCTTAAATTACTGCCAAAAGTAGAACATTCTATTTTGATTAAGTAGTTCTACAGCTATTAAACTCAAGAAATGTGTCCTTTAAATTTGTATTTATTCAAAACTTGATATACCACTTTATCTAACAGGGCAAAGCGGTTAACAAACCAATAAATCAAAAATACAATTAAGAAAAGGAACTCCAATAAATTATAGAAAAGAAACCAATCACACAAGAAACACACACAACCAAAGATAAAACTCACAATCAGGTATTAATATCCTTTATGATGGACATGACACATACATTTGTAAGCCTGTTAAAACAACCAGGCTTTAAGTAAAGATTTACTTTTCTTCAATATAAGTTCACTACGTACAGTGAGAAGTATATAATTTCATAGATGTGGGACCACAAAGAAAAATGCATCTTGTTGAGTTATCTCCATTTGAGCCCTGCGGGTCCCTGGTAGAACCAAACTATGGTCATTGATAGAATGTAGGACCTGAACTGGAGAATATGGGACAATAGAAGATGGCAAATAAGATGTACCTAGAAGAAAAGCCTTAAAAGCCAAAATCAACCAATGTTGATTTGCAACAGGCAACCATTAATGAGTCTTTAAAACATGTGAAATGATCAAGATTGAAGCCTCTTAAGCAAAGACTTTGAAATCCCAAATAATTACAATAATCTAATCCTGTCATAAACAAAGACAAAAGTGATACACGAAACATACGATCAAAAAGTGAACGAACCAACAGTAATTGAGGCAACAAGAAAAACTCTGACACCTGGAGTTCAAAAGAAAGACGAGAATCAAGAAACACTCCTAAATAACAAAAACTAGAAATTGGAACAATTACAGTATCAAACAGTAAAGAATCAGTAGGTGGTGTAAGATAACCAGAAAGCCAACAAGCCACCATCTTATCACAACTTAAAACAAGGCAATGATCCAAGAGCCATTGAGCAACAGCTCTCACACAACACTGTAAAAGTGATATCTGGATTCAATGAACTAACTTTATAAAGTTACAAGGTATCACCTGTGCAGGACGTAAATGCGTCAAAACCAGCTGATCCTTCAGACGAACTTCTTGAATGAAGGCGCCGGAGTCTACTAACTCCGGCGCTGAAGAACACTCTTGGCTGGCGGGGTTTGGGGATCCCCGCCAGCAAACAAGGTACTTCATGGGGCGGGCAGCAACGGCGGGGGAGGGTTGGTAGCGGGAGGGGGGGGTTTAAGAGTGTCGGCGCGATCGAGCGGGGGAAGGGGGGGTCGGCTTAACAGTGCCCCCCCACCTCGGGCTCTAGCCCCCCCCCCCCCCTGGCAAGGTCTGGCTACGCTTCTGCGCCAAAGTCCTCGGGCGTAAAGCCAAAAAGACTTTTCGCCTTTTCTGTTTTTCTCTAGACAAGTCCGGATATATTCTAATTTTAGATCCCAAAAATACAGGGTCCAAATGACGAAAGGAAAGTTTTATTACTGCATCTCGATCCATCTCCAAGGCAAACGAAACCACCAAAGTTGTTCTCTGGGTAATTACCTCTAACGAGGATTCAAAAAAAGATGTGAGGTTCATAACTTCTCCTCCTTGGTGTTGTAAATTTTCAGATAACTTCTTAACATTACTTTGTAAGTACTGCACCCGAATTATAGGAGGTAATGAATCCTCTGGCATTCCTAATATTTCTACCAAATATTTTTTAACCATTTGTATTGGTGTAATTAACGGTGATCTACGAAAATTAGTCAACCTCAAATTAAGCCTTCTAGATTGATTTTCTAAATATTCTAAACGTCTGAAGATAAAATTATTTTCCTTAATTGAGGTTTCCCCTAAAAGTTCCAACTTTTGAATTCTATCATCTAATTGTTTCACTTCAGAGACTTGTTGGGCAGTAACCTATGTCTGTGTAAGAGCAGCTTCACATAATGCCTTGATTTCACTATCAATGCTTGCAAAGAAGACTGCATATTAAATGTCAAGTCCCAGAGTGACTCAATTGTCACTATGGCTGGTTTTACCATTGTCCCGTAGAAAAAATAGGTAGAGAAGCATTAGCAGACTGTTCCAATGTATTCACTATCTGTGAGGGCAGTACTTTTCGCTGCAGACCATTCCTCCAGTCTGTTAATGCTCAAGTGTCTCCCCCAGCGTGGGCAGGTTCCCTCTCTGCTCGTTCAGGTCTCGACTCGGAGCCTGGGCTGCAGAACTCAATTCCCTGCTGTCTCTTCCTGGTTGGGGAGGAGCCGCATGTTGGACGGGGGGGCTCAAAGAAACCTCGTCTACACTGTTGGTCAGCGCCGACGCGCCTTCCCCGGTAGCGGGAGTCGAAGCTTGCCTGGGACCAGGAGTCACCCCGAATTGGTCCAAAGTCGTCTGCTGGAGAAGGTGAGTCCCGGTGGGGGTAGAGTGATTCTTTCGAACCTTGCCTCTCCTTTTCCCCATTCTCATGGGGGAAAAAAGAGCCTTCCTCAGCAGTGTTTGGATCCAAAATCTGAGCACGTCTGGTGCAATTAATCACAACGCAGCCATCTTGGATCCGGTATTCTGCATAATCCCTTTAATACGCTGTGTTGTTCTTTCCTTTTTTTTTTTTCAAAATACTTACTGGAGAACAGTTATATTTGTCATCCATGAGGTGCACTTTTAATACAATATATTTATTTTATTTGTTGCATTTGTATCCCACATTTTCCCACCTGATGAGCAATCCTACTACTTAGATTGAAAAATTGTAACACTATTATATAATTATAATCATACAGTTTGGTGTTTTATATGTACCTCATGTTACAATTTTTCAACCTAAGTAGTAGGATTGCTCATCATTCCATTTTGTAGATGTAATAAAGTTTTTATCGTTGCAGTGACGTCACAATGAGAGGTTCCAGGAAGTAGCTATTGTTCAGGCGCAATTTAAAGCCTTGGGAGTTGGATTGTGAAGGACTGCAGTTGGCGTCTTGAGATTATGACGTGCAGAAACCCGCCTTAACCCTAGTCCCTGAAGAAAGAAGAGTGAAACTCGCGGAGTCGGGCGGTTTCAGGGGAAGGCGCAGGATAAAATGTGGATATACTGCAATGATTACAACGCGGTCATAACATGATTCAGATGCATGACTCAGATAAGTGTTTGCTATGTTTTATATTGGTACGTATACTGAACGGTGACACATTGACTTTGCACTTTGGACTAGTTGGGCGCTAAAAATTACTACAAGGAATAGACAAAAGCGTACCGATTTGATAGCACTTGTTATTGGGATGCAGCATTTATATAAAGAAAAAGATAGAGGCAACCCAATGAATGAGGTGCTACACCACTAAGCTACAGATATATACTGTGAGTCATCTATAGTGGAAATATCTGAGGGTGCCTTTATAATAGAGGTAATCTAAAGATAATATCTGTATCTGTGGGCAAATGTTTTACTGGTTTGATTGAGAATCAAATATGTAAATCCAACAACTTTTTAGATTTCTTCCACCGACGCTCAGCCTGCCTAAGGTAAAATTATGTATAATCATACCTGATAATTTTCTTTCCATTAATCATAGCTGATCAATCCATAGACTGGTGGGTTGTGTCCATCTACCAGCAGGTGGAGATAGAGAGCAAACTTTTGCCTCCCTATATGTGGTCATGTGCTGCCGGAAACTCCTCAGTATGTCGATATCAAAGCTCCATCCGCAGGACTCAGCACTTAGAGAATTACACCCACGAAGGGACACTCTGCCCAGCTCACCACCGCCGAAACGGGGGAGGGGAATTAACCCAGCTCATCCCCACACAAGTGGGGGAGGGGAATCCGTCCAGCTCATCCCCGCGGAGCGGGGGAGGGACACCACACCCGCCGATGCGGGGGGATCTGGCTTATCCTGCAACCGCAACCGCGGGAGGAGCTGACTGACCCTAACACCGCCGAAGCGGGAGGGGTACAAAGCTGCCCTACAGCCGCACGAAGCGGGAGGGAGTGCCGGCAGAATTTATGTCTCAATCCAGCCCCGTAAAACGGAGGGGAGAGGAATGCAGCAGCTCACTGTAACACAAACTCGTCTCAACTCTTGAAGAATCCAAGTGAAAGAAGAACTTGAACACGAAGTCCTCCTGAAGTAACTGAAGGCTAAACTTGAACCTAAAATTCAACCAGAATATAAACAGTACAGATATCTGGGAGGGGCTATGGATTGATCAGCTATGATTAATGGAAAGAAAATTATCAGGTATGATTATACATAATTTTACCTTCCATATCATCAAGCTGATCAATCCATAGACTGGTGGGATGTACCGAAGCAGTACTCACCCAGGGCGGGACATAGAAATCCCTGACCTCAACACTGAAGCTCCAAACCGGGCCTCCGCCCGTGCAGCCACAGTCAAACGGTAATGCTTGGAGAATGTATGAGCCGAAGCCCCGTTGCCGCCTTGCATATCTCTTCCAAGGAGACGGATCCGGCCTCTGCCATCGAGGCCGCCTGAGCTCTCGTGGAGTGAGCCTTCAGCTGGATAGGCGGCACCTTCCCCGCGGCCACATAAGCCGCTGCAATGGCTTCCTTGACCCATCTTGCCACTGTAGGCTTAGCAGCCTGCAGACCCTTACGAGGACCTGCAAACAGGACAAACAGATGATCCGATTTCCGGAAATCATTGGTCACTTCCAAGTATCTGATGATGACTCGTCTCACATCCAGATATTCAAGAGCGGAGTACTCCTCTGGGTAGTCCTCCCTACGAAAGGAAGGGAGACAGAGCTGCTGATTCACATGGAAGCGAGAAACAATCTTGGGCAGGAAGGAAGGCACTGTGCGAATAGTCACTCCTGCCTCAGTGAACTGCAGAAAAGGCTCTCGACATGAGAGCGCCTGGAGCTCGGAAACTCTTCTGGCTGAAGTGATAGCCACCAAAAAGACTGCTTTCAACGTCAGGTCTTTCAGAGATGCCCTCGACAAGGGTTCAACAGGCGGCTTCTGCAATGCTCTTATCACCAGGTTGAGATTCCACGCAGGCACCACGGAGTGCAGAGGAGGGCGCAGGTGATTAACTCCCTTGAGAAAGCGCACCACATCTGGCTGCGAAGCCAGGGAAGCACCCTTCAGGCGGCCCCTGAAGCAAGCCAGAGCCGCTACCTGGACTTTAAGGGAACTGAGCGACAGGCCTTTCTCCAGACCTTCTTGCAGGAACGCCAACACTGAAGAAATTGGAGCAGTGAAGGGAGAAAGTGAGCCTGCTTCACACCATGCTGCAAAGATACGCCAAACCCTGGCGTAAGCAGTAGAAGTAGAGCGCTTCCTCGCTCTCAGCATAGTGGCGATGACCTTGTCTGAGAAGCCCTTCTTCCTCAGACGCTGCCGCTCAATAGCCAGGCCGTAAGACCAAAGGGAGAGGGATCCTCCATCACCACGGGACCCTGATGTAACAGGCCCTGCTCCACTGACAGCCGCAGAGGATCGTCGACTGAGAGCCTGATCAAGTCCGCATACCAGGGACGTCTGGGCCAATCCGGACCCACCAGGATTACCCTGCCGGGATGCTTTGCCACCCGGTCTAGCACCCTGCCCAACATGGGCCAGGGCGGGAACACATAGAGGAGCTCTTGTGTCGGCCACTGTTGGAGAAGAGCATCTACTCCCAGGGATCGAGGGTCCCGTCCTCTGCTGAAAAAGCGCGGCACTTGGCAATTGGCCGATGACGCCATCAGATCTAGGCTCGGCTGGCCCCAGCGCTTCGTGATGTCCAAGAACGCCTGAGCAGATAGTTGCCACTCTCCGGGCTCCAAGGTATGGCGACTGAGAAAGTCCGCCTTGACATTCATGACTCCGGCAATGTGTGCCGCTGAAAGCTGCTCCAGGTTCGCTTCCGCCCACTGGCAAAGACTCATAGCCTCCTTGGCTAGAGGGGCGCTCTTGGTACCTCCCTGGCGGTTGATATAGGCCACAGCCGTGGCATTGTCCGACAGGACCCGTACAGGCTACAACACCAGTACCGGGATGAACTCCAATAACACCAACCGAATGGCTCTGAGTTCCAGGAGGTTGATAGACCACTTGCCTCTGCAGGAGACTAGAGCCCCTGCGCTGTCCTTCCCAAGCAGTGGGCTCCCCAGCCCATCAAAGAGGCGTCTGTCGTGACGACAATCCACTCCGGGGTCACCAGAGGCAATCCTGCAGACAACTTGTCTGTCTGCGTCCACCAGCTCAGCGCCTTGCGCACTGCTGGGTCCACGGAAAGGCGCACAGCATAATCCTCCGACATCGGAGTCCAGCGCAGCAGCAGAGATAGCTGTAGTGGTCTCATATGAGCCCTGGCCCAGGGCACTACTTCCATCGTGGCCGTCATAGAGCCCAACAGCTGCACGTAGTCCCAAGCCCGAATAGGAGAGGCTACTAGGAACTAGTCCACCTGAGCCTGAAGCTTGACAATCCGATTGTCTGGCAGGAACACTCTGCCCACTTGGGTGTCGAATCGAACTCCCAGATACTCCAGGGACTGAGTCGGGCGCAGCTGGCTCTTCTTCCAGTTGATGATCCATCCCAGGGAGCTCACCAGAGCAACTACCCGGTCCATAGCTTTGCCGCACTCTGCATAAGAGGGGGCTCGGATCAACCAGACGTCCAGATAAGGATGGACTTGTACTCCTTCCTTTAGCAGGAAGGCCGCTATGACCCCCATTACTTTGGAAAAGGTCCGCGGAGCAGTAGCCAACCCGAAAGGGAGGGCTCTGAACTGGAAGTGTCGTCTCAGGACTGTAAAACGCAGAAAGCGTTGGAGAGGAGGCCAGATGGGAATATGCAGGTACGCTTCCTTGATGTCCAAGGAAGCCAAGAACTCTCCTGCCTTCACTGCCGCTATAACAGAGCGGAGAGTCTCCATGCGAAAGTGCCTCACTTTCCAGGCCCGATTGACCCCTTTGAGGTCGAGGATAGGCCGGACAGAACCTCCTTTCTTTGGAACCACAAAGTAAATGGAGTAACGTCCCTTGCCAATCTGATTTTTTGGCACCGGAACGACCGCACCCAGGCGGATCAGGTTGTCCAAGGTCTGCTGCACTGCCACAGCTTGACCGGAGACTTGCAGGGAGAGAGTACAAACCCGTCTCTTAAGGGTTGGCAGAACTCTAGCTTGGAGCCGTCTCTGATGACTTCCAGCACCCACGCGTCTGAAGTTATAGTGGTCCACTCGCCCAGAAACGAGGACAGCCGTCCTCCAATCTGCACTGGGGCGTGGACCAAGGCCCCGTCATTGGGTACGAGACCCTGGGGGAGGACCGGAGGGAGCACCTCCGGGACGGCGGTCTCTGCGAAAGGAATGCTGCTTGGGGGAGAAATTCCTCTTGAAGGAAGAGGGGGCAGAGGAACCCGACTTGCCCGGGCGGTACCGACGGGCTTCCAGCAACCGTCCTCTGGAGGTACCGGGACGAGTACTAGCCCGAGCCCTGACCTCTGGTAATTTCTTGCCCTTAGACGTGCCGAGATCGGTCACGATTTTGTCCAGCTCGACCCCAAAGAGCAGCTTGCCTTTAAAAGGCAATCTAGCCAGGCGGGATTTAGAGGCGTGGTCAGCAGACCAATGTTTCAGCCAAAGCCACCGCCGCGCAGAGACTGTCTGAGCCATGCCCTTAGCTGAGGCTCTCAAGACATCATACAGCAAGTCTGCCAAATAGGCTAAGCCCGATTCCAGGGCCGGCCAATCAGCCCTCAAGGAAAGATCCGAGGGGGAAGCCCGCTGCACCATAGTCAGGCACGCCCTGGCCACATAGGAGCCGCAAACTGAGGCCTGCAAACTTAACGCAGCTGCCTCAAAGGACGACCTTAAGGCCGCCTCCAATCTTCTGTCTTGGGCGTCCTTTAGGGCCGTGCCACCTTCCACCGGCAACGCCGTTTTCTTAGTCACCGCAGTGATTAAGGAATCCACGGTAGGCCACAGATAGGCCTCACGTTCACTCACAGCCAAAGGATAGAGGCGGGACATAGCCCTAGCCACTTTAAGGCTCGTTTCCGGGACATCCCATTGAGCCGCAATTAAGGTGTGCATGGCATCATGCACGTGGAAGGATCTAGGCGGGCGCTACGTCCCCAGCATAATGGCAGAGCCAACAGGGGCTGAGGGAGAGACGTCCTCCGGAGAGGAAATCTTTAAAGTGTCCATGGCCTGTAACAACAGGTTGGGCAAATCCTCTGGGCTAAAAAGCCGCGCTGCAGAGGGGTCATCCGCTCCATCCGAGCGGGGATCTATCTCCTCCAAGGAATCCGCAAAGGACCGTTGGGAGACCTCAGACACGCTGCCCTCATCTACATCGGAGGAGACAAAGTCCTCCAAGGCCTGGAAATCAACCCGAGGGCGTTTACCTCTGGGAACCTCAACCTCTTTATCAGAAGAGGGAGCAGGGGCAGCGTTTTGCATGAGGAAAGCCTGATGCAGCAGCAAAACAAACTCGGGGGAGAAACCCCCCAGACAGTGCACTTCCGCAGCCTGGGCAACAGCCCTAGACGCACTCTCAACCGGCGCTCGCAATAGCGGGGGAGAGACATGCTGCGCATCCAAAATGGCGTCCGGCGCGAAACTCCGTGAAGGAGCCGCGCGGGAAGAACGGCGCTTAACTTTAGCCGCTTTGTGCCGTCGCCCAAATTAAGGGCGTTCATGGCATTAATGTCTCCAACCTCAAGGGCGGCCCACGAAGAAGCCGTCCGAGCCGCGTGGCCGGCCAAGATGGCGGAGGCGAGGAGCGGGGGATGGGCGTTTATGGCGGGAAAAAACCGCCACGCCGGAGGAACGACCGGGACATTCATCGGCCACTAAACTGTCACCCATCAAGGGCGAATCAGGTTGTAAAACCCCCGCATCCCCTCTAGAAGCGCTCCAGCGATCCGGGGAGCGACCCTTTGCGCCCTCGCCCTCCGACGCCATATGCCACGAGGAGAAGAATCGGGGAACCCCCTGCCCGCTATAAAAAGGTAAAATTACCTGCTTGCCGCTCCGAGCTGTAACGAACTGGTGTCCCAGTGAGTAGCTGCAATGAACGTTTAAAGAAACGTCGAATTAAACGCCTTTAAAGACGTTTAAAATTTTTTTTTTTTTTTTTTTTTTAAACGGAGCCAGCGGGAGGGGGGAGAAAAGGAGGGACCTGGCACCACCAGGTTTGCACTTGCTCAAAAGAGCCCTCAACCCCAGGCCTCAACAAAACCTAAGGATTAGGCTTGGAGGCCTAGCCAGAGCTGCTGCTGTGTGTGACCACCACCTGCTGAGATAGAGAACATACTGAGGAGTTTCCGGCAGCACATGACCACATATAGGGAGGCAAAAGTTTGCTCTCTATCTCCACCTGCTGGTAGATGGACACAACCCACCAGTCTATGGATTGATCAGCTTGATGATATGGAAATTGATGTTTAAGTAAACGTAAGCCACTGTGATATGAAAGCTATCAGAAAGATTTAACTTTAGTGGAAGTTGAGGAGCTAATTTATCAAAAGCTGAAGAAAGTCATATTCCATACTGAAGATTGTTCAGATAAGAAGTACTGAAAGATTTGTTCAGATAGAGATAGCGTAGAAAAATCAGATGGAAAACGTGAGTCAAAAAAAGTACTGAAAGATCCTCTGGATAAGAACGCTTAACTGAACGCCAAGAAACTGAAGCAAATTATACAAACAAATAGAAAACTGAATCACACAGTGATCAGACCAGGAACCATATGACTACAAAAAGACTGAAGCCCAAACATAAAAGAACAAGATGATATTACTAAATCAAGAGTATGACCCATACTATAGAGTCCTTTTACTAAGCTGCGGTAAAAAGTGGCCTGCGCTAGTTTGGACATGTGAAATTGGTGCAAGCTGGGCCTTTTTTTTTTTTTTTTACCATGATGGGAGAAAAAGGACTTTTTTTAAAAATGGGTCAGTAAATGGCCATACGCTAATATGAAAAGTACCACGCAACTATTTACTGCCTGAGCCCTTACCACCACCTATTTACTTGGCAGAAAGGGCTCATTTGCTACTCATGCAATAATCAGGCAGCAAGTGCCAATGTGGCTGTGCTGCCATTTACCGCTGGGAAATCTACCACAGGAAACAGCGCATGCCAACTTTGAAATTATCACCGGGCGCCTGCACTACCCCAGTAGTAGTGTCAATTTGGTATGTGTTAGACTTGCCGTGACTTAGTAAAAGGGCTCCCTATGTGTAAGAAAAGAAACCCACTGGCGTAGTACCAAATCATCAAAAACAGAGCTAAGATGATGCAAGCGATAATCCCATAAATCATCCACATGGGTATTAAAATCACCAACTATAACTAAATCAGTCCAAATCAACAATAGCCTAATAATAACAATCCCAATTCTGGACAGACAATGAAGGAAGACAATAATAATAATTAAAAAAAAGGGACAGGTAATGTGGTTTCTGAGCTTCTAACCTAACAGCCAAAGCCTCTGAATAAGGCAAAGTTTGTGGCAATTTAGTAATCTGAAGTGAAGAAGAATAAGGGTCAAACCAACCACTTTTCTCGAAGAATGAGAAAAAGAGATTACATCAAAGCCAGATAGTAAAGACTGATAAACGTTTCTTTGCCTGGCTTCAGTAAGACAAAGAAGTTGACAACCTGATGAGATTAGAAAATCCTTAATAAATGCTACTTTAGATTTCACAGAACGACAATTAAGCAAAGCAATAGATAAAGAACAAAGAATGAAAACAAACATAACCCAGAGTGGAGCTATTAGTTGGCATCACCCTACCTTCACATACCCCACCTCCCCAACCTTTGGATTCCTATTACCATTCACCCCAATGCTTCTTGAGAAAAATCTCTCTTGTTGCCAACAAATCAAAAACAAATTTTCTGTCCTGTGTCTATCCCTAAGAAGTTATCACCAGGATTCTAGCACCCCACCTGGTATGTAGGTTGGCTCTCGCAACCAGGGCAAAGACTAACAAAAAAGAGGTTACTCTTCTTTTCTATACTGACTTTATTCATGCAAATTGCTTACACTAATCCTAGAACAGTACTTTATAATGGAGAAAGGTGTTTGTGTTATATGTTTTTCAACTGATAGCTAAAAACTACAGCACAACAGTTTTCTTTCAGTCATTTCCATTATAAACACAAACGTAAAAATAGAAAATTTATTTTGCTAAACCTCTACTGTACAATCCACTAAATTTGTAGATGCTAGCAAATGAATCATTGGCAATTTGCTAAGGCACCAATAATTTTAATGAAGCTACACACAAAACATTAATTTTGTGTCTGTAGCATTTAAGAAAGCATTAAATCTTTAGTCAAGTGTACCCTTCTGATACCCAGTGATAATGTCTTGTATTTAAATTTTCCAGTCTCCTTTTTCCCTTATATTTTTTCTTAACATTATATTTAATTGTAAACTAGTCCTCCTTGTGTTATTTGTTGATCTTATACTAACAAAATAATGAGGACAAGAGGATACCAAAATCTCAAACAAAACAACCTGTTGTAACAAATTGCAAAGTACTTAATTCTAGATTCCTGTGAAGTGCAAAAATGAGAGAAGGGAAAAAGCCTTTGCACCCACACCTCCACAGTGAGTCAACTTTCTTCATCGGCATAAAAAACTCTTAACTCAATACTCTTGTTGCTAAAAACTTCACAGGAATAACATCAGAGGATTCAAAAATAAGAAGTAAAAAGAAACAAACTTCCAAATCCAAACTGCTTGTAATACGAACGTGCAAAACACTGAAGACGCATTATGCTCTAACTACTGATGTCATGCACACCTTGAGGTAGCTTACGATAGCGAAACTCTGGTCATAGTTGGTGTGACTGACATTTTTTGCATGTTTGTCTTATAAGTAGTTTGGATGTGGAAGTTTAAGTTACGTTTCTTTTTACTTCTTATTTTTGGATCCTCTGATGTTATTCCTGTGAAGTTTTTAGCAACAAGAGTATTGAGTTAAGAGTTTTTTATGCCGATGAAGAAAGCTGACTCACGTTTTTTCCTTCTTACCCCATAAATACTAAATATTCAGTGGAGGTGTGGATGCAGAGGCTTTTTCCCTTCTCTCATTTTTGCACTTCACAGGAATCTAGAATTATTAAGTACTTTGTAATATATTTATTTGTTACATTGTATCCCACATTTTCCCACACATTTGCAGGCTCAATGTGGCTTACATAATACCGTTAAGATATTCGCCAATTCCAGTACAGGATTAGTACAAAATATTGTACTGGGATAGGGAAGGTAACATTCAATCAAGTTGGGTTGAGGTAAACGAGTTTGTCAATGTTCAATACGATCTTGATAGTGAAGTGTTGCAGGGTTGAGTCACTTAAGTTGGGTCATTCGGATATGCTTTTCCGAATAGGTGAGTCTTTAATAATTTTCTGAATTTTAGGTGATCATAAGTTGTTTTCATCATTTGTGGCAATGTGTTCCACAGGCGTGTGCCTACGTAAGAGAAGTTGGACGCATGGGCTGTCCTGTACTTTAGTCCCTTGCAATTTGGGCAGTGGAGATTCAGGTAAGACCGTGATGAACTGGTACTATTTCTGATTGGGAGATCGATTAGGTCGATCAAGTAACCTGGGACTTCACCATAGATAATGTTGTGGACTAAGGTGCAGATTTTGAAAGAGATGCGTTCTTTGATAGGAACCAAGTGCAATTTTTCACGAGGTGGTGTGGCGCTTTGGAATCGTGTCTTACCAAAGATCAATCTGGCTGCTGTGTTTTGTGCCGTCTGAAGTTTCCTTGTGAGTTGTTCCTTAGTTTGTTTTGTTTGAGATTTGTTGATCTTATAACATCCTGCCCCATACTTTTTTTTTTAACTACAAACTACTTAGATTTATCATGATTATTGGTATATCAAATAAAGATGAAATATGAACTGTAATATATATTGGTGAATAATGGACATACTTGATCATCTCGAAAAGCTTTGAATCTGAAACTTTAATATTTCGTGCCATGTTCCAGGAAAGATGAACCATGGGTACTATTGACTTCACACACTGCAGTTTGTTCCATTCGTACCGCTCCACTGCCAATTTATACTGGCAAGCTAGGAAAAGAAAAGAAAAGGTTTAAAAAGCCATTAAGTAAGCATACTGAAAATGTCATGCTATATATACTGTGTGACAACATTTTTCAGACACAAAAAATAATTTTTTGGAACATCTCTGATTGGGGGTCATTTTATAAAAGTTTTTTTTCTGCATGTAAAGCTTCTTTTACACATGGAAAAGGCCTTTTATAAAATTAGAAATTGAACTACTGTTCAATAAGTATACATACTGACAAGATGATGCATATCTATACACACCCCAGGAGTGTATATTGGGGCAGAATTGTGATGTTTGTGCTTATTTTATAAAATATATGACTACAAAGAATACATGTACATATTTATACCAACATTAGAGCAGGTGTAAACAAGTGCTGCAGCACCTGTAAGCTACATGGGTTTGAGTAGCAATTTTATGTTGACTTTATAAAACAGACTTAAAATAGATGCCTTTTGGATTCCTCACATAGGCAATCTGTTATTAAATCATATCCTTAACATTAATGGTACTTCTTCTTTGGCTTCTTCTGTCCTATGTGTCATCTTCACAATAGCATGATGCATACAAATACGCTACTGAAAACAGCTGGAAAAACGTTTGAAAACAGCAAAGCAAAAAACCTTTAAAGTATTCCTATTGGCTTCCTTTCTGACTTTCTAAAGGTAAATTATGACTCCCTACCATGAGAATCATGCTCAATCTTTCTGAACATGTTTACAATTTAAAATGGAAATATATATATATATATATATATATATTACAGCACCAAATAATGGATTAGTTTTCGTAAAGTACAATGGAACTATTGCATCAACATCTGGATATATGTTCACTGAAAATCAACAAACGTTTGTGTACTATATTCAGCTTCAAAACCACTGGGCAAATAGAAATTTTCTTTCAATTGTTCTCTCTCTAGAGACAGTATGGAAATTTGGATAATCTTGAGTTTCCAGTGGCAGAACATATGAAATATGGAAAGCCAAGTATCTCTGAAATGTACTTGCTACTACAGAGTCTAAGAAAAACAAACAGCACACCTGTGAGAGGACCAACATTCCATGCAATATTATTGCACCAGCCAATAGCTTGGACCCAATGGACTGTGCCAGCATTGACCCACACTAAATCACCTGGCCTCTGAATAAACCTGTACACTGGGACATTTGTTTCATACAGATCTTCCAGGTTGGGCCACCAGGATCCCATCAGGAAATTTATATTATTTCTGGAAGAGAAAGCAAAAACATTAACAAAGATACAGCAACCACTGTTTTTCCCAAACACAAATGTCTCTACTGCATAAAGTTTAATAGTCAACATCTACAGATATTGTCACAAAGGCAAGCTATAAATTAAAAGGTCCCATACTTTTATTTACTAATTATTTCTACAGAACAATGACTGAATCTTTGGTACTATCATATCTTTCTGCTTACTTTAATTGTAATCCTCCTGTATTACATCATACTAAAATAAGAACTATCATTAAAGTAAGGTAAAGATGTTTATTTTGATTTTTAACCTGCCTTTTATACAAAACATTCAAGGCAATGAACAGCAATAACACAAATGAACAAGTAATCATGACAATAAAATGTAAGGGGGTCTTTTACAAAGGTGCGGTAGCATTTTTAGTGCACGCTAAATGCTAAGATGCCCACAGGAATATATGGGCGTTTCTAGCATTCAGACCATACTTATGCTAAAAACTCTTGCGCACCTTTGTAAAATGACCCCTAAGTCAAAAAATGATAAGTCCAATAAAACCAACCAAAAGTAAAATAAACAGGGACAAAACCTAAATGGTATCAGATTAACATCTTTTGGAAAAGTTAGGTCTTAAACCATCTAAATCATGGTTTCTCACCTCAGTCCTCGTGGAACCCGTTCCTCGAGGACTGGGTTGAGAAACCCAGATCTAAATTCTAAATATTCATTATGGGGTCCTTTTACCAAGCTGCAGGAAAAAGGGCCCTGCGGTAGCTGTTTTTCCCCGCTTGCCAGGACCCTTTTTATCAAAGTGCGTAAAAAGACCCCCCCCCCCCCCAAATGGCCATGCAGTAAGATAACTCTTACCGCATGGCCATTTGACAGGGAGCACTTACCAGGCAGCGCACAGCGATGCCCGATTACCGCCATGCTAACCATTTCCGGTGTTTTAATTTTTTCCCTGGAAATGGCGCGTGCTCAACTCAGAACTACTGTTGGCAGCCACATCAGGCTGGCGGAAGTCTCGGAATAGCGTGCGGTTAAGTACACTTGGTCTTACAGCTGCTTCGAAGAAGGGCTCCTATATATTTTATGCATCATGTTTTATAGGTCTCAAATTTCTGAAACACCAGGGAGTTTGGAAAAAGAAGCCAGCAGATCAATATAACATCAGAAAGATTTTATTGAAGATATCTTCAATAAAATCTTTTTGATGTTATATTGATCTGCTGGCTTCTTTTTCCATATTGGATTTTGCAGATCGTTTGCCTTGTTGTTTTTTGACACCAAGGAGTTTTACATACTATCTGAACATTAAGCAACATACCATCTGAACATTAAGCAACCACCTTAATAGATGTTCTCCCATGATATCAGGATATTAGTCCTCCCATGTAGGTGATATCTGATATAGCCCAAGCCAGATAAAATGAAACAAAGCTGTAAGAGCACTGTGCATGTAAGGGTTCAGCATACTGAACAACTTTGTTATACCATCATTTGAAGCTGTTAAGTAATGAATCATTCATTTTACCTGTTGTTTGGATTGTTGTGAGAAGGGATGGATTTATGTGTGGCACTGAAGAATATGCACTAATATTTTTATTACCATTTAAAGTAAAACGAGGCATATTTTCAAAGCAATTAGACTTACAAAGTCACAGAGAGGGGCATTTTCGATATGACGTCTAAATCTGAATTTGGACGTTTTGCAAAAAACGTCCAAATTCAGAACAGAAAATAGGTCATTTTCAACAAAAAAAACCATCTATCTTTCCCTTTTGAAAATACTGTTTGGAAAAACATTTTGTGATTTGGACGTTTTATTTTTTGGTCCATGTTCAGACAAAAGAATGCCCAAATGCAAAACGTCCAAAATAGAGGAATGGCAGCTTAATGGTTAGTGCAGCAGGCTTTGATCCTGGCAACATGGGTTCTATTCCCACTGCAGCTCCTTGTAACCTTGGGCAAGTGCACATGGGCATTTTTGGATATGACGTCTAAGTCTGAATTTGGACATTTTTGTAAACTATCCAAAATCAAAACAGGAATGGCGATCATTTTCTACACAAAAAAAGGTCTCTTTTCCTTTTGAAAATTCTGTTTGGAAAAACGTTTTGTAATTTCGACGTTTTATTTTTTGGTCCATTTTCAAACAAAAAAAACGTACAAATGCAAAACGTACAAAATCCACAAGAAAATCCACAATAAAGTGAAACCATTCACGTGTTCTAATTGAGGTAAAAGCTTTGGTTGTAATGTAAATCTCAAAGTGCATCACAGGAGAGAAACCATCTGCATGTACAGAGTGTAGTAAAAGCTTTGGTCAGAAGGTAAACCTAACAATACACCAGAGAATATACACAGGAGTAAAATGAAGATATATACCCGTAGCAGGTATTCTCCAAGGACAGCAGGCTAAATATCACTGATGGGTCGTCGTCCGTGATGGCCCAGGAGCCCGGAACTTATAAAAAAAACAAGAACTTTCTAGAACGCGACGTCGCACGGGTGAAGACGTACTGTGCATGCGTGAGCAGGTTCCCGCCCGCAACGCGAGCATGTCTCCTTTAGTTAATAAAAAGAAGAGGAACAACTCCAAAGGGGAGGAGGGTGGGTTGTGATAATATTCAGCCTGCTGTCCTTGGAGAATACCTGCTACAGGTATGTATTTTCCTTTTCTCCAAGGACAAGCAGGATGAATATTATCACTGATGGGGTATCCCTAGCCCCCAGGCTCAATCAAAACAATGAGCAGTGGTCAATTGGGCCTCGCAACGGCGAGGACATAATAGAGATTGACCTAAAAAGAAACACAACTAAGTGAGAGTGCAGCCTGGAACAGAACAGAAATGGGCCTAGGAGGGTGGAGTTGGATTCTAAACCCCAAACAGATTCTGCAACACCGACTGCCCAAACCGACTGTCACATTGGGTATCCTGCTGAAGGCAATAGTGAGATGTGAATGTGTGGACTGATGACCACGTTGCAGCCTTGCAAATTTCTTCAATAGAAGCTGACTTCAAGTGAGCCACTGACGCAGCCATGGCTCTGACATTGTGAGCCGTGACATGGCCCTCTAAAGTCAACCCAGCCTGGGCATAAGTGAAGGAAATCTGCTAGCCAACTGGAGATGGTGGGTTTACCGATGGCGACTCCCCTCCTGTTGGGATCAAAAGAAACAAATAATTGGGCTGACTGTCTGTAGGGCTTAGTCTGCTCCACGTAAAAGACCAATGCTCTCTTACAGTCCAAGGTGTGCAACTTGTCCTCACCAGGACAGGTATGCGGACGGGGAAAAAATGCTGGCAAGACAATTGACTGGTTCAGATGGAACTCAGACACCACCTTCGGCAAGAACTTAGGGTGAGTGCGGAGGACTACTCTTATGATGAAACCTGATATAAGGTGCATGAACTACCAGGGCTTGGAGCTCACTGAAGTAACAGCCACCAAGAAAATGACCTTCCTGGTCAAGTACTTCAGATGGCAGGAATTCAATGGCTTAAAAGGCATTCTCATCAGCTGGGTGAGGACGACGTTGAGATCCCATGACACTGGTGGAGTTTTGACAGGGGGCTTTGACAAAAGCAAACCTCTCATGAAGCGAACTACTAAAGGCTGTCCAGAGATCGGCTGACCTTCTGCACGTTGATAAGCACTAATTGCACTAAGATGAACCCTTACGGAGTTAGGTGTAGAAGGTAAGTGTAAGTGTAGAAGGTATTCAAGCAGGGTCCGTGTAGGACAAGAAAAAGGATCTAGGGCCTTGCTGTCACACCAGTCGGCAAACCTCCTCTATTTGAAAGAATAACACTTTTTCGTGGAATTTTTCCTGGAAGCAAGCAAGACTCGGGAAACACCCTCTGAAAGACCTAAGGAGGCAACTTCTAAGCTCTCAACATCCAGGCCGTGAGAGCCAGAGACTGGAGGTTGGGATGTAGAAGCGACCCCTCGTTCTGGGTGATGAGGGTCAGAAAACACTCCAATCTCCAAGGTTCTTCGGAGGACAACTCCAGAAGAAGAGGGAACCAGATCTGACGGGGCCAAAAAGGTGCAATCAGAATCATGGTTCCGCAGTCTTGCTTGAGTTTCAGCAAAGTCTTCCCTACTAGAGGTATGGGAGGAAACGCATACAAAAAAACCTGTCCCCCAATGCAGGAGAAAGGCATCTGACGCTAGTCTGTCGTAGGCCTGAAGTCTGGAACAGAATTGAGGGACTTTGTGATTAATCTGAGTGGCAAAAAGATCCACCGAGGGGGTGCCCCATGCTCGGAAGATCTTGTGGACAACATCCATGTTCAGAGACCACTCGTGAGGTTGCATTATCCTGCTCAACCTGTCGGCCAGACTGTTTTTGACGCCTGTCAGATAAGTGGCCTGGAGAAACATGCCATGATGATAAGTCCAAAGCCACATCTGGACGGCTTCTAACACAGAGGGCGAGATCTGGTGACCCCTTGCTTGTTGGTGTAAAACATTGCAACCTGATTGTCTGTCTGAATTAAAATAATTTGATTGGACAGCCGATCTCTGAAAGCCTTGCGAGCGTTCCAGATTGCTCACAATTCCAGGAGGTTGATCTGAAGATCTTTTTCCTTTAAAGACCAAGCTCCTTGAGTGTGAAGTCCATCTACATGAGCTCCCCACCCCAGGAGGGAAGCATCCGTCGTCAGCACTTTCTGCAGCTGAAGAATTTGGAATTGATGTCCCAATGTCAGATTGGATCCAATGGTCCACCAATGAAGGGATCTGCAAAACTTGGTGGAGAGATGGATTACATCCTCTAGACTCCCTGTGGCCTGACACCACTGGGAAGCTAGGGTCCACTGAGCTGATCTCATATGTAGGCATGCCATGGGAGTCACATGAACTGTGGAAGCCATGTGCCCTAAAAGTCTCAACATCTGCTGAGCTGTGATCTGTTGAGACGCTCGAGCCAAGGACACTAGGGCCAGGAGATTGTCTGCCCTTGCCAGGGGGAGATAAGCTCGAGACATCTGTGTGTCCAACAGAGCTCCAATGAACTCCAATTTCTGAACTGGGATAAGATGGGACTTGGGATAATTGATTACAAACTCCAGTAGCTCTAGCAGTAGAATAGTCATCCGCATGGACTGTAGAGCTCCTGACCAGCCAATCGTCGAGATAAGGGAAGACATGCACTCCCAGTCTGCGTAGTGATGCTACGACAACTGCCAAGCACTTTGTGAAGACCCTGGGCGCAGATGCGAGACCAAAGGGCAGTACACAGTACTGAAAATGTTGAGTTCCCAACCGAAATCGAAGATACTGCCTGTGAGCTGGAAGTATCGAAATGTGAGTATAGACATCCTTTAAGTGCAGAGAGCATAGCCAATCGTTTTCCTGAATCATGGGAAGAAGGGTGCCCAAGGAAACCATCCTGAACTTTTCTCGGACAAGGAATTTGTTCAGGGTCCTTAGGTCTAGGATGGGAAGCAATCCCCGTTTTCTTTCGTACAATGAAGTACCTGGAATAGAATCCTAGTCCTTCTTCCCCTGGTGGAATGGGTTCGACTGCATTGGCCTTTAGAAGGGCGGAGAGTTCCTCTGCAAGTACCTGCTTGTGCTGGGAACTGAAGGACTGAGCTCCCGGTGGGCAATTTGGAGGCTTGGATACCAGATTTAGAGTGTATCCTAACCAGACTATTTGAAGAACCCACCTGTCGGAGTTTATAAGAGGCCACCTTTGGTGAAAAAATATCAACCTCCCCCCGACGAGCAAGCCGTCCAGCACGGACACTTGTTCCGAGGCTATGCTGCACTGGAGCCAGTCAAAAGCCCGTCCCTTGCTTTTGCTGGGGAGCCCTAGGGGCCTTAGGCGCACGGCGTTAATGGGAATGCGCAAGCTGGGGCTGAGCCTGAACCGGCTGCCGAGAAGCAGGAGTGTACCTACGCCTGTTAAAGGAATAGGGAGCACTCCTCTTCCCTCCAAAAAACCTTCTAGAAGAGGAGGCAGTAGCAGAAGACGTCTGGCAGGAGAGAGAATCCATGGCATCATGATGCTTTCTGATCTGATAGACACTGTCCTCTACTTTTTCTCCAAAAAGATTATCCCCCCGGCAAGGAACATCCGCCATTCGCTGCTGGGTCTTGTGATCCAGGTCAGAGACACGCAGCCATAAGAGTCTGCGCATCACTATACCTTGAGCAGCTACTCGGGATGCCACATCAAAAGTGTCGTAAGACCCCCTGACCGGGAATTTGCGACACTCCTTCTGCGCCTGACCACCTGGTGAAAAGGTTCAGTAAGCTCCAGAGGAAGTGTTTGGGAAGCTTGCCAGGTGCCCTTGGCCTGGATTGGCCGCTGTCGTGGACAGGATGCTGGGCTCGATGGACCCTTGGTCTTTTCCCAGTATGGCATTACTTATGTACTTATAAACTGGACAGTTGCCTCACCGAGTTCCGCAAGTGGATGCTCGTGTAGAGCTGGTAAGTCTGGATCTTGGCAGCGAGCATAGCGGCCTGATACGTTCTTCTTTTCCAAAAGAATCCAAGGTCCTAGACTCTCTGCTTGGGGGCGCCGAGGCATAGTCTCTAGTACTCTTGGCTCTTCTGAGAGCAGAGTCCACCACCATGGAATCGTGAGGAACTTGGGCCTTCACCATTACAGGCTCTCTATGGACTCTGTACTGGGACTCTGATTTTTTGGGGACAACTGGATTAGAAAGAGGGCACGACCAATTTCGCATAAGCACTTCCCTCAGTGTATTATGCAAGGGGGTCGTAGCAACCTCAGCAGGCGGAGAAGACCTCGAGCATCTCGGCCCTGGGCTCATCCACAACCTCCATAGGGAATGGAATGTCCTTAGGCATTTCCATAACAAAAGATGAGAAAGAGACTCTCAGGCGGAGACATTCTACTCTCAACTGGTGGAGTAGGATCAGAGGGCACCCCATACGACTCTTCCTCCGAAAAGTATCTGGGGTCTTCCTCATCTTCCCATGAGCGCTCATCGGTATCGGACAAGAGATCCCTAAGAGCAGCCCGAACCTGAGCCTGTCTCGACGTGGAGGATCGACCTTGTGGGGGGTGTCGAGAAGTCAACCACTGCCTGGCCTTCGGCGAAGCTTCCTCTACCAACGTCGAGGGGGAGTCAACCCGGTTGGCAGCCGACGCAAGGACGGAGACCTTCTCACAGGCCCAGATGCTGCCTCAGCAGTCGGTACGGAAGGCGCAAGCACCCCCAACACCGAGGCCGACTGGTGAAGCAACCCTTCCATTAGCTCCGGAAGAAGGGCCCTGACACGCTCGTTGAGAGCTCCCATCGGTAAAAGCTGGGTTTGCTGGTGCAGGAGTCAGTTACAGAGTCTGAAGGGGCTCGAGAGCCGGTACCAGGCTGCCAGATGACCGACGCATCGGCACCTCCTGAATGGAGGGTGAGCGGTCCTCCTGGCACCGATGCTTCTCGGCTCCCCAGAGCTCTTGGTACCATGCATGGAAGGAGAACGATGATGGTGCTTCTTAGCCTTCGCTCGATGCCCATCATCGAGACTCCTCGGTACCGAAGACGTGGAACCCTCACGCCTCCTCGGGGCCGGGTCCAATGTAGGTCGGTCCCGGGGGGCCTGCATAGCAGTAAGCCTCGAGATAGGTGGAGACCCACTCGATGCCTCACTGCTCCCAGCTCGATGTGGTCTTTCGGCAACTATTACCTGGACTCCCGATGTCGATGCTTCTTTCGACGATGCCGACCTCGGTACCGATGTTGATGCCAACGCCGAAGGACCGGACCGATCTGAAAAAAGGTTTCTCACGCAGCCACTTGGGTCCATTTTTTCATCAAGTTACACAGCTTACAAGCAGTTGGGAGATGGTCGGGCCCAAGACCCTGGAGACACCACGCATGGGGGTCGGTACTGGAGATGGTCCGGTTGCACCGAGTACAACGCTTGAAGCCGCTGGGTGTCCTCGATGACATGGAGTGAAAAACAGCGGTCGCGAAATCAAAAGGCTCGATGGTGCAAAAAAAAAAAAAAAAGGACAAAAAAATGAAAAAAAAAACCAGCCTAATCAAGCAGCCTAATGGGTGGCTGCGTCGAAAAAGAAGGAAACTTAAAAAGAGGGAGAAAAACTAAGAAATTAAGGGAGAACCACCTTTTTTTTTTTTTTAAAAGTAATATTCATTTCTTTATTCATTTCCTAACAAGATGCTAGCAGAAACATTAACACATGTTGTAGAATCCTTCCATCCTGCTTAGTCATCTTCAATATTTTCCTACTTCAGTCCAAAAATTATTCATCACCAGTGTTCAGCTTCTAGTGCTATACATATCTATATCCTCAGGGTGGGACTGTCCATGATCCATCATTTCAGGGTCATGCTTAAATTGCTTCTCTTTGGTATCATCTACAGTTACTGCTTGTTTGGCATTAGTGTCTGGCTCTCCTGTTTCTGCTGATGAAGACACAGGTTCGATCTGAGTCAATTCTGATGTTATTAGTGGCTCAGGTTTTACCTCAGAGTCAGGGGCAGATGTACAACTCTCTTCACTGTGTTCTTGGTTTACTATAGATGTTAGCTTTCCCTGCCGGTCTGAGCTAAGCTTGCCATCAATTTTCTGTGGAGGTTCTAATTCATTCTTGGAAGTATCGGTAGTCCAAAATGATTCAATTGTTTCATAGGTCCAGTGGCTTGCACCATATACTTTCCTCCCCATTGCCTTAGCTAATATTAATGTTTCAGCTGGGTAGCAAATCCCAAAGGATAAGCAATTTTCTTAAACTGAGATCCTTTTCTTGCTAAAAGCAGACCAGTTAACCCAGACATAGTAATCAAAGTTACTTTTGGGAGGAATTCTGGAGGAGAATGCTTTAGGTATACAAATACATCTTTTCCAAACTGGACTGTATTCCTTACTCCATCTTTAACAGAGATACAAACATTCTTGCACCATTCCACAAAAGGATGTACTGTATTTCGTATTGCTGACATCCCCAACTGCAGATGACTAGGCTGTTCTTCAACATATTTAGAATGTTGCACAGGTACAGAGTAAATAGACAGCTGACTTGGTCTTAACAGCAGACTTCCTTCTGGTTCCCTTTGTCGTACAGCATAAGAACCTTTTTAAAAAAAAAAATAATTTGTGAAGCAATTTTGAAAAAGAAAAAGAAAATATAGAAGCGAAAAAACGCTAACCGGGGTCTCCTGAGCCGAACAAGAGAGCGATAGGAAAATCGTGTCTCTTCAGAACGCAGATCAAGAAGAACTAAAGAGACACGCTAGCATCGCGGGAACCTGCTCGCGCATGCACAGTGCGTCTTCACCCGCGCGATGTCACGTTCTGGAAAGTTCTTGGTTTTTTTTATAAGTTCCGGGCTCCTGGGCCCTCATGGACGACGACCCATCAGTGATAATATGCAGCCTGCTTGTCCTCGGAGAAAACCATTTACACGTTCCGAGTGTGGTAAAAGCATTGGTTGGCAAGAAAGCCTCACAGGGCATCAGAGAATCCACACAGGGATGAAACCATTTACATGCACTGAGGAGGTAAAAGCTCCAGTTGCATTGGGACAGGTAATTAGGGAATGTACACTCTTGCTATGAAATATGGACCCCTAGCATTAGATATTGTCTACAGATATGGGGAAGCGTAAACCTAGTGAGTGAACAGTGAGGTTTCCTAAGGAAGTTCTAGAACAGGATGCGGGTTTTTCACAAGTATCGCTGTTAGACGTGTGGAAAGTGGTGAAGAGGACTGAAGCAATGCTTCAAAGTCCAGTACAACAGCTCTGTGAATTTACTCAGTGAGTGGTCTCGAAAGTGGATGATATGGACCAAAAACCTTTTCTCTTGATGTTTCCTTTAAAAAGGTGGAATCTCAAGTTTTGTTTTTTGCAGCAAGTAGGTGCTTCTGGTATTAAGGATAGCCTATACTTGTATAGGCAGCTTGAGATGGTGGAAAATCAGATTAGATCCCCCAATTTGAGGTTCTTAAATTTTCCTGTCTCTTCTATTATTATCTGCAGTAATCTTGCTAAGGAATTGCTTCAAAGAAGCATTGGCTTTAGTTAATGCTGATTCTATATTTATTACTAAAAACTAAAGGTTATGAGAGGAGGCCAAGAAGAGGGCACACATGTCGTCTCCTAGAGATGATGTGGCAAATTTGACTGCTTTTCTAGAGACTACTTAGGATGATATTGCTCAGCCTTCTAACTCTCCTGGCCTTTTCTCCAGAAGTGGATAAAATATATATTTAAAGAATTAAGTTAGGAAGAAAGATTTCTTGTTTTGTGGAGGGAAATTTCAGATATTTCCTGATGCTTCTACAGCCACCCAGGCTATACGTAGATCATTTCTTCAGTTTAAGTCAAGAGTTCTGGTTCTGGGGGCTACTTTTTCTTGATGTTCCCTGCCAAATGATTGATTTCTTTTTCAAATACTCAATACACCAGTTGGAAAGACTCTTGTTAGATAGTGAAACTAAGTAGTTGACTATGAGATCCTTTTATCAAGCTGAGGGAAAAAGGGCCCTACAGTAGCGGCGGGGGCAGTTCTTCCGGCATACCAGGGCTCTTTTTTTCTGCAGTGGGTAAAAAGTCCATAACAAAATGGCCATGTGGTACGAGTACTCTTACCGCGTGGCCATGCAGCGGGGAGTACTTATTGCCACCCACTGAGGTGGTGGTAAGAGCTCCAGAAGTAACCCGGTATTAAAAACTTTTCATTGTGATGGGAATGGCATGCGCTTGAAGCAGAACTACTGCCGGAGGCCACGTTGGGCCGGCGGTAGTTCCAGGCAGCCGCATGACAACCCTGTTAGGTGGTGAGATGTCAGATTGCCTTAAGTATAGGCTAGGAAGGATAATTTATTTTTGTTGTTTATCAATTTGGTAGATTGTGTCTTTCAATGTTCCTTTTTGGATGTGGACTAGTTGTTTCTTGAGTGCTTCTTGTACTTATTTGTTTGAATTCTAAATTAAAAAAAAAAAAAAGAATTTAGTTTAAACTATCATTCATCTTTAAAATTTTATACAGCCTTGCTCCAGATTGTCTTTATACATTGATTTCTCTCTATTGCTCCAAATTCTGCGTCTTGAAAATCCCATAGAAGACAAAGATCCATTGTTGGCAGAGGATCTGGGATGTAGAATAGGCCATCAGGCACTTTGACAGCAATAGGTTGTTACCATTTTTCTAGATGTGCTTTGAAAACTTATTTATATCATCAATATTTATCAGGGCTGCACATCGATCAAGAACGCTAACCGCACGATTAATCGCGATCAAATTTCCTGATCATGCAGTTGATTACATAAAGTGTCCCCCTCGCATTTTCAACTGTATAGTGCAAAATATAGACTGCTGATGTAAATTCTCAAAACAAACTGTACTTCAGTTACTAACCTGAAAATAAAACCATTTCTCTTACCTTTGTCCAGTGATTTAATTTTTCTAATCATCTTATTACCTGACTCTGGATCTGTTCCTCTGAGCTCTGAACTCTATTTTCAAGGCCTCCTTCTCTCTTAACTATTTTTCTCTCCGCCTCTCTTCTTCCCCTATATATATCTTTCACATTCAAACTTTCTGCCATTTTTCTTCTTCCTTTTATGTCTTGTTTCTATCCCTTCCCTTCCATGGGCGCCATCTCCTCTCTCCTTCAGTCTCTCCTCCCCTCCCCTCCCTTCTGTGGGCACCATCTCCTCTGGTCTCTTAATTCCCTACGTGGGCAGCATCTCTCTTCTCTTACCCTCTATGGGCACCATCTCATCCCTTCCCTTCCTCTCCAAAGGCATAGTCTCATTTCCACATACAACCCAGTGAGGAGAAAGATTTGGTCTAAAAATCCTCCCCTTCCTCTAACTGGCATATTTTCCTACATCTTCCCCTCCTCCCCGGATGCTCCTGTACTCTCCAGCCACCTCGCATTCTCTCCTACCCCCCCCCCCCCCCAAAACCGACAGCCTTTTTTTTTCTACCAGCCTGTGACTCTATCCCAGACTCTTCCTCCCTCCTGCATATTTCTCTCTTACCACTGACCCCGATGATCCTGCAGATTGTTCTCTTCTACCCCCATCCACCCACAATGGCAGCCTTTTCTCTCCTGCTACTCTGTGTTCTCTGGCATTTCATTCCCCACTCCACGCGGCCCTCTGAACTTGCATAGTACACATGGCGGGATTAAGCACATGCTGCTCTGCTCCTCTATCTAGCGTCTGACTCCAGCAGCAGGAAACAGGAAGTTTCATCAGATGAGGCGGGACGACAGAGAGGGAGGGCTCCGGTTACAAAGGAACGGAGCAGCGTGTGCTTAACACCAACGTGTGTACAAGGCGAGTTTGGAGGGCCGTGGGGGAGGGGATGAGATGCCAGAGCAGGGTGGCAGGAGAGAAAAGACTGCAGGTGTATGACAGTGGCGGGGGGAGGGGTAGAACAAGCTGCAGGAGCACCAGGGAGGGAGGGGGGCAACAGTAGGAGAGAAAAATATGCCAGAGGGAGGAATAGTCTGGAAGAGGAGGAAAGAGAGAAAGATAGGTAGCGGAACCAGGAGCAAGCAGCATAATGCAACTAATGCCCTAAAATTATTAACGTGAGTTAAAATTTTTAACATGCTAATTGTGTCAAAGCACAGCTCTAATATTTACTAAGAAAGTAATCATGAATTCTGTGCACTTCTCTACTTTGTGACAAATGTAGAGGTATATAAAATAATGAGTGGAGTGGAACAGGTGGATGTGAAGCATCTGTTCATGCTTTCCAAAAATACTAGGACTAGGGGGCATGCAATGAAACTACAGTGTAGTAAATTTAAAACAAATCGGAGAAAATGTTTCTTCACCCAACGCGTAATTAAACTCTGGAATTCGTTGCCGGAGAACGTAGTGAAGGCGGTTAGCTTGGCAGAGTTTAAAAAGGGGTTAGACGGTTTCCTAAAGGACAATTTCATAAACCGCTACTAAATGGACTTGGGAAAAATCCACAATTCTAGGTATAACATGTATAGAATGTTTGTACGTTTGGGAAGCTTGCCAGGTGCCCTTGGCCTGGATTGGCCGCTGTGGTGGATAAGATGCTGGGCTCGATGGACCCTTGGTCTTTTCCCAGTGTGGCATTACTTATGTACTTTTCTTGGGATATTGCCCAACCTCTTCTTGTATCTGCATTGAGCCTTATTCTGGTTAAGTGGAATAAAAATGCCCATTATTAGATTACATATGTAGATTATATTCAGTTATACTGTATATGGCTTATGAAGGACAGAATTGGAATGGTACATAGGTGAACCAGGCACTCCAACGGGTTTGGGTGTCGGTTGTGATGGAACAAAATTATGAACCTTATAAACCTGAACTATTAAGGCTGCACAGACCTTCAATTTTAGACTATGGTCCCAATTTTCAGATAGCAAACTCCATGGATGAAATTAATATATTAGGTATAATTTTGGATGCCTCCCTTAATTTGGATGAACAAGTTGCACTGGTGTGGAAGAAATGTCAGTATCCTCTGTGGAATATTTGTTATTTGCATCCTTATTTTGAATAGGATGAATTGGTCTCATTTGTATATGATTGGGTTATTTCACATTTGGATCACTGTAAAGCGAATGCTACAATCCTGTAGAAGGTATTCTCCGAGGACAGCAGGCTGATTGTTCTCACTGATGGGTGACGTCCACGGCAGCCCCCTCCAACCGGAAACTTCACTAGCAAAGGCCTTTGCTAGTCCTCGTGCGCCGATGCGCACCGCACATGCGCGGCCGTCTTGCCGCCCGAACCAGCTCATATTTGTCAGACAAAGACAAGGGAAGACACAACTCCAAAGGGGAGGAGGGCGGGTTTGTGAGACCAATCAGCCTGCTGTGCTCGGAGAATACCTTCTACAGGTATGTAGCATTCGCTTTCTCCGAGGACAAGCAGGCTGCTTGTTCTCACTGAAGGGGTATCCCTAGCCCCCAGGCTCACTCAAAACAACAAACATGGTCAATTGGGCCTCGCAACGGCGAGGACATAACTGAGATTGACCTAACAACTTATCCAACTAACTGAGAGTGTAGCCTGGAACAGAATAAACATGGGCCTAGGGGGGTGGAGTTGGATTCTAAACCCCGAACAGATTCTGAAGCACTGACTGCCCGAACCGACTGTCGCGTTGGGTATCCTGCTGCAGGCAGTAATGAGATGTGAATGTGTGGACAGATGACCATGTCACAGCTTTGCAGATCTCTTCAATAGTGGCTGACTTCAAGTGGGCCACTGACGCTGCCATGGCTCTAACATTGTGAGCCGTGACATGACCCTCAAGAGCCAGCCCAGCCTGGGCGTAAGTGAAGAAAATGCAATCTGCTAGCCAATTGGATATGGTGCGTTTCCCCACAGCCACTCTCCTCCTCTTGGGATCAAAAGAAACAAACATTTGGGCGGACTGTCTGTTGGGCTGTGTCCGCTCCAGATAGAAGGCCAATGCTCTTTTGCAGTCCAATGTGTGCAGCTGACGTTCAGCAGGGCAGGAATGAGGACGGGGAAAGAATGTTGGCAAGACAATTGACTGGTTCAGATGGAACTCCGACACCACCTTTGGCAAAAACTTAGGGTGAGTGCGGAGGACTACTCTATTATGATGAAATTTGGTATAAGGAGCATGAGCTACTAGGGCTTGAAGCTCACTGACTCTACGAGCTGAAGTTACTGCCACCAAGAAAATGACCTTCCAGGTCAAGTACTTCAGATGGCATGAATTCAGTGGCTCAAAAGCAGGTTTCATTAGCTGGGTGGGAACAACATTGAGATCCCATGACACTGTAGGAGGTTTGACGGGGGGCTTTGACAAAAGCAAACCTCTCATGAAGCGAACAACTAAAGGCTGTCCTGAGATCAGCTTACCTTCCACACGGTAATGGTATGCACTGATTGCGCTAAGGCGAACCCTTACAGAGTTGGTCTTGAGACCAGACTCAGACAAGTGCAGAAGGTATTCAAGCAGGGTCTGTGTAGGACAGGAGCGAGGATCTAAGGACTTGCTGTCACACCAGACGGCAAACCTCCTCCATAAGAAGTAGTAACTCCTCTTAGTGGAATCTTTTCTGGAAGCAAGCAAGACACGGGACACACCCTCCGACAGACCCAAAGAGGCAAAGTCTATGCTCTCAACATCCAGGCCGTGAGAGCCAGAGACTGGAGGTTGGGATGCAGAAGCGCCCCTTCGTTCTGTGTGATGAGGGTCGGAAAACACTCCAATCTCCACGGTTCTTCGGAGGACAACTCCAGAAAGAGAGGGAACCAGATCTGACGCGGCCAAAAAGGAGCAATCAGAATCATGGTGCCTCGGTCTTGCTTGAGTTTCAACAAAGTCTTCCCCACCAGAGGTATGGGAGGATAAGCATACAGCAGGCCGTCCCCCCAATCCAGGAGGAAGGTATCCGATGCCAGTCTGCCGGGGGCCTGAAGTGCAGAATAGAACTGAGGGACCTTGTGGTTAGCTCGAGATGCAAAGAGATCTACCAAGGGGGTGCCCCACACCTGGAAGACCTGGCGCACTACTCTGGAGTTGAGCGACCACTCGTGAAGTTGCATAATCCTGCTCAACCTGTCGGCCAGACTGTTGTTTACGCCTGCTAGATATGTGGCTTGGAGCAACATGCCGTAACGGCGAGCCCACAGCCACATGCTGACGGCCTCCTGACACAGGGGGCGAGATCTGGTGCCCCCCTGCTTGTTGATGTAATACATGGCAACCTGGTTGTCTGTCTGAATTTGGATAATTTGGTGGGACAGCCGATCTCTGAAAGCCTTCAGAGCGTTCCAGACCGCTCGTAACTCCAGGAGATTGATCTGCAGATCGCGTTCCTGGAGAGACCAGCTTCCCTGGGTGTGAAGCCCATCGACATGAGCTCCCCACCCCAAGAGAGATGCATCCGTAGTCAGCACTTTTTGTGGCTGAGGAATTTGGAAAGGGCGTCCCAGAGTCAAATTGGACCAAATCGTCCACCAATACAGGGATTTGAGAAAACTCATGGACAGGTGGATCACGTTTTCTAGATCCCCAGGAGCTTGAAACCACTGGGAAGCTAGGGTCCATTGAGCAGATCGCATGTGAAGACGAGCCATGGGAGTCACATGAACTGTGGAGGCCATGTGGCCAAGCAATCTCAACATCTGTCGAGCTGTGATGTGCTGGGACGCTTGTACCCGGGAGACGAGGGACAACAGATTGTTGGCCCTTGTCTCCGGAAGATAGGCACGAGCCGTCCGAGAATCCAGCAGAGCTCCTATGAATTCGAGTCTCCATACTGGGAGAAGATGGGACTTTGGATAATTTATCACAAACCCCAGTAGCTCCAGGAGGCGAATAGTCGTCTGCATGGACTGTAGAGCTCCTGCTTCGGATGTGTTCTTCACCAGCCAATCGTCGATATAAAAGAACATGTGCACTCCAAGCCTGCGAAGCGCTGCTGCTGCTACTACAGCCAGGCACTTCGTGAACACCCTGGGCGCAGAGGCGAGCCCAAAGGGTAGCACACAGTACTGGAAGTGACGTGTGCCCAGCTGAAATCGCAGATACTGCCTGTGAGCTGGCAATAACGGGATGTGCATGTAGGCGTCCTTCAAGTCCAGAGAGCATAGCCAATCGTTTTCCTGAATCATGGGAAGAAGGGTGCCCAGGGAAAGCATCCTGAACTTTTCCTTGACCAAATATTTGTTCAGGACCCTTAGGTCTAGGATGGGACACATCCCCCCTGTTTTCTTTTCCACAAGGAAGTACCTGGAATAGAATCCCAGCCCTTCTTGCCCGGATGGCACGGGCTCGACCACATTGGCGCTGAGAAGGGCAGAGAGTTCCTCTGCAAGTGCCTGCTTGTGCTGGAAGCTGTAGGACTGAGCTCCCGGTGGGCAATTTGGAGGCTCGAGGCCAAATTGAGGGTGTACCCTTGTCGGACTATTTGAAGAACCCAACGGTCGGAGGTTACAAGAAGCCACCTTTGGTGAAAAAAACTTGCAACCTCCCCCCGACCGGCAGATCGCCCGGCACGGACATGTTGCTGTCGGCTATGCTCTGCTGGAGCCAGTCAAAAGCTCGCCCCCTGCTTCTGCTGGGGAGCCGAGGGGCCTTGCTGAGGCGCACGCTGCTGACGAGAGCGAGCGCGCTGGGGCTTAGCCTGGGCCGCAGGCTGGCGAGAGGGAGGACTGTACCTACGCTTACCAGAAGAGTAGGGAACAGTCCTCCTTCCCCCATAAAAACGTCTACCTGAGGAGGTAGATGCTGAAGGCTGCCGGCGGGAGAATTTGTCGAAAGCGTTATCCCCCTGATGGAGCTGTTCTACCACCGACTTTTTCTCCAAAAATATTGTCCGCTCGGCAAGGGGAGTCCGCAATCCGCTGCTGGATCCTATTCTCCAGGTCGGAGGCACGCAGCCATGAGAGTCTGCGCATCACCACACTTTGAGCAGCGGCCCTGGACGCAACATCAAAGGTATCATATACCCCTCTGGCCAGGAATTTTCTGCACGCCTTCAGCTGCCTGACCACCTCCTGAAACGACTTGGCTTGCTCAGGAGGGAGCTTGTCCACCAAGCCCGCCAACTGCCGCACATTGTTCCGCATATGGATGCTCATGTAGAGCTGGTAGGACTGAATCTTGGCCACGAGCATAGAGGAATGATAGGCCTTCCTCCCAAAGGAGTCTAAGGTTCTGGAGTCTTTGCCCGGGGGCGCCGAAGCATGCTCTCTAGAACTCTTAGCCTTCTTTAGGGCCAGATCCACCACACCAGAGTCGTGAGGCAACTGAGTGCGCATCAGCTCTGGGTCCCCATGGATCCGATACTGGGATTCGATCTTCTTGGGAATGTGGGAATTAGTTAGTGGCTTGGTCCAGTTCGCCAGCAATGACTTTTTTAGGACATGATGCATGGGTACTGTGGACGCTTCCTTAGGTGGAGAAGGATAGTCCAAGAGCTCAAACATTTCAGCCCTGGGCTCATCCTCCACAACCACCGGGAAGGGGATGGCCGTAGACATCTCCCGGACAAAGGCCGCGAAAGACAGACTCTCGGGAGGAGAAAGCTGCCTTTCAGGGGAGGAAGTGGGATCAGAAGGAAGGCCATCCTCGTCAGAGAAATATCTGATGTCCTCCTCCACCTCCCACGAGGCCTCACCATCGGTATCAGACACAAGTTCACGAACCTGCGTCTGAAGCCGTGCCCGACTCGACTCCGTGGAAACACGGCCACGGTAGGAGCGTCGAGAGGTGGACTACCTCGCCAGCATCAGCGAAGCTCCCTCCGCCGACGTCGTCGGGGAGTCTGCCTGGGAGGCGGCCGTAGCCACCTCACCTCGGGCAAGGGGCCAGCCGGCGCCTCACTCGACGGTACCGGTGGCGCAAGCACCCCCGGTACCGGAGGGGAAGGGCGCAACAGCTCTCCCAGAATCTCTGGAAGAACGGCCCGGAGACTCTCTTGCAGAGCGGCTGTGGAGAAAGACTGAGAAGCCGATGCAGGCGTCGATGTCAGAGTCTGTTCCGGGTGTGGAGGCTGTTCCGGGCTGTCCAAGGGGGAGCGCATCGACACCTCCTGAACAGAGGGTGAGCGGTCCTCCCGGTGCCGATGCCTACTGGGTGCCGACTGCCTCGGCGACCCAGAGCTCTCAGTACCGAGACGGGAAGGAGACCGGTGACGATGCTTCTTAGACTTCTTCAAGCGAAGCATGTCACCGGAGCTTCCCGGTACCGACGAGGACGTAGAATCCAGCCGTCGCTTCCTCGGGGCCGAGGCCAAAGAAGGTCGATCTCGGGGGGGGGGGGGGGGGGGGGGGGGCTATACCGCAGGAGCCCTCAGGGCAGGGGGAGACCCACCCGAAAGCTCACCGCCACCAGCAGGGGAATGGACAGCCCTCCCCTGCACTCCAGGCGAAGCACCACCGTCTGACGACATCAGCAACAGCGGAGGTCCCGGTACCACCGACGTCGACACAGCCTTTCGATACCTCGGTACCGACGATGCCGAAGGTAGGGGCCTCGATGCAGTCGATGCCGAGGTCGAAGACTTCGATGCTGTCGACGTCGATGCACTCGATGCCCGTGCTGTTGTCGTCGAAGAGCCCGAGAACAACGCGTTCCACTGGGCCAATCTCGCTACCTGAGTCCTCTTTTTTAAAAGAGCACAAAGACTGCAGGCCTGCGGGCGGTGCCCAGCCCCCAGACACTGAAGACACGAAGCGTGCCTATCAGTGAGCAAGATTACCCGGGCGCACTGGGTGCACTTCTTGAAGCCGCTGGAAGACTTCGATGACATGGGCGGAAAAATCACGCCGGCGAAATCAAAATTCGCGATGATGACGAAGGGCACCAAAAAGAAGGGAGAAAAACCCGAATCGAGGCCAAATAGGCCGGTCCCGAAAGCGAAAGGAAACTTACTCGGGAAAAAGCTGGAAACACGGGAAAAGGGTAAAGACCGATCGGTCTTTTTTTTTTTTAGCGAAAATTGCGAAGACGCGCGAGGGTCAACTTGAGGGGCACGAAACGGGGGTAAAATACGACCGTCCCGAGCGCGGACAAAAGAAGACTGATGAACACGAGCCGGTTCGGGCGGGAAGATGGCCGGGCATGCGCGGTGCGCATCGGCGCGCGAGGAATAGCAAAGGCCTTTGCTAGTGAAGTTTCTGGTTGGAGGGGGCTGCCGTGGACATCACCCATCAGTGAGAACAAGCAGCCTGCTTGTCCTCGAAGAATGCTTTTTATGTAGGGTTACCTTGAAACCATTTCAGGAAATTGCAATTACTCCAAACTATGACTGCCACAATAATCACTTATGTTCAGTAATGTGAGCATATTACATCAGTACTGCATAACATAGCAGTGTTTCTTGAATTCCGCATATTTCAGAGAAGTTCAATGCAAATCACACTAAGAGAACTAAAACAGTTTCTCAGGAATTACAATAGTGTTTCATATGAACAGAAGCATAAAGTAAATATAAATACAAACAAGTCCAACTTAAGAAAAATAAGACTTATTGAATAAAAATGTTTTTAGTTGTTTCCTAAAGAGCTTGTAATGAGAGATGCATCTGATCTGAATAGGGAGTTCTTCAGTTGTTTAGACTTCTTACCGGTAATACTGGGAAAACTTTAAAAAAAAAAATGCACAGAGAATAACCAGTATTCTGGAAAAAAAAACCCAAATTATATATATATCTATATATATATATATATCTATATATATACATATCTATATCTATCTATCTATATATATCTATATATATATAAAAGGCACCACTGAAGCCTCCAGCCGAAAGTGTGAAGCGCCAGAGATATCCGGTTTCCCCATGAGTGAAGGAAAACAGCACAGCACAAAATCCCAGAAAACAGTGAAGGACTCAGAGAGGGGAGGGGAGAGAGATGCCCTCACTCTCTCTGTAACAAAAACACAGAACAGCAGGAAACAACACTGAAGGACTGGACTCGGAGTGGGGAGGGGGAGGGAGAGAGGGCAGGGACACACACATTCCCACACGCACACTCTGAAGAAAACCTTGCTAGCCCCCCGTTTCATTTGCATCAGAAACGGGTTTTTTTTTTACTAGTATATATATATACATATATATACTTATGTATACATATGTATATACATATATATATATATATATATATATATATATATATATATATACTAGTAAAAAAGGCCCGTTTCTGGAACAAATGAAACGGGCGCCAGCAAGGTTTTCCTGGGAGTGTGTATGTTTGAGAGAGCCAGAGTGAATATGCGGGTGTGTGACAGAGTGAGACTGTCTGTGTGACAGTGTGTGTGTGAGAATGAGAGTGTGTGACAGGGTCCTCTCCCCTGTTCCCTCCCCTCCTTTTCCTCCTCCTTCTCACACTTTGGGTTCCTTAAGGCTTTCAAAAGTCTATGTACCCCCGTGGCCCTAACGCCCAGTATCCGGATATCCCACCGCTTTCCTCCTCACCCCTCCCCCCCAAGATGTAATACTTTCACGTCCTTCATTTTTAAAAAAAAGTGTCCTATCTACCCTGTATACAAATGCCCGGCATTCAGATTGTGTTCCTCTCGTAAATTTTCATTTCTTTCATTCATTCAGAACTTGCCCCCCCCCCCCCCCCCCTTGAACACTTTTGGTTCCTTCAGTCTTTTAAAACTCTCCTATGTACTCTGTGTGCTAATGGCCAGCATTGAGATTGTTTTCCTGTCCCAAATTTGCATGTCTTTCAGTCATTCACAACTCCCCCCCACTCCCTTCTCCAGTTTAACACTTTCGTTTCCTTCAGTCTTTTACAACTCCCCCCCCTCCCTTCTCCAGTTTAACACTTTCGTTTCCTTCAGTCTTTTAAAACTCTCCTATCTACCCTGTGTCCTAATGGCCAGCATTCAGATTGTTTTCCTTTGCCAAATGTTCATGTCTTTCAGTCATTCAGAACTCCCCCCTCCCCCCATTTAACACTTTCGGTTCCTTCAGTCTTTTAAAACTCTCCTATCAACCCTGTGTCCTAATGGCCAGCACTCAGATTGTTTTGCTTTGCCAAATTGTCTGTCACTGATGTCACTGAGGTCACTGCCTGCCTGCCTGCCTAGCAGACCACTTCCGGCAGGCACGGTCCCAAGCACTTCCTGTTGGAGGTAAGAATTATTATATAGGATATACAGTGGGGGAAATAAGTATTTGATCCCTTGCTGATTTTGTAAGTTTGCCCACTGACAAAGACATGAGCAGCCCATAATTGAAGGGTAGGTTATTGGTAACAGTGAGAGATAGCACATCACAAATTAAATCCGGAAAATCACATTGTGGAAAGTATATGAATTTATTTGCATTCTGCAGAGGGAAATAAGTATTTAATCCCTCTGGCAAACAAGACCTAATACTTGGTGGCAAAACCCTTGTTGGCAAGCACAGCGGTCAGACGTCTTCTGTAGTTGATGATGAGGTTTGCACACATGTCAGGAGGAATTTTGGTCCACTCCTCTTTGCAGATCATCTCTAAATCATTAAGAGTTCTGGGCTGTCGCTTGGCAACTCGCAGCTTCAGCTCCCTCCATAAGTTTTCAATGGGATTAAGGTCTGGTGACTGGCTAGGCCACTCCATGACCCTAATGTGCTTCTTCCTGAGCCACTCCTTTGTTGCCTTGGCTGTATGTTTTGGGTCATTGTCGTGCTGGAAGACCCAGCCACGACCCATTTTTAAGGCCCTGGCGGAGGGAAGGAGGTTGTCACTCAGAATTGTACGGTACATGGCCCCATCCATTCTCCCATTGATGCGGTGAAGTAGTCCTGTGCCCTTAGCAGAGAAACACCCCCAAAACATAACATTTCCACCTCCATGCTTGACAGTGGGGACGGTGTTCTTTGGGTCATAGGCAGCATTTCTCTTCCTCCAAACACGGCGAGTTGAGTTCATGCCAAAGAGCTCAATTTTTGTCTCATCTGACCACAGCACCTTCTCCCAATCACTCTCGGCATCATCCAGGTGTTCACTGGCAAACTTCAGACGGGCCGTCACATGTGCCTTCCGGAGCAGGGGGACCTTGCGGGCACTGCAGGATTGCAATCCGTTATGTCGTAATGTGTTACCAATGGTTTTCGTGGTGACAGTGGTCCCAGCTGCCTTGAGATCATTGACAAGTTCCCCCCTTGTAGTTGTAGGCTGATTTCTAACCTTCCTCATGATCAAGGATACCCCACGAGGTGAGATTTTGCGTGGAGCCCCAGATCTTTGTCGATTGACAGTCATTTTGTACTTCTTCCATTTTCTTACTATGGCACCAACAGTTGTCTCCTTCTCGCCCAGCGTCTTACTGATGGTTTTGTAGCCCATTCCAGCCTTGTGCAGGTGTATGATCTTGTCCCTGACATCCTTAGACAGCTCCTTGCTCTTGGCCATTTTGTAGAGGTTAGAGTCTGACTGATTCACTGAGTCTGTGGACAGGTGTCTTTCATACAGGTGACCATTGCCGACAGCTGTCTGTCATGCAGGTAACGAGTTGATTTGGAGCATCTACCTGGTCTGTAGGGGCCAGATCTCTTACTGGTTGGTGGGGGATCAAATACTTATTTCCCTCTGCAGAATGCAAATAAATTCATATACTTTCCACAATGTGATTTTCCGGATTTAATTTGTGATGTGCTATCTCTCACTGTTACCAATAACCTACCCTTCAATTATGGGCTGCTCATGTCTTTGTCAGTGGGCAAACTTACAAAATCAGCAAGGGATCAAATACTTATTTCCCCCACTGTATATATATATACACACACACACACATATAGAGATACAGATATATAATGTGCTAAACCATGCTGAACCCTAAACAAGACAGTAAAATTTGAACAGAACTCTGCTTTCAAATGAAGTCAATGTAAACAAATTAAATATGGAGAGACATGATCAGTGATGGCTAAAGAAAAAAAAAAATCAGTCTTACTGCTATATAGTAGCAGAATAGTCCTTAAATTTTTCAAAATACAGTTGGGATATGCAACAAAAATTAAATTGCAATAATGAATCTTAGACAAGAGACTTTGAACAAGTCATCGAAAAGAGTTTTCTCTAAAATATTTACTTATCCCACCTAACTTTTCCACCAATATAAAAGTTTTCTTAATAAGCGAATTGGTGTGTGCATTAAATAACATATCAAAGAGAATCCATAAAATCCTAATCTCTGAAGCAAATTTATATTCCTTATTCTGAATTCTAATGGAATTTTCTTGCAAAGGATTAAATTTATTTCGTATTAAAAGAAAGTCTTGTCCACATTAAGGGACCTATTTACTAAGCCGTGTTATAGGTACGTTAGTGTTTTTAACGTGTGTTAACCATGTACATGTCTACAATATCCCTATAGGCGCCTACACGGTTAGCGCGTGCGCCTTAGTAAACAGGGCCCTTAATTTTAAGCAACATTTTTGTATCCATTCTTTGACTACATTTATACTCATAAAAATATTAGATTTTGCCTGTTCAAAGTGAAGATGGAATAGGAATAAGAATGGAGAATTGCAAGCCGGCTTGTTCCAACAAAAAACCAAGACAGAAACACTGAATAAAATGAGAGTGGAGATCCCCGAGGCACCCATATGAATTAATCCAACTAGATGAGAACTCATCATTCTAGACAGAAAGCCTTTAAACTAAGCTACAACACTACCATTAATTCCTAGGTTTTCCAGTATTTGCAATAGAATAGTTTGATCGAATAAATTTAAGGCAGTCGTAAAATCAAATTGCATTATTAAAGCCAACTTGCCTTCGTTACTTAAAGTTCTTATTATCCCAAAGGGCACCTAGCACCGTTTCAGTACTATGTCCGGCACGGAAACCTGTCTGTAAGTTATGTAGTATATCATGTTGGTCCAAAAACAGGCCATATGATATGCTCCTCCTACCCCATTCACACTCCTCTTGAGGCAACAGAGACTCCCTTCTCCCTCCCTCCCCCCCCCGACTTAACCTGGAGTATCTGTGATGGTATAATGGGAGAGAGCAGGAGCTGTCCCCCGTGTTCCAAACCCATGTGGCTCCAAGTGCAAAATGGTGCCTGCTGACCTCTGGCCGTTGTCTTGTGGTACTTCTGCTAGGGATCTGTTTTCCCCTGATGCTCTTCTTCCCATCCACCAATCCCCTCCCCCAGGACAACAGAGCCCCACAACCACCACTAGACAACCATGGATATCCCCCTGGTAAGTACTGGATGTTTTTGGCAGGTTGGGTGAGTATTATTTATTTATTTACATTTATAACCCGCATTACCCAAGTAGAGCTCAGGTTAGTAAGTACTGCCACACTGGGACAGACCAAAAGGTCCATCAACCCAGTATCTTCTTTCCAACAATGACCAATCCAGGTCACAAATACCTGGCAAGATCCCAGAAAAGCTCAATATATTTTATGATGCTTATCCCAGAAATAAGCAGTGGATTTTCCCAAGTCAATTTAATAATGGTCTATGGACTTTTCCTTTAGGAGGCCTTCCAGACCCTTTTTAAATCCTGCTAAGCTAACTGCCTTTACCACATTCTCTAGCAACGAATTCCAGAGTTTAATTACATGTTGAATGAAGAAAGGTTTTCTCTGATTTGTATTAAATGTACTACTTTGTAGCATTCTGTTTCCAACAGTGGCCAATCCAGGTCACAAATACCTGGCAAGATCCCAAAATAGTACAATTCATTTTATGATGCTTATCCTAGAAATAAGCAGTGGATTTTCCCCAAGTCATTTTAATAATGGCTTATGGACTTTTAGGAAGCTAGCCAAAATTTTAAACCCCACTAAGCTAACTGCTTTTACTACAGTCTCTGGCAACAAATTCTACAGTTTAATTACACGTTGAGTGAAGAAGTATTTTTTCCGATTCATTTAAAACTTACTACTGTGTAGCTTCATTGCATGCTCCCTAGTCCTAGTATTTTTGAATAAACAAATGATTCACGTCTACCCATTCCACTCCACTCATTTTATAGACCTCTATCATATCTCCCCTCAGCCGTCTCTTCTCCAAGCTGAAGAGCCCTAGACGCTTCAGCCTTTCCTCATAGGGAAGTTGTCCTATCCTCTTTATCATTTTCGTCGCCCTTCTCTGTACCTTTTCTAATTCCACTGTATGTTTTTTGAGATGCGGTGACCAGAATTGAACACAATATTCGAGGTGCAGTTGCTCCATGGAGCAATACAAAGGCATTATAACATTCTCACTTTTGTTTTCCATTCCTTTCCTAATAACACCTAACATTCTATTTGCTTTCTTAGCCACCACAGGACACTGAGCAGAGCATTTCAACACAACCACACCTAGATCCCTTTTGGTTGGTGACTCCTAACGTGGAACCTTGCATTACGTAGCTATAGTTCGGGTTCCTCTTTACCACATGCATCACTTTGAACTTGCTCAAATTAAATGTCATCTGCCATTTAGACACCCAGTCTCCCAGTCTCATAAGGTCCTCTTATGTACGGGAAATAAGATTTTAGATCTTGAGGCTATGAAGAAGAGGATGATTTAGATTTAGTGGCAAAGAGACATAGTTTTCAGAAAACCATGATTGGGATATAGTTATACCAGGCTATATTCTGTTTAGGAAAGACAGGGTAGGAAGAAAGGGCATTATATGATAAAGATAATATTAAAGCCACACAATTTCAGGGTAAGGAAGAAGCACTGTGGGTCAATATATTTACACTGGTATGATATACAGGCCTCCTTCACAGACAGAAGAAATGGACAGATTTAATTGAAGACATTCAAAATATAACTGTGAAAAGAGAAGTACTATTAATAGGTCATTTTAATATGCCAGATGATGATTGGGGTATTCCTACTGCAGGGTCTTTTATGAGCAGGAAGATACTAGATTCTCTACAGGGGGAAATATTTCAGCAGTTGATAACAGAATCCATGCGGGATGGGGCCATACTGGACTCAGTGCTTATGTGCTAATGAGGAAAGTTCTGATGTTACAGTAGGTGATCATCTGGCATCCAGTGATCATCAGATAGTGTAGTTTAATATTAAGATAGATGTGGAGAGGATTCATTCAAAAGTGAAGATTCTAGACTTAAAAAAAAAAATTTAACTTTGTTCAGATGGGGAATAACCTCAAGGAATTCTCTGGATGACAACATCTGGAAGAAGCTGGAAAGCAGTGGGCAAAACTGAAAGGAGCTATTGTAAAGGCAACAAACCTCTTTATAATGAAAGTAAATAAAAGTAAGAGGAAAAGAAGGCTGCTTTGGTTCTCAAAAGTAGTTGCAGAAAGACAGGCAACAATATCTGGAAAAGCTAAGAGAAGCAAATTGCCTGGACTGGATGGTATTCATCCTAGAGTACTGATAGAATTGAAAAATGAACTTGTGGAACTATTGTTAGTAGTATGTAATTTATCTTTAAATCAAGCATAGTCCTGGAAGATTGGAGGGTGGCCAATGTAACGCTGATTTTTAAAAAAGGTTCCAGAGGTGATCCAGGAAACTATAGACCGGTAAAGCCTGACGTCAGTGCCGGCTAAAATGGTAGAGACTATTATAAACAACAAAATTGCAGAACATATTCAAAAGCATGGATTAATGAGGCAATGCCAACGTGGATTTAGTGAAGGGAAATCTTGTCTCCCCAATCACATTTCTTTGAAGGGGTGAAAAAACATGTGGCTAAAGGTGAGCCGGCTGACACTCTAGCTGGATTTTCAAAAGGCATTTCACAAAGTACCTCATGAAGACTCCAGAGGAAATTGGAGAGTCATAGGATAGGCGGTAGTGCTCTATTGTGTACTAAAAACTGATTAAAAGATAGAAAACAGAGAGTAGGGTTAAATGGTCAGTATTCTCAATGGAGAAGGGTAGATAGTGGGGCTCCGCATGGGGTCTGTGCTGGGACCGTTGCTTTTTAACATAATTATAAATGATCTAGAGATGGGAGTAACTAGTGAGATAATTAAATTTGCTAACGACACAAAGTTATTCAAAGTAGTTAAATCAGAAGAGGATTGTGAAAAATTACAAGAGGACCTTACGAGAATGGGAGTCTAGGCATCCAAATGGCAGATGACATTTAATGTGAGCAAGTGCAAAGTGATGCATGTGGGAAAGAGGAACCTGAACTACAGCTACGTGATGCAAGGTTCCACGTTACGAGTCATGACCAGGAAAAGGATCTAGGTGTCATCGTTGATGATACGTTGAAACCCTCTGCTTAATGTGCGGCGGCTAAGAAAGCAAATAGAATGATAGGTATTACTAGGAAAGGAATGGAAAACAAAAATGAGGATGTTATAATGCGCGACACCTCAAATATTGTGTGCAATTCTGATCACCACATCTCAAAAAAAAAAAAAGGTATAGTGGAATTAGAAAAAGTAGAGAAGGGCGACAAAATTGATAAAGGGGATAGGACGACTTCCCTATGAGGAAAGGCTAAAGTGGCTAGAGCTCTTCAGCTTGGAGATGAGACAGATGAGGGAAGATGTGATAAGAGGTTTATAAAATGATGAGTAGAATGGAACGGGTAGACGTGAATTGCTTGTTTACTCTTTCCAAGAATACTAGGACTACTGGGCACGAAATGAAGCTACACAGTAGTAAGTTTTAAATGAATCGGAAAAAACATTTCTTCACTCAATGTGTAATTAAACGGTAGAATGTGTTTCCAGATACTGTAGTAAAAGCAGTTAGCTTAGCGGGGTTTAAAAAAGGGATGGCTAGCTTCTTAAAAGTCCATAAGCCATTATTAAAATGACTTGGGGAAAATCCACTGCTTATTTCTAGGATAAGCATCATAAAATGAATTGTACTATTTTGGGATCTTGTCAGGTACTTGTGACCTGCATTGGCCACTGCTGGAAACAGAATGCTGGGCTTGATGGACCTCCAGTCTGTCCCAGTACGGCCATACTTATGTAGTCAGGAAAGCAAAGATGCAAATAGAAGAAAAAAATAGCCAATTCGGTAAAATAGGAGTAGGTGCAAAAGTGGCATAGTGAGACTCAAAGATGAAGGGGAGAAATATGTAAAAGCTGATAAAGATAAGATGGGAGCTGGATAGAGGGAGAGCACTAGATGTGGTGTATTTAGATTTTAGCAAAGCCTTTGACACTGTTCCGCATAGATGACTACTAAATAAACTAAGTGCCCTTGGTATGGGCTCTAACGCGACTGACTGGGTTGGGAGCTGGTTGAGCGGAAAGTGAGAGAGGGTGGTGTTAAATGGGAGCTCATTCTGAGGAAAAGTGAAGATACTACAGCATTAAAAGAAAATAGGAGACAATATAGAAAGGGAAGGTGGGAGGCTTGTGAGAACATAAGGTCTGCTGTACTCAGAGAATACCTGCTACAGGTAAGTATCATTGCTTTCTCCGAGGACAAGCAGACCTATTAATTCTTAAGTGTGGGGAATCCCTAGCAACCAGGCTCATCGAAAACAACAAAAGCTGGTCAATTGGTCCTTAAAACGGTGAGGACATAACACAGACCAACTTGAAATTATATACAAGATGAGTGAGAGTGCAGCCTGGAACAGAATAAAACGGGCCTAGGGGGGTGGAGCTGGATTCTAGACCCCAAACAGATTCTGCAAAACTATCTGTCCGAACCGGCTGTCGTGTTGGGCGTCCTGCTTAAGGCAGTAATAAGATGTGAATGTGTGGACTAAAGACCATGTCGAAGCCTTGCAAATATCTTCAATGGAGGCTGACAGCAAGAGGGCATAAGTGAAAGAAATGCAATCTGCCAGCCAATTAGAGATTGTGCGTTTCCCCATGGCGACCCCCATCCTGTTGGGAACAAAAGAAAAAAAAGTTAAGCGGACTGTCTGTGGGGCTTAGTCCGCTGTAATAGATCAATGTTCGCTTGCAGTCGAAGGTGTGCAAAGCACTCTCACCAAGATGGGCATGAGGTCGGGGAAAAAATGTTGGATGTTAGATGGAAGTCCACCACTTTCGGTAGGAACTTAAGATGCTTATGGAGGACTACTCTGTTGTGATGAAACATAGTATAACGTGAATCCACTACTAAGGCCTGAAGCTCACTGACTCACTGAGCTCACTGAGCTAAAGTAACAGCCACTAAGAATATGACTTCCACGTCAAGTACTTCAGATAGCAGGAATCCAGTGGCTTGAAAGAAGCTTTCATCAGCTGGGTGAGAATGATGCTGAGGTCAGATGACGCAGGTGGAGGTCTGACAGGGGGCTTTGACAAAAGCAAACCGCTCATGAAGTGAACTAGAGGCTGTCCAGAGATGGGCTTACCTTCTACATGTCGATAAGCACTAATTGCACTGAGGTGAACCCTTATGGAGTTGCTCTTGAGAGCAGACTTGAATGGGTGTAGAAGGTATTCAAGCAGGATCTGTGTAGGGCAAGAAAGGTGATCTAGGGCCTTGCCCTCACACCAGATGGCAAACCTCCTCCATTTAAAAAAAGAGTAACATCTCGTAGTGGAATTTTCCTGGAAGCCAGTAAGACCTGAGAGATATCCTCTGAATCACCTACGGAAGTTCTAGGCTCTCAACATCCAGGCAGTAAGGGCCAGAGACTGAAGGATGGGATGTAGAAGAGATTCCTCGTTCTGCGTGATGAGGTTAGGAAAACACTCCGATCTCCACGGTTCTTTGGAGGGTAGCTCCAGAAGAGGAGGGAACCAGATCTGCCAAGGCCAGTAAGGCGCAATCAGAATCATAGTCCTGCAGTCTTGCTTGAGTTTCAGCAAAGTCTTCCCCTCAAGAGGGATGGGAGGATACGCATATAGAAGGGACTGTCCCCAGTAAAAGAGGAAGGTCTCCAACGCTAGTCTGTCGTGGGCCTGGAGCAGAAATGAGGGACTCTGTAATAGAGGTGAATGGCAAAGAGATCCACCGAGGGGGTGTCCCATGCCTTGAAGATCTCTCAGGCAACTCGCACATTGAGAGACCACTCTTGTGGTAGCATGACTCTGCTCAAGTCTGTCGGTCAGGCTGTTTTGGTCCACCAGATAAGTGGTACAGAGGAGCATACCCTGCTGGAGAGCCCAACGCCACATCCAAACAGCCTCCAGACAGACGGCGTAATCTGGCGCCCCCCCTGCTTGTTGGTGTAATACACAGCAACCTGATTGTTTGCATGAGCATAACCTGGCGAGATAGCCAATCTTTGAAAGTCTTTAGAGCGTTTCAAATCACCCAAGTTTCCAGGACATTGATCTGGCAATCTGTTTCCTAGGTAGATCAAGCATCGTGTGAGGCCTAGCTACATGAGTTCCTCAACTAAGGCAAGATGCATCCTTGTCAGCACTTTTTGCGGCTGAGGAATTTGGAATGAAGCCCCAGAGTCAAATTGGATAGAATGGTCCAGCACAACAGGGAGCGAGTAAGCTCGGGGGGGGGAGGGGGGGGGGGGGGGGAACGGGACTCTGATGACATCTTTATTAATTTATTTATTGGGATTTATTAACCACCTTTATGAAGAGATTCACCCAAAGTGGTGACAGCAGGTACAGTTTAACATAAAACTTACAATTTTGTTAACAGCATAACAACAGTAAAATAACCAAGAACAAATACTATAAAAGAGGTAAACTTTGAAAACAGTAAATTGAAACCTAATAGAACTACCGTGAAACAGAATCAAAACTATACAGCACTGGAATTCAAAATACCAGAGTTATAATGCAATATTAGCATTATACTAATGATACACCTAATAAGCATGCATTAGAACATTCAACTTATAGATATGATGCTAGAGATTTTACATATAGCTGAGGGACCAAGAGCAGATATACAATGGGAACAAGATGCATGGTACAGAGTCAGATGGGATAATTTGGTGGTTAGCTAAACTCAAGGCAAGTTAAGCAAGACATAAGGAACTGATCTAAGTTACAGTTAGTGTAGTAAGCTAGTGCAGGTGCAGAATGAGTCTAGTCAATCACCCTACATATTAAAGGCTTGGGAGAAGAGACAGGCTTTCACCGAGGTAGTCTCGAGTTAAATGTTGCCCCTCTGGGAGTAAATTCCAGAGTGTGGGAGCTGCTTCTGAGAAGGCTCGCTGGCGGTATCACATTGTACAATTTCTTTTGACGAAGGTACAGACTGTGATGATCCTTGAGAGGACCTTAGAGGTCTTAAAGGTGTGTAAAGGGCTAACTTACTCTCTGGTACACTTTGTCTGAGGACCTTCAAAATCAAACTTAGAGCTTTAAATTTGTCTCTGTAAGGTACTGGTAGCCAGTGTAGCTTTTGTAGGAAGGGTCTGATGTGGTCACACCACTTGTAGCCTATCAGTCACGCTGCAGCATTCTGAATTACTTAGAGCTGACAGTGTACAAGGCATTACATGTCTTCCAGACTTCCCGTAGCTTGACACTACTGAAAAGCCAGGATCCACTGGGCAGTCCCATGGACGAGGAAACGTCATGGGTGCCACATAGACTGTGGATGTCATGTGGCCCAGTAACCTCAACATCTGCTGAGCTGTGACATGCTGAGAGATTCGAACCAGAGAAGCCAATGTGATTAGAATGTTCACTCTGCTCCGGAAGGAAGGCTTGAACTTTCTTCATACTGAGCAGGGCTCCAATAAATCCAATTGTTGAGTAGGGTTTAGATGGGACTTTGGGTAGTTTAAAACAAACCCTAGTAGTTCGAGCACCCGAACAGTCCTCTGCATGGACTCCGAAGCACCGTCCTCAGACGTGCTCTTCATCAGCCAACTGTCGAGATAAGGGAACACATGGACTCACAATTTGTGTAGCAATGCTGCAACTACCGCTAGACATTTGGTAAATACCCTGGGAGCTAATGCAAGGCCAAATGGTAACATGTGGTACTGGAAGTGCTGTGTTCCCAGCCGAAATCGTAGATACTTCCGGTGGGCTGAAAGTATCGGGATATAGGTATAGGAATCCTTTAAGTCCAGGCAGCATAGCCAATCGTTTTTAGGAATCATTGAGAGAAGGGCGCCCAAGGAAACCATCCTGAGCTTTCCTTTTACCAGGAATTTGTTCAGGGCCTTTAAGTCTAGGATGGGATGCATCACCCCCCCCCCCCCCAACCTCCTTTTGCATGAGGAAGTACCTAGAATAGAATCCATTTCCCTTCTGCCCCTGGCGGAGCTGGCTCGACTGTATGGGCCTTCAGAAGGGCGGAACGTTCCTCTACAGTACCAGCTCATGCTGAAATCTGAAGTAATGAGCTCTTGGTGGGCAATTTGGAGGTTTTTCACGCCAACTGAGGGCATATCCAAGATAGACTATTTGGAGAACCCACTGGTAGGAGGTTATAAGGGGCCACCTTTCATGGAAAAACTTCAGGATTTCCCAACCGGAAAGTCGTCCAGGACGGACACTGGCAGCAGCTATGCTCTGCTGGAGCCAGTCAAAGGCTCGTCCCCTGCTTTGACTGGGGAGCAGCAGGAGCTTTAAGTGCATGCCGTTGATGGGAACGAGCATGGTGGGGCAGAGCCTGAGCATGCTGGCAAGAGAAGGCGGCATACCTATGCCTCACAGTGGTAGGCAACCCTTCTCAACTTGCCAAAAGATCTCATAAATGAGGAGGCCTGATGAAGAAGATGCCCGGTGGGACAGATGGTATCAGTATGTTGTTTGATTTGGTCAGCAAACTCCTCAACCGTCTCTCCAAAAAGGTTACTCCCCCTGTATGGGGCATCTGTCAATCTCTGATGAACCACCAGCTCCAAGTCAGAAACACGCAGCCATGAGAGCCTGTGCATTGCTATATTGCGGGCAGAGATCCTGGATGCCACATCAAAAGTGTTATAGGCCCCCCTGACCAAAAACTTACAACACGCCTTCTGCAGCTTGTCCAACAGGCAAAGCGATTCAGCCTGCTCCGGTGGGAGAGAGTCAGCCAAGTCAAGCATCTTGTGCACAGAATCCTGAAATTGGGCGCTCGTGAAGAGCTGGTATGATTTTGTACGTGACATGAGCACAGAGCTAGAATATCTTCCTCCCAAAACAGTCCAAGGTTCTAGCATCTCTGTCGGGGACGCCGAACCATAGCCTCTAGAACTCCTGGCCCTTTTGAAAGCAGAGTCCACCACCATGGAATGAAAAGGAAACTGAGGCTTATCAAATCCAAGGGTACTGTGGATCCGGTACATGGTATCGATCTTCTTCGGCAGTACCAGGACAGACACAGGGGGCTTCCAGTTCTGCAGAAGTCCTGTAAGAGAACATCCTGAAGGATCTCATGCAGCGACACAGTCACAGTCTAGGAGGAGAATCGTAGTCCAGGACCTCAAGCATCTTGTCCCTGGGCTCGTCCTCCACCTTCAAAGGAAATGGAATGGCAGCTACCATTTCCTTAACAAAAGAGGGGAAGGAAAGGCTCTCAGGGGAGACTTCCTCCTTTTTTGTGGAGGGGAGGAGTCAGAGAGAATACCATAGGACTCAATCTCCGAAAAGTACCGTGGATCCTCCTCCGACTTCCGTGAGTGCTCCTCATTAGTGTCAGTTAAAACCTCTTTATGGGAGGGCTGAGACCAAGCCTGCCCTGACCTAGTGGAACCATGTCCACAAGAGGGGCGTCGAGGAGTCGGATCCCACCTCAACTCCGGCGAAGCTTCCTCCATGGATGTTGAGGGGGTACTGGATTGGGTGGCAGTCGACACTGGAGCAGCATGCGACACTGAAGGAGGCCACATCCCAGGTTGAGAGCCAAGCAGGACAGTAGCGGGAGACAAGGTAGGTGCAAGCACCTTCCGATGCAGTCCGTTGAATGAAGCCAGCCAGCAGCTCAGGGAGAAAGGTCCAGATGCGCTCACAGAAGGCAGATAACGGGAAAGGCTGGGGCATCAGTGTTGAGAGTCTGCAGTGTTGCTGGGGGTCGAGATGGGATGCTGGTCTGGACTGCAGGAAAACTGATTCACTGGCACCTTTTGTATGGAGAGGAAGTGGCCCTCCTGGCGCCAGCACTGCCTGGGTGTAGAATCTCTCGATGTCCTGGAGCTCCCAGCACCATGTATTAAGGGGGATTGATGACAATGCTTCTTGGCCTTCGCCCGAAGCTGGTCATCGAGGCTCCTCGGTGCCAATGTCAAATTCTCACGATGCCTTGGGCTCAGTCCAATGTAGATTGGTCCTTAGGGCCCTTCAAAGCAGCCAGCGTTGAAGCAGGTGGAGACCCACTCAATGCACAGCTGCTCCGAGTGACCACAGGTCTGGTAGCCATGCATACCGATGTGACACTCAATGTCGGTGCTGACGCCAAGGATTCAGACCGGGCTCCAAAAATCCTTTCCCATTGAGCCTCTCTGGCTACCTGGATCCTTTTCTTCATCCGAAGACAGAGGACACAGAAGAGCTATGATCAGGCCCTAGACACTGAAGACATCGATGGTCCGACTTCACCAGGTACAGCGCTTAAAGCCACTGGGAACTTTAGTGGACATGGAACGGAAAACCTCCACAGCCAAACCAAATGACTTGATAGCGACACAAAAAGGGGCAAGGAACCAAAGAAAAAGAACGGAAAAACCCAGCTGAAGTCAAGGCCTAAAAAGGGGAAAAAAGGTAAACTAAGATAATAAGGAAGAGAGAACCCTCCCCCCCCCCCCCCCCCCGAACACAGGTATACAAAAAGACGGTGCGAAAAAAATCACTGCAAAGGCATAAAAAAAATCTTTTGGTCCGAACCTGTGAAGAGAAGCCACAAAACGCGACCCCTCCTCACCATGGTAAAAAAAAAAACAGAACTGAGGTAACTGTGCTCTTGTGGAGGATGGGAAGACACTCATGCATGCACAGTGGAGTGTGTCTCGCACTCCACAAAGCTCTTAAAAACTTGTTGCAACTTCCGGACCAGGCAACACAGGATTGCGTTACCCACATACGACAATAAATAGGCCTGCTTGTCCTCAGAGAAAGAATGTTACCAATGGTGTGGTGCAAGGTTCGGTTCTTGTGCTGGTTCTTTTTAACATTTTTGTAAGCGATATTGCTTAAGGGCTGTCTAGTAAGGTTTGCCTCTGCAGATGATACCAAAATCTGCAATAGGGTAGACACCTTTGATGTGGATAACATTGAGGAAGGACTTAGCAAAGCTAGAGGAATGGTCTGGATTTGGCAGCTAAAATTTAATGCTAAAAAATACAAGGTCAAGAATTTGGGCTGCAAAAACCTGAGGGAAGAGTACAGTTTAGGGGGCGAAGAACTTATGCATGAAAGAGGAGCAGGACTTGGGTGTAATCGTATGTGATGATCTTAAGGTGGTCAGACAGAACATGCAACGGCAAAAGCTAAAAGGATTCTTGGGTGCATAGTGAGAGAAATGGCCAGTAGGATAAAGGAGGTGATGATGCCCTTTATAAGACTCTGGTTAGACCTCATTTAGAATATTCTGTACAATTCTGGAGATCACACCTTCCAAAAGATATAAACAAGACTGAGTCGGTCCAGAGGGCGACTACTAAAATGGTAAGTGGTCTTCGTCATAAAACGTATGGGGACAAACTTAAAGATCTCAATATGTATACTCTGGAAGAAAGATGGGAGAGGGGAGATATGATAGACACATTTAAGTACATAAGTATTGCCAAACTGGGAAAGACCAAAGGTCCATCGAGCCCAGCATCCTGTTTCCAACAGTGGCCAATCCAGGTCACAGATACCAGGCAAGATCCCAAAAATGTACAAAACATTTTATACAAGAAAACAAAGGGGCAGACGATCTGCAAACTCCAAAGTGGAAACTGTACAAAGCAGATCGTAAATAAACCAAAAAATATTTTATTAATAGCATAGAAATAAAATATGCATACAATAGATAGCCCGACACAGGCCGTGTTTCGCCCAAATGGGCTGCTTCAGGGGCTAGAAAAGATAATAGATAAATAATAAGAAACAGATCTAAACATCTGTATAAAAACATATAACAATAATATAATAAAACAATAATCATGAAAAGTATATTGATTTAAAAGAAACAACATTAAAAATACAGCCAAATGTGAGCTTGTACCATTAACAGCTAAATGAGATAGAATTAAAATATATAATATCAAATAATATAATATCAAAATCCCACAGACTCGTAGTTCTAATTTGTGAGAATCATGTATATCAACCACAGGTGGTTAATGTGTACACAACATATATAAACAAATATATGATATAGAAATCTTACAAAAGATTTTCAGACATCCAAAGAAGGCACATGCAGAGTACATGAAAGCTTACTAGACATCAGACAGCCATCTTTGATAATATACTTTAGATATAATTTAAAAGGCACCCACCTATATAGTAGTTCTCTACTGTCAAAACAGAAATGTGCTGGTAAATACTACAAAAATAAAATAAAAATGAATAATGTGAATGTGACAAAATATGGAGATAACATTAAAAAAATTAAAATTGAAAAAATAAAAATAAATAAACAAAGGTATGGAGATAACATAAAGACAGTATGAAAAGAGAAAACTCACGTATATGGTCAGTATCTTGAAAAAAACGGCTCATCCAGAAAAGTAGAAACAAATGGTTAAGAACCTGTATAGAATTATTTTATATTATAAGTAAGCAAGGCTAGTAGAAGCAAACCACAACTCATTGCAAGGCTATATGTTCAGACGTTACTCTGCCTGCCTTAATAAGAACAAGCTAAACACAACTCCTTGCAAGGCTATATATTCAAACGTTACTCTGCCTGCCTTAATAAGAACAAGCTACTCACAACTCCTTGCAAGGCTATATATTCAAACGTTACTCTGCCTGCCTTAATAAGAACGAGCTAGAATTAAAAAATGACAGATGTACATCTTGAGCCATAGTCCTCTATGGTACTACCGCAGCGTTAATATCGAAAAATATAAATGCCATACAATGTTGGGAGGCAGACGTAGTACATCGGAAAAAGTATGTAGTAATCATGGTGTCGTAGAAGTTTGAAAGCAAATTTACCGTATAGCCAGTTTTTACGTTTAAGACGGCTATGTTCAGAACAAAGAACATATACACTTCGATCTCAGGATATGTCCAGACGGTTCAAAGAAAAAGGGTACCCCTTAAAATGTATCAAAGAGGGATTTTATAAAGCATCTAATAAATCGAGAGAAACATTACTCAATCCGACTCAGAGAACAAGGAGTTGTGTTTAGCTTGTTCTTATTAAGGCAGGCAGAGTAACGTCTGAACATATAGCCTTGCAATGAGTTGTGGTTTGCTTCTACTAGCCTTGCTTACTTATAATATAAAATAATTCTATACAGGTTCTTAACCATTTGTTTCTACTTTTCTGGATGAGCCGTTTTTTTCAAGATACTGACCATATACGTGAGTTTTCTCTTTTCATACTGTCTTTATGTTATCTCCATACCTTTGTTTATTTATTTTTATTTTTTCAATTTTAATTTTTTTAATGTTATCTCCATATTTTGTCACATTCACATTATTCATTTTTATTTTATTTTTGTAGTATTTACCAGCACATTTCTGTTTTGACAGTAGAGAACTACTATATAGGTGGGTGCCTTTTAAATTATATCTAAAGTATATTATCAAAGATGGCTGTCTGATGTCTAGTAAGCTTTCATGTACTCTGCATGTGCCTTCTTTGGATGTCTGAAAATCTTTTGTAAGATTTCTATATCATATATTTGTTTATATATGTTGTGTACACATTAACCACCTGTGGTTGATATACATGATTCTCACAAATTAGAACTACGAGTCTGTGGGATTTTGATATTATATTATTTGATATTATATATTTTAATTCTATCTCATTTAGCTGTTAATGGTACAAGCTCACATTTGGCTGTATTTTTAATGTTGTTTCTTTTAAATCAATATACTTTTCATGATTATTGTTTTATTATATTATTGTTATATGTTTTTATACAGATGTTTAGATCTGTTTCTTATTATTTATCTATTATCTTTTCTAGCCCCTGAAGCAGCCCATTTGGGCGAAACACGGCCTGTGTCGGGCTATCTATTGTATGCATATTTTATTTCTATGCTATTAATAAAATATTTTTTGGTTTATTTACGATCTGCTTTGTACAGTTTCCAAAACATTTTATACTGCTTATCCCAGAAATAGTGGATTTTCCCCAAGTCCATTTAATAACGGTCTATGGACTTTTCCTTTAGGAAGCCAGCCAAACCTTTATTAAACTCCGCTAAGCTAACCGCCTTTACCACATTCTCTGGCAACGAATTCCAGAGTTTAATTACATGCTGAGTGAAGAAAAATTTTCTCAGATTCGTTTTAAATTTACATCGTAGCTTCATCGCATGCCCTCTAGCCTTGTATTTTTGTAAAGCGATAACAGACGATTCACATCTACCCGTTCAACTCCTCTCATTATTTTATAGACCTCTAACATATCTCCCCTCAGCCGCCTTTTCTCCAAGCTGAAGAGCCCTAGCCGCTTTAGCCTTTCCTCATAGGGAAGTTGTCCCATCCCCTTTATCATTTTCGTCGTCCTTCTCTGCACCTTTTCTACTTCCACTATATCTTTTTTGAGATACGGCGACCAGAATTGAACACAATATTCGAGGTGTGGTTGCACCATGGAGCGATACAAAGGCATTATAACATCCTCATTTTTGTTTTCCATTCCTTTCCTAATAATACCTAACATTCTATTTGCTTTCTTAGCCGCAGCAGCACACTGAGCAGAAGGTTTCAATGTATCAACAACGATGACACCTAGATCCCTTTCTTTGTCTGTGACTCCTAGCGTGGAACCTTGCATGATGTAGCTATAATTCGGGTTCCTCTTTCCCACATGCATCACTTTGCACTTGCTCACATTAAAAGTCATCAGCCATTTAGACGCCCCGTCTCCCAAGGTCCTCTTGTAATTTTTCACAATCCTCCCACAATTTAACGACTTTGAATAACTTTGTGTCATCAGCAAATTTAATTACCTCACTAGTTACTCCTGTCTCTAGGACATTTATAAATATGTTAAAAAGCAGCAGTCCCAGCACAGACCCCTGGGGAACCCCACTAACTACCCTTCTCCATTGAGAACACTGACCATTTAACCCTACTCTCTGTTTTCTATCTTTCAACCAGTTTTTAATCCACAATAGAACACTACCTCCTATCCCATGACTCTCCAATTTCCTCTGGAGTCTTTCATGAGGTACTTTGTCAAACGCCTTCTGAAAATCCAGATACACAATATCAACCGGCTCACCTTTATCCACATTTGTTCACCCCTTCAAAGAAATGTAGTAGACTGGTGAGGCAAGATTTCCTTTCACTAAATCCATGTTGACTTTGTCTCATTAATCCATGCTTTTGAATATAGCTCGTGGGTTTTCTGTGCGCTGCAGCCACTTTTAGCACAACAGTAAAATGGCCTTGCCATATTTTTTTGTAATGGTCACATGCTAATTTCTCCATTAGCATGTAGCCATTACTGCGGGAGCCCTTACCGCCACCTACTTAGGACGCAGTAAGAGCTCCTGCGCTAATCGGGTAGTGCGTGGTAATATGCCTGCTCTACCTAATTAGCACAGGCACACCTACTCTCTCTGCATGGGTGTGCCTCACGCTGTTTTCTAGTGTGGGATTAGCTTGCGCTGAGCAGGAAACGAACGCATCTTAGTACTAGGGCCTCTTAAAGACGTAAAAGCTCTATCCTGTTCACTGAGGCTTTTTTCCTTTCTCAATGACAAAGTAAAGTGACAAAGTATATAGTGAAGGTATTTTGTGGTGATTTGAGTACTTTACTTCACTTACCCTCCTTTTTTGAGTACATAATGTGGTTATCTAACATACCTAGGTTTAAAGGAAGTTTAGACAAGCTCCTGCATCAGTATTTTATGGCTCTGATATGATTTTAAGAAGATATGGATTTTATTTTAATTTGGTGTTCTTCATTTTATTATTTGATTGCTTAGGTGATATAAAATCAAAAATAAATAACTTCTAACCATCTAGGGACATGTGAATGCAAAAACTGTCATATATGGTGTACAGTGGTAAGGTCCTTTTTACACATACTTTTCACAGAAGTCATTCATAATACTCCAGTAACTTTCAGGAACAACAAACCATTCACAGTCCCCTGGACCAATATTGATGTTCACTGAACAGAAGTTGTTATTTTCCTGATGACCTAAAACATACAAAATAAAACAACAGTCAACTTTTAAATTAGTGGAAGGTGGCTAGTAATCTGAAAATGGCTCGAGATGAAAACTCAAGGAATAAGAAGCACAGCCAGACCACGCATCTATATCACCACATTAAATTTTGTCCATATACTATTTGGTCTTGCTCTTATAAGATATGCAAAACATAGAATATGTATCCCCAACATGTCCAGCCTTCCAAATTTCAAATCAAGGAACTTTTTAACCTGCAAATCCTGCACGTACTCATGAGAGTGGCCTAACTTGTTAAACTGGATAGGTATTATGAAACGTGTGTTCATCTTGTTTATGCCACTCAGTTACTGTAAATTTGTACAGGTCATTACTGTTCTCTCTCTGTCTTAGGTTTCTACTTACACTAAGCTTACTGGGGGATGGATTCACCATATTTGCATGTAAAATTTGTAAGGTGCCATATCAATACCAAAATGCTTTTGAATTTGACTTTCAAAACTGAACTCATGACTAAAATCATGGTCACTCTCACTTTTGCTTTGAAACTATTTATTGTCTATCTTCTCAATGTGATACCAAGTAACTGTAATGAAGATGAATAACTCACCTGGTGTTCTGCTACCTGGAACCTTCATGTACAGCTGGACTGTGTTCATTCCTAGGATTGTATAACCAACGTGGCTTAGAAGATTTCCAGCTGACACAACACGTGCAAAAGCAGGTAGTTTGGTCAGTTCATGAAGCTGCAATTTCCACCTGCACAAAAACAGAATAAAGTGAACAATTTCAGAGGACACTGTAGTACTAAACAGTGACACCTTTTTCAGATATATTGGGAAAAGGAGAAAAGATATGAATGGAATTGGTAGACTGAAAGATGCTCAGAATGGCTATGAGAGAGTGATGAGGATAAAGCGAACGTGCTAAGCAAATACTTCTCTTCGATGTTTACGGAAGAAAATCCTGGAGATGGACCACGGTCAGCTGCCAATGGAGTATCTGGGAATGGAGTGGATATTGTGCTCTTCATGGAAGAAAGCATTTATAAACAGCTTGAGAATCTGAAAGTGGACAAAGCTATGGGGCCGGATGGGATACATCCCAGGATATTGAGGGCGCTCAAAGAAGTCCTGGTGGTACCTCTTAACAGATCTTTAGAGACGACTGGAGAAGTTCCTCCGGACAAGAGATGAGCTGATGTAGTTCCCCTTTTGTATTTTTCCCAAGCAAGCCTGAATTCTGCTGTGAGGATATTCCAAGAATCCACTAATCTCTCAGTAAAGAGCTATGTTTTTAAACATTTCAACTAAGCTATTCTCTACTACTACTACTACTATTTAACATTTCTAGAGCGTACGCAGCGCTGTACAAACACAGAAGAAAGACAGTCCCTGCTCAAAGAGCTCTATTCTCTCTTCAATGTATCATCATGGCACCTTGCCCTTACCCCTCTCCCGTATACCGAAAATGATATCTTCTGGATCAAAGTCTGATAGAAATTTGAATGTGTCCATCATATTAAAAAATTAAAATAACCCCAGATGATGATGAAACAAAATAGCAAACCTCTATTCCCCTCCATTCTCTTCCGATTTATTATATAGAAATCTATGGTTTCTACAGTGAAAAAGATGTATTATGCTAAAAGTATCGATTCTAACCCATTGTCATCAAAACTGCTTTTTCAAACAGTTAACAAGTTGTCTCCACCAGAATTAAGTTCTGCTACTATTGCTATAGAACCTAATGTTCGATCACTTGCACATTTCTTCTCCGCTGAAGCACATAACGGAGGAATTGAGAATGATGCAATCTTATGGAAAAATTAATGCAAGCCTAATCAAGGGAGATTCGATTAAGGGAATCCTTGTGTATCAATACTGGTGTAATTTTGAACCCGTGACAAGCACAGAAGTAAAATCCTTGGTACAAAAGTTCTCATAAACACAGTGTACTGGACAGTTGTCCTCACTTGATGGATCAACCCCGCCTTTTATTATGTCTTGGATAACTGCTTGGATAACTGGGTTGTTTTCTGAAAGAATTAGGGCAGATTGCACTTACTCCTATATTGAAATCTAATGATTTAGACAGATCTGCCAGCATCCTTTTATTTGCTAAAATAGTAGAAGCATTTGTAGGAACCAAATTAACTTGTTTTTTGGATAAATTCTCAATCTTGCATGACTCCCAATTTGGGTTCAGGAGTGATCATAGCACAGAGTCTTTGCTTATTGTATTATTGACAAAAATAAGGGTTTCTTTAAGCTATGGTATTCAATCAATATTACAATTTGACATCTCTGGGGCATTTTTTGTTTTTTGGTTACATTTGTACCCCGCGCTTTCCCACTCATGGCAGGCTCAATGCGGATTACATGGGGCAATGGAGGGTTAAGTGACTTGCCCAGAGTCACAAGGAGCTGCCTGTGCCTGAAGTGGGAATTGAACTCAGGTCCTCAGTTCCCCAGGACCAAAGTCCACCACCCTAACCACTAGGCCACTCCTCCACTCATTATTCTTTTGAATAGACTTGCAGACCCAGGACTATCCTGGTTTGGTCCATACCTGGTTTATGGTGAAGGATGTGGGGAGGTACTTTGGGAGGGAGAGGGGGAAGACAGGAGATGGGGGGGGGGGGGGCAGGGGGGAGCGTGAGGGTAGGGAGGGGAATGAGTGTGTGTGTGATTGGTGTTTGGAAGTGAGTGGAATGGGGGTGGGTAGGGGGGGAGTAAAGGGAACACAAAATGAAATTAAGACTCAGGCTGGGATCCAAGGGGGAGGGGGAAAGAGAGGAGTGTGGGAGAGAATTGGAAGGTCTCTGAAGGGACAGCGAGAGGGAATTCACTGGCTCAGCTGGGAGGCCAGTGAATGGAACACTAACATAATGATAACAAGTACTCTCCACTCTGGGGCCAATGGCTAACTTGAAGGTGGTCACTCTTAATGTAGATGGGCTTCATTCCCTGGTTAAGAGAACCAAGGTGCTCTCCTGGCTGAAAAGGGAGAGATCTGACATAGCTTTCCTCCAGGAGACACACTTAAACACGATAGAACATCAAAACCTCCGGAGGAGCTGGGTAGGAGAGGTAGAATATGCTTCATACAACTCTAGGCAAAGGGGGGGTGGCTATTTTAATACATAAGCAGCTGCCTTTTAAAACACAGAAGGTGATCTCGGATAAGGAAGGAAGATATGTGCTTGTACTGGGAGACCTCTGGGGACAGAGTATTCTATTGTGTAATGTTTATGGACCCAACATTTATTCCCACAAATTCTTCTCAGAATTAGTGGCTAAAGTGGTGCCTTTCCCAGACTGTCACATAGTGATGGGGGGAGATTTTAACTGTGTAGCTGACCACGGTGGATTGTAAACCCAGGAAGCTAAGAGGAGGGAACTGGGGGAGCAGAGGGGTCAACTTTTTATCATCCCAGCTAGGGCTTGTGGATATTTGGAGGCTTTTGCACCCACATGACAGCGAATTTACCTTCTACTCCCACCCGCCTAACACCTACTCCCGGATTGATTATCTGCTCACAACACCATCTCTGCTTTCTAGGTGTTCACATAGTGGATTGTGTCCTTAGCGATCACTCAGCAGTTACTATGACAATATCCTTTGTGTGGGGGGGAAGGGGAGAGAGGGTGTGGAAGTTTCATCCTTCACTGTATCATGACAAAGAATTCAGGGAATACCTACGAACTAAGTGGATAGATTATCAAACACATAACCAAACAGCAGATGTAGAGGAGCGAGGGGCAACTGGGCAAGATGGCGACCTGAACGGACGCCGAGACGGGAGCTCCGCAAGAGGACCGAATTCTAAGCAAATTCTAGATGAGTCCTAAGCAAAATTGCCCCATTGAAATCGCGATCCGACGCCATCGGCAAATGGATCTGGGTCCCTGAAAGATAGCGATCTAAATCGACTGTCGGAGCCCCCGGGAAATTGGAGGATCGCGCGGAGTTCCAACAAGAAGGCTCCGCCGAGACCGCGATCTAGCTCCAGACCCCCGCAGCCATAGGAGAGGCGGAATACCTTCTCCGGGCAGGAACAGGGTCACCGGAGGAAGTTGATCGAAACCTGCCGGTACCCTGGGAAACGGGAGGCCACGTGAGGACCGAGCGCCATTGCTGAGGACTACACCTGTGAGACACAAAGGCGAGTCGAGGTGCCCTGACTTGAGAGGCGCGAGAGACGTCCGAAGACTAAGCCAGGTAAGAATATTGATGCGGGACACCACGAGAACGAAACCAAGTGAGCACCACCTTCGCTGAACCAAACGGGCCGATGTGCTCAATTCCCCGGGAAAAGTGCTAACGTGGGTCCGGAGACAAAAGGCCCCATTGAGAAGCGGAGAAGAGAGCACGCTTTCCATTAGAGAGAAGAGAGATGGTGGATTTTTTTTTTTTCACTGAAAGAATCACGGGGCTTAATTTGGAAACCGGTTACTGCCTGGCTGTTTGCATCGAGCTGAGAGCGACCACATCGAACCCTCTGGGACCGACCCGGCTCGTGACCAGCCGCCACGACACCACGCAGAACGAGAAGGTCGCATGAGAGACTGCTCCGGACGATCGGTGGAGGTTTGAAACATTGCAACAATGGACTCTTAAGAAAACTTGCTAGCTTATATGTTTTAAAGGCAACGCTACTTTTAAACACATTTTAAAACTTTGTAAATGCTTTGCTTCTAAATGCTCTCCAATGCCTTGCCTTTAAATGAATTGCTAAACATAGTTGTCTTAAACACATTCTAACGGCCTTAGATACCCTGCTTCTAAATGCTTTAAATGCTTGCCTTACAAATGACTTGTTAAACAAAAATGTTTAATGCTAATATAAATGTCTTGTATTGCCTTGCCACTTTAAGAACACTCTAAAGGCCTTTTAAATGCTCTAAATATCTTGCTTCTAAATGCTTTTCAATGCCTTGCCTCTTGACTGACTTGCTAAATATCTAACTGACCTAAATATCGCTGCTCTACTCTCTAATTCTAGGACACTGCTTTATTTTGTAAGGCACTGCATCAGCGCTTTTAGCGCCTGCTTATAATTGTCTCTAAATGTATTGCTTTTATCACATGACTATAACTGTTTCTAAGTGCACTGCATTATAAACATGAACACTAATAAGCTACTGATACTAATCTACCTCATTCCCATAATCCATCACGCATGGACCACCCCCAACATCAACAACAACCCAACCACAATTCACCAACTCTATGCACAAACTATTAATAACTTACCAGACCAAAAATACAACAACCAACCAAAAGGAAAATCCCCCACATAAGAACACCACCAACAGAAAGAGAAAAGAAAAAAAAAACAACAACGACAAACTCAACCACCGAGGAAACAGACAACTAATAAAAATAAACACATCTAACCTCCCTACAGAACCATACCACTCAATCCGATTAGGATACATCAACGCAAGATCAGCAGTAAGCAACTCAATAGACATACTAGACTGGATCACCACAGAGAATCTAGACCTTCTATTCATCACGGAAACATGGTTCCACAGCCCTACAGACCCTGCCATCAAAGAGACATGCCCACCAGATTACAAAATAACCCACTGGACAAGAACTGGAAAAAGAGGTGGTGGAATAGCCATAATTTACAAATCCGAGTTCACCATCACAACCACTGGCGAATCCACCTCAGCACAACTCGAAATAGCCTCGACAAGAATCACTCATCCGAACCTACAAGGACACCTCAGCACAATCCTATTCTATAGACCACCAGGTAAATGGAAAGACTCCCAAACACAACTCATGGACTTCATCTCAAACACATGTGTCTCTGCTTCAAACATCCTCATAATAGGAGATATCAACCTACACCTCGAAGACGACACCTCAATAGGCACACAAGAATGCAAAGAATTCTTAAAACTCTGGGATCTACACGCATCTAACACAACCAACACACGCAAAGGGACACACGCTAGAGATCATTACACACAAATTCGACTCAGACTCAACCCTCCTACTTACAGATACAAGATGGACACCCACACTTTGGACAGACCACCATAAAGCACATGTCTCCCTCCACTGGCGAAAAATACACAGAAACGCAAACAACAAACATGAACGAACAACATACACAACGAGAGGAAAAATAGACCCAATAACATTCTGGCAACAGATCTACCAAAATGAATGGTCAACAAATACAGACACCATTCAATTCCTCCAAGAATGGGATGACATATGTAAAACAACATTGGACACAATTGCCCCAATCCAAACCAGAACATCACGTAGGAAAAAATCAAATCCATGGTTCACCGAAGAGCTGAAAAAACTCAAAACACAAGTCAGAAAACTAGAACGCGCATGGAACAAAAAGAAAGATGAACACACAATGAATGCCTGGAAATCACTTCGGAGGAAATACAAATCTCTCTATATAAAACGCACCTCCAACGTTCTAATGAAGCCTCTGTTAGCCAACATTCTAAAGTGAAGGGGGTGAGATCGCATTGTGTCTGCCCCGCCCACGCGTCAAACGTGATGACGTCGAGGGCGGAGCAATGACACTCAACCAATCGCAACGCTCGGCAGCGAAGCGTCAGGGAAGGAGGCGGCGCTCTCGACGTCTAGCCTTCCCTTCGCTGTGTTCCGCCTTCTTCTGACGTCAAGGATGACGTCAAAAGAAGGCGGAACACAGCGAAGGAAAACCTAGACGTCGGGAGCACCGCCTCCTTCCCTGACGCTTCGCTGCCACGGAGGTAAATTTAAAAACAAGAAAAAAAAAAAAAAAACCATGTTGGGGGGAGAGAAGAGGGTGGCCACTAAACAACAACAATGGGAGCGGGAGGGCAGGGGAGAAACGACAGCATGGATGCGAAGGGGGGAGGGGGGGGAGAAGAGGGCGGCCCAGGCTGGGACATGGAAGAGAGAGAAGCATGGATGCAAGGGGGGGTCATGAAAGGGAGACAGGGGACTTGCTGCAAAAGGATGAATGGAGGCAGCAGGGGACAGAGGGGCATGGATTGGGATGGCAGGGCTCAGGAAGAGAGGGCAATTGCTGGAAAGGGATGAATGGAGGGGGCAGGGGACAGAGGAGCATGGATGGGCATGGATTGGGAGGGCAGGACTCAGGGACAGAGGGAAATTGCTGGATAGGGATGAATACAGGGGACAGATGGGCATGGATGGAAATGGATTGCAGGGCAGGCCTCAGGGAGAGAGGGCAATTGCTGGATAGGGAAAAATGGAGGGGCCAGGTGACAGATGAGCATGGATGGGCATGGATTCGAAGGGCAAGACTCAGGGAGACGGGAATTGCTGGATAGGGATGAATGGAGGGGACAGATGGCCATGGATGGATATGGATTGCAGGGCAGGCCTCAGGCAGAGAGGGGAAATGCTGGATAGGGAGAAATGGAGGGGCCAGGTGACAGATGAGCATGGATGGGCATGGATTCGAAGGGCAAGACTCAGGGAGACGGGAATTGCTGAATAGGGATGAATGGAGGGGACAGATGGCCATGGATGGATATGGATTGCAGGACAGGCCTCAGGCAGAGAGGGGAAATGCTGGATACGGAAAAATGGAGGGGCCAGGTGACAGATGAGCATGGATGGGCATGTATTGGAAGGGCAGGACTCAGGGAGAGGGGAATTGCTGGATAGGGATGAATGGAGGGCACAGATGGCCATGGATGCATATGGATTGCAGGGCAGGCCTCAGGCAGAGAGGGGAATTGCTGGATAGGGATGAATGGAGGGGCCAGGTGACAGAGGAGCATGGATTGGAAGGGCAGGACTCAGGGAGAGGGGAATTGCTGGATAGGGATGAATGGAGGGGACAGATGGCCATGGATGGATATGGATTGCAGGACAGGCCTCAGGCAGAGAGGGGAAATGCTGGATACGGAAAAATGGAGGGGCCAGGTGACAGATGAGCATGGATGGGCATGGATTGGAAGGGCAGGACTCAGGGAGAGGGGAATTGCTGGATAAGGATGAATGGAGGGCACAGATGGCCATGGATGCATATGGATTGCAGGGCAGGCCTCAGGCAGAGAGGGGAATTGCTGGATAGGGATGAATGGAGGGGCCAGGTGACAGAGGAGCATGGATTGGAAGGGCAGGACTCAGGGAGAGGGGAATTGCTGGATAGGGATGAATGGAGGGGACAGATGGCCATGGATGGATATGGATTGCAGAGCAGGCCTCAGGCAGAGAGGGGAAATGTAGGATAGGGAAAAATGGAGGGGCCAGATGACAAAGGAGCATGGATGGGCATGGATTGGAAGGGCAAGACTCAGGGAGAGGGGAATTGCTGAATAGGGATGAATGGAGGGAACAGATGGCCATGGATGCATATGGATTGCAGGGCAGGCCTCAGGGAGACAGCGAAATTGCTGGATAGGGATGAATGGAGGGGCCAGGTGACAGAGGAGCATGGATTGGACTCACACTTTCACTCTGACTCTCAAACACTCACTCTCACATACACTCTCCCAAACATACACACTCCGAGGAAAACCTTGCTAGCGCCCGTTTCATTTGTGTCAGAAACGGGCCTTTTTTACTAGTATACCATAAAACAGACTAAAAGACTACACTACAAAACATTGATGGGACCAAACTACAATGACACACACAAACTCTTCTACCTTGTAAATAAATTGCTAGACACCACACCAGTTACAAACAACAGCAAAGATACACCAGGGGTCGACGACCTCGCGAAACACTTCAAGGAGAAAATTATACATTTACGAAATAAAATTCTCACCAGCCCTATTGAATACGCCACACTCCTAAACTGTCTAGACCCAGAAGACGGAATACACCCAGCAGACAGGATCTGGACTGAATTTGAATCACTGTCAGAGGACCTCATCTCTAAAACGCTCAAAAGATTCGCCAAATCCCACTGCAAACTAGATATCTGCCCAAACAACCTCATGAAAGCAGCTCCTCAACAATTCATAACAGACCTAACGAACCACGTGAATTTCATGCTACAAAACGGACTTTTCCCAAAGGAAAAAGGAAAAATTCTACTCGCCCCAATACCCAAAGAAAAATGCAAGCGAAATAACTAACTACAGACCAGTAGCATCTATAACACTAATAACCAAAATAACCGAAGGAATGGTAACCAAACAACTCACAAATTATCTCAACAAGTTCTCAATACTGCATGATGCCCAATCAGGATTCCGGTCAAATCACAGCACAGAAACAGTACTAATTACCCTAATGACCAAATTCAAACAAATGATTGCTACCGGCACCAATATACTCCTCTTACAATTTGACATGTCAAGTGCCTTTGATATGGTTGACCACGGAATCCTACTACACATACTTGAATATTTTCGCATTGGAGGCAATGACCTAAACTGGTTCAAGGGGTTCCTAACCTTGCGCTCATACCAAGTCACATCAAATTCAACTACGTCTACTGCATGGACACCTGAATGTGGAGTACCGCAGGGATCCCCCCTCTCGCCAACTATCTTCAACCTAATGATGATCCCCTTGGCAAAACTTCTATCAAATCACAACCTTAACCCTTACATATATGCAGATGTAACGATATATATTCCTTTCAAACAAGACATTAATGAAATCTCCAACGAAATCAACCAAAGTCTATACATCATGAATACCTGGGCAGATGCATTCCGACTAAAACTGAACGTAGAAAAAAACTCAATGCCTCGTACTTACCTCCCAATACAACACGAATAAATTTACCGCTATCAACACACCTAAACTAAATCTGCCAATCTCTGATACTTTAAAAATCCTTGGAGTCACTATTGACCACCACCTAACACTGGAGACTCACGCGAATAACACAACCAAAAAGATGTTCTACTCAATGTGGAAACTGAAAAGAATAAGATCATTCTTTCCAAGGTCCATATTCCACACCCTAGTGTAATCACTCGTACTCAGCCACCTGGACTACTGCAACTCACTATACGCAGGCTGCAAAGAACAAATACTGAGGAAACTTCTAACAGCCCAGAATACAGCAGCCAGACTCATTTTCGGAAAACCAAAATACGAAAGCGCAAAATCCTTGCGTGAGAAACTACACTGGCTCCCACTCAAGGAACGTATCACCTTTAAGGTATGCACCTTGGTCCACAAAATCATCCACGGTGAAGCCCCTGCATACATGTCTGACTTAATAGACCTGCCACCCAGAAACGCTAAAAGATCATCCAGAACTTTCCTCAATCTCCACTTCCCTAATTGCAAAGGCGTAAAATACAAAGTATTGCATGCATCAACCTTCTCCTATATGAGCACGCAGTTCTGGAATACACTACCACGCAACCTGAAAATGATCTACGAATTAACCAATTTCCGCAAACAATTGAAGACTCATCTCTTTGAGAAAATTTATTGCAAGAATCAAAACACATGAAGTCCATACATACTAATAGAAATGCATCAATACACACCCTTCTGAATTTCTCTTACCCCGTATTTCCACCACACTTCAAACTCCACCCACAGATAAAATGTTATACCCTATGTTCTCTTGAAATTGTTCTATCGCCTTATCTTTTCCCCATTGTAACATCACATGGTTTCCACGCCCTAACGATTTTTGACTTGACTTTGTCTTCCCATAACTCCTCTCAATGTAACCCATAATCGTACTGTAACACACTGTATTTCCATCCTTCACAATGTATTGTAAGCCACACTGAGCCCGCAAATAGGTGGGAAAATGTGGGCTACAAATGCAATAAAATAAATAAATAAATAAATGTGGGCATGTACTGGGAAGCATCGAAAGCAGTGATGAGGGGGTCACATAATAGCCTACACTGCAGGGAAAAAGAAGGAAGAGAGGCAGACTTGCTGAGACTGTCTAATGAATACCATCAACTGAGAACACATATAGGTACTATGAATGCAAGGGATCGCTCACGCATATTAGAGGTTAGACACCAAATAGACGAAATCTTGAATCAGAGGGCGCAACGGGATATATACTTCCCAACGATTTAAACTATTTAAATGGGGGAATAAAGCTGGGAAACTACTGGCAGCACTGGTTAGGCCATACTGTAAACGGCAAACCATTACAGCTATCAGGGATGCGGCAGGGAGAGAACACACCACAGATAAACATATTACACAGCAATTTGTCACCTACTACAGCTCCTTATACGGGGCAAGAGGGTTTGACTCTGAAGCATGCGAGGGTTTCTTTCAAGATATTTGTATACCTACACTTACACCTGACCAACTACAAACTCTTAATGGTCCTATAGTGGAACAGGAGATCAGACAAGCCATTAAGTCTTTAAAGCTGGCCAAGGCGCCAGGACCAGATGGCTATGGCCCACAGTATTACCGAATAATGGCAGACTTGGTGGCGGGCCCTCTGGGAGCTTGGTTCAATGGGATAGTGGACAACGAATTACCTATACCAAACAATATGGCCCATATAGTACTAATACCGAAGCCGGGCAAAGACTTAACTCAGGTGGGCTCTTACTGCCCCATTTCATTGTTAAATCAGGATATTAAAATCCTGGCCGCTATAATGGCTCGGTGAATGAATGGGGTGATTTCTTCTTTAGTTCATGAGGACCAAGTGGGAATATCATGAGAGCTCTCCTGGCTATACAGGAATGTAGGGGCAGAGGGGGCTTGGCAGTTATTGCAGGGCTTGATATGGAAAAAGCGTTTGACAGCATTTCGTAGCAGTATTTGTTCTGGGTCCTGAACCGTTATGGCATAACAGGGGCATACATATCTTGGATTAAAGCGCTTTATACCCTCCCTGTGGCCAGATTGCTGCTCAATGGTACACTTACAGAGAGCTTGCCCTTACAAAGGGGAACCCAGCAAGGATGCCCCTTGTCACCGCTCCTCTTTTTGCTAGCTATAGAACCGTTAGCTATAAAAATTAGGGGAGCTAGGGCCATACGGGGATCAGGGTGGGCAAAAAGGACTTTAGAGTAAATCTATTTGCAGATGACATTTTAGTATATCTGGCTAATGGGCCTAGAGACCTCCCCCAGGTGCTGGCAATAGTAGGTAATTTCGGGGAAATGCCGGGGCTGCGGGTCAACTGTTCAAAATCAGAGATGCTCCCGTTATCGGGATGTTCTGCGGACCCAGGCTGGTCGGGATTGCCAATACCGCTTGCGCGAGGAGCCATGAGATATCTGGGAATCTTTCTTAGTGTTAATACATTGATATTCTACAGAAAAAATGTGGTTGATACATTGGAAAACATCAGGAAGCTGTGTGACAGATGGAAGCACTTGCCGCTTTCTCTGATGGGCAGAATACCCTTAGTTAAAATGGTTTTACTGCCAAAGATCCTATACCCCTTACAAGCGGCCCCCATATGGCTGTTACGGAGAGACGAACGTTTATACCGATCTATCATACGTTCCTTCATCTGGCAGGGTAGGGGAGCACGGATAGGGCACCAGAAGCTCTCTCTGAGTAAGACCGTGGGAGGCCTGGCACTGCCTGAACTACGCCTATATAACGTGGCTGCACTTATGCGACTTATTTTTGAGGGAATGACGGGTACTTACCGGTTTTTGCCGAGCGCAGGACTGGAGGATTGGAGTGCCCCGTGGTCATTCATAAATCTAATACACATGAGGCCTAGTAATATATATGATACAGCAGGAAGACTGGCCTTTCTGCAGCCTCTGCGAAGGGCGTGGGCTTGGTGGAGAGGGCATCAGAATCGAGCACCAGAGGCATCCCCCTTCCTAGGGATGGTGGGCAACGCAGATTTCCCAGCAGGCCTAGGATACTCTATATTTGACAAGTGGAAGGAGAAGGGATGTGTGATGGTGGTCCATCTTATGGCACAAGGGCAGGAGCAGTTAGAATCATTTGATCAGCTGAAGGAGAGGTGGGACTTCCCCAATAAGCATTTATTACAATATCTTCAAGTACGGCATTATTCTTCTTCTTTACAACGGGCACATGGGGATCGATGGCTGTGGGGGCCAATGGACAAGATTCTATTGCGTACACCGTACAAGGCGAACAGCCTATCCACATGGTATAAAATCTTGCAGATGCATAGGCCTCTGGGAGGGATGGAAAGATTGATGGACCAGTGGAATAGAGAGTTGAATAGAAACTACACTATTAAAGAATTTAGTAAGCTTTTCTCCAATATATATATGACATGGTTAAAGTAGCAGACCTGCAAGAAACTCAATATAGGATATTGCACCGAGCATACATTACAAAGGCCAAGGGGGCAGTCATGGGCCTTTGGGGAGAGGGTCAATGCACCAAATGCCAGAAAGGGTGGGGGACTTTCATTCACTCTTTTTTAGAATGCCTGTCTCTTTCACTGTGGAACCAAGCATTCCAGGTGATTAAAGAAGTCACAAACAGGCAGATAGAGTGGGATTATGCAACCTTACTGTTGGGAGACCAAGACCTTCTGATTGCCCAGGGCCTTCCTAAGTCACATAGGAGATTTATATATACATCCCTCTTATTGATCAAAAAGACCATCTTACAATTTTGGATACACCCAGAACATCCCCCGGTAGAAGTGTGGTATAATAAAATGAGAATGGTGGGTGAGAATGAATGCCGTATCTATGCCACCTCTGCAAAGCTTACCACCAGGCAATATCATGGTCTGTGGACAGCCTGTTTAAAAGTGTTACCTTTACAGGGCAATGAGGGAGGGGGGAAGGGAGTGAGAGAGTATGAGGGGAGTGTTTGGGATGGATGTTGAGTTATGGTGTGGGTTAAAGTGGTGAGCGTGATGTATGACTGGGAAAGGGGAATAAAACAGAAAATGCAGTGTGTAGTGCGAGCCAGGCCGGTGATTTATGGTTAGACGCTTTGTAAGCTTCAAAATGTGATCTTTATGAGTTACTATATACACACAACTGGAAGTTTTGGATATGTCTGTGCGAGCACTGCTGTACTGTGTTAATAAAAATAAATATTAAAAAAAAAAAAAGGTCGCTTTCCTGTTGGGCATTAACAAGAGTTCTAGTCCACCTATATGATATGCCTCTTACAACCATAGAAAACTATAAAATGTTGCTCATGAAGGCCACTTTTCATACTGGCTGTGCTATTTTTGAAATGACAAAGCATTAGAAATTCAGAAGGAAAAAAAGCAAGCCTTCAATAGACCATAAAAGGCTGTAACATGTTCAATGAATGTTTGGATTCCTGGAAACTCACTTTTTGTCATCTGACAGGTCAATATTGGTCCCAAATTTGATTGTTTTAAACGGTCCTTTTTTCCTCCTCCCAGAGCTGTGAAAATAATAATAATAAAAAAAACACTGTTCAAATGTTCTTGCCTCTAACTTTTAGGATGCTTTATGTTTTAATTGAACTTACTTATCTGAAGATGTAGATTCAGTGTCTGAGTGGTCCTTATGGTGACTCTTTTTCTCATTTTCTTCCTGATGAGGGCAAAGAAATTTGATAAAACTTTGTGCAAAGCTTTTCAAAAGCTTGAAATACAGCATGGAAGTCAGGAAGTTATTTACAAGAGAAAACTTTTCTTGCAAAATATATTTGCCCAATTACCAACTCAAATCCCTGGAAACCCAACATCAGCGTTACCTTCTGTGAGCGAAAATCAATACACATCCAGATGCTAGGTGTTATAAAGACAAATTATTTCACTTTACTAGAGAACTAGTTCATCACTGGCTATCTACTGTTCACTGCACCAACAGAACAAAGATTACGTTTCCAGATTAAATCAATAAAAAGTGAGCATAAACCAGTGGTTCCCAAACCTGTCCTAAGGCTTCCTCAACTAGTAAGGTTTGTAGGATATCCATAATGAATATTCATAAGATATTTGCATACACTGCCTCCATTGTAAGGGGGGGGGGGCAATTTGCCAAGCATACCCCAAGAATAAGGCAAGCATTTGCTTATTTCCGATCTGACGAAGAAGGGCAACCTTCAAAAGCTAATCAAGAAATGTATTAAGTTATGTCCAATAAAAAAGGTATCATCTTATTTTCTTTTCCATGTTTTATTTTGTTTGATTTCTATTGATAACCTTAAGAGTGGACTAACACGGCTACAACACTCCTCTACTCGGCAATAATGGAAACCAAGGACGCCCATCTCAGAAATGACCAAATGTAAGCCCTTTGGTCGTGGGAGGAGCCAGCATTCGTAGTGCACTGGTCCCCCTGACATGCCAGGACACCAACCGGGCACCCTAGGGGGCACTGCAGTAGACTTCAGAAATTGCTCCCAGGTACATAGCTCCCTTACCTTGTGTGCTAAGCCCCCCAAACCCCCCCCCCCAACCCACTACCCACAACTGTACACCACTACCATAGCCCTAACGGGTGAAGGGGGGCACCTAGATGTGGGTACAGTGGGTTTCTGGTGGGGTTTGGAGGGCTCACATTTACCACCACAAATGTAACAGGTGGGGGTGGGCCTGGGTCCGCCTGCCTGAAATGCACTGCACTCACTAAAACTGCTCCAGGGACCTGCATACTGCTGTCATGGACCTAAGCATGACATTTGAGGCTGGCATAGAGGCTGGCACAAAAGATATTTAAAGTTGTTTTCTGAGGGTGGGAGGGGATTAATGACCACTGGGAGAGTAAGGGGAGGTGATCCCCGATTCTCTCCGGTGGTCATCTGGTCAGTTTGGGCACCTTTTTGTGGCTTGCTCGTAAGAAAAACTGGACCAGGTAAAGTCGTCCAAGTGCTCGTCAGGGACGCCCTTTTTTTTCCATTACGGGTCGAGGACGTCCATGTGTTAGGCACGCCCAAGTCCAGCCTTCGCTACGCCTCTGACATGCCCCCATGAACTTTGGTCATCCCTGCGATGGAAAGCAGTTGGGGACGACCAAAAATGGCTTTCGATTATGCCGATTTGGGCGACCCTGTAAGAAGGACGCCTATCTTTCGATTTGTGTCAAAAGATGGGCGTCCTTCTCTTTAGAAAATGAGCCTAATTGAGAGGCATTAGTCAGAATTTGGACGTTTTACAAATACGTCCAAATTCCAAAGCGGGGAGAAGGTCATTTTCGAAAAAGATGGATTTCCATCTTTTGTGATCGATGTCCTTGGATTTGGACGGCCTTGATTTTTAGCCATTTTTGAAAAAAAAAAAAAGTCCAAGTCTAAAATGTCCAAATTCAAGCCATTTGGACATGGGAGGAGCCAGCATTTTTAGTAGACTGACATGCCAGGACAGCAGTCGGGCACCCTAGGGGGCACTGCAGTGGACTTCATAAAATGCTGCCAGGTACACAGCTCCCTTACCTTGTGTGCTGAGCCCCAACACCCCCCCCCATACCCACAACTGTACACCACTACCATAGCCCTAATGGGTGAAGGGGGCACCTATATGTGGGTACAGTGGGTTTCTGGTGGGCTCACAGTCTCCTGCACAAGTGTAACAGGTAGTGGGGGGATGGGCCTGGGTCCACCTGTCTGAAGTCCACTAAACTACTCCAGGGACCTGTATGCTGCTGTCATGGACCTGAATATGACATCCGAGGCTGGCATACAGGCTGGCAAATAATGATCTTCAACATACTTTTTGGGAGTGGGAGGAGGTTAGTGACCACTGGGGGAGTAGGGGGAGGTCATCCCTGATTCCCTCCGGAGGTCATCTGGTCATTTGGGGCACCTTTTCGTGCCTTATCCATAAAACAGGTCCACCTCAAAACATCCAAGTTTTAGTGCTGAACGTTTTTGCTTTGTTCCATTATGGCTCAAAGACGCCCAAGTCTTAGGAACGCCCAAGTCCCGCCTTGAACACGCCTCTGATATGCCCCCTTGAGATTTGTAAGTCCTTCCAACAGACTTCTGAGAAAGACGTCCAAAATGCGGATTCGATTATACCAATTTGGACATTTCTGTGACATGGACGTCGTCACTTTTTGGATGTCCATCTCTTTCGAAAATGAGCCTGATTATGAAACTTTGATGGATAATTTTGTTTCTATTTTCCTGCCTACCCCAAGAGCAGATATAGAATACAATTCTTCGCTCTGGCTTAGATTCTGTAGCTCCCTTACAGAAGCAGTTTTGAAAATCATAAACCTTCGCACCCCTGGCATTACCATGGATTGAAATTACAGAAAAGACAACTGCGTCATCATGAAAGATCCTGGAGGAAGAATTGCTCCAAAGCAACATTAAGTGCTTATAGAGATTCTGCATATTTTTAAAAAATCCTCTGTTATTTAATCAAAAAGGAACTATTATTGCTCACTACTATGAACAGGACACTTCTACAAGGCTCTACAAAATTCGTCAACTTGGTAATCCTTTATCTATGGTTTACTTTTCATAAAAAATGTTGCTGCAGATACCATTGCTGCAGCCTTTTTGGAAAAAACAACTATCTTAACAAGCTCTTTCCCATGCCACAACGCTTATGTACTACCCTCCATATCTCCCTCCTCTACTTCTACCCTTTATGGTGGATTTTTTCAATTCAAGCTCTCATCAGGTCTTGAGGTGTAGAGAATTTTTCCACACTAGCATTAGATACTATTCCTTTCTTCTCTACTTCCTTATCTGCACACCATAAGTCAGTTCCAGTTTAAAGGATGGCAATTTCGTTTCTGACTGAAGGAAGCAGTTCATCCTGAAATTAAAGATCCCAAGGCAGACCTAACTGTTCCTCTAAATCAGTTTTTTTCAAATCCAGTCCTCAGGACACAACTAGCCAGTCAGGTTTTCAAGACATCCACAATGAATGTGAACAATATATCTAGGAAAGGAAAGGGAAAGTGGACAGGATTTGATATACCGCCTTTCTGTGGTCACAACCAGAGCAGTTTACATATAATATACAGGTATAATACAATCTCGATTATCTGATGTAACTGGCACCGATCCATTGTCAGATAATATGAAAAATAATGGGTAACCCCTCAAACAATGCATAAACAAAGGCATAGTTCCAGATTTTCAAAGATTCTTTACTAACAGCACTATAGCATATTCTGCAACATGCCTGAAGTGCTAAAACATACTGTAATCACTGTATTATACAGTAAAATAAGACCAATACAGAACTGTAAAAACAATCAGAACGAGTACTGTACGTATACCTAGTAGCAATGCAACTGGTAAACAAATTATAAATTTGTTATGTAAAATTTTGATTAATATTTTCCCATTTTACTTCTCTTCCTTGCTACAAGGTCACACCAGCATCAGTAGCTGTCACTTCCCCTTATTGTTCTCTATATGCCAGTGCAACCTCAGTTGCCGACACCTTCACTATGACTGACTTTTACAATTGAATGTTCAGCCTCACTCAAGGCGCCTTCATTGGAATTATCTCCAATCCGATTGCTGTTCACCATAGCAAGCACATCACTGTCAGTTAGTTCTTCTTGCTCATCTGCCTGCATCCATTCGTGTATGTCATCCTCACAAGCATTCTCACAGCCTGGTATTTCCTGTAACAAAGGAAGGACATCTTCTGCGGCTGCTCTGTGTTCAGTGTCATCTCCTTGTTCATTTTCATTCTCAGGAATTAACTTTCTCCATGATTTTTCTAGGGTTGGAGGTTTGATTTCATCTCATTTATTTATTTGTGACATTTATATCTCACATTATCCCAAACAAGTTTGAGTTCAATGTGGCTTACAATAAACAGTACATAAAGAATAATGCATAAGTAATTTGTTGTAAGAATCCAATTCCCTTGTAGATCTGCAGAAAGATTATGGCATAAAATACCCTTCTACTGAGAATAAGATAAGTTGGAAGTTATATAATAAAGAATACAAGAGATTATTAAAATAAAAAAGAAAGGACTGCTATTCTAAATTAGTTGCTGGTAATTCTTTGGACACAAAGTTGCTTTTTAAGATAGAGATGTTACTCACACTGAAGCCTGTATTGCTGCATCAACCATAAAAAGACCTTCAGCCGCCCACTTTGCTGAGTATTTTAGTTCTAAAATAACTATAGGGGAACTTTTTAAGGATGACAACTTACATTTGGATTCTCTTATTTTTTAGTTTGAATAAATCCTGCCAGAATTCTGCGCGACTGCGGAGTGCAGAATTTCCCAGTTGCACAGAATTCTACTACTACTTAGCATTTCTATAGCGCTACAAAGCATACGCAGCGCAATTCAACATTTCCCTGCAGAACCTGCACAGCTGTAGTAAAAGACGGACCCCTGTGCGGCTCAGCTGACCCCCCCCCCACCTGCTTGACTCTCCGCCCCGCCTACCTGTGCATTGCATGGTGGTAATCTCTTGAGACTACTGCTTGAAGTCTCGGTGGCCATTTTGAAAAAGCACGGCACCAGCAAGAGAGCGGCAGCAGCGAGGCAGGAAAGAGTGGGGTTCTTTCTTGCCCCTAAAGAGGTACTCCCGCTGAAGCTCCTACTCCTACTACCGCAGGAGAGTGTAGGGGTATCTGGAGGGAGCGGCTGTAAAAAAAAAAAAAAAAAAAAAAAAAAAAGAGGGGAGGGAGTGGCTAAAAAAAGGGGGGCATGTTGTGGGTGGATGTTTAAAAAAAAAAAAAAAAAGATACTGTGGATGGAAGGGGACTGCAAAAAAAAAAAAAAAAAGGGATGCTGTGGAAGGGAGGGGCTATAAAAAAGGGATTCTGTGGGTAGGAGGGAGAGGGTGCAAAAAATTTGAAAATTTTGCATGCAGAAATATGCAGAATTTGCAAACGTGTGCAGAATTATAATTTTTTTAGCGCAGAATTCCGGCAGGAGTATTCTTCTTATTCTGTCTTGGACACTTGTTATTAGACTGGTTACTAATTAAATTGGATTTAGGGGACTTTCCTCAAAATTTTGGGGAAAAAAAAAATACCAGAGAACCCAATGATTTAATTTCAGATTATAGACCAAGTGCCTCCATCCCACTTTTTTTGTAAAATGATGCAGGGAGTGGCATCCCATCAGCTGTCTGATTATTTGGACCACCACAGTATTTTACACTATACACAATTGGGGTTTAGGTCAAACTTCAACACCAAGACAGTTATTGGCCCATTGATAACATCCACAAACTATTATGCAAAAGCCTTGGTGTTACAGTTTAACCTATCAAGTGCATTCCATTTGGAGGATCATAATATTTTATTGCAGACACTGGAAAGTTTGGGAGTTACTGAGGTGTATAAATGATTTTCAGGTTTTCTGAAATTTCATAATTATAGAGCAAAGTTATATGCTAACTTTTTGGAGAAGTAGAGTAATCCTAGCAGTGTTCTGCAGGGTTCTTCCTTGCCCCCACTTCTTTTCAATGTTTACATGCATTATCTGAGTCATACACTGGAGAAGCTGGGGGTTTATTTTTATAGTTATGCAGACAACATAATAGTTATGGTTCCTATTAGATGGTTGCAACTTATTTATTGCATTTGTATCCTACATTTTCCACCCTTTGGTAGGTTCAATGTGGCTTACATATTACAACAGAGACGGATTACAGAATAGGTAGTATTTGTGGGAGTGAGGTATGCATCGTTTTCCATTTCCGAGTTTATTTCCGGTATTTTTAGTGGTTAAGAAGTTATGAAGTCGCAGAGGGGAGGAACTTCCTGAAAAGATGTGTTTTTAGGTTTTTCCGGAAGTTGAGGTAGTTCGAGAGTTTCAGGTCCTTTGGTAGTGCATTGCAGAGTTGGGTACCTATGAAGGAGAAGCTGGAGGCATATGACAATTTGTATCTCAGGCCTTTGCATCTGGGGTAGTGGAAGGTTAGGTATGATCCTGTTGTTTCCATCAGGTTTCTTAGTGGTAGATCAGCCTATTCAGTCTTACTTCATAATATTATTGATACTTTAGATTTTTGGATGAAAATACACAAGCTTAAGTTAAACACAGGTAAAACTAATGCTGAGTTTTACTAGGCCGGTAGTGCAGCTGTGTTGGCAATGCTGTGCGGAAGCCGCTAGTGCGGCTTAGTAAACAGACCCCTACATTTTTATTGATTAGTCATTCAGCTTCAGAAAAGGAAAATTATGGGAACGCTCCAGCCTACATGTTCAGCCTGGTCGACCTCCCACCCAGAAATTCCGTGCAGTCGTCCCGCACTTATCTCAATCTCCACTATCCTAACTGCAGGAACTTAAGATACAAGCTGCTCTTTGCCTCTTCATTTTGCTTCCAGTGTCCCCGTTATTGGAATGTTCTGCCATTAGCGTTAAAAGAGACTACTGATCAGTCTATTCAAGAAATCCCTGAAGACCTACCTATGTGCTCGATCATTCTCCTCAGCTGCTTGATCTTCTGCATCTCCGCCTTCCTTTCCCCTGCTGTTTTCCCTCCCTTCCCCTCATATACTTTATCCTCTGCTTTGCACTACTGCTATTATGTTGTACTTTTCTCCTAACATTGTACGCCACATAGAGCCTGCCTTGGTGGGAATATGCAAGATATAAATGTTCACAATAAATAAATAAGTGTCAGAATTAATCAGACTTTGTATAGACAAATTATGCGAAGAATGATACATAGCTTATTTGCGTCTGAATGAATAAAAGGCCTATTGTGAAATTAACTGTAAAAATGTCAATACGGGTTAAAAATAAAATCTGTCTGCTTAAAAAGTCAATCCAGCGACAGACAGGATAGACAAACTGTGCCAAGAAAGGAAAATTATCATGACTAAAGCTTATTTAGTATGTGGGCATAGACAAATATAACCCTGCAATACAAAAACCGTATATAAATAACTGGCTTCCAAAAACAGTCTAAGAATAACTGATACGAACTTCAACTGATTAAAAAGATAAACCGCCAGTTATAGCACCGATAAAACCTAATAAAAGTAAAGACGAATTGGATGCGTAAACAGCCACTGTGACTGAGCAATCCAGTATTAAGTACCAAGTAAAAAGGGAAGGGAAATTAGTAAAAAAAAAAAAAGAAATGTATTTGACCACTGGATTGACTATTTAAGCAGCCTGATTTTTTTTTTATCCTTAGATTTTAATAGTTCCTTTCACAAAAAGTCATGCATTTTTTTTATGCAGACACACATAAGCTATATATCATTATAAGAAGTAGAATATTTTAGGCTCATGTTTAGATACCATTATCAGACATACCCTTTTCTCACACTAGTTAAATGGTATATTCAGGTGTTTCTTCCAATAGTTGTTGACAATCCATCTAATGTTTTTCCTTCTTCCTTCTCTAGTAGTTGACTGTGTTTTGTTCAGTCATTATACATCAGGCACTAGACATAGTTTTTAAGGTAGGTTTTGTTTATTCAACTCCCCTTTTGAACTCTCTTCCTAACTCATCGTCCTTTTCCCATTTAAATTGTCTGAGCCAACACATTGGGTTCATTGTTTTTCTGATGTGGTCTCATAATGCTTGTATTATGTTTTATTAAATATGCTGCCTATATTATTTAATGTATTTTGTTTGCAAACATTTGTTCATTTTTGTTAATTTGTAAGGCATTCAAACTCTTTAGATTCTTTTTATGTTTATCTTAAAGATATTTTGCACTTTACACTTTTTGGTATATGTGCAGTCCCATTGCATTTTAAAATTAATATCTAGCCCATTATAAACCATAACATTCTACTGCTTTGTCACCCTCGTACCTTCCATGCATCTCTCCCCTGTCTCTCATCCACCCAGCACCTCCTGTTTTGCACCTTACACACCCCACCCTCTTTCTGTGAAACTCACTGTAGTGCTTTGGTGTTTCACTTATATATACTGTTATTTATCAACATTTGCTTATTTCTGATCTGAAAAAGAGCTACCTTCAGAAGCTAATCAAAAATGTATTTAGTCCAATAAAAACGGTATCATCTTATGTTTTATTTCTATTGCCTTTAAAAGTGGACTAACATGGCTACATCACTCTAATTAATTTTTAAAATTATTTTTGCATTTTTTGTTTGCGTATATGGCTTGTCTGTTGTGAAGATGAGGCTTCTGCTCCCACTCTCCAGCAGGCCTCACTGGCCTGTGGCCTCTGAACAGGACTCCAAACAGTCTCTTCCCAGCATCCTGAGCAATCCAAACTCAAGCTACTGGGCCCCTTTCTCACTCAGGGTGAGCTGGTTCTCAGTTTTCAAATTGTATGCAGATTAGCATGTTATCCTTTCATGCTCAGGGTGACCTGGTTCTCCAGAGGCAAAATTAAACAGGTCTTACCCACAGCATATTCAGGCAATTCTTTATTCCAGCCCCTGGGCACAGTTCTTCTAGCTTAAATACTTTATACATTTACATATCTTCACACTGAACCTCCCCACACAGATTCCTGGGCTCAGCATTAACCTCAATACTTTGGGGACTTCTAACCCCAGGCTTTGTAGCCTGCTTCTCAGTACTGGGACACACAGCCCTACTTCTTCTTGGGACACCCAGTCCTTCCTTCCTTAGACTCACAGTCCTTTCTTTGAACACACAATTCCTCTAAGCTCTTTCCAGGGGGGATCCTCTTTCTTCAGCTACCAGCTCTCTTCCTTTCCTTTCACATCTCAGGTGGGGGTATAAAGTGGTTAATTAGCTACACCGGACACAGCCCATAACCTCCTACACCTGTGGACCTCCCAGGGCTCTCCCCGGTCCTAGCGACCTCCACCTATTCTCCTAGCGCCCTCTAGTGGCCTACCCCGGACATCCTGGACATTTTTAGGGGAACAGTGCCATCTAGTGGCCTGCCCCGGCTAGGACAGCCTCTTATTTATCACACTGTATATATGCTTTTATACAGTGTTGTATCCAACCCCTGAAGCAGGTAGGTGTACCCACCTGTGTCAGGTCTCTGTTCGGTGCCTCAATAAAAGATCTGTTTGTTCAACATTCCCCATGTGGAAGTTAGTGTGTTATCCTCTACTTTTCTGCTTCCTTCCTAAATATTTGTTAAACCATGGAAAAATTTTTCCATCTAACTGGAGGCCTAACAATTCACTAGATGTCTTGGCCCTTATTAACAACGTTTAAAAATGTAGTAATCAATTTACTGAAGGGTGACAGTTGTGGTTGTCAAGGTCTTGCCTTGAGTAAGTGAAACTGACAATTCAGCCATCATGCTGTGGCTTTTTACTGTCTAGCTATCTTGTTCTTGAACTCTCTGGGCCAGATGCACTAAACTTAACGAGCCATTAACAAGCAAGAAGTAAACCCTGGCATGCACTAAAGACTTTTTTCGATGACAGTAGCAGCTAATGAAAACGGAATGCAGATGAGCAAATCGTGTAGAAACCCTATTGTAATGAGATACACTAACCTTTTCCAATTGCCTTAACGCTGGAAAATCTAACAAGAGGTCTGTACCTCTCGTTGGGTCTGCGTGGGATTGGAAACAATTATTAAAATTAAAAAAAAAATTGGGGGGCAAAAACGGCCAAGTGCTCATCAGGAGCATCCTTTATGGACATTCTTCACTATATATATATAAAAAAAAAAAATCAAACAGGCTCCGAAGCTGTTTTGATAAATGTTCAATAAAGACTTAAAAAGTGGGAAAAAAATCTAAGTGCTCATCCTTTTTTTTTTTTTTTTAACAAAACTATTAGTGGGATTTGAACACGCCACCTCTGGATTACAAGACCGGTGCTCTAACCACTGGGCCACAACTGTACTTGCTTGGATGTCCCTCCCTTACTTCCAGGTCTTTCAGCTGAGTGAAACATGGCCAAAATGGACTTTTTTTTTTTTGAAGTGAAGCTTTATTAAAAAAAAAAAAAAATCAAACAGGTTCCGATGCTGCAGGCTCTTTTTTGGACATCATTCAACCCCGGAATAATAAAAACGTCTTTTTTGGCAGTGCTTCACTCAGCTGAGACCTGGAAGTCCATGAGCCAATCACAACGTGTTCAGCTGAGCTAAACACGCTGTGATTGGCTTAGAGACTTCCAGGTCTCTCAGCTGAGTGAAGCACGGCCAAAAAGGACGTTTTTATTATTCCGGGGTTGAATGATGTCCAAAAAAGAGCCTGCAGCATCGGAGCCTGTTTGATTTTTTAAATAAAAAAAACATCCATTTAGTGGGTCTCCCCCCCCCCCCAATAATAAAAACATCCTTTTTGCCCGTGCTTCACTCAGCTGAGAGACCTTGAAGTAAGGGAGGGAAATCCAAGCAAATAGAGCTGTGGCCAAGTGGTTAGAGCAGTGGTCTTATAATCCAGAGGTGGCGGGTTCAAATCCCACTAATAGTTTTGTTAAAATTGGAGTTATTTATTATTTTCTCCCCGTTTTTATTTATTTATTTGAACATTTGTTATTCTGCCATTCATGAACCTTTTCAAGACTAACAACTTCCAAACTGCACTTGCTTGCTATGAGTGAAATTCAGTCAACACATTAGCAGAAGCCCCGGCTCCGATGCTGCAGGCTCTCAGCTGAGCTAAACGCGTTGTGATTGGCTCAGAGACTTCCGGGTCTCTCAGCTGAGAACCTGCAGCATCGGAGACAGGGTTACCTCGCAGGAGGGGGAAATGTGTTTAGCTCAGCTCAATACTTCCTTCACTGTGATTGGGTGGAAGATGGCGCTGGGCGGATGGAAATCCTAATGACAGTCTCCAGAATTGCTTCTATTTGTACCATGGTAGGTGCCGCGGATGCCTGCAGCATTGGAGCCTGTGATTTTTTAAAAATAATGCACTACAGTGAAGAACGTCCATAAAGGACGCTCCTGACGAGCACTTGGCACTTGAGGCACATTTGGCATGCGCAGAGCAGCCAGCATAACGCTTTGCTGCTCTGAGCATGCTTGACCAGCCGATTCTCCAACTGTTTTACGAGGGAATAGAGAATGCAAGTGAGCTACAACGAGTAGCTCATTTGCATTCCCTTTCCTTGATGCATAGCTGTTCCCTACCAATTCGCTAAGGAACTCGGTAGGGAACGGCTCTAACGACGACTTTTGTGCATCTGGCCCTCTATTCTTTAAAGCAGAATTTATTAGTTATCTCATTGCTTGTGCAAATTAGACCTCACTAGATAGTCATGCTTTAGCGCACTGGCTGAAGAAAGCCACACTATGATGGCTGAAACGTCAGTTCCACTGACACGGCAAGTCCCAGACAACTGCAACAATTGTGATGCCAGTTGCAAAAGCCAAAGAGAACCAACTGAAGGTTGTCCAAAGTTCTGCATCTCTCTCAGCTTCTACCCCCCTCATCTTTATGTACAAGTCTCTTCTGAGCCCCAGAAAGGGAACATCTTTGGATGACAGAACCTCTAACTACAGTCACAAGCAGCAGAGACTAGTTTGCTATAATTTGAGACACTTTCAAAAATCTTTTGGGCTATATACTCACAGTAAGCTTTCACTGGGTATCAACTGGGTATCGGAGGGGGGGGGGGGATGTGAACAAAAAACTACTACAGCGGGAAGTCTTTTGGACGTATCAGCTTAAGTCAGTGGAACCTACGAGACTAAATACCCATCTATATTGGGGATGTTATTTATAGACTAATGATAGTTTCCGGTGAGTCCCGGTAAATATCCGGGAATGGAGCCAATAAAAGGTATGAGCACCATGTTGAATAGTCACGGTGGGCAAGGGCAGAAAGACGCGAATAAGCGCCAGAGCATGATTGCACGGTTATATATACCACTTGGTTGAGAGGCTGTAAGAACTAATTTATTGTCTTTATGATTCAGACCTGCAGATAAATCCAGACCCCTCGACGAAGCAGAGGCGAAACAGGAGCCTGTCGGGGTCCGGTGGATAAATGAAAAGTTGCAGATAAGTGTTCGATCGTCTTTCAGCTCAAGAGCGATGCAAATATAAGGACTGTGTTTGTATAACAACAAAGTAAGAAAAAGAAAACAAGAAAAAAAACATAAAAGAAAAATCAAAAATTAACATAAAAACACAAAACGAGCCACAGAGTAGTCACACAAGCTTAAAAGTCCTGGGATAAATCTGAGGACAGAAGCGAGTTGACATTATGAGACTGTTCCCCTTATAATATTTAGAGTCCGTGGTGGTATATAAAACTGTTGTTTTGAAGTAGATGTTGAAGTGAGAGCATAATTTGAGACACTGGCACAAATTTCTGTGACCTTGGCAAGCCCATTGAGGACATGAACATACAAGCTGGCAGCCTGACCAGTCACGGTCAAGACTGCCCAGCATTTCTGTACTGCCCACCAACCAGCATGCCCAGTGAATGTATATTCTCTATGGAAGGATACTGTGGATCCACATTAATCACAGCTTGCACCAGAATTGGTCGAAAAGATAGTGTTTATAAAGACAAGCCTTCCGTTCCTTTGGTTCTCTCAAGTTCCATATGACTGAGAGGAAGAATGAGTGTAGAGTTCCTCTTCCCCCACACTCTATGCCTGCAGTGTCTTGCTGTGTTTTTGCCAGATTCTACTGCAGTCCTAATATCAGCTGTCTAGTTCCAATTAAAAGTTTAAAAATATTCCACCATTGTCTTGACTTTCTCTCTTCTCAACCTATTCTTGATCCACTGCAATCTGGTTTTCGCCCTCTTCACTCTACTGAAACTGCACTTACCAAAGTCTCTAATGATCTGCTTCTGGCTAAATCCAGAGGTCTCTATTCCATCCTCATCCTTCTTGACCTATCTGCTGCTTTCGACACTGTTGACCACACTTTACTCCTTGATATGTTATCCTCGCTTGGATTCCAGGGCCCTGTTCTTTCCTGGTTCTCTTCTTACCTCTTACTCCGAACTTTCAGCGTTTACTATAGTGGATCCTCTTCAACTTCCCTACTGCTTTCTGTAGGTGTGCCTCAAGGCTCTGTCCTTGGACCACTCCTTTTCTCCATCTATACCTCTTCCCTTGGTGCCCTGATCTCTTCCCATGGCTTTCACTACCACCTTTACGCTGATGACTCTCAGATCTACATCTCCACCCCTGAAATCTCAACTTTGATCCAGGACAAAATCTCTGCCTGCTTGTCTGACATTGCTGCCTGGATGTCTCAACGCCATCTTAAATTAAACATGTCTAAAACCAAACTTCTCATTTTTCTCCCTAAACCCTTCTCCCCTCTTCCCCTATTCTCTATCTCCGACAATGGCTCTCATATCCTCCCTGTCTCCTCGGATCGTAACCTTGGAGTCATCTTTGATTCCTCTCTCTCCTTCTCTGCCCATATTCAACAAATGGCCAAAACCTGTCGCTTCTTTATCTACAACATTAGCAAAATTCGCCCCTTCCTTTCTGAACACGCCACCAGAGCCCTTATCCACACCCTTGTTACTTCTCGCTTAGACTATTGCAATTTACTTCTCACTGGTCTTGCGCTCAGCCATCTCTCTCCTCTCCAGTCTGTCCAGAATTCTGCAGCCCGACTTATTTTCCGCCAGAATCGTTATGCCCACACTAGCCCACTCCTCAAGTCACTTCACTGGCTCCCTGACTGCTTCCATATTCAGTTCAAACTCCTCTTGCTGACCTTTAAATGCATCCACTCTATAACCCCTCACTATCTCTCATTTCTCCCTACATTCCTCCCTGTGAACTCTGCTCTCTGAACAAATCTCTCTTATCGTCCCCCTTCTCCTCCACCGCTAACTCTAGACTTCATTCTTTTTTCTTGCGGCACCTTATGCCTGGAACCGACTTCCTGAGCCCATACGTCTAGCTCCACCTCTACCTGTTTTTAAATCTATGCTGAAAACCCACCTTTTCACTACTGTCTTTGGCTCCTAACCCTACTCATTTGCCCTCCTTCTCTCCTGTTCCTCTTTACCAGTAATTCCCTTGCCCATAAATGTCTTGTCTGTTTTTACCTAGATTGTAAGCTCTCTGAGCAGGGACTGTCTCTGTGTGTCTTATGTTCAGCGCTGCATACGCCTGGTAGAGCTATTCATATGTTATTAGTAGTAGTAGTAGTATTTGCCTCTCTCTGCTTGCTCTCATGGTCCACTGCAGTTAGTGCCACTCTAGCTGATGCCACCTGTCACTGCCTGTGTAGCCAGCTGTCTAGCCTTCAATTGGTAACAATAGCCCCACATAGAAAAAGTTATTTTTTTTAAATCCTCCTTTCCCATTGCCTCTCTTCTGTTGCTGCCACCTATCTCTGCCTTCCCTGCAACTGCCTGTGCTGATATCATGATCTTTTGTTCTGCTGTATTGCTGGCCACTGAATCACTGCTTGTTGTGTTGGCTCTTGTCAGGTATTTTAGGACCTTTCAGTGTCACTAGGTGCTTTGTTGGCTCTCTTTATGACGTTGAGCCAAACAACCAGACGCCAAGAAAAACTGAACCTGGTGCTCTCTTCTAATTCACCACAGCCATGCCTTTAACCCTAAGTGCTCTTCAAATTTCCTTAAGAAGGCAGACCTGGCTTTCCTGAATGACTGAAGTCCTGTGTGCCTTCAGATGTTTTTATTTGGGTGATATGGACTTCCAGCCTGTCTAGGTTCTTGCAGGTCCTAAAGTGCTTCTGCCCTATCAACCAACATCTTCACCCTTATCGCTATAAGGCAGCAATGTGTACAATTATTCATGCTCTGGTTTTAAACTTGATTACTGCAACACACTTCTGGTCAGGCTTCCTTTTGGTCAAATTCATCAGCTACAGCTGGTCCAGAATACAGCTGTGAAGCTCTTATATAATGCTAAAAAATATGATCATGTATCTCCATTGTTGCATGGACAGTGCTAGCTCCCGGTTTGTTTTAGGATGTCTTATAAGATATTGTTGCTGACTCATCCAGCCTAATACTGATGGCCTCCTAGTTTGTCCTGTCTCCTGATCCCGTACCACCCAAGTTGTTCTTCGAGATCGTCTACCGCAAATCATCTGGTGATTCCATCTTTGACTCATGTGTGGTTTGTTGTTGCCTGTGAAACAGTCCTCTGCTGTTGTACTCCTTAATTTTGGAACAATTTTCCACTGAAATTGTGGTGCATTGCTTCCCAGCCTATATTTAAACTGTCCCCTTTTCTTCCTCAGCCCTTTCCTTAAGAGTATCCGTTTTTGTTTGACAATTTTCTTCATGCCATCTAAATTTGGTTTTTTTGTTTTGTTTTTATTATTGTGTTATGTTTCACATCCCTTCTTGGCCATGCTGATGTCTATTGTTTTATAGCCTGTTTTTAAAATTCTGTTTTTTTATAGGGCTGCATTTTAATTGTCGTTAACGTTGTGATTAATACATTAATCGCAATTTAAAAAAATGAATCACACTGCAGTGCCTTCTGTCTCCAAACATCTCTTCTGCTCTCTCCCACTCCCAACCCCTGTCCTTTACGCAATCTGACATCTTTCCTCCAATCTGCAATTCAACTATCACCCATCCCCTGCACCAATCTGAGATGCACTGGCGGAGTTTCCATACCATATAAGGAAACCTTTCTGGCTAATTTTCTTAATAAGTCTGATATTAGTCTTAAAAGTTTACTTTAAAAATAGAACTCTGTTTTGTGGTCAGGGTATACAAATATTCCCTGATGTGGCTTACACCACTATATTTACTCCTTCCAGAATTCTGTGCAAAAAAAAAAAAAAATCAAAATTCTGCACAAAACATTTGCAAATACTACAAGTTTATTAGTCATAATTTAACCAGTATTATAGTCCCCCTCCCAGTACAGATATCTATATTTTCCTAGCCCCCCTTCCTGCACCCACATAGCATCCACTTTTTTTTCTACAGTCTCCCTCCCTCTATCCACACACACGTAGCATCCACCTTTTTTATAGCCCTCCATCTACCCGTCCACACATAGAATCCACTTTTTTTTTACAGCCCCTTCCACTTTTTTTTACAGCCCTCTCCCCCCCAAAGCAGCCAGCCTATTTTTTTTTTTTTTTTACAGTCCCCCAAACATTGCATCCACTTTTTTTTTTCTTTTTTTACAGCTCCCTTCCTCCCTGCACCCACATTTTTTTTCAACTGCCTCTACACGCACCTGTGAAGAGGAGTTTCATGGGAATACCTCTTCAGGGCAGGAAAGAACCCCACTCTGTCCTACCCACTGCCGCTGCTCTGGGCCGGTAACGCTGCTTTTTCCAAATGGCCGCCGAGATGTCCTGCAACAGTTTCACAAGATTACCGCTTGAAGGTGGCCATTTTGAAAAAGCGGTGGCACCAGCCCTGAGAAGAAGCAGCGGGCAGGAAAGAGAGGTTCTCTCCTATTCCCGACAAGGCCTCTAGACCACCAGGGCATACTCAGGTAAGCTTGGGAGGGGGGGTGGGACACAGTGGGACCAAGGCTCAGGGGTGGAGTGGCAACAGGGGGAACAAGGCTCTGCAGCAGCAGCAGCAGGACAAAGGCTCAGGGAAGCCACGCAAACCTTAACCGTGGGCTGGGGAGGTCAGCTGGAGCACACATTCTGCGCAAAAATGTTGAATTCTGCACAAATTCTGTGCTCCACAATCGAGCAGATTTCCAGCAGGAGCATAAATTGCCTAGAAAAGTATTTTTGGCCTTAAAAGCCAAGGTGCTTGCTTTGGGTGGGACCTTTTTTTCTAAAGTTCCCCTGTAGGCGTCTTATCACTTATCAGGGTAACATATGTTTGCCCCCTCCCATTTCTTAAAGTTTACGTCTGATCATATATTAACTACTATTACCTATATAGGCAAGGGGGTGGGGGGTGTATGATAGGTCCTTAATAAATTATTAGTAGTCTGGAAGAATCTTGGTATTCTGTGATTTCCTTGTTTATTCTGTGGATTTAATGTTGTTGTTCACCTTTTATGTTTCCTTATTGGTAATTATTTGAATCAGTGGCATAGCCATATTGGGGGTGGGGTGGGAGGGAGGCCCTCAGGGGCCTACACCCCTCACTTTCAGCTCAGGATCCCTCTGCTTTACTTGCTGGCAGGGATGCCAAGCCCTGCCAGCCGAAGACCTCTCCTGCCAGAGTCCCGCCTGCAGCAGCATTTATTCAGGAGGCGTGCTTCGCCGCCAATGCCTGCTCTCTTGCGCATGCTCAGCAGGTTCAATTGAACATGAGCAGGACAGCCGGTATTAGTGGTGAAGCGTGTCTGGTGAACAAGCGCTGCTGCAGATGTGGCTCAGGCAGGAGATCTTCAGCTGGGAGGGCTTGGCATCCCAACTAGCTCAGGTATTTACATTTTGAGGAGCCGAGGGCAGAGACCAAAGTCGTGTGTGCGTGTGTGTGAAAGAGAACTGCATGCCCAGCCACTTGAATTATGTGATGCGTGTTTTTAGAATCGAATTTTAAAAATTCTAATTAAAAAAAAGAGAGACATGGAAACTATATGCCTTGGAGGCAACTAAGTCATTCTTTTCTACCCAAGATGGAAGAGTATAAAGGAGAAAAGCAAAAAATTGTGTACTGGATATGAAGAAACCTTGTGGGTAGGTTGTACACTGTGGCTGGTAACAGTGATGCATGCTTGGCAGTGTTGACACACTAGGTGGGCTGTATGGTCTTTTTCAGATGTATTTCTTATACAAGAAGGTATTTTTTCCCCATAATGCTGCAGGACTTACTACATTCACACTACTTTCCTTTTTTCATGTTAACACAGAGATAGCTGTTAGGCAATTATGCTATATTTAGTAAATATCTTCTTTCACTGTTATAGTGAGGTAACTGAATCATGAAAAAGACAGAGGTTCTACAACACAGATCAGAAAAGTTTATGAATAAAACAAATCATTACCTTAGTAGTATTTTTCCCTTGAAATAATGAAGGTTCTTTCAGGGAGTTCAAATTTGGAATAACTTACCATTAGCCATAAACCAACAAGCTTATTTGTTTACAAAGTATTTGAAAACTTATTTATTTCAAAAGTACTTGCCTTGAAAGTGTTCTATTTTTTTCAGTTGCAATATTTTACCATATGTTTGTAAGATCTTGGTTAAATCTATTGTATATTCTGTAAGCTGCTTTGGATGTACTTGAGATAAAGCGGTTTATAAATGTTGAGAATTAGATAGGATTAGCTTAGCATTGCGGCAAATGGAAGATCCCTACAAGGCATCAGAAGGCTGCACTCATTTTATGTATTTTTCAAGAAAACAGTTGCTGGAAAGTGGAAGAAGAAGATGGGGAGACACAATCATTCTTACATGTCAAAGTGGACTTCCAAGGTCTATTAAGATCTCAGATTCTTAATACATGCTCTCTGGCCACATGCTCCTTTGTTAATAATGTGACTTGAAATGATAAACATGCATGAAACTACATTCTTAAGATGTTATTTATTATGGCCAAGCATCAGCTTCAACATATGTATAATAAAAAAAATAGTAGAGGATAATACAAAAAGAAATACTAACCCGCAATGACTCCTGGAATGAGGCAGCCTGGTATTGTGCATATTTAGCAATTGTAGTAAGTGATTTACTACTTTCACAACACCAGATTTTCTTTGTTCCAGTTGGGTCCCAGTTTTCATCCGCTGGTTGTAATAATTGTGTCCTCACTTCCACTATATGTTCAGTGTTTGCTTCTACCAACGTTTTGGTGGAAAAGAGTCCTAGATCTAAAGAACAAATTGAGATTTATCCCTTGACTAGAAAAACAGCTTAATACTGATCTATCCTTTTAGACATTTAGGAGTTACCTCCATAAAGTATTTTCTACATACAAAGCATATTTTAATTCCTGTAACTAGCTCTATACATTCTTTCATTCAATTTTATAAAGTAGGTGGCACCACAAGATTGCACTTGCTTTTGTATGATCTGCTCATAGGCATTCAAGGGGAGGTTTGAGGAAAGCTAGGGAGGAGTTCTGATACACTTCTGTATTTTACAAAATGTGTGGACAAAGCATATGTACACACAGCATTTTGGCACATCATACTTTTTTTTGTTTCTGGCCTCTATAATATAAACATCTTCTGTGCATTTCATATATGTATTCTCTTATGACATTACTACATTAATGTAAGATAGCCCTAAAGGAAATCCAAAGTAATTTGTTAAAAGATTATTTGAGCTTAAAGAAAATTATGTAAAATGTTATCTTTGAGAAATACTATTAAGAAAATCGATTACATAACTTATTATTTTTTTGTTACATTTGTACCCCGCGCTTTCCCACTCATGGCAGGCTCAATGCGGCGGGCAATGGAGGGTTAAGTGACTTGCCCAGAGTCACAAGGAGCTGCCTGTGCTGGGAATTGAACTCACTTCCTCAGTTCCCCAGGACCAAAGTCCACTACCCTAACCACTAGGCCACTCCTCCACTTGTATTTTCACAAATAAAATCAATAAACAAAAATGCTCAATATCAAAAATATTTTTTAGAACCCATCATAACAGTTCAACACTGTCATTAAAGTCAAGGAGAGAGATATATGTGCTCTAATTTTATCAAAAAGCATGAAATATGCAGTTTGCTAACAAAATCGCTAACATGTGGGGATTACAAAATGTTAAATAAACAAGGCCTCAAAAAGCAGTGGTTCCCAAACCTGGTCATGGAGGCAACTAAGTCAAGATCTTGTATTCTTTTCTACAAAACATGGCACAGTATAAAGGAGAAAAGCAAAAAATTGTGTACTGGATATGAAGAAACCTTGTGGGTAGGTTGTACGCTGTGACTGGTAACAGTGATGCGTCCTTGGCAGTGTTGACACACTAGGTGAGCTGTATGGTCTCTTTCAGATGAAGTTATTATACAAGAAGGTATTTTTGCCCACTATGCTGCAATGAATATTTATGAGAAAGACTTGCATGCACTGCCTCCACTGCATGCAAATCTATCTCATGAATATTCATTGTGGATATACTGAAAATCTGACTGGCTGGGGTGCCTCCAGGACCAGGATGGGGAACCACTGCCTCAAAGCTCAAAAAGCACCAGTCTGACCAAATGTGTCAATTTTCTTAAAGAAATTCCCAGCTCTTCGAGGACAAACAGGCCAATAATTCTCACATGTGGGTGACGTGTCCTGTGTCACCTGGTTCCAAGCTTGAAAAAAAGCTTTGTATTGCTTTAAAAGCACACAGCGCTCCCAACATGCATGCGCGACTGCCTTCCCGCTTGTTGAGAGAGCGCGGGACCCTCCAGTTCTCTTTTTCACACGATGAGATGACGCCATTTTCATCACTCCTCACAACTCGGTTCGAGAGTAGTTTTCTGAGTGCTTGTTTTGTGCCATCCCATCTCTGCTCCTTTATTTTTTGCCTTGTTTTATTTTGGGGTTGTTGTTTTCCCTTACCCTTGTGGTTTTAGTTTCTTTTTGTCCTCTTTTTAATTTTACTTTATTTTTACTGTGCTTGGCAGGTCACACTTAGGCCTGATCTCCAGCTGAGCTTCTCCCTATATTTTTTTCTGGTGCTCTGCCCCTTTTGTCAACACCATAGAGTCTTTTGATTTAGCCGCGGATGCTTTTCCTCCCATGTCATTGAAGGTTCCCAGTGGCTTTAAGCGCTGCAGCTGGTCTAATACATAGTAACACAGATGACAGCAGATAAAGACCTGTACGATCCATCCAGTCTGCCCAACAAGATAAACTCATATGTGCTACTTTATATGTATACCTGACCTTGATTTATCCTTGCCATTTTCGGGGCATAGACCGTAGAAGTCTGCCCGGCATTTGCCCCACCTCTCAACCACCGGTGCTGCCACTCAATCACCACTAAGCTTCTGAGGATCCATTCCTTCTGAACAGGATTCCTTTATGTTTATCCCACGCATTTTTGAATTCCGTTACCATTTTCAGATCCACCACCTCCCGCGGGAGGGCATTCCAAGTATCTACCACTCTCTCCGTGAAAAAATACTTCCTGACATTTTTCTTCGAGTCTGCCCCCCTTCAACCTCATTTCATGTCCTCTAGTTCTACCACCTTCCCATCTCCAGAAAAGATTTGTTAGTGGATTAATACCTTTCAAATATTTGAATGTCTGTATATCACCCGTTTCTTCTTTCTTCCAGGGTATACATGTTCTGGTCAGCAAGTCTCTCCTTATATGTCTTGTAACGCAAATCCCTTATCACTTCTGTAGCTTTTCTTTGCACTGCTTCAATTCTTTTTACATCCTTAGCAAGATACGGCCTCCAAAACTGAACACAATATTCCAATTGAGGCCTCACCAATGACTTGTACAGGGGCATCAATACCTCCTTTCTTCTGCTGGTCACACCTCTCTCTATACAGCATAGCATCCTTCTGGCTACAGCCACCACCTTGTCACACTGTTTCGTCGCCTTCAGATCCTCAGATACTATCACCCCAAGATCCTTCTCCCTGCCTGTAGATATCAGAAACTCACCACCTAAAACATACGTCTCCCATGGATTTCTACTCCCTAAGTGCATCACTTTGCATTTCTTCGCATTGAATTTTAATTGCCAAACATTAGACCATTCTTCTAGCTTCTGCAGTTCCTTTTTCATGTTTTTCACTCCCTCTGGGGTGTCCATTCTGTTACAAATCTTGGTATCATCAGCAAAAAGGCAAACTTTACCTTCTAACCCTGCTGCAATGTCGCTCACAAATATATTGAACAGAATCGGCCCCTGAGGCACTCCGTTACTCATCTTTCCCTCACCCGAGCGAATTCCATTAACTACCACCCTCTGGCGTCTGTCCATCAACCAGTTCCTAATCCAGTTCACCACGCTGCGTCCTATCTTCAGCCTGTCAAGTTTATTCAAGAGCTTCCTGTGAGGAACCGTGTCAAAGGCTTTGCTGAAATCTAAGTAGATTACATCTATCGCATGTCCTTGATTCAATTCCCTGGTCACCCAGTCAAAGAATTCAATGAGATTCGATTGGCATGATTTACCTTTGGTAAAAACATGTTGTCTCGGTTCTTGCAAATTATTGGATTACAGGAAATTCACTATCCTTTCCTTCAGCATCACCTCCATTACTTTGCCAAAAACCGAAGTGAGGCTTACCGGCCTGTGGTTTCCAGCTTCTTCCCTATCACCACTTTTGTGAAGAGGGACCACATCCGCTGTTCTCCAATCCCACAGAACCTCCCCAGTCTCCAAGGATTTATTAAACAAATCTTTAAGATGACCCTCCAGAACCTGTCTGTGCTCCCTCAATATTCTATAATAGTAGTGGATGCACCTTATACGAAGTTTCATCACAAAACAGTGGTACTCTGCATGCACCTTAAGTTGCCTGTGTCACACTTCCCATTGTCTTGCCAATATTCTTTCCCTTGCTCATCCTGGCAAGAGTGCATTGTACATCTTGGGCTGCATGTGAGAATTGGCCTTTTACTTGAACTGATTTGGATGTGGATAGATAAGTAGAAGTTCTATTTATGTGCAACAATGATTTATATTTTGAAAAATAGACTAAATGTGTGATAAAATTAGATAAAAAATACACAAGTAGCAAACTCAAAATATCCTCAAACAGCATGAAACATGCAGTTTGCTAACAAAATGGCTAAAATATACTATGGGGGGGCTACAAATATGTCAAGCGGATTAGGCTCCACATACAGTCCTTCCAGCTTTTTGTTCTTTTGACCAAAACAGGATGGAGGTCGTCATCAGGAAATGCACAATCTCCAATTGGCTAGTAGATTGCATTTCTTTCACTTATGCCCAGGCTGGGCTGACCTTTGAAGGCACGTCATGGCTCACAATGTCAGAGCCATGGTGGCATAGGTAGCCCACTTGAGGTCAGCCTCCATTGAAGAAATTTGCAAGGCTGCAACGTGGTCTTCTGTCCACACACTCATATCTCACTACTGCCTTGAGCAGGATACCCGACGCAACAGTCGATTTGGACAGAAAGTGCTCCAGAATTTGTTTGAGGTCTAGAATCCAACTCTACGCCCCCCCCCCCCCCCCAATTTGTTCTTTTCAAGGCTGCATTCTCATATAGTTTGTATATAGTTTCAGGTTTTGACCTCATCATTACAAGGTTCAATTGATCATTTTTCAGTGAACCTGGTAGCTAGGGATTCCCACATGTGAGAATTATTGGCCTGTTTGTCCTCAGAGAAAGCGAAGAAACTTACCTATAGAAAGTATTCTCTGAGTACAGCAGGTCATATATTCTCACATACCCTCACACCTCCCCTTGAAATCGTCTCTATGCTATTTTATTGTACTGGAGGTCCCGCGCTTTCGTGGTGGGCAGGAAGGCACTTGTGCAGTGGAACTGCTGCACATGCCCTTAAAGATATACAAAGCTTTTTTCAAGCTCCAAACCAGGTGACATGGGACACATCACTCACATGTGAGAATATATGGCCTGCTGTCCTCGGAGAATACCCGCTACAGGTAAGTATCTTCAATATATCATCATCTGCCTCAATATAAAATCAAATTATAATTTATATACCACTAATATCCCCTGGACAGGGTTCAGTGCAGTTTACAAAAGAAGAGTCACATGAGAGAGATATGCAAGAGGAGAAGGAAGCAGTGGCATAGCCAGACTGCCAATTCTGGGTGGGCCTGAACCCAAAGTGGGTGGGCACAAAATTTTCTCTCTACCCCCCTCCCCCAGCAAAATGTAGTCACACTCAGATACATTTGTCACACAGTGTAAAATGCTGCTTTTCAGTGCATCAGATTTCAGACAATTTATTTAATAGCCTAACATCCTTTTCAGTGAGCTTTCAGAGGCCAAAACCTCCTGCCTCAGGTCAGTATAATGCTGTTAAGGTATCCTCTCCTGACCTAAGGAAGGAAGCATTGGTCTCTGAAACTTTATTAACACCATATTACTTTATCCTAAATTAAAAATACAATTATTTTCTTTACCTTTCTTGTATGGCCATTTACTTTTTCTCATTGTGTCGCTCCCAGTCTCTAGATTCTGCTTTCCTTCGTTTTCGCTTAACTCTTCTGCCAGGGTTTCCTGGCCATTTGTCATTTTTCTCTCCTTTTTCTTTGCTTTCTTCAATATTTTTCTGCCTCTCTCTCTGTGTCCAGATTTAATTCATTCTTACTATCCATTCTTTAATTTCCTTCATCTACTTATGGCTTTTCATCTTTTTCTCACCCTTATTCTCCCCATGCCCCTTCCTCTTATTCTCCAGTCTTTCACTACTTTCCTTTTCCATCCAGCAGCTCTCTTCTTTCTCTCCCCATCCTTCCAGTCTCCCCTCTCTCTCCCCATCCTTCCAGTAGTCTCCCCTCTTTCTTTCTGCATCCTTCCATCCAGTGTCACCTCTTTCTCCCTACCCTTCCATCCAGCGTCTTCCCTCTTTCTCTCCCCATCCTTCCACCCATCTACCCTCTCTCCTGATCCTTCCATCTAATGTCTCTCTCTCCCTCCTTCTAACCAGTGTCTCTCTACCCTTTTCTGTTCAGTGTCCCTTCTCTCTCCATATCCTTCCAGTCTCTCCCCTTTCTCACTGCATCCTTTCAACCATCTCCCCTCTTTCTCTCCCCATCCTTCCATCCAGTGTCTCTCTCCCTATCCATCCGTTTTCCCTCTTTCACTGCCATCCTTCCACCCGTTTTCCCTCTCTCTGCCATCCTTCCGTTTTCCCTCTTTCTCTGCCATCCTTCCGTTTTCCCTCTTTCTCTCCCCATCCTTCCGTGTTCCCTCTTTCTCTCCCCATCCTTCTGTGTTCCCTCTTTCTCCCCCCATCCTTCCGTTTTCCCTCTTTCTCTCCCCATCCTTCCGTTTTCCCTCTTTCTCTCCCCAGTCCCCCATCCTGCCATCTGTTTTCCCTCTCTCGATTCAGGCCCACCCGATTCAGACCCGCCAGCCCCAGCTACAAAAAGAAGAAGCGCTCAGCTGATTGAGCTGAGCGCCGCCACCAACGCTAAAGACGAGAAAAAATGTTTAAAAAAAAAAAAAAGCGCGGCACCGCAGGCAGCCTCGAAGCATTGGCTGCTGGCTCTGCAGGCTCCTCCTATCTCTTACGTCACTGCCCCTGCTTCGCTCCAGGGGCAGTGACGTAAGAGACGGGAGGAGCCTGCAGCCAATGCTTCGAGGCTGCCTACGATGCCGCGCTTTTTTTTAATTTACATTTTTTCTCGTTGTTAACGTTGGCGGCGGCGCTCAGCTCAGTCAGCTGAGCGCTTCTTCTTTTTGTGGCGCCGGCCCTGCTGCTCAACAGGAAAAGCAGCAGTGGCCGGCAATGGAAGCAATGGGAGTGGGCGGGCCAGAGCTGAAATTGGGTGGGCCTGGGCCCACCCAGGCCCACCAGTAGCTACGCCCCTGGAAGGAAGAACTGTAAGAAGCGTGGACGTGTAGATCTATCAGTAGAAGAAAGGCATGGGGCCGGTCATTTTGTTTCTTTTGGGAAGAGATAAGTTTTAAATTTTCTCCTGAATTTGAGATAATTTTCTGTTTACAGTGGTGGAAATAAGTATTTGATCCCTTGCTGATTTTGTAAGTTTGCCCACTGACAAAGACATGAGCAGCCCATAATTGAAGGGTAGGTTATTGGTAACAGTGAGAGATAGCACATCACAAATTAAATCCGGAAAATCACATTGTGGAAAGTATATGAATTTATTTGCATTCTGCAGAGGGAAATAAGTATTTAATCCCTCTGGCAAACAAGACCTAATACTTGGTGGCAAAACCCTTGTTGGCAAGCACAGCGGTCAGACGTCTTCTGTAGTTGATGATGAGGTTTGCACACATGTCAGGAGGAATTTTGGTCCACTCCTCTTTGCAGATCATCTCTAAATCATTAAGAGTTCTGGGCTGTCGCTTGGCAACTCGCAGCTTCAGCTCCCTCCATAAGTTTTCAATGGGATTAAGGTCTGGTGACTGGCTAGGCCACTCCATGACCCTAATGTGCTTCTTCCTGAGCCACTCCTTTGTTGCCTTGGCTGTATGTTTTGGGTCATTGTCGTGCTGGAAGACCCAGCCACGACCCATTTTTAAGGCCCTGGCGGAGGGAAGGAGGTTGTCACTCAGAATTGTACGGTACATGGCCCCATCCATTCTCCCATTGATGTGGTGAAGTAGTCCTGTGCCCTTAGCAGAGAAACACCCCCAAAACATAACATTTCCACCTCCATGCTTGACAGTGGGGACGGTGTTCTTTGGGTCATAGGCAGCATTTCTCTTCCTCCAAACACGGCGAGTTGAGTTCATGCCAAAGAGCTCAATTTTTGTCTCATCTGACCACAGCACCTTCTTCCAATCACTCTCGGCATCATCCAGGTGTTCACTGGCAAACTTCAGACGGGCCGTCACATGTGCCTTCCGGAGCAGGGGGACCTTGCGGGCACTGCAGGATTGCAATCCGTTATGTCGTAATGTGTTACCAATGGTTTTCGTGGTGACAGTGGTCCCAGCTGCCTTGAGATCATTGACAAGTTCCCCCCTTGTAGTTGTAGGCTGATTTCTAACCTTCCTCATGATCAAGGATACCCCACGAGGTGAGATTTTGCGTGGAGCCCCAGATCTTTGTCGATTGACAGTCATTTTGTACTTCTTCCATTTTCTTACTATGGCACCAACAGTTGTCTCCTTCTCGCCCAGCGTCTTACTGATGGTTTTGTAGCCCATTCCAGCCTTGTGCAGGTGTATGATCTTGTCCCTGACATCCTTAGACAGCTCCTTGCTCTTGGCCATTTTGTAGAGGTTAGAGTCTGACTGATTCACTGAGTCTGTGGACAGGTGTCTTTCATACAGGTGACCATTGCCGACAGCTGTCTGTCATGCAGGTAACGAGTTGATTTGGAGCATCTACCTGGTCTGTAGGGGCCAGATCTCTTACTGGTTGGTGGGGGATCAAATACTTATTTCCCTCTGCAGAATGCAAATAAATTCATATACTTTCCACAATGTGATTTTCCGGATTTAATTTGTGATGTGCTATCTCTCACTGTTACCAATAACCTACCCTTCAATTATGGGCTGCTCATGTCTTTGTCAGTGGGCAAACTTACAAAATCAGCAAGGGATCAAATACTTATTTCCACCACTGTATATTGGGGTGGGAAGGGCATTCCAAAGGGAAGGGCCTAATACTGAGAAAAGCAAGACAAATATCTTCCAGAAATGGATTGTTTTGCAGGGCTGCTGTGCTCTGTATCAGTTATAGTTTCTTCAGCTGCTTGGGACTTGATACTAAAGTACAGAATGTTGCAATAGTCTATGTGAGGCAGGATCAGCATTTAGACAGAGTGTGAAGGCTTTTTGGTTAAAAAAAAATGGGCGTACTAGCCTTAGCTGCCTCATTTTGAATAGAGTTTTTTGTTCCACAGGGAGAATGTTAGAGAGGAGTCCAGATAGACCCTAAGTACCTTGTATTCTGAGTCTATAGTGAAAATGTATCATTCTGCAATGATATGGATGCCGGGATCTCTGTTCAGCTTAAGAGTGAGACAACTTGAGAATCTGTGGGAGTAATTTATGCTATCTGCTGTCCCTGTGGTTTTACTATATGTGGGACAAATCTGGATCTTTAAAACAAGAATTACTGAGCACCACCACTGTGTATCTACAAAAAGATTGGAAACCCCTTTTGTTCAACACTGTACTAAGGCCAAACATGAATTTGTTCATTTGCGCTGTTGGGTGATTGAAGAGATGACTAAAGGTGGGAGAGGTGGGGATTAAAAAAAAAAAAAAGACAGTGAGAGCAATGCTGGATCTTTTCTCTTAACACTGTTGAACCTATGGGTTTGAATATGGCTGTGGAGTAGCAAGCCTTTTATTGAATACACCTTTAAGAATTGGCCAGTCTGTGACTGGTTGTTCCTATGAGTGTTTGTTATAAAAGCCGGTGGCCATTTTGAACAATTTTATGAATCTTGGTTCCACCTCCTGTAGCAGTGGGTTCGCAAAAGAAGTGGCCCCTGGCGAGGTTTTGGATAGCTAAAATATGTTTATGTATCACAGCACTGGAAGAAGGTAAAATTATGTATCATACCTGATAATTTTCTTTCCATTAATCATAGCTGATCAATCCATAGACTGGTGGGTTGTGTCCATCTACCAGCAGGTGGAGATAGAGAGCAAACTTTTGCCTCCCTATATGTGGTCATGTGCTGCCGGAAACTCCTCAGTATGTCGATATCAAAGCTCCATCCGCAAGACTCAGCACTTAGAGAATTACACCCACGAAGGGACACTCTGCCCAGCTCACCACCGCCGAAACGGGGGAGGGGAATTAACCCAGCTCATCCCCACACAAGTGGGGGAGGGGAATCCGTCCAGCTCATCCCCGCGGAGCGGGGGAGGGACACCACACCCGCCGATGCGGGGGGATCTGGCTTATCCTGCAACCGCAACCGCGGGAGGAGCTGACTGACCCTAACACCGCCGAAGCGGGAGGGGTACAAAGCTGCCCTACAGCCGCACGAAGCGGGAGGGAGTGCCGGCAGAATTTAAATCTCAATCCAGCCCCGTAAAACGGAGGGGAGAGGAATGCAGCAGCTCACTGTAACACAAACTCGTCTCAACTCTTGAAGAATCCAAGTGAAAGAAGAACTTGAACACGAAGTCCTCCTGAAGTAACTGAAGGCTAAACTTGAACCTAAAATTCAACCAGAATATAAACAGTACAGATATCTGGGAGGGGCTATGGATTGATCAGCTATGATTAATGGAAAGAAAATTATCAGGTATGATACATAATTTTACCTTCCATATCATCAAGCTGATCAATCCATAGACTGGTGGGATGTACCGAAGCAGTACTCACCCAGGGCGGGACAGAAATCCCTGACCGCAACACTGAAGCTCCAAACCGGGCCTCCGCCCGAGCAGCCACAGTCAAGCGGTAATGCCTGGCAAAGGTATGGGCCTTCCCCGCGGCCACCTAAGCCGCTGCAATGGCTTCCTTGCCCATCTTGCCACTGTAGGCTTAGAAGCCTGCAGACCCTTACGAGGACCTGTAAACAGGACAAACAGATGATCCGATTTCCGGAAATCATTGGTCACTTCCAAGTATCTGATGATGACTCGTCTCACATCCAGAAAATTGAGAGCAGAGTCTTCCTCTGGGTAGACCTCCCTACGAAAGGAAGGGAGACAGAGCTGCTGAATCACATGGAAGCGAAAAACAATCTTGGGCAGGAAGGAAGGCACTGTGCGAATAGTCACTCCTGCCTCAGTGAACTGCAGAAAAAACTCTCGACATGAGAGTGCCTGGAGCTCGGAAACTCTTCTGGCTGAAGTGATAGCCACCAAAAAGACTGCTTTCAACGTCAGGTCTTTCAGAGATGCCCTCGACAAGGGTTCAAAAGGCGGCTTCTGCAATGCTCTTAGCACCAGGTTGAGATTCCACGCAGGCACCACTGAGTGCAGAGGAGGGCGCAGGGGATTAACTCCCTTGAGAAAGCGCACCACATCTGGCTGCGAAGCCAGGGAAGCACCCTTCAGGCGGCCCCTGAAGCAAGCCAGAGCCGCTACCTGAACTTTCAGGGAACTGAGCGACAGGCCTTTGTCCAGACCTTCTTGCAGGAACGCCAACACTGAAGAAATTGGAGCAGTGAAGGGAGAAAGTGAGCCTGCTTCACACCACGCTGCAAAGATACGCCAAACCCTGGCATAAGCAGTAGAAGTAGAGCGCTTCCTCGCTCTCAGCATAGTGGCGATGACCTTGTCTGAGAAGCCCTTCTTTCTCAGACGCTGACGCTCAATAGCCAGGCCGTAAGACCAAAGGGGGAGGGATCCTCCATCACCACGGGACCCTGATGTAACAGACCCTGCTCCACTGGCAGCCGCAGAGGATCGCCGACTGAGAGCCTGATCAAGTCCGCATACCAGGGACGTCTGGGCCAATCCGGACCCACCAGGATTACCCTGCCGGGATGCTTTGCCACCCGGTCTAGCACCCTGCCCAACATGGGCCAGGGCGGGAACACATAGAGAAGCTCTTGTGTCGGCCACTGTTGGAGAAGAGCATCTACTCCCAGGGATCGAGGGTCCCGTCCTCTGCTGAAAAAGCGCGGCACTTGGCAATTGGCCGATGACGCCATCAGATCTAGGCTCGGCTGGCCCCAGCGCTTCGTGATGCCCAGATAGCTGCCACTCTCCGGGCTCCAAGGTATGGCGACTGAGAAAGTCCGCCTTGACATTCATGACTCCGGCAATGTGGGCCGCTGACAGCTGTTCCAGGTTCGCTTCCGCCCACTGGCATAGATTCATGGCCTCCTTGGCTAGAGGGGCGCTCTTGGTACCTCCCTGGCGGTTGACATAGGCCACAGCCGTGGCATTGTCCGGCAGGATCCGTACAGGCTTCAACACCAGTACCGGGATGAACTCCAACAACACCAACCGAATGGCTCTGAGTTCCAGGAGGTTGATAGACCACTTGCCTCTGCAGGAGACCAGAGCCCCTGCGCTGTCCCTTCCCAAGCAGTGGGCTCCCCAGCCCATCAAAGAGGCGTCTGTCGTGACGACAATCCACTCCGGGGTCACCAGAGGCATTCCTGCAGACAACTTGTCTGTCTGCGTCCACCAGCTCAGCGCCTTGCGCACTGCTGGGTCCAAGGGAAGGCGCACAGCATAATCCTCCGACATCGGAGTCCAGCGCAGCAGCAGAGATTGTTGTAGTGGTCTCATATGAGCCCTGGCCCAGGGCACTACTTCCATCGTGGCCGTCATAGAGCCCAACAGCTGCACGTAGTCCCAAGCCCGAATAGGAGAGGCTACTAGGAACTAGTCCACCTGAGCCTGAAGCTTGACAATCCGATTGTCTGGCAGGAACACTCTGCCCACTTGGGTGTCGAATCGAACTCCCAGATACTCCAGGGACTGAGTCAGGCGCAGCTGGCTTTACTCCCAGTTGATGATCCACCCCAGGGAGCTCAAAAGAGCAACCACCCGGTTCACAGCTTTGCCGCACTCTGCATAAGAGGGGGCTTGGATCAACCAGTCGTCCAGATAAGGATGGACTTGAACTCCTTCCTTCCTCAGGAAGGCCGCGATGACCACCATTACTTTGGAGAAGGTCCGTGGAGCAGTAGCCAACCCGAACGGGAGGGCTCTGAACTGGAAGTGTCGGCCCAGTACTGCAAAACGCAGAAAGCGTTGATGAGGAGGCCAGATGGGAATATGCAAGTACGCTTCCTTGATGTCCAAGGATGCCAGGAACTCTCCTGCCTTCACTGCCGCTATAACAGAGCGGAGGGTCTCCATGCGAAAGTACCGAACTTTCAAGGCCCGATTGACCCCTTTGAGGTCGAGGATAGGCCGTACAGAACCTCCTTTCTTTGGTATCACAAAGAAAAAGGAGTAACATCCCTTGCCAAGCTGATTTTCTGGCACCGGAACGAACGCCCCCAGGCGGATCAGATTGTTCAAGGTCTGCTGCACTACCACAGCTTGACTGGAGACTTGCAGGGAGAGAGTACAAACCCGTCTTTTAAGGGTCGGCAGAACTCTAGCTTGTAGCCGTCTCTGATGACTTCCAGCACCCAAGCGTCTGAAGTTATTGTGGTCCACTCGCCCATAAACGAGGACAGCCGTCCTCCAATCTGCACTGGGGCGTGGACCAAGGCCCCGTCATTGGGTACGAGACCCTGGGGGAGGACCGGAGGGGACACCTCCGGGACGGCGGTCTCTGCGAAAGGAATGCTGCTTGGGGGAGAAGTTCCTCTTGAAGGAAGAGGGGGCAGAGGAGCCCGACCTGCCCGGGCGGTACTGACGGGCTTCCTGAAACCGTCCTCTGGAGGTACCAGGGCGAGTACTAGCCCGAGCCCTGACCTCTGGTAACTTCTTGCCCTTAGACGTGCCGAGATCGGTCACGATTTTGTCCAGCTCGACCCCAAAGAGCAGCTTGCCTTTAAAAGGCAATCTAGCCAGGCGGGATTTAGAGGCGTTGTCAGCAGACCAATGTTTCAGCCAAAGCCACCGCCGCGCAGAGATTGTCTGAGCCATGCCTTTCGCTGAGGCCCTCAAGACATCATACAGCAAGTCTGCCAAATAGGCTAAGCCCGATTCCAGGGCCGGCCAATCAGCCCTCAAGGAAAGATCCGAGGGGAAAGCCCGCTGCACCATAGTCAGGCACGCCCTGGCCACATAGGAGCCGCAAATTGAGGCCTGCAAACTTAAAGCAGCTGCCTCAAAGGACGACCTTAAGGCCGCCTCCAATCTTCTGTCTTGGGCGTCCTCCTTTAGGGCCGTGCCACCTTCCACCGGCAACGCCGTTTTCTTAGTCACCGCAGTGATTAAAGAATCCACGGTAGGCCACAGATAGGCCTCACGTTCACTTTCAGTCAAAGGATAGAGGCGGGACATAGCCCTAGCCGCTTTAAGGCTCGCTTCAGGGACATCCCATTGAGCCGAAATTAAGGTGTGCATGGCATCATGCACGTGGAAGGTTCTAGGCGGGCGCTTCGTCCCCAGCATAATGGCAGAGCCAACAGGGGCTGAGGGAAAGACGTCCTCCGGAGAGGAAATCTTCAAAGTGTCCATGGCCTGTACCAACAGGTTGGACAAATCCTCTGAGCTAAAAAGCCGCGCTGCAGAGGGGTCATCCGCTCCATCCGAGCGGGGATCCGTCTCCTCCAAGGAATCCGCAAAGGACCGTTGGGAGACCTCAGATACGTTGCCTTCATCTACATCGGAGGAGACAAAGTCCTCCAAGGCCTGGGAATCAACCTGAGGGCGTTTACCTCTGGGAACCTCAACCTCTTTACCAGACGAGGGAGCAGGGGCAGCGTTTTGCATAAGGAAGGCCTGATGCAGCAGGAAAACCAACTCGGGGGGAGAAACCCCCCAGACTGTGTACTTCCGCAGCCTGGGCAACAGCCCTAGACGCACCCTCAACCGGCGCTCGCAAGAGCGGGGGAGAGACATGCTGCGCATCCAAAATGGCGTCCGGCGCGACACTCCGCGAAGGAGCCGCGCGGGAAGAACGGCGCTTAACTTTAGCCGCTTTTGTGCCGTCGCCCAAATTAAGGGCGCTCATGGCATTAATGTCTCCAACCTCAAGGGCGGCCCAAGAAGAAGCCGTCCGAGCCGCGTGGCCGGCCAAGATGGCGGAGGCGAGGAGCGGGGGATGGGCGTTTATGGCGGGAAAAACCGCCACGCCGGAGGAAGGACCGGGACATTCATCGGCCACGAAACTGTCACCCAACAAGGGCGAATCAGGCTTTAAGACCCCCGCATCCCCTCTAGAAGCGCCCAAGTGATCCGGGGAGCGACTCTTTACGCCCTCGCCCTCCGACGCCATATGCCACGTGGAGATAAATCGGGGAACCCCCTGCCCGCTATAAAAAGGTAAAAATTACCTGCTGTCCGCTCCGAGCTGTAACGACCTGGTGTCCCAGTGAGTAGCTGCAATAAACGTTTAAATAAACGTCGAAATAAACGCCTTTAAGGACGTTCAAAATTTTTTTTTTTTTAACGGAGCCAGCGGGAGGGGGGAGAAAAGGAGGGACCTGGCACCACCAGGTTTGCACTTGCTCAAAAGAGCCCTCAACCCCAGGCACTCAACAAAACCTAAAAATTAGGCTTGGAGGCCTAGCCAGAGCTGCTGCTGTGTGTGACCACCACCTGCTGAGATAGAGAACATACTGAGGAGTTTCCGGCAGCACATGACCACATATAGGGAGGCAAAAGTTTGCTCTCTATCTCCACCTGCTGGTAGATGGACACAACCCACCAGTCTATGGATTGATCAGCTTGATGATATGGAAAGCTCTCTTATGCACAGGTGAAGTAGTGGATTTGACGATCTGGTATTGGGACAGGATGCCTCTTCGTTTAAGCTAAGAATCTGTGGAACTGTATTTTGATATAATTTGTGAACTACCAGTGGTATTTACTGGGACTAATGGGGATTTTATGTGGGGAATTTTTGATGACTAAAACAGACTTTGTGGGTTTTGGCTATTTTTCTCCAGTTGGTCTCTTTTTTCTGGAGTTTGATGATTTCTTGAGACCAGTGATATCATCTGGGAAGTCCTTTGGGAAAACTGACATTTGGACAGACTGATGCTCTCTTCGAGGCCTTATTTAAAATTTGAGATATTTGTAGCCCCCCCATAGTATATTTTAGCCCTTTTGTTAGCAAAATTCATGTTTCATGCTGTTTGAGGATATTTTGAAAGTTTGCTACCTCTTGTATATTTTCCCTGTAATTTCACCACACATTTAGTCCATTTTTCAAAGTATAAATCATTGTTGCACATAAATAGAGCTTCTACTTATCTATCCACATCCAAATCAGTTCAAGTTTTGAAAAACTTAAGCTTTAGGAACAAACTACTCTGAACATAAGAACACAAGTACCTGGCTTTAATCAAGCAGCCAGCGATTTCCAAACAATCTCCATTTTCTCAGGTCATCAATTCTATGGTACAAGAGAACCTTTGTATCAGCAGGATGGCATATCAATACTCAATAGCTCAAAACTTTGATCTGAATGTTCGGGATTATTCTATTCAATTTCCTCATTTAGATATTCAGGTTTCAATGCTCTTAGTTCAAAAATCTAATACTGTTCATGCTTTTTAAGAAGAGACATGATGCCACTCCATTCTGCCTGATGATATAAGTTGTAATCAGGAGTCAAATGGACATAGAATAAGTTGAAAGTTTATGTTTTTGCTGTATAAAGCCTGTATATTCAACAGTGGCAACATCTAACTACAAAAAGGGAGTGCACCTAACATTCCTAACCAAACTGTCAATCTGCCAATCTAGTATGTGTTATTTCCCCATTTAATAAAATGTATGTGGTTATGGTTTGCATCTCTAGGGATTTTCAAGACTTGACAGATTGAAAATCACAGTTGTTTTAATACTCTGACTTTTTCATTCAGATGTTCTAAGATTGCTCACAATTACTACATAATGTAACTTGAAATAGTGTTTTAATTTAAATTTTTAGCCAGTGAGAGAAGTCAACCAGGCATAATATATTTTCTGCCTGTGTAATAACTGAGGCTTTTCCTTCCTATTGATAAACTATTTTGTTATAGGTCATGAGAACTGTACAGGGCCGGTCTTAGCAACTGCGGGACCCTGTGCAGACCAGGTCAGTGAGGCTCCCCGCCCCTAGCCCCGCCCCTAGTTGACAAGATGTGCTTTCAAATTTTTTTATTGCAAATAAAGAAAAATCAAGCAAAATCTGTACAGAAAAACTAATTCAAATATGCACAAGTCTTGTGAGGCCGCCGCTGGACATCTTGGCAGCCATTTTTAAAAGCGATGCAGAAGCAAGAGGGTCAGCGCCAGCAGCGGGCAGGAAAGACTAGGAATCTTTCCACCAGGGTAGGTTCAGGTATGTGCCAGGAGGGCATCCAGCAGCTCAGGGGAGGAGAAGCAAAGCAGTCTGATCGCGGCCCATGCATAAAGGAGTTGGCAATAGCAGGGAGGGATCACCGCGGGATCCCTGGAAGCACGAGGCCCTGTGCAACCGCCCCTGTCTAAGAACAGCCCTGGAACCGAATATGCTGAACACTTGATTAGCAAAGTTTTTGGGTTACAGTATTAATTGAACTAGTAAAAAAGGCCCGTTTCTGAAAAAAATGAAACGGGCGTTAACAAGGCTATCTTGTAATTGTGATTATGTTTTTGACGCTCTCGTCGAAGCGATTTCTCCTCTCTCCCCTGCCCTCCCCACCATGCCCAGCAATTCTTCCCTCCCTTCCTATCCCCTCCGTATCCCGCGATTCTGACCTGTCCTCCATGTGTAGCAATTCTCCTGTGCCCTGCCGTCCCCTCCGTGTCCCACAATTCTGGCCTCCCCTCCATTTCCAGCAATCCTCCTCTGCCCTGCCCTCCCCTCGGTTTCCCGCGATTCTGGCCTCCCCTCCATGTCCAGCGATTGTCCTCTAACCTGCCCTCTCCTCAGTGTCCCGTGATTCTCTCCTCTCCTCCCATCCCCTCCATTTATTTATTTGGATTTTGCTCACACCTTTTCCAGTAGTAGCTCAAGGTGAGCTACATTCAGGTACACTGGGTATGTCCAGCGATCCTTCTCTACCCTGCCCCGCGATTTTCTCCTCTCATATATGTCCATCGCTTCCCCTCTGCCCTGGCCTCCCCTCCATGTCCAGCGATTGTCCTCTGCCCTTGCCGCCCCTCTATGTCCAGCGATTGTCCTCTGCCCTGCCCTCCCTTCCGTGTCCCGCGATTCTCCCACCTCCCTCCATGTCCAGCGATTCTCCTCTGCCTTGCCCTCCCATCCATATCCCACAATTCTCTCCTCTCATCCCATCCATGTCAATTCTCCTCTGCTCTGCTCTCCCCCTTGATGTCCCTCGATTCTGTCCTCCCCTCCACGTCCAGCGTTCTGTTGCCTTCACTTGTCTTGCTTGCGTTCGTAACATCCTGACATCAGCTCGCCTCCAGCGTTTCCTTCCCTCTCACTGTTCTACCTTCTGACGCCATTTCGTCTTTACACGAGGGTGGGACAGTGAGATGGAATGGAACGATGGAGGCTTCGTCAGGATGTTACGAACCCAGCCAGCCATGGAACGTTGACACTACAAATTATTATATTAGATGAGGCAACATTAAGTCATTTTTTTTAATGAGTGTGAATAGCACTGGATTTTTGAATTAAGGGCATTGAAACCTGGGGATCTGAATGAGGAAACTGATTTGAAAAAAGTTTTGAGTTGTTGAACAACGTAGTGACATTTGATCCCACTGATATAAAAGTTCTCTTGTTTCACAGTGCAAATGACCTGAGAGAATGGTGACTGCATGGAAGATACAGGCACTGATTGTTTGACTGAATACCTTTCTGCATCCTAAAGCAAAAGGTTTTGTAAACTTGGCTCTGAAGTGGAATAGTATTTTCTCCAATTCACAGTGGATTCTTCTAAAATAATTTGAGTGTATTTGTGAAACACAGCAAAACTGCTCTTTTAAAATCCAGCATGCGTTTCAAATAAGGGAATTTAGTTGATTGCTAATAAAGAGACAGATATTTGAAACATGCAACAAAAATGTTCAAACAAAAAATGATCACAGGGAGAACAACATGAATTGTTATTGCTGCCAGCAATACAATAATGTCTTTAAATCCAAATAAAAATCATCAGTGAAAACAGTCTGTATAGAAGGCCTTCGGCTGCCCAGCCAAATAAAGACTCCAATATAGAAAATTTAGAAAGCAATAGTCAACAACAAATTAATGCCTGACAATTCTAATTTTGCAGAGTTGTATGTATATGCCAAGCAACAGGCAATGCCAAATTCTAAAATACTGCAGAAAATACTGGCTGGCTCTAAAGAGTGCAGCTAATCTTCTGCAGTCAAGTCATATTCCCCCTAATTCTATAAAAAGCACATGTGCCCATTTTAATTAAATGAGCTATACACGGGACATAATTATTAGAGTTTAAGATAAAAGTTTATTGTTAATAGTTATGCAATTGTCCTGTAATTGTACAAGTACACATATGCAAAAATATAAGACAAGAGGGAAGGGATAGGGGAGACAAGATTGAAAAACTTTGATAGAAATCTCAGGCTTATTAATATGTGATAGAATTATTTGTTCTCAGTTTTATATTGATAAGGATTTGTTTACCATGTGAACTCATCAATAAAAATCGTTGAAACAATTAAATGAGCTAATTATCATCTACTGGCACCAATTATAATCAATTAACATTTATGTGTGTAAATTTAGATGCAGTTTACAGAGTATTGCTAAGCGCTATTTTTCAGTACCGGTTTTTTAAGATGCCATTTATAGAACTCCCCCCCCCCCCCCATGATCGGTAGACCAGTAACTGATTTTTTTTTACTGTCAATGAAGAAATTAAATTTAATGTTCTTCCCTATTTTTTCTCATTTCAGTTAATGTCCGCACAACAACTTTACTTTCTCCTTTGATATACATCTCATGCTTGATGTATTCTTGAAACAAATATGTAGTTTGACAAAAATATCCAATATTCAATAGCTCCCTTCAGGCACATCAAATTAAATCAGCTTTGCAGGCCTGCAAAAAAACACCACAGCAACCTACATGTGTATTTGGATATGGGAAGCATGAATACTTCACTGGTTCATAAAAATATTTATAAATACAAAGGTCATTCAAAAGTTGTGAAAAACATGAGTGCAATATAAAAATTATATTTTTCAAAACATATATTGCAAGTTAAAGATTTTTATCATAAGGGTATTATTCTAAATGATCAGTTACAGCTAAAACATTTATCAAATTACATACACACAAGTGACAATTCTCATTTCTAACAGATTACTACTGCACCCATATAAAATTGAGAATAAAATAGATTTACTGGAAAGCAATATTTACTCCTAGTCCACAGGGGCTGCCAATAGGTCAGGTTTTCAAGACACCTCCTAAGGGCGTAATTCTACAACAGTACACCAAAGGTGACTGATAGGTACATATTCTATAATAGAAAGTAGTCACCTACTTTCCTCTATGGAATACCAGTGTAACCAGGTATATAAACGCATATGCACTTAGACACGAGCGCTTATGGCGGCCACAGGGCTCATGTAAGTACTCACACCTGGAGATGTACTCATCACTTATGGTATTCTATAAGTTATGAGCTTAAGTATGCTCCCTGCCCACACTCTGCCCAGAGCCCACCTACAAACTACACGCTATCAGAGATATGTAGTTACAGAATAGTACATAGATGCACATTCAGCATACACTCGTGTATATGCTAGTATTCTAAACATTTATGCACGTAAATATTAGCAGCTACTTTATAGAATTACCCTAAAAATGTATGAGATTTGAATGTGTACTATTTTTAATGTATGCAAATGTCTCTTATGCATATTCCTTAAGGATATCCTTAAAATACGACCCATAGTGAACACAATAAAGATTTCTTTTAAATCTATAAATGCATATATAGCCCTTCCAGAAAGCAAACAGTTATGAAAATGTTAATAAGAAAGTGATTCACTAGAAAGATTACCTAATTTGAGAGCTCCAGCAAGGCCACGTATTACAGTAACAGGGTTGTTAGGATTGGTACAAAACTGATGTAAAGGTGGTAAGAAAGCATCACGTTTACACTCCAGCTGCAAAATTAAAAATCAATGAGGTTTCTTTTGGGAACCAATCAAGTCTAATAAAAATTATATCATTAAAACATAGCAACATTTTGAATATACTAATGAAAAACTGTGGGAAAGAATATATAACCACCACAGTTTAAATTATGTTCTAGGCTGATGTACAAAATTTAAGCGGATTTGTTCTAGCATTCCAGCTTAAGGTCAGTCACCAGATGCAGTGTTACCTCTAGGGGGCAGGGGTTCTCAACCCAGACCTCAGGACACACCTAGACCAGTTAAGCTTTTCAGGATATCCAAAATGCAGGGGGCATAACTACCATTAAGCAAGCCCAGCAAAACGTCCACAGGTGCCTGCAGTCCAGTATCTCTCCCCTCTTTCCGCCTTGTGGGTCTGATATCTGTCCTACCCCTACTACTACTATTAAACATTTCTATAGCGCTACTAGACTTACGCAGCGCTGTACAAATGAACATGAAAAGACAGTCCCTGCTCAACAGAGCTTACAATCTAAATTGGACAGACGAACAGACAGCTAGGGGTGGGGAAATTGCAGTGGTAGGGGTGATAAGTGAGGGTGTTGAGTAAGAGAGTCATGGTTAGGAGTCAAAAGCAGTAGCAAAAGTAGTACCCCTCCTGAATGACTTCCAACTCATCCCGCTAGAGCCTTTCATGTGCAGCATCCCACCCAAAGAAAGTTACAAAAGAGGAGGCAGAATGCAGTATAGGGGAGCTGCTGGAGACTACTGGTTTATATTGGTGCTGCAGCTGCTGCCGGTATGAGACTAGACCTGTGGGGAGGAAAGAAAAGCTGAGGGACCCAGACCAAGAGGGGGGAAGAGAGAGAGACATTGGACCAAGGGGAGAGATGCTAATTACGGGGGGGGGGGGGGGGGGGGGGGGGGGGGTGGGGTGAGGGGGAGTGCAGGAGGAAGGGAAGAGAGAGAGAAGCTCGATATGGGGAGGAACAGGATATAGAGAAAGAGTGCTGGCCATAGAGGAAACATAGGGATAGGGTAACAGAAGGGAGATACAGGACAGAGTAAGATAGGGACAACAAGAGAAATGCTGAATATGGGGAGAGAGGACAGAGATCGGGACACAGAGGGGTGATGCAGGACAGGATGGAGAAGGGATGCAGAGGGAAGATGGATGATGGATATAGTGAGAAGATGAGAAGAAATGTCAAAAGGACATGAGACCCTGAAAAAAGCTATGAAAAAAAACCAGAGAAAAGTAGAAGAGATACTAGGACCAAAGCAATGCTCAGATTACAAAGGTAGAAAAAAAAAAAGCATTTTTCTGATTTTATTAACTGTATTATGTCAGCTTTGGGAAATGTACATCTTTGATAACTGGAATGTGTCTGCTTTTGCAGTTTTGTTTTGTTTTGTTTTTTTAACTGGAATTCAGAGGAGGCTCCCCCTCCCCACACCATAGGAGAGATGGTATTATAGAGGGCCCATCTAAAATTTTCCACCTGGGACCTATTCAGTACTATCTATGCCACTGTAGCAATGAAAATGCATTACATAGCTTTGCTAGAATAGAAATAGTGCACGCCAATTTAGCTCATGCATATTTATTGGGGGAATCCTGAAAACCTGAACGACTAGTGTCCTGATGACTGAGTTAAAAATCACTGCTCTAGAGGGTATAGAGAGGAGGAAGCAGTGACACAGCCAATGCCAGCATTACAATGTTTTTATAATTTGTTTTCCATATACTGTATCATAAAAAATTAAACTTGTCCACATTTTATTTTAAATTTATACCACACTCTTCTCAAAGACTCACAAAATACATAGAAGCAGAATAGTGTAGCAATACACAGCAACAGCAGAATAAAAGAAAATTTCAAAACACAATAAATGTTCCAACTATCTTTAAAAACCTAGTTAATATCTTCCTTTATATTCACATTCAACTCAGCCCACTTTCAGTAATATCATTAATATATGTGCTTGCTCTCTCAAAAAGTTTACTGAAAAGGAAACTTTTTCTAATCTGTGCATGCATGTGCTTCTAAGTACATGTATTAATTTTACTGATTTTATAACTTCAAAGTGCAAATGCTTATATGTATTTTCTGTCTATGCTTATTAAATTATCAATGACAAAATAATGTCCTGAGTATTTAGCATCTTTACAGTACTGTGCTTTGAAAAAATTAACTTTTAAACTTTTAGAGCAGACAAACATGAATTGGAATCCACAAGCCACTACTTCATAAAATCTCATGGTATAAAATGAACACTACAAGCCCAACCTCCTAACCTAAGCACTTGAGTTCTTCACTATAATAACTTATTATGGAAAACTGGTACCCCCTACTGTTAGCATGAATAATTTTCAAATGCATATACTAACGAACATTAAGCATAAAAAAAGTTCTTTCCAAAGCATAAATGATTCTTTTATTGAAAACACTGCAATAATGGCATTCTACTTATGCAACAGGGATTATTCATTTTCACTGACAGATCATCCATTGTGTTTATTAATGCTTGCTAGACCCAGTAGTTGTAAATAAGTTTCGAACTTGCTGCATTAATTCTAATGATTTTAACTTATAACTATTTGATATATGCCTTGAACTTGTATTGGAAAGATGTGAAATAAGAAATAAATTATCATACTTACATAAATGCTAGGTGTTGGTGGATTTAACTTGTCCTTTGGCAGGGGAGGGTATGGAGAAGGTGACGGCCGTGGAGGTGGACATTTATCCAATAAAATGCTACTGCTCAATAAGCCATTTTTTCCCAGATTCCTGAAAAAGAAATCATTTTGTCTACAGAAGTATTTGACAAAGTAAAGAAATTATGCACTATTCAGGAAACAAAACTGAACATTATACGTATATCATTTACCATTATCTACAAAAAAAGCAGTATGTTAAACTGTCAAGATAAATTATTATAGAATGAAAATTTTGAAATATCTACTTGTCTTATCTTTAGATTTAACATTTTCTCTTTGGATCTTATTCTTATGTCTCCTTTCCCTCCTGCCCTTTATTAGAGTCACATCACTGTTTTTAAACATATTACCTTTTTGAGTCTTCTCTAGTTGTTCACATTAGTTTATGTAAACGACCTGCCCAATAGGGTAACAAAGTGATACTGGGATGTAAAACTGTTGGCTATTCCCCTATTGGGAGATTTGAGGTTCCAATTGTTTAATACGTTTTATACAGGAAGAGTGGATATGTTACAGCTTTATTATTTAACAAAATATATTATTTTGGTATTCACATTAATTTATTTTATTTATGACATTTATATCCCACATTATCTCGAAAGTAGAACTGACAAGGCATTCTCATTACATAGAACAAAGTACACACATAACATGAAATCCTGATTATATAACATGTTTGTAATACATAGGATAGAATATGAATATGGACAGAGTTGTTATTGCAGTTTAGTTAGAGGGTTAGTTAATTCTGTTGTTAGAGGTTGATCTTATCAAGTGAGTTTTCAATAGTTTATGAAATATGAGAGTCTTCAATTTGACGAAGTTGTTTGGGCAAAGAGTTCCATCACAAACCCTTTACCCTTCTACAAAAGGAAATGGAGCCAGGATCATCAGGCTAACATGACAGCCTGACTCTTAGGGTGTAGGAAGAAGCACTTTCTCCATCATCATCTACTAACACAAGGACTGCATCATGAAACTTGCATACTTTAGGGTAATGCTCTTCTCTTAAGTAGAATCAGCTGGTGAAAACTGTACACCCAACACAGGTACAAAACTTATTTAAAAATACTTAAACTTCACGATCAAAAATAAAATTAGATTTGGATACACAGGACCCATCAATATTCAAATATTAACGCTGAAAATCTGGGTATGGTGCTGTCCACTGCCAATATCCAGACGGCATTATTCAACATCATTATCTAGAGAATAATATATATAAACCTAGGACTGATTTTTTCCCCCCTATCCTAAGTTACTTGGATACAGGCAGTGATCATTGCCATGCGCAGCAACATATTTACAATATTATATAAGGGCCTTTTTACCAAATGGTCGTAAAAGATGGCCCAAGATCAAATTGGCTCATATGAGTTTTTCACTTTGTTAAGTGTACAATACCCAATTGCAACTTAATACCAACAACATGTCAGAGATTTAAGGATTCCTCTTCAATCTACAGACTTAAATCCTAAAATTCTTATGTCAATAGATGTATATTAAGGTACTTTCCAGACATTATTTCCCCTTGCCCCCAGTTTACTAAGCCACACAGCAATGCCGACACAGCCCATTCAAAGTGAATGGGCTGTGTTGGCATTAGCGCATGGCAGGCGCTAGCGGGGCTTAGTAAACAGAGGTATGTTAATTATTAATACTTGTAAATACGACCTAAGGAACTTTATGAAAATTAAGTTAGCAAATAAAGAATGATCAACATACTGAACAAATTACCTGAAGTTAGGCATTCTATTAAGAAAAAGAAGCATAGTTGTTATGTTAGTACATTTCAATGCACACAAAGGTTAATAAAAGCAGTAACTGACTTTTGGCTAACTCACGTACTATTTTGGACAGATCCTGGACTTCTATTCTAATAGAAATATGGATTAAAATTGTTAAAGAACTCTCTCCCCCACTCCCAAGATATAAGATTCTCCCCTCCCCCCCAAGATATTAGATTTTGTCATTGCCTAGGAAGAAAATAGGCTTAATCTATAAAGGTTTTTGTTGTTGTTGTAGACTTGCTTATATCATTTATCTAATTGACTTTAGAAATATTAGCATGCAGAGTTACAGAAAATACTTTTTCGTTTGTACTGAATTGTATTTTATTTTACTGCACTCAAGGCAAATGGTCTTTAGTTAGAGATTACATTTATAATTTTGTATCTAGGAATTCATCAAACTCAGTGTAATGGAATAGAATTTTAAAGATTGTTTTTCAACCCTGTCTTGAATGACCAGTGCACTCGGGGTCTGTATTGTTGATTAGAAGTAATTCTTTTTAAAAATGATTAAGTGTTTATTTATTTATTTATTGCATTTGTATCCCACATTTTCCCACCTATTTGCGGGCTCAGTGTGTTTAAGTGTTACCTTAAAAGATTGCTTTTTAACTCTGCTTTTGTCCGATAATACACTCTGAAATCTTGTCCTTGAATGGAATGTGGAAGATAAGGCACAACTCTAACCAATTCAGTTTGTGCATGAGGGAAACAGGATATGCTCGGAGTTCAGATGAGCCACCTGGCAGTGGTTTGTTTACTTGGGCCGGAAACGTGACTGCATCCTCATGTACATTCTGGTAACTTTCCATAGCTCTGGACATGGGCTCAGCGTGTTATAAAAAGGGGAGTTTCTTTCGGTGAAACGGGGGTTCATCTGTGAATAACGTACAGACTACACAGAGGATTTTTTGTTCCTGGTCTAAAAAGCTCCTAGCTCTCGCTGTGTAACCGGGCCCCCCCCCCCAGCTGATAATAAGAGCCTGGATGATGGAGACCAGTGATGATTGTATGTATAATGTATATTCTTGCTTCCTTTTCTAGTCTAAGAACTCTTTGCATTGCTTAGATGTACAGATCAGTGATGTAATGATTGTTTAATCATTGTGTTTGCTTCTTTTCCTGGTCTAAGAAATGTAGAGACCAGTGGTGTAATGATTGTTTATACAGCTAATCCATATGTGCTAACCATTATATGTTGTATATATATATATATATATATATATATATATATATATATATATATAATCTCCTAATCATTGTAGAATTTAGCTCCTCTAATAAAGGTTTCATTTAATCATAACATACCTAGGAGAAACAAGCTATTAAATATATCATGCAAAATATAAATACCCATCATTGTAAAAAAAAAAAAACCCCAACTATGATCTGACCCTGCCCATATAGAAATATGAACATACTTACACATGTAAAAAGTAGGCCCACCAAAAGACTGCACCAGCTTTTCTATGAGCAGTATAAAAGCAGTTCTGGGGGAGTAGTTTGTGTGGAACTGGGGTGGAAATGCATTGTACACACTTAAGGCTAGATTCTATATATGGCACTGAAAAAGTTGATGCTCAAAAAAGTTCTATAAGCCATGCCTAAAGTTAGATGCAGTTTATAGAATAGCACTTATGCCTGGGGGATCGTGCCTAAATGAGCGTATCCAAAAGAATCCACTGTAATCACTGAGCAGTCTGTGTTAGTGAGATAGGCTGTAAATCCATAGCATTACACTCAGTTAACAATTTATTATTGGGTGACATTAACTTACACTTGGACCCTAAGGTAATTGATTTTTATGCTTTCTTAAATAACCTGGATCTTAAGGTTTTTGTTTTTTCTAAACCACAGGAGACGCATGAAAAAGGCCATCAGTTGAAAATTATCACTCATTCCTATAACCATCCATATGACTTGACGTGTGCAGATTTTGATTGGTCTCCTACAATATGGTCAGATCATTATATGCTTCAACTTATTCACTGGAAACAATTAGTATCAAAGAAGCAGAGAAAAAAATAAGCTCCAGTATAAGACATGTAAGATCAAACTAAATTTTGGCAGAGTATAGAACTTTTTATATAAAATGAGAGCAAAGGTCCCTCAGTATGGATGGAGAATTGGAAATGTCATTAGTGAGCAGATATTAGATGATACAGTCCCAAAATATATAAAACTGAAAAGAAAAGTAACTGGTTTACAGCTGAATTCCTTGAAATGAAACAACTTTGTAGAAAATTAGAACGTAAATGAAGAAGAAACTGATTACAATAAAAATTTGTGAGAAAGGCAATAAGGGGAGAGGAAGTGATGTCATCGCTTAAGATGGACGCCTAATTTCAAAGCTCCACAGAGAGTCAAAGCAACTCACTTCCCTGGCACACTTCCATCCTCACCCATCAGTGTCTATTTGGGGTTGTTGAGACAATGGCGATCAAGAATTGTAGTAATCAGAGCAAGACACCCTCTAAGGCCAGTGAGAAGATGATGGGCCACAGAGTATGTGGTCTCGCTGCAGGGAGTAAGGCAGCTGAGTGCATGCAACGGCTAGTGGTGGGACAGGATGATGATGCGCTGGAGACTGGAGTGGCCATGGCGATTAGCAGGGGACTCCAAGAATGACCTGCAGTTTTAGCTGGGGGAGATTAAGACTGAGAAGCCTCTGTGAAATCCCAAATAAATTATTTGCTTCTGTCTTTATGGAAGATGTAAGAGATCTGTCTGTACTGGAATTGGTTTTCAAGGATGATGATGCAGAGGAACAAAGAAATCTCAGTGAATCTGGAAGATGTACTGAGCCAAACAGGCAAGTTAAATAGTAAAATCACCTGAACCAGATGGCATACATCCAAGGGTACTCAAAGAACTCAAGCATGAAATTGCTGATCTGCTGCTAGTAATATGTAACCTGTCATTAAAATTGTCCATAGTACCTGAAGATTGGAGGAGGGACAAAGTGACACCGATTTTTAAAAAGGGTTCTAGGGGTGGTCTGGGAAATTATAGATCAGTAAGTCTGACGTCAGTGCCAGGCAAAATAGTGGAAACTATTACAAAGTATAAAATTACAGAACACGTAGATAGACATGGTTTAATGGAACAGAGGTAGCAGCTGAGGGAAGTCTTGCCTCACTAATCTGCTTCATTTCTTTGAAGGCGTGAATAAACATATGGATAAAGGTGAGCTGGTTGATGTGTATCTAGATTTTCAGAAAACTTTTGATAAAGTTCCTCATGAGAGATTTCTGAGAAAATTAGACTCATGGGATAGGAGGCAAGGTTCTGGTGTGGATTAGGAATTGGTTATTGGACAGAAAACAGAGGGTAGGGTTAAATGGTCATTTCTCTCAATGGAGGAGGGTAAACAGTGGAGTGCCAAAGGGATCTGTACTGGGAGCGGTGCTATTTAACCTGGCTTCGCCACTGTTTGGAAATCAGGATACTGAACTAGATGGACCATTTGTCTGACCCAGTATGGCTACTCTTATGTTCTTATGATTTTCAAAAGGTGTTTGACAAATTATTATCTGGAAATTGGAATGATGAGTGAAATGATACAAAACTATTGAAGGTTATTAAAACACATGCAGACTGTGAAATATTGCAGGAAGACCTTAGAAAATTAGAAGACTGGGCATCCAAATGGCAGATGAGATTTAATGTGCAAAATTGCAAGGCGAAGCACATTGGAAAGAATAATCTGAATCATAGTTACCTGATACTAGGGTCCACCTTGGGGGTCAGTGCTCAAGAAAAAGATCTGGGTGTCGTCGTAGATAATACGATGAAATCATCTGCTCACTGTGTGGTGGCGGCCAAAAAAGCAAATAGGATGCTAGGAATTATTAGAAAAGGGATGGTAAGACTGAAAACACTATAATGCCTCTGTATCGCTCCATGGTGCATCCGCACCTTGACTATTGTGTTCAGCGGGATTAGAAAAGGTTCAAAGAGACCAAAATGATAAAGGGGATGGAACTCCTCTCATATGAGGAAAGGCTAAAGAGGTTAGGGCTCTTCAGCTTGAAAAAGAGACAAGATGAGGGAAGATATGATTGAGGTCTACAAAATCCTAAGTGGTGTAGAATGAGTAGAAAAAAGTACAAAGACTAGGGGACACTCAAGGAAGTTACATGTAATACTTTTAAAACAAATAGGAGGAAGTATTTTTTTCACTGAACGAATAGTTAAGCTCTGGAACTCTTTGCCAGAGGATGTGGCAACAGTGGTTAGAGTATCTGGGTTTAATAAAGGTTTGGACAAATTCCTGGAGGAAAAGTCCATAGTCTGCAATTGAGGCAGACATGGGATTCGTAGTATGCAGCGTTGCCACGATTTGGATTTCTGCCAGGTACTTGTGACCTGGCTTGGCCACTGTTTGGAAAACAGGATACTGAATTAGATGGACCATTTGTCTGACCCAGTATGGCTACTCTTATGTTCTTATGATTTTCAAAAGGTGTTTGACAAAGTACCTTATGAAAGATTCCAGAGGAAACTGGAAAGTCATGGGATAGGAGGAAGTGTCCTATTGTGGAATAAAAACTGGTTAAAAGATAGAAAACAGAGTAGGATTAAATGGTCAGTATTCTCATAGTAATATAGTAGACGACGGCAGAGAAAGACCTGCACAGTCCATCCAGTATGCCCAACAAGATAAACTCATATGTGCTACTTTTACCTGACCTTGATTTCCATCTGCCATTTTCAGGGCACAGACCAAAGAAGTCTGCCCAGCACTAGCCCCGCCTCCCACCACCGGCTCTGCCACCCAATCTCCGCTAAGCTTCTGAGAATCCATTCCTTCTGAACATGATCCTTTTATGTTTATCCCACTCATTTTTGAATTCCGTTACCATTTTCATCTCCACCACCTCCCGTGGAAGGGCATTCCAAGTATCCACCACTCTCTCCGTGAAAAAATACTTCCTGACATTTTCCTTGAGTCTGCCCCCCTTCAATCTCATTTCATGTCCTCTAGTTCTACCGCCTTCCCATCTCCAGAAAAGGTTCGTTTGCGGATTAATACCTTTCAAATATTTGAACGTTTGTATCATATCACCCGTTTCTCCTTTCCTCAAGGGTATACGTGTTCAGGTCAGCAAGTCTCTCCTCATACGTCTTGTAACGCAAATCCCATACCATTCTTGTAGCTTTTCTTTGCACTGCTTCAATTCTTTTTACATCCTTAGCAAGCTATGGCCTCCAAAACTGAACACAATACTCCAGGTGGGGCCTCACCAATGACTTATTCAGGGGCATTAAAACCTCTTTTCTTCTGCTGGTCACACTCTCTATACAGCCTAGCAACCTTATAGCTACGGCCACCGCCTTGTCACACTGTTTCGTCGCATTCAGATGCTCAGATACTATCACCCCAAGATCCCTCTCCCCGTCCGTACATATAAGACCAGGGAGCACGCAATGAAGCTACAAAGTAGTAAAATTAAAACTAATCAGAGAAAATAGTTCTTCACTCAATGGAGAAGGGTAGATAGTGGGGTTCTCCGGGGGGGGGGGGGGGGTCTGTGCTGCGACTGCTGCTTTTTAACATGTTTATAAATGATCTAGAGATGGGAGTAACTAGTGAGGTAATTAAATTCACAGATGACACAAAGTTATTCAGGGTCGTCAAGTCTCAGAAGGTCCTCTTGTAGTTTTTCACAATCTTCCCGCGATTTGACTACTTTGAACAACTTTGTGTCATCGGCAAATTTGATTACCTCACTAGTTACTCCCATCTCTAGGTCATTTATGAATATGTTAAAAAGCAGAGGTCCCAGTACCGATCCCTGAGGGACCCTGCTAACTACCCTTCTCCATTGTGAATATTGACCTTTTAGCCCTACTCTCTGTTTCCTATCTTTCAACCAGTTTTTAATCCACAGTAAGACACTACCTACGATCCCATGTGCCTCTAATTTCCTCTGTAGTCTTTCATGAGGGACCTTATCAAATGCCTTCTGAAAATCTAGATACACAATATCAACCGGCTCACCTTTGTCCACATGTTTGTTTACCCCTTCAAAGAAATGCAGCAGATTGGTGAAGCAAGACTTCCCTTCACTAAATCCATGTTGACTTTGTCCCATTAGTCCATGTTGTTGGAGAAGACCCGCTTGGGGCCCTTCTGAGAAACTGCGCAAAGGCTCAAGAGACTGATGCAATGCCCGAAGCTCCAAGCGGTTGATGGACCACCAAAGGTCTGACGAAGGCCTCTATTTTCTGCTGTCCTAAAACCAAGCCTCGGCCACAGAAGATTGACAAGCTGCAGGATGGGCCCTCTCCTCTGGAAGCCATTGTGGCTTAGACTCTCCGAGCTGCTTGACAAAGTTGCTAAGGTAGTCAGCAAAAAAGAACTTTCCCTAAAAGGGCAGCTTGACCAGACAAGCCTTGCAGGTTGCGCCCACTGCCCACGCTCGTAGCCAGAACTGATGCCTCGCCGTGAGCAGCAATGACATACCCTTGGCCGAGGCTCGGAGCATGACATACACAGCGTCCGCCAAGTAGGCCAGGGCTACCTCCAATTGTGTAGCCCTAGAACTGCTCTGAGAGGAAGACCGTTTGTGCCACTGAAAACAGGCCTGGGTCACAAAAGAGCTGAACACTGACGCATTATGCCCCAGAGCAGCTACCTCAAAGGCCTGTTTCATAGAACTCAATTCCTCCCCGTGGAACAGATGCAGCACCCGAGGGTCATCCCCCTCCCACAGAGGGAGTTCACTCTCCTCCAATGGTTCTGCAACTGAGGGCCCCTCCGTGGATACTGAAGCTACCTCCGAGTAGACCAAGTCTCAGTGGGATCATCTAGAACCTCCGTTCTGGCTCTCTTAGGACCTGGGGAATGCCCCCCTGGGCTCAGTGCCTGAGAACTTTACTGAGCACCTGTGCCCTCCTTCAGCAGGTAGACCTGATGAAGCAGGAGCACAAATTCAGGGGAAAACGGCAGGCCTTGGCCCACGCAATCCCGCTGCAGCCCACCTGCCCCTTACACTGCCTGTATGGGAGCCTCGTGCGCAGCAACTTCCAAGATGGCCCCTGGACCTGTCTCCTGAGGAGAGGAGCAATTAGGATGCACCCTGGGAGACCTGGCACCTGGGAACTCCAGCAGCTGAGAAGCTGAAGCCAGCCCCGAGTCCCCCTTGCTTGTAGGAGCAGCCGGCCTGCACACTGTGCAGTGGCCCGACAAGAGGAGCAGTGCTTCACGCTTTCTGCAGGCACAGCCATTTGCAGGTCTGCTGAGCAGGGGAGTGTGTCGTCCAGAAAGGAAACCACTCTGGCTTGTTTACTTTGTGCCTCTTTCACGCAGCTGAAAATGTGTTTTTTCTTCACGGTAAAGTTAGACCATCTGCATGTGCCCTGCAACCCGAGAAGCACTCCAGAAAAAAGTGTGCAGGGACTAATAAGTGCAACCGAAAGGGAGAAACCCCCAATAGTGCCACCGTATCACGCGGTCCACGCTAACGCACCATCCTGGAGACAAGAGCCTGAGGGAAGGAACTTACCGCACCAGGCGCTGCATAACACGGCCAAAAACCCCTAAGGCAGGCCTCTCCTCTAAACTCAAGTCCTGAAGTCTTCGTAATGCCAGCAACAGCCTTACTCACTGGCTGCCTCTGGAATGCACCGGGCCTTTCTCCTCTGACCCGTACCACCCCCTTTGATGCAACTTAGGTAGAAAGCTAGAACCCAGATCCTCCAAGGTAGCATTTTTGGAAATGCTCCCCGTTCCTTGCACAGGACCTAAGAGGCAGTCAATGTATGATTGAGATGTTGGTAAAGTGATGAGGGACTTACATTTGTTAGGATCCAGGCAACATTCTGGGAAAGGGCGAGCCTCTTCTGAAAGGATGTGCTCCAACTTAACCGGAATGGAACCAGAATGTTGGAACTAACTTTTAAAAAGGAGAGAGAGCAGCTTTTAAATTAAAATGGAGGGGAAAGCAGACAGTCGCCCAGAAGCACATGGTTCAGTGTGGAGTATCCTCAAAGGATACTATTGAAACAGGATCTTTAGGGAATCCCAATAGAGAGGTTTCAATAATGGCGAAAGAGAGCCAGGAGTGTTTAATGGAACAACAGAGTAAAGAATGAAAATTATCACTGTCAATTTCAAAGGAGCTTGTAGATGCTAGGAAAAAACACAATTAAAATGTCCATATACAAATGCTAGAAGTATAAAAAAATAAGATGGGAGAGTTAGAGTATACAGCTGGAGGAGTGGCCTAGTGGTTAGAGCACTGGTCTTGCAATCCAGAGGTGGCTGGTTCAAATCCCACTGCGGCTCCTTGTGATCTGTAGAAATATACTAGCCCTTGCTCTCAGTAAAATACAGGCCAATGGCTCAGGCTAAAGAGCTAGGCCTCTTAAAAATCAAAACCATCCTCTGCTACCAAAATGTTAATTTACTAGGTCTGCCATATCCATTTGGGCAGCGGAGCCATGGCCCTTTTACTACCCTGGACAGAATTGCATATCCCTCTAAGTACTTAATTACCCCAACCTCGTATCTGCTCATGACAGTGTTACACAATCGGCAGTATAAACCTATAATTAGAAAGGAACCCAGTATTTAGTAGATAAAGAAATATAGTTTATTACCATTGATTTCTTACCCAGACAGTACAAGCAGTTCAGTCACTCATATGGTTGAGCAGCAGTTCACGACATGTCTGTCACCCGCCTTCTCTTGTAGCCTTCCTTCTTATTTAATACCCCTCAGACTGCTCCTTTTATACCATTTTGGCTCTATTGATTCCAATGGACCCTAGCTTCCTCACCAGAGCTCTTGACCCTTATCAGTTGATAAGAAATGACTTCATCATATTCTCAAGCTCTAAGTATAAACCAGAAATGTTCAGAGCGCATCTGTGAGATGACTTCACAGGTCAATTTGCTCTCTTCAGCTTCCCCCCTCCCCTTGGGTATTCTCATCCTACGTACATCTAACCCTCTATTAACTTCTATTAGCCAAAACATCTTTCTCATGACTTCTCACAGGTGCCAGTCCCAGGATTGTTTACAACAGCAAATGCCCCCCTCCCTTGCCAGCTCTTTGGGAACTCACTTCAGCTTGTGCTGCAGTAAAATGTATTTTGTATCAGAGATGATTTTGATTTTTAAGAGGCCTAGCTCTTTAGCCTGAGCCATTGGACTGCATTTTACTGAGAGCACGGGCTAGTATATTTCTACATTCCCCTCTTGCCGGGCCTCCCAAGGGCCAGCTCACATGACTACTAGTGGGTGTGGCCATCCTTTCCAGAGGGCTCTTAAGAGTTCTGTAAGGGGGGGAGGGGGAGGTCTATCTTCGAGGGGACAGGGGTGCTCTGTCATGACGTAGGACTTAGGCCTCAGTGAGAATCAATCTTTGAGCACGTAGATATATACTACGTGAAATTCTATATTTTATGTTCCCCCTTAAGGAAAACCACCCAAAAAACCTAATTATGTATGCTACGGCTACCCCTCTGGAGCAGTGTGAGACTTGGAAACATGAGAAGTCAATTAAGTCTAGGTATCATACAATGGAATCAATAAAGTTGAGTGTATATGATTGCAATCAATATATCATTATTACAAAGCCACTCAATCAAATTTTGATTGTATGAATATGGCTAAAACTGGTGTTAACAGGGAACAAACATTTCATTTTAGCATTTAAAAAGGGTTAATATTGGCCAAATAATGAATAACTACTGCAGGTTAAACAGTAGTTAATGGCAAAACTCTGGGTGTAATAGATCTAAATCGTATATGAAGGCTCTGTTGAGTTATAGTGTTTTTGGAAAATACATAGGAATATAATCTTCTTCTTCCTTTGTACAGAAAATGAAGCAAATCAATTCATTTCTCTCTTGATGATTGAGAAATCATTAACAGTAGAGAACAGTCTGCTTAGTTACTATTTGAGGTCCAATGATAAAAGGTACAACAGTTTAAAAACGGAAAGAAAACAATCTAAACTTGTCTATACAAATTGGCAGAATATAGCAAACTGAAAAGAAACGCATAAGTTCAATTAAACAGCATAAGCAGAATAAATATCTTCCTTAATAAAAGAGGTGTATTTGGCGTTATAGGCAATAAAAGTAAAATAAGTAAAATAAACAGTAGTAGTCCTACACAAAATTTATTGTGGAAATGTGGTTTGTCTTGTATTGAGAGTAGTAAACAGGAGGCTTAAGACAAACCTCTGAACATAGGGAATAATGTACCAGACAACTTATCAACACCTGATTTAGTAGCTAATTTTGTTGGCTAAGGCAAAAAGGTATTGTAATGCCTTTATAACAGAATCATCAGAGTCAGTATTATTAGGAATGTAAGTACAACAATGATTTCTGGCTTTAAATTGACCAGGTACCCCTCTTGACACTCCTATAGCATTTATAGTGACAACAGAGGTACGGCATCTGCCAATCCATATGTCGAGTAAAGTTTATAAATGTCAACATATCTATTTCCAAATTTCCGGATGAAAAACCAAGGATGCCACCCACTTTGATCAATGCTATAAGTGGCATGCCAAAAATATACAGAGGTTCTCCGATAGAGGGTCTGATTATTGGATGTGTAGTCTGTTCAATTTTAATTCGTCCACATCCCTGGAAAATTTCAAAGTCATCAAACACGGACCTATTAGATCCAGTAGTCCATGTATCAAATAAAGGGTAACACAAGATATCAAATCTAGTTAAAGGGTCCCAGTTAGGATCATTATCCATTCCAGGATCCCAATTTAGGGGGCGAGTGGGACATGCACCGTTCAGAGGCTCATTAGAGTGAGCACCAGCCATTTGATAGCCAGGCAGGTGTAATGCAAGGAGTATGAAATGTAAAGTCAAAAGAAAAACAAAACAAATGATGATTTGTATTGTCAAGCATAATAGAATTAAATAGAATTAAAAGGGCAAGTAATGATTAGATACAGGGTTTCAATTAAAACAGGGTAAGTCAACTGTTGGGGTACTCAGGGTGGAGTTTTGTGATTGAGGCCCAAGATAGGGGTTGGGGGGTGTTGGCCTGAGTCATGCAGTGGGAAATACCTCCCTAAGTCAGGAGAATTAAACAGGGAAAATATAGGAGCCAAGTAATAGTAAGGAGAACAAGAAATTCAATAGCAGTCTAATATTAGTCTAGGTAACATTAATGAGTATACTGAAGAAACTTGTGAATCTTTTCAAATGTATAACAGATCAGTCCTAAAACCAAAGTTAGGAGTAATATAAGTACAACAAGTCCCAACACATTTTTTTTGAGTACAGGGTACAGTGTCCTCTTGTGGGTTGTTCTGAGTTTCAGAGCAAAAAGTTAGACTTGCGTCACACGGTTCCACTGGAAAGACGGCATGCAGTGGTGGCTCGCTTTGATGGGCAACGTTCCGTTCAGGTAAGGTGATTTCTTCCTGTAAGGTAATGTCTGTAGTTGTCAGATGCTTGGTCATGGAAGTGAGAAATTTTGGAAAATGTTCTTTTAGTCCATCAACTTGGTGGCGGAGGCTGCAGAACCAGTGGTAACTGCTGAGCTGGTGGGGATGGCTTGAAAGGGACTGAATCAGGAGCCTTGTAGATGCGGATGTCTTTTAGTTGGACCCAGGAAGTGTGGTCTCGTAACTTGACTAATTTGGAAGGGTCCTAAGTAAATAGGGGTGTAGTACTTCCGGTGAACCAAATCTCCAACTTTGAGAGCTTTTGGTTGACCGGTGGCAGGGGCAGGGCTATCATTATCCTCCCCTCTTCTGATTGAGATTGCCTGTGAAATCAAAGACAGAATTACCCCAATATTGACTGAATAAATGCTGCATCAGGAAATGCTAGGGAAGTACAATTCTTAGATGTAATGAATGACTGCTTCTTGGAGCAACTGGTCCAAGAACAGACAAGAGAGGGAGCTATTTTAGATCTAGTCCTTAGTGGAATGCAGGGCATGGTACTACAGCATGGATCTGCTGGCAAACAGTGATCACAACTTGATCAAATTTGAGCTATCTGGGGTGAAGTCACAAAAGAGATCTACTGTAGCAGCATTTACTTTTTGAAAGTGTGACTGACAAAATGAAAAAAAAAAAAAAAAAGTTAAAAAGAAGCTAAAAAGGTTGGCCGCAAAGGTTAGGACTATAAATCAGGCATGGATGTTGTTTAAAAATACCCATCATGGGGAGATCCAAGATGGCTGCTCTCATTTGCGACTAGTTGCAGAGCTCTCTTACCTAATGATGCCAAAGAGACGTGGGAAGTTAGCTGCTCGAACTCCCCAGCCACCTCCCGCTATTCCTGGACCGATGGATCAGTTCTTGAGTCTGCAGGGACATGGAAACATAGCCGGGAGCGGTTCCAATCGAGACGCCGGCGGTACAGAGGAGTTATCAGCGTCTCCTGGACTCGACACCACTCTTGAGCCCTGAGGCTAGAGCTCCGCCCCCACAACCGCCGATAAGTTCCCCGATTCAAGGAACAGCGGCCCTACCACTAAACGCTGGTCAGGTACCTAAGCTGTTGGGGGCTCACTTTCAACTTACTGAACCGGAGGGGAAGAGGTCTTGTTTACCTCAGGAAGAAACTTGTTTGACCATCGAGGCACCGGGGAGACTGGACACGGAGAAAGAAATGACTCCCAAGACCAAAGAATATCCCTTGGGACTTATCACCAAACCTTCTGAGGTAACTCTTGACTCATTGTGGGATTTGATGTCCCAATTAGGACAAATGTTTATGGCTCAAAGAACAAATTTGACTCGGAGAATAATACTAGTGGAACAAAAAATGGAGGAAAAAAGAATTGAACAGGACAAGTTGGTTTCTAGAATAAAATGGAACAGACGATTCAGAAACTAGATAATCTTCAATCTGTGATTATGAAAGATGTTTCCAATTTAAGATCTAAAACTGACAATTTTGAAAACTATTCTAGAAGCCATAATATTTGTTTTGTTAAATTTCCTCTATTGCCTATTGTGAAACCAGGTGATATGGCACAGACCGTATAAGTCTGCCCAGCACTATCCCTGCCTCCCAACCACCGGCTCTGCCACCCGATCTCGACTAAGCTCAAATTAAACTGAGTCATTAAAGATTGCAGCGTAATAGTGGCATTGGAGATGGGTTTAATAGTATGAGAGCTTTTATCTATCGAGTCGAGTGGGAGATTAAAATCTCCAGATATGAGCAGAGGAATTGGATCAAAAGAGGAGACGGTATGGAACAGTGTGTGAAAAAAGTCTGGAGAGTCAATGTTAGGCGCATATATGTTTACCAAAAGAAGCTGTTGTGAGGAGAATTCTACTCTTACAATTAACCGGCGTCCTTCATCATCAGCCATTTGCTCAATTATGTTAGGTTGAAGATCTTTGTGACAGGGTATCGAAACTCCATTCCTCCTACCTATTGAAGGGGCATCTATGAACTGTGATATCCATTTGTAAGGGGAAATCAATTTGTTTAGACTGGGAATGTGAGTTTCCTGTAAAAAAATAATGGATGGTCTAAATTTCCTAAGGTGTGTAAAGATTGTCTTATGTTTAACAGGATGCTTTAAACCATTTACATTTCAGGAGACAATCCTAAGAGCAGTGGCGTAGCCACAGGTGTGCCTGGGTGGGCCCAGGCCCACCCATTTAGAGCTCAGGCCCACCCAACAGTAGCAAACGTTTAGCGGTAGCTGGTGGGGATCCCAAGCTCCGCCAGTTGAAAACTTCCCCCTGACGGTAATGAAAATGCTACTCTCCATGATACCGGCACCTGCGCATGCTCAGCTTTCAATGGATGCCTGCTGCAGACTGCCAAGGTGGAAAGAAGTGTTTTCCCACCAGCTGAGATATTTGTTTTGTGGTGGGGGAGTGGGGGGGAGAGAACACTTGGTGCCCACCCATAATCTGTTGTCTAGCTACGCCCCTGCCTAAGAGTTGTACTGGTTGAGTTGCCAGCCATTATGGTGCCTAATGAGTCTAGTAGAATGATCTACCAGTGATACGTTTCCTCTCAAGCAACAATAGCAGAAATGGGAAGGAATCACTTCTCTATGCATAGTTAAACCAAAAGACAAGCAGAGCTACTGAAGTGTAGCTCAGTCAAGTTAAATAAACATATTAAATGGTGCCAATGTCTCAGACTAATAAAGACAAGTGAAGGAATAACATAAGTAGCAAACCCTACCAACATGAAATGCTTAACATTTAAAATTACTAGAATAACATGAAAAAAAGAAAAGAAAAGAAATTTGACCTAAATAAAACATCAGCGTACAACATCAAGAAATAAGTATCTAAAATATATTTTTGGATGATATTGTATAGTTTAATAAATTTAATCAGACAACTGAATCAAACATTTTATAAACTCAGTATAGCTTCTAGATTGTACTGCTGTATTAAGGCATAAGATAAGAGAACTTTCATTTTTGTCAAACTTATCGTGACATTCTTTGTGTTTGTAGTTGGTTGAAATGAGCTTGTAGCTGTTCTGGAGAATCAAAGGTTTTAGTATTGTTGTGCAGTGTAACTGTCATTTGAGTTGGGTATTGCAGCCCGAATCTAGCACCAAGCGATTTGAGCTTTGGTCTCATGTCCAAGAAAGTTTTTCTCTTCCTTGCTATTTTAGCAAGATCCGGAACAATGAGGATTGATTTACCATCGACGTGAATGGCAGGATGATTACGAGCAGCAGATAAAATTTGCAAGGCTTGCTGAAATCTTAAAATTTTCACAACAATGGGTCTGGGATGAGACTGGAGTGTTTTACATGAAGGAACACGGTGTGCACATTCAATCTCTAACGGAGGTTCAAAGGTAATATTGAGTACGGACGGAATGCATTTAAGAATTCTAAATTGTTGGTTCCTTCTATGCCTTCTTTTAGACCCATGATTCTAATGTTGTTCCGCCTCAATCTATTAGCTAAATCTTCCATTTCCAGTTCTACTTTCCTGAACCAGGTCAATGTTGTTTCTTGCAATTGAACCAATAGCAGAACTGTTTGATCATAGCGTTTTTGTAATTCCTCCACTCGAGTTTGAAATGCAAAGAGTTAGTGATAGCTGTAATTTCAATCTTCAGATCGCAAGTGGTTTCGTAATGTTATCGCAATGCTTGGAGCTCCTCCAATACCGCTTCCGTTAATGCTTGTGAAAATTTCCCCAGTGCCGTTTTCTCCAGCGTCGGAGGGTCCAGTTTTGATCTTTTCGATCCTGATGCGGTAGAGGAGCAGGGGTCTGATTTTGATATTTTGGAGCCTGACATAGTTTGCAGCGCCAAAGCAGAAAAATAGATAAATTCCCATTGAGTGCATTGTTCTAGACTATTTTCTTGTCCTGCTGGTAAGAGGAAAGGAATCAGGCGTCCATCTTAGTCAGCAGCTCACTAGCCTAGATATCCCTGGATTAGGAGGTGGATCTGATGTCACCATCTGGCAGAATAAGGTAGTGTCGTCCTCCACTATTCCCTTTCCATAGTAACATAGTAAATGACAGCAGATAAAGACCTGTACGGTCCATCCAGTCTGCTCAACAAGATAAACTCATTTTACTAGTATGTGATACGTTATATGTATACCAGAGTTTGATTTGTCCTTGCCATTCTCAGGGTACAGACGTAAAAGTCTGCCCAGCACTCTTCTTGTACTAAACGTTCTGAAGCTAACGTCGAAGCCCCTTAAAATTTACACTCCCCATCCATATCTATTCAGTTACGATCAAGGCATAGACCGTAGAAGTCTGCGTAGCACTGGTTTAGCGTCCTAGTCTCCACTAAGTTCCGTGGATCCATTCCTTCTAAACAGGATTCCTTTCTGTTTATCCCACGCATGTTTGAATTCCATTACCGTTTTCATCTCCAACACCTCCTGCGGGAGGACATTTCATGTATCTACCATCCTTTCCGTGACAAAATACTTCCTGACATTATTCCTGAGTCTGCCCCTCTTCATGTTCTCTAGTTCTGCCATCTTCGCGTCTCTGGAAAAGGTTTGTTTGCGGAATAATACCTTTCAAATATTTGAACGTCTGTATCATAACACCCCTATTTCTCCTTTCCTCCAAGGTATACATGTTCAGGCTGGCAAGTATCTCCTCGTACGGTTTGCAACGCAAATCCCATATCATTTTTGTAGCTTTTCTTTTTTTTTTGTTTTGTTACATTTGTACCCTGCATTTTCCCACTCATAGCAGGTTCAATGCGGCTTACATATTATATAAGGGTACTTATTTGTACCTGGGGCAGTGGAGGGTTAAGTGACTTGCCCAGAGTCACAAAGAGCTGCCTGTGCCTGCAGTGGGAGTCGAACCCAGTTCCCCAGGACCAAAGTCCACCACACTAACCACTAGGCCACTCCTCCACTCCGTGCACTTTCTTTGCACCGCTTCCAGTCTTTTTACATCTTTAGCAAGATGTGGCCTCCAAAACTGAACATAATACTCCAAGTGGGGCCTCCCCAATGACTTGTACAGGGGCATCAACACCTCCTTTCTTCTGCTGGTTATACCCCTTTCTATACAGCCTAGCATCCTTCTGGCCACGACCGTCGCCTTTTTGCATTGTTTCTTCACCTTTAGATCCTCAGACACCATCACCCCAAGGTCTCTCTCCTGAGTCGAGCTTATTAATCTCCCCCCTCCTATCCGGTATCTCCTCTTTTGGGTTTCTGCACCCCAAGTGCATCACTCTACACTTCTTGGCATTAAATTTTAACTAATTACCAAAACAGGGAAGTAACTCTCTCATATACCTGTGCAGTATTATCAATCTATAATCCACAGGGACTCAATACACAATACTCCTCTTGCTTACCACTTTAAATCATTTCCTTCCATACACTGAGTGTAAAAATTAAAACCCATGAGGTTTGCTTATATTTAAGACTATTTATTTATTAAGCTTTACAGCTACTTTTATAATGGTACACATTTTTTCTATTTGTTTATACACTTATCATTGCACTATTAAACTTAACATACACTCTCCTAATACAAATAATTCCTATATGTTTATACACTTGTAATTCAACCCCCTACTCTGGGGTGCGCTGCACCCCTCATGTGTTTGCATCCTAAGTGAATCCACCAACCCCTCATGAAGCCCACACTACCCATCAAAGTTCACAACCAAACAAAACAAGTCCACTTAATCCATTTGAAGATTATAAACTCAGATACTCTTCCTTCAATTGGCTTGTTATCCATAGGCTCCCACGAGCTTAATATTTGATTCCATTCACTCATAAATGCTGAGCTTGGACATAACCCTTTCAATCTCCAGCCCATTCCACTACTTATCTTAGTGGTTGGTCATAAATGATCAAAACTGTAATCCACTCAAATATCCACAGCTCATTCAAAGGTTAGGATGCCCAGCCTGTGAAGTGTGTATCCTCTGCTTAAAAGTGAATCTTCATCAATGTGCGTCCTTGACTCTGGCCGAGTTTCGCATTAGCGCTTTCTCAAAAGGCACACAATAACATTCCTTGAATTATCCAAATGAACTTGCATATTTCAGCAACCATCCAATATGGGTGGAAACCCAAATCATAGAGACTCCCAGTCTTCACCATATAGTGTTCGTAGATCCCTTCTCATCATTTCTACTCCCTCCAGGGTATCCACTCTATTGGCTATTTTCGTGTCATCCGCTAAAAGGCAAACCTTTACTTCCAACCCTTCAGCAATATCTCCCACAAATATAACAAACAGAAAAAGCCCCAGCACCGACCCCTAAGGAACTCCACTGCTCACCTTCCTTTCCTCTGAGCGGATTCCATTTACCACTACCCTCTGCCACAGTTTCGTATCCAGTTCACCACTTTCAGTACTAAGTTCAACCCTTTCAGCTTATTCACGAGTCTTCTGTGGGGGACCGTATCAAAGGCTTTGCTGAAATCCAAGTAGATTACATCTAGCGCACGTCCTTCATCCAGTTCTTTGGTCACCCAGTCAAAAAAGTCTACAAGATTCATTTGGCAGGATTTTCCTTTGGTAAAACCATGTTGCCTTGGGTCCTGTAGCCCATTGGCTTCTAGAAAGTTAACTATCCATTCTTTTGGCAGCAACTCTATTATTTTTCCTACTACTGACATAAGACTTACCGATCTGTAGTTTCCCCACTTCTTCCCTGTCTCCACTTTTGTGAAGAGGGACCACATTCGCTCATCTCCAATCTCGCGGAACCTCTCCAGTCTCTAAAGATCTATTAAATAAATCTTTAAGAGGTCCCGCCAGTACCTCCCTGAGCTCTCTCAGTATCCTGGGATGTATCCCATCCAGCCCCATAGATTTGTCCACCTTCAGATTCTCAAGTTGCTTATAAAGTCTCTCAATCCCAGGGGGGTGTGTGTGTCTCTGTGTATGTATGTATATATATATATATATATACATATACACACACACATTTTTTTCAATAAACTTGGAAACTTCATGTGGACAAGTACTCTAATACAGAAATTTGAGCCTGTGCCTGGCTATTACACAAAACCTTGGTAAATAGTTGGTGCCATCTAAACTTTGACACTGATCGGTAACTCAGTGAAGCCATCCATCTTCCTGATGCACTCCAAGCCGACATCATAATGCATGACAGACATATGTCCTTTGGAGCCTCAGCATCAATGCCAATCCTCCAGGCAATGAATGAATTTTGAAGGCCTGGTGTACCCTCCACCTCTCTCAATATCACCACCATCACCTGAGCCAGAACATGCTGATTTGAGCTGTGGATAAAGATGAAACCCTCTGTTTAATGTGCAGTGGCAGCTAAGAAAGCAAATAGAATGTTAGGTATTATTATGAAAGGAATGGAAAGCAAAAATGAGAATGTTATAATGTATTTGTATCACTCCACGATGCAACTGCACCTCAAATACAGTGGGCAGTTCTGGTCACTGCATCTCAAAAAAGATATAGTGGAATTAGAAAAGGTACAGAGAAGGGTGACGAAAATGATAAAGGGGATGGGACGACTTCCCTATGAGGAAAGGCTAAAGTGGCTAGGGTTCTTCAATCTGGAGAAGAGACGGCTGAGGAGAGATATGATAGAGGTTATAAAATACCGAGTGGAACAGGTAGAAGTGAATTGCTTGTTTACTCTTTCCAAAATACTAGGAGGCACACAAAAAAGCAACTAAGTAGTAAATTTAAAACAAATCGGAGAAAATATTTCTTCACTCAACGAGTAATTAACTCTGAAATTTGTTGCCAGTGAATGTGGTAAAAGCCGTTCGCATAGTAGGGTTTAAAAAGAGGTTTGGATAATTTCTTAAAAGAAAAGTCCATAAGCCATTATTAAGATGGACTTGGGAAAATCCACTGCTTATTTTCTGTTTTAGGATGCTGCCAGGTACTTGTGACCTGGATTGGCCACTGTTGGAAACAGGTTACTAGGCTTGATGGACCTTTGGTCTATCCCAGTATGGAAATGTTTATATTCTTATGATGCTTCCTGATTTTCTTATCCAACTCCTTCTTGAAGGCTGCCGATATCAAGACTCAAGGGGACTCAAAACAGGAAACCAAATCCTCTTCAGTAAATTAAGTATATTGGTGGCCTTGGCCTGGCTCCTCGAGTTTGGTATTGCCAACTCAACATCAAAGAAGCTGAGCATCTCCATACTGGGAACGCTTACCAAAACAGGTGCCTAGAAAATCTGTATGCTCTGAGTATTGTGCTCTAATAAGGTCCAAAGCAGGTGCTTTTTCACTTCCTCTCAGCGCCCAACATCAGAAGCCTTCTATACCATTGCTGAAGACACATAATTCTTTTACCTTTCTTCAACAGGTACTGATCAGTGCCCGATGATGAGGGATCTCATAGATGCAAGCAGCTCAAATGTTGATGCAACCCAGAGTCTGGTGCATACACAGTAGAATGAAATGGGTCACAAGGACCATGGCCGCACAAATATTTTGATCAACACAGCATCAGTGATGAGAGCTTTGGGGCACAATTGGAGATTGAACTATTTGGCCCCGCAAACCAAAGATGATATTTCGCTGCTACTGGTCTTGCGCAACTTCAGCATCCTGAATCTCCAAAGCTGATGAGCATGGATCAGAGTAGATGAAGAGCCTTTCCTTTTCCTTATGAAAAAAACCTTTCTAAAGCAGAGTACTTTTGGCCTTCCTCATTCCTGGTTCAAAGATTTCATCAACTGGAAGACTGCAGTTGATTCAAAATACTGCTATTATTATTTAGAGTGAAAAAGTACAATCATGTCACTCCTCTATTGCAAAGACAATACTGGCTTCTGATTTCATATTGGATACCTATTAAAATCCTTACCATTACTTATTAGGTATATCACTCAGGGTTACTTTTAAGTATGCTTATTCTATACTCCCCAGCTTGAGTGTTCTGATCCTCATAACAGAACCTGCTGGTCATTCCCTCTTATGTTCATTTGCACCTAGTGTCTACTAGGAACTCCAGCTTCAGTGTGATAAAACTAACGCTTTGGAACAGCTAACTTCCTATGGATCAACTTACCTCTATGGATCCACTTAGAAACCTCACTGAAGAAATTCAAGGCAACCTTTAAGCCAAGTTTTTCCAGAATGACTCCTCCAATTGGGGAGTGCTCTTTTGTTTTGTATTGTTTGGGTACGTCTATATGATTCCCCCCCCCCCCCCCCCCCCCCCCCCCCCACACACACACACACACAATTGTGTATGCATAGTTATCAATTATTCACATTGTGTTCTGGAATGTATTTTAATTGTTCAATTTATTGGAACCCACTTTACCTCTTGTCTCCATCTCTTATTTTATCCTATGTTCTAATTTTATCTGTAAACTACTTTAATATTTTTTTTTTGATTTAGCAGTATATGAAATAAAAGTGAACATGAATATGAACGTCCATTTTACGGTCATGAAGACCTACTCAAATCATCGGTAGGCATAATTTACATAAAAGACTCATGATCTTGGATCATCAGGCATAAAGCACCAATTATGGATATCCACTTTGATTATGGCCTTGCTTAATAGCCAGCACTTTTTGAAGTTGTTGGGGTTTTCTTCTGGGCTGTACCACCCAATAAATAAATATCAATGAGTAATCAAATAATCTGGCTGGGGGGGGGGGGGGGGTAGAATGACCTTAGCCAAGACACTTAACAGCAGTAGAAAAGTGAAAATGTGGTTGTGTAAAAAAAAAAAAAACCTAAGGAGACTAAAAAGGAATGGCGAGATGACCCATGCATGAAAACAGAGAATAAACAGTGTTCCTAGGAAGTTGACGGATACAGGAAGAAAACATACATTTGGCCCCATGGAAAAAAAATGGATTGTGGCAGCCCTGTAACAAAAGTGCAGTAACTTGTGGCCATGTGCCATGAAGCTTTAAGCTTCAGATGCAGAAAAGCTATGGTATAGCTTTTCTTCATGTGGGCTCCATTGGTGAGGACATCCGATCTTGCTTGTCCTCAGTCATGTTCATTAGATAATACCTTCCTG